>NC_040905.2:4577177-5177177 GCF_004126475.2 Phyllostomus discolor
CGTCGGAGTAGGACTGCCGTAGTAGTGACAGTCAGCCCCTCACTAGGTGTTGTTTAAGTGCAGTCTTGAAAGGAGGACTGAATAAGTCCTAGAGGCACAAAGAGCAGTGCAGTGACTATACACAACATCGTATTATAATCATCAAGCCTGTGAAAAAGTTAGGCTTTAATTATTCCAATCACAGAAAGAAACGGTGATTACGGCTCCTGTGTGTTGTTTCCCCTGAGCCTGAAGCGGGAGCCCCTCTGCAGTCCCCAGGGTTGGGTGGTTCAGCCTTTGCTTTCATTACACGAGATCCTGCAGCACGCTTCTGATAAACTCCCCTCTTGACAAAGGAAGTGTGTCAAGGGCCCCAACCACCAGAAGCTATTATTGGGTGATGTGTTTCATAATCAGCCTTCTTGTTGGATTAAAGCAACCTGCACTTTTTCCCTCTTTCACTCCGGTGCTCAGAGGCTGGGAGGCTCAGTCCGCAGCCACAGTGACTGGTCGCGGGGCACGTGGAAGTCATTGTTCTGTCTCAGGGCATGGCCATTCTGCCTTTTATGCGTTACTGTATCGTGTCTGTTGGTCTCGTCTCATTATCTGAGTTGTAGATGCTTGAGTTCAGAAACCATCAAAAATTGTATACCTCCGACATTGTAGTTTATTTATTTTTTTTCCTCAGAGTGTGGGAAGTTTGGTAAGTGACATGACGGGCATGGGGAGCAATTGCGACTGATTAACATGATTTTTGAAACCAAGAGTGGACTCGCTGTATTGAATTCATTCATTTCCAACCTGATCATTTTTAGTTCAGCCCCTGTCATTCAAAGTTGTATTTCCAACATGGCTAAAGGCTACATAACTGACAATGAAGTGAACTCTGTCGCTGAACAACTCTTCCATAAGTGCTGACTCTGTAATAACTCCCTCAGGTCTCGCCTTGGAATGGAATACAGCGGACTATATAATATTGATATGACATTTGTTGCTGCTTGAGGCTATTTTTTAAAAGATTTTATTTATTTATTTTAGAGAGGGAAGGGAAGGAGATAGAGAGAGAGAGAGAGAGAGAAAGAGAGAGAGAGAGAGAAACATCAATGTGCGGTTGCTGGGGGTCATGGCCTGCAACCCAGGCATGTACCCTGACTGGGAATCGAACCTGCGACACTTTGGTTCACAGCCCACGCTCAATCCACTGAGCTACGCCAGCCAGGGCTTGAGGCTATTTTTGGCTTCCAAAATCAACTAGTGATCAAGCTTTTTTTCCCTTCAGCATTTATATTTACCATGTCAGAACCAGTATGATGATAAAGTCTGCTGTCATTTCATCTTAGACGGTTATTTGCAGCAGAGACGTTATTTTCATTGGTCTCCTTCTCGTTGCCAAGGAGATGAAACTGAACCTGAGATGGAGGAACCCCTAATCCCGGGCTCCTCACCAGCTGCCCGCAGCTGCCAGGGTGTGACACAGGGGACCGGTGAGCAGCACACGGAGCCAGGCAGCAACGCGGCTTCACGCCCCAATGCGGTGAACTCAGAGCTCTCTTGGTCCTAAACCTTGATCCTGCCTGAAACACGGGGTCAAAGCTCCATGACTTTCCCCTCAATACTCGGAGCCTCATCTCACACTTGACAATGGCAGTCAGGAGAGCCACATAGAAATGTCCCAGGAGACATGGGAGTTCGTACCCACAGTCTGGTGAGCAGCCGGTCCCCTCAACCACTCCCGTCTGCTCGGGAGCGCAGAGGCGATTGTTTTGGGGGCAGAAAACATTCATCAGGCGGAAGGTCCCTCAAAACTACTCCATGGAGGGCAGATCTTGTCCCACGACGTCAGCCTCTGGGGTGGCAGATTTCAGAAGAGGATGAAGAAATGAACCCTCACACACCGAACCTAACACCCCAGTCATGCCCTCCAGCAAGAGCAACACCGCTAGGAGCAAACGGCACCCCTCACGCGGCTTTAACTTTCTTCTCTAAGTCTAACGCCCTTCCTACGCTCCTTTGGCCGTGTACAGGGTCCGGCAGAAGTCAGGCCTGCCTGACTGAGGTCGCTGGGGTGACAATATGGGGGTAACAATTTATGGTGCTATATTGAACAGTTTCACCTAAAATGCCACATGGTGTGCTTGTGCTTGAGTGTGATCTTGTTAGGCTACAGAATGACATGCTTATGATTTTGTAATAAAAGATTCTGTCATAAAAAGGGGGCGTTATTTCTGCTGGACCCTCTACTTGACTGGGCTCTCGGCTTTACTACCTTCTCCTGTCAGGGACTAAATAAATACGGACTTGCGTTTCTTTCAACACTATAGGTTCTCTGAGGACAGGGGCCAGAACGACATAAAAACATCCAAGCACAAACCAACCCTGGCTTGATATAACAGCACATTGGCCGTTTGGTTTTTCTTCTAGCCAACTTTTCTTTTTTTTTTAAGCAGTTGCTGGCCTTACTGACTTTTCACTGACGGGCATTTGGTCGGCTCGGCATCCCTGCCCCGATGGATTCGGTCAGCACCCTGAGCTCTGCCTGGACTGTGGGCGTGTGCCTCTCTGCTTGAGCTCCTTTTCTGGAACCCAACTCATGGCGAGTGGGTTTGGCCATAAATCTTGCAGACGTATCATTAACACATTGAAAATTAGCTACTAATTTTTTTACCCACTTGGAATTTTTTACGTTAAGTTGCAGTCCATTCCGACTAGTGTGGTATTCGATTATTTGGACGTTTATCTGGAAACATAGGAAATCTTTATAAAACACCAGGTGAAACCAGCTCAGGCATTGTCACCCTCAGGAATCCTGTTGTTTACAGAGGCCGAGGGGACTTTCTGTTTATCCTGTTTGCACTTTCTCTTTCTAAGCCAGGAAATCATTCTTTTTACATGTTCCTGGCACATGATTACTTTTGGAAAAATCCATCAGAATTCAGAAATAATAAAAAAAACTGGACTAAATACATTATAAATACTGGTCTACCCACATGCACTGCCGTTTTCCCCCTCGGTGGGTATTTCAAGATAAGCTCAGTTGAGGTGCCCAGACCCCTAGGCCCGCACGCAGAACACAGAATTTATGTTGGTTTATTGCTGTTTTGCTGCAGAGTTTGTCAGCTTTCCCAGGTGGAGGGGAGCTCATTCTCGGCGTCTGCCTTGGATGACTTTGTGTGCGCGAGACCAATGCAGACCTGCTGCATTCCTCTAACACCGCGGTGGCGTTCAGCAGCAGGTGGATTTATGGTTCCTCTCTGTGTTTTCCCATCACCCTTGAGTGAATGCAGTATTAGCTCACTGATGTGCTCATATAAAATAGGTCAGTGGTCCCAAGCTGCACTGAGCCTTGGCCTTAAATTTGTTCTGTAGCCAGAGCAAACGCTATGCTTTTATTTAGTATGGGTTGTTTATTTTTTCTGTCTACATTTTACATGACAGTTGCATTGGGGAACAACTATTTTTGTAAAACAGATTTTTAAGTAGAATTGTTATTTTGGTTACGATTTTTATTTCTTTTTAAAAATTTATTTTCTATTGTATTTTTCACATTACCATTTACCCACCTTATAACTCCCTCCTCCCACATTGTTGTCCATGTCCATGAGTCCTTTTTCCTTTTCGCTCGATCCCTCCACCCGCTCAGAGCTGTCAGCCTGCTCTCTATCAACGAGTCTGTGTCTATTTTGCTGTTAGTTCAGTTTGTTCATTAGATTTCGCGTGAGTGAAATCATATGGTATTTGTCTGTCTCTGACTGGCTCATTTCACTTAGCATAATGTTCTCCAGGTCTATCCATGCTGTCACAAAGAGTAAAATTTTCTTTTTTATGCCCAAGTAGAATTCCATTGTGTAAATGTCCCATAGTTGTTTTATCCACTCATCTACTGATGGACACTGGGGCTGCTTCCATATCTTGGTGATTGTAAATAATGCTGCAGTGAACACAGGGGTGTTTACATTCTTTTGAATTACTGATTTGGGTTTCTTCAGATAAATTCCCAGAACTGGAATTGGTGGGTCGTAGGGCTGTTCCATTTTTAGTTTTTTGAGGCACCTCCATACTGCTTTCCACAGCGGCTGCACCAGTCTGCATTCCCACCAACAGTGCAAAAGGGTTCCCCTTTCTCCGCATCCTCGCCAGCACTTGCTGTCTGTTGACTTACTGATGACAGCCATTCTGACAGATGTAAGGTGATATGTCCTTGTGGTTTAATTTACATTTCTCTGATGATTAGTGATGTTGAGCATCTTTTCATATCCATTGGCCATCTATCTGTATGTCCTCTTTGGAAAAGTGTCTATTCATATCCTTTGCCCATTTTTTATTGGGTTGTTTGTTTTTTGGTGTTGCATTTTATATGTTCTTTATAGATTTTGGATATTAACTCCTTGTCAGGTGTATTGGTGAATATGTTCTCCCATTCTGTGGGTTGTCTTTTCATTTTGTTGATGGTTTCCTTTGCTGTGAAAAAATGTTTTAGTTTGATGTGGTCCCATTTTTTTCATTTGTTTCTTTCCCTTGCCTGGGGAGATATAGCTGATAAAATAGTATTATAAACAATGTCCAAAATTTTGCTGCCTGTAGTTTTTTTTAAGGATTTTTATGGTTTCAAGTCTAACATTTAAGTCTTTAAACCATTCCAAATTTATTCTTGTGTGTGGCATAAGAGGTGGTCTAATTTTATTTTCCTGCACATATCTGTCCAATTTTCCCAACACCACTTACTGAGTAAACTATGTTTAGGCCATTGTGTGTTCTTGCCCCCTTTGTCAGATATTAATTGACCATAAAGGTGTGGGTTTATTTCTGGGCTTTCTATTCTGTTCCACTGATCTGTGTGTCTATTTTGATGCCACTACCATGCTGTTTTGATTACTATGGCTTTGTAGCATAGTTTCATACTAGGTAGCACAAATCTTCCAGCTTTGTTCTTCTCTCTCAAGATCGCTGTTGCTATGTGGGATCTTTTGTGATTCCATATACATTTTTGAAATATTTGTTCTAGTTCTGTGATGTACAACATTGGAATCTTGATAGCAATTGCATTGAATCTATAGATAGCATGGACATTTTAATGATGTTAATTCTTCCTACCAATGAACAGGGTATGTGCCTCTCCTTATTTGTATCGTTTTCAATTTCTTCCTTCAGTGTCTTAAAAATTTCCATCTTTAATTTTATGATGAACATATATGGAATATGAGTCTTAGCTAATGTGGTTGAGTTCCAATGACACATAGAAAAATGAATGTCATTACTTTCCAGTTACAACTCATTTCTCCAAATAGCAGCTCAATGGCTGGGAGTTATGATCGCATTACAATTCTAGGAACACCTGTCTTTGTGAAATGTAACTTTGCTTCCTCAAATGTTTTTCTGTTTCCTGAATCTAGTGAGGAGACTACATACTATAGCAATCCCTTGTGAACTAGCATGTGAATAATTAATTCAAAAAGGCCACATCAGTTTACTTATACAGGGTCTGGACCTGAGAATGGAATAGATTAGGTGAGCAATATTGTTGTTATGCAAGGAAATAGACACCATATCAGGTCTGCATTAACGAGGACATTGTTATCACATAAAGTTTGAACCTCTGCCCGTTAAAGTTGAGCACAGTTTAACCATGAAGCAGGCCCGCTGAGAGGATCCTCAAGTGAACAGATGACCCCAGGCAGATGCACAGAAAGAAATGAGCTCATTAAATTATGCATGGATACTGGGCCACTTAGTCACCAGTGCCACCAGTACCCTTTCACCTCTTCACTGAAAATGTTCCCTGGGTGCTGGGCGCCAAGACCAGCCGCTAATGGGCCACTTGATGCCGAGGATGCTGTAGTTCAGAATTTTGTGTTTGTGGAGGCACGTCTCACTTTCAATGACTGGCAAGTTCAACTAAACCTGATCTTGGCAGAGGTCTGTGGTGGGGAGTGAAGCTAATCAAAAAAGTTCCCCCTGACCTAACTCTTCCAGAAAGATCTCAGGAACATATTCTCATGGAACACTTGTGCCGATAGGGGAAGAAGACTGAATGGTGTATACCTGCCTACCTCTCTGTGTGTTTAAACCACTTGTTGCCACTCTGTTCTTCCTCTACTTTCCCAGCACCTGCAAGATGCAGGACTTTTCCAATGTTCCCCATGTCCTGGGCATAGCACAGAGGTCCTTTTCTCATGTGTTACTTTTAAAGGCTTTTTTTTTTATCAATATTTATTGATTTTAGAGAGGGAGGCAGAGAGAGAGAGAGAGACAGACAGAGAGACCGAGAGAGCCATTAGTTTGTTGTTCCACTCCTTTGTGCCTTCATGGGTTGATTCTTGTGTGTGCCCTGACTGGCATCGAACCCCCACCCTTGGCATGTCTGGACAATGCTCTAACCCACTGCACTACCCAGCCAGGGTCTCACATGTTACTTTTCAAAAATCCCCTATATGTCATGCAAAACACAATTTGTTAAATATGTAACTAGCCAAAATCTTGTTGTGATGAATGCTCTCTTTCAAACAGACCTCTTTGAAATGGGTGGTGGACTCACAAACATAAACTATAGTGGAGAAAATCCTTCATAGCTAACAGTACCCTCTGTGGCTTATAAGAGCATTGTTTACCTTTAAGATGGCCCACGTGTGACTTACCTATACTCCTCTAACCTTCTAATGCCTGCACACACATCCTTCTTAAACCACATCTGAGAAAGTTGGGCTTTATTAGAAGTTATTCTTACAGGAAATGACATAACAATGGTCTAATATTCCAGATACTTAAGCCTGTTTTCTTTCATACTGTATTACCCTGGTAGGAAAAAATTACCTTCTTTTATTAGTTCAACCTCTCTACAGCCCAGTTATTAAAAATAAAATTCCATAACAATTTGCTGGTCCGGGATTGCTTTTGGAACTTAACAATCTTAACTGTAGAAGTAAAAATATCTTATTTGACTAATATAGCATATGTTTTATTATCCAATCAGAAGGGAAATTATTATTATGCTCATAAATATTACATAATAATTATATTTTAATGCTGTTTACAGAACTGAAGAGGAAAATTTTAGTATTTGAGGACAATACATTTGACTTATATGAAAATAATGATTTTGCAGTAACAAGACTTTATGACCCTAGAATTTGGCCATTTTTGTATCTTAGTGGTTCTCATCTGGGGTGATTGTGTCAGGCTCCCCCAGGAGTGTCTGGAGACACTGGGGCAGTGTCTGGAGAAATTTTGGTTGTCAGATTTGCAGGATGCTGCTGGCATCCAGAGGGCAGAGGTCATGACCACTGCTGACCACGCTCACAGGGCAGCCTCCCCTCCACACACGCAGGGATCAAGCCCGGAGGCAGAGGCCCCGCCCAGCTGCCTTGCTGTCCGTCTCACAGTCATACAGTCGGTAGGGAACGACGTTCAGAATGCTGGACTTCTAAGGGGCTGGAGAGAGGGTCTTTCTCCTGCTAGGACTGTCAGTTTCAGGTAAATTGTTCTACACATTTGCCTTTGATGAGAGTTTCCTTGCACACATGGGGTTAGTAACTACACAAAGGGAAGTGATACCCGAATGCTCGATGTAGTTGGAAGTATAGGGATCAACAAAAACTGGTTTCTCAGGTAATGTGTACAATAACAGATACTCACGGAGTTCAGTTGACCTGGTCAGAGTCACATATGTATTGGCAGGCCTGGACTTCCCATTCTGTCGCCTTTCGGGGTAAACAGCTAAAAATTTTACCCACGATTGTTCATGGGAATTAATTTAACAGTAAGTCCTATGGGAACAAATAAGACACCAAATGAGTGGCTGAGAAAGGGAGAGCAGAGGAGGCTGCAGAACAGTTATTTCCGACATGCGCGGGTGTTCATTTATGTACACGGTGCCCTTTGAAGAAGCCCTCAGCTCAGAAAATTGCAGCAAATATTTGTTCCCCCAAAGTGCCTGAACCTGAAGTGTTGAAATCCTCTTCCCACTTCAGAAAAAGCAATTATGGAAGCTCATAGATGTTTTCACTTTTTGATATCAACTTACCATTATTTAGGGCTTCATTATCCTCCTTGTGAAATGCGAATGTCCTCCCTCTCCCGATGCTCTGTCGTTTCTCATTCTCTTGCTCATTAGCACCTGTCCTGGAAACGGATCAGGAGCGTGGAGGGATGCCACTCAGCAGGTAGCGCACATCTTCATGGGTGATGATAACCAGAGAGGGGCCAGAGGGCTGCAGCGGTGCTCAGGTGCGACTCACTGAAAAAAAAAAATGGGGAAAGCAAGGGACAATGCTTCACAAATCCTTAACTAAGGACAATAGTCAATTGTTCAATAAAATGGCCCATGATCCTTTTACCTCATCAATCATAAATAAAACATATATTGACTGTGTTTTACAAATTATAATTAACTCCTGCTTTTCACGACGTACATAGTCAGTACAAAATCCCCACCAGGGAATCAGACAGGTGTTAATGTCTCCTTTGGTAGAGATTTAAAAAGAAAAGGGGGAAGGGTTTACAGGAACAAGTTTAAATGACACATGGACAAAAACTATGAGCGGGTGGAAGTGGGAGGGAGGTAGGGAGGGCTGGGTGGGTGGGCTGGGTTGGGAGTAAAAGATAGAAAATTATACTTAAACAATAATTAAAATAAAATTTAAAAATACAAGAAAATTATAAATTCTGGATATTTGTAATAAATACACGGTTGCTTAAAAAGCAAATAAACTATAAAAAATTAAAAAAAACTGAGGGTATGCTTTTCAAGATCACACGCTGGAAAAATCATCAACCCGAGGAGACTAAGGTCTAGGCCTCCTCGGATAGAATAGGACTCTTTTTGGTGCTCCAATAAATCTATTCATTTAAAATGCAGTGGGAAATACATATATTTATTTATGTTTTTGTGGAGGAACATTTTATAAAGAATTATGCTAGTAACTATTGCAACAGTATTTATGTATGTTTAGCTTAATGCATCCTTAGAGATCAAGAAATATTTTTGGAAAGTTCTGAACTTTTCCTTTTGGCTGGCTGGTCTGCATGTTTAATGTTTTAGCGAAGGCAGGTTTGGGAGGAAGCTAGCTTAGGGGACCCTTCATGGGTGTGTTGACCACTTCCATTCAAGCATTTTTTCTCCACCCAGGGTGTCAGAGACCAGTGTCTCTCCACAGACATTTTTCACAAAGAATAGCATTTCCAAAAAGGCCAACACTATTACTAATGCAAGTAATAATTCTTCCCCATGAAACTGCTAAACATGCACAAGCCAACAACAAGCTGAAAGTTTTGTTTTTTTATTCTTGCCATGTCTGCATTCTGAGTTCTGACGCAACAGCTGCACCAGCTCTTCTGGACGTCACGGGGGCTCTTGCCTGCCCTTCTGTCCACTTGGAGCGCGCACGCTCACTTCGGCGGCAGGCCGTGCAGGGTGTGCCTTCTCTCAGGGCCTCATCCTTCTTTGCCTTTCTCGCCTCATGCCATCCAGCCTTGGACAGAGTCCGATGTGTTTGCTGAATAAGGAACGGCTGAAGGGCTGGGGACAGGAGGCAATGCTAGGAAAATGGGGAAAGGATAGTGAAGACAAAGTTTGAATGTGATGTTTGAACTTTCGGAGATCCGGTAGAACCACAGAACATTGGAGCTTGAAGAGACTGTAGAAATCATTCAGTCCAGCCTTATCATTGTAGCCATAAAAACATGAATCTTGGGGGATTTGATGTAATTTGTAAGTGCGAGTTAGTAGAAAGAATATTCCAACACTGGTCTGTTTTTTTCCCAGTCAATTGCTCTTTTCACTTAATTAAGTCTCACTGGCTTAATTTTTATATTGTTTTAGTTGGGGTGTCACATTTGTCTTTGCGTTGGAGCAGAGAAAACTGAAGTTTGTGTACGTGAGATACAATAAGGGAAAGCAGTTATTCTCACACTTAAGGTGCATTAAAATCAGGAGAGGTCTTGTTAAAACACAGACCGTGGGACCCGCCTGCCGAGAGTCTGATTGACAGGGTTCAGGATGGAGCCCAGGCACCTGCCCTTTTATCGCGTGTCCGCCCTTGCGGATGCATCCAGAACTGGGGCCGTGGGTAGCAGCCACAAAGTGGCGAGAAGGACAGATGCCACTTTCTAGATGGGAAAAGAGAGCCGTTTGTGTGACATTTCTTATTTTTCTCTTTTTAACCCCCTTTGTCCCTCTGGGGGGAGTGTGACTTACCTAAGGGGCACATGTGGGAAGGTGGGCTCCGCAAGACTCTTCCCCTCCAGGCTGCTGGGCCCTGCAGTGTGAGGTTGCTCATTCCAGGGGCCCTGGGGGAGCTCCGCCTCCCGGAGGACGCCTCCTTCCAGCATCCACAGGCCCAGTGGGGAAGTCTACCCTGTTCCTGTTCCCGCATTAACAGGCCATGGTGGCCAAAATAAGTAGAATGCATCCTCCTGCTTCCCCTCTCAGGAATACGGATCAGGTTTTCACCTCTAGATGGATTCTTGGTTTTATTTCTTAATAAATCAGAATTAGGAAGGGAGAAGGAGTTTAATGCATCGGGGGCCTCCTCTGGAGATCCTCGCCCTCCGATGCAGAGACATTCCCTGTAAGTTGCTCAAGTATTTCAGGCTACTGCATTCACCTACACACTTTCTAAAAGTTTAAAAGTAATTTGAACATGCCAACAGCTGTTTCTGGGTATTCAGTCATGCCCCCGACAACCCCAGACCTGTGGTGTTACTGTGTGTTAAGGAGTCCGGTGCTGTAAGGTCTGCAAGGAGTTGAGCTCTTTTTTTCAGAATACATTAGTGCAATTCCTTTTTATTTTATCAATTCTAGAGTTCGGGGAAGGGAGGGAGAATGAGAGGGAGAGAATCACTGATGTGAGAGAGAAACATCTGTCTGCCGCCTCCTGCCTGCGCCCCAACCGTGGACCAAACCTGCGACCCAGGCATGTGCCCTGACTGGGGATCGAACCCATGATGTTTCAGTTTGCTGGAGGGTGCCCAACCCACTGAGCCATGCCAGCCAGGGCTGCAGTCTCGTTCTTGCTTGCCAGGTTAAAAAACATATGATGAATAGCTCATATTATTTGGCACAAGTCAAACCTGGAGTATGATACACTTTTCTTATGTCCAGTAAAGCAAATAACCTGCATGGATTTATATCAAGAAGTTGTTCCCCCCCCAAAAAGAAGTTTTTTCCAAGTTTACATTTTATTATTAATATTTAAAATAAATGAAACAAAATTACACAATGCCTTTGTATTGTGAAAAGAAAGTACCCCCAAAAGAAAATGTCACTCTTTCTGAACCCATTCTCTTTTCCAGAGGTAAAAACTATTACAAGTTTGCTGTGAATCATTCTAAATTTATCACTGTGCATTAAAGTGCATAGTTTCATATTATATTGTTATTTAAATTAGGATGCATATATTGTTTTGTTTCTGGTGTTTAAAATTTTGATATAGCATTTGATACATAAATTGTAGTGCAAAATAATGCATTTAAATGTCCGTTAAGTTGTGAGGTGTAATAATGAGCCCCATCAAAGGGTTACAGTATTACCTGCCGGTGTACCACCCTCGTCTTCCTTCCTGTTTCCCCTGCCTGGCTACTATCCTGAATGTCGTGTTCTTCTTTCTCCTGGGTTTGAACATCGTTTTTACCACACGTGTGCATACTCCTAAACAATGTGCTGTTCAGTACAGAGGACGTGAAGTTTGTAAAAGTGATGTCCTAGTGTGGGAAGACTTCTGCACCCTTGTTCTTCGTGATCAATGTTCCGTTTCTGTGATCTGCTCAGACGGTTTATATAGTCCTATTTCACTCGTCGTTACCGATCCATCTGGCTGCCGAGAATCATGCAATATGTTTACGAATTTCCCTATTCAATGATGTGTAGGTTGTTAATGATTTTTGATTTTTAATGAATTGTGCTAACACGAATATGCATGCATGTCTCCGGTTTACATGTGAATGAGTTCACTTAGGAAACAAAATTAAGACTCTGGTTTTTGAGTGGCAGGGCACGTCCATTCAACTGTGCAAAATAATGTTGAGCTGTCCTCCAGGGCAGGTGTACCAGTTCACTGTCATGGACACAGTGGGCCCAAGTCGCCAGCGTGCCACAGCTCATCAGAGCTTGGTCTGCAGTGGCCGTTCTGCTAGACATCAGATGTTTGGGCTCACTCTTCCATGGAGTTCCACCACCACTTGTTCTCTCTGTAAACTCCGCCCACCTCTCCTCCTTGCCGTAGCTTTACAGTGAGTCTTGGTACAGAGCAGGACAATTTCACTTGCCTCGTTTCCCCCTCCAGGGCATCTGTACCTGTGCCTGTGTTCTTTTGCACACAGTTAGGATTTGGTTTGTAAAGTTCCTCAGATGTCCTTTTTGGAATTCTTTGGTTATTACTTCGCCCCTAAAGGTTAATTCAGGGAGAATTGATACCTTTATTGACTTTTCATCTATGCCCCATCTGTGTGTACAATATACTGCTTTCTCTGATTCCTCTTCCTCAAGCTAGATTTCAGGAAACAATGGACCGACACTTGGATGCAGGCAAAAGCCATTCTCATGCTACTGAATGAGAATGCTACCCAAATTCTTCCTATCCTTTTGCTACAAAGGACTAACCCGGTTGTCATTATTGGAAGCAAGGTTGTCAGCCAACACCTGAATGGGTATCAGTGCTGTGTTATCCACGGAAAAGAATGGTTATTGTAATGAAGTTATTCATTGCAGCAGTCACGGGGAAAGAGGGGGCTCGTCAGGACAGGAAAGGACAGCACTGAGGCCTCCGCAGGAATCATGACATGCCGCTTGTCCTCGGCTAGCCCAGGGAAACAAGCAGGAGAGAGCCGAAGTCTGAAGTCATGACGAACCTAATTGAATCCAGGGAGCAACACAGTCCTGAAAGGTGCAGTCTGGCTTTCTTGCAGCTGAGTGGAATGACTTACTGTTGCCTTCAACATGAAAGTGAGAATTTACAGAAGTCAGAATTGTGCAGGTGATTGGGGCACATCGACATCACACCTTGGCATCCTGACGTTTGCCTGGGCTCGCCGCCAGGATGTGCTCGCCCGGCAAGTGCAGACAGGAGCGTTCCGGCGAGCCTGTGGGCGGTCAGTCAGCGACGATCAGTGTGGCTTCTCCTCGCCCTCCACTTGCGCGGCACCAGCTGGCTCTAACCTCATTTACACATTTTATATAACTTTGAAATTTTTTATTCACTTAAAAATACAAAAATAGTAACATGTAATGCTAAATTATCAGCCTAATTTCCTTTTATGTTTAAACACCAAGAAGCAGAAGTCTTTCTGTCGCCGTCTTCATCCAACCTCAAACCAGGATTACCGAGCATCCTGCTCCCGATGAGACGAGTGCCATTCAGAAAGGCCAGACACCGTTGCTACAGCAGCCTGTCCTGGCCCCTGGGTCTTATGGCATCCTTCTAAAGACTGTTATTTTTATGTGCATAGTGTGCGACTGCAAAAAAAAAAAAATTCAGCGTGGTGCCGGCCCTTCATCTCACGTTCATTCTATGGCTGGCCCGAATTTTACTGACGACTGTAGCACGGCATTCCCCTGCCTTATTTCTCTTCGTTTCATTACCCGAGACCGTGCTTGATGGTTTTGCTTGGCAGTCACGTTGTGCCAGATTTTCTATTACTGGAGTTCTGGCAAACAGAGTCGATTATCCTTGATGTGGAGTAAATGGAAGTTACAGCGTAGAGAAAATGGTCTGCTTTGGTTTCAGGAACATGGTAGAAAAAAGCACTGAAGTTTCATCTTAGAAAGAGGCGACACATGTCCAGGAAGGGCAACCGTGTCCACAGTGTTACCCCCGGGGCAGCATGAGCAGCAGTGCCCGGCACCCGGCAATGCCCGGAGACAGGAGCGAGGCTGGATGCATCCCACACACTGGCTCTAGCGTTATTTCCCAGGATGCACCTCCACAACGAAAGCCATTCTTCTTTGTGACGAGTGACAAAAAGGTAAAACGTTAGCAAGAAAAAGAGAAGCCGCTGACTATGTACTAACAGCTGTCTTCTTTCCCTAAACTTGTAGTTGTTATAAATAAGCTTTTCAGATCACACAACATATGCCACTTGGCTTGCCTTACAAACGTAATTAAAAAAATTAACCAATTCAACCAAAATTCATCACAGATGTGACATGAGAATAGGATAGTGATAGTTGTTTTGAGCAAATGGAGGAAGAGTTAAGACTGTTTGATGTTTATTTTACTCTCGATGAATAGATGGCCAAGATAGTCTGAGGAAGAATGGACTTAATACTTTTTGATGAATAGTGAATATCCATCAGGAATTGTGCTAAAGAGCATTAAAAGTGGGGAAAGAAATATAGCAGGGTGTCTGGGGTCATATAGACACGGTCTCTCTTACAGACCACCGGGGAGGGAAAGAACCCTGGAGGGCGCTGAGGAGTCCAAAGGGGGCGAGGAGTCCTGAAGGGGCACTGGCAGAGAGACGGAGCCAGGAACACGTGGAGAAGGAAGTCTGGGGCCAGAGCATAATGAGCACAGGGCAAGGATGCAAGATCACCACGTTGTTCCTGTGAATCATGGAGACATAGGGGTCGGCTGCAGCACCGGGTCACCTAGGAGAGCAGCTGGCAGTGGAGTCAATAGGGGCTTCGGGTCCAAGATCCAGAAGACCGTGCTGATACCCAGGCTCCGAAAGCTGGGAGTAATTCAACGGCCAAAGTGAAGAGCGATTTGTTTGGTTGGTTGACTTGTCTGCTCTTGTTGAGCGTTTGTGGCCCACACAAAGGAGAGGCATCGGTCACCCTTGCTGCGGGCCCTCGGGTTCCTCCCCCGCGCCCTCACACCTGGGGTGCCATGCTGAGCTCTTTCCTGGCCTTTGGAAGACTGCTTTTGATTGACTAGATTTGAGGCGCTGACCCACCTAGCTGTCCTTTTTATTTAATGGAAGTTATTCTCTTGTTTTTACCCCTCTCCCCCTTGTTAGCACACTTCCAAGGTCTGCATCTGGAGACCATCAATGAACCTTTCTGTAAAAATTCAAGAAGCCTTTGCTGAAGAAACTAATGACAAAGGGGAAAGAGAAAATTCTATAGATCTTATCTCGATAGGAAGCCTTTTTGTTTTATTAGAATTATTTCCTTGCCTTTGCATTTCCTTAACAGTAGTTTTGCGAATGAAGTTTTGCATTTGTCTGCCTTGGTTCATCGTGAGATCATATCACGTATTTGGCTTCCGTTCCCTTAAAGTGATTCTTACTTCACCAGCTTGTTATTACCCCTTGAGAACTTAAGCGAGCGGGGACCTGATGCAAATGTATTGAATTGATTAATTGAAATGTTTCTCATCTTTTATTCAATGACGATGACTTCCCCTTCGTCAGATGTGACAACTGTTGTTTATAAAAGGAAGAGATAATAAGAGGAAATTACTCCTGGGCACAAAGTTCTAACTTTTCAATGGATTTTATTGATTACAAACTTGTCGGTCACCAATACTCATTCCCATAAACACAGACCTCAAACCTCCCAGGCAGGCACCTTCTTGTTACTACCTGGGGCCATGGTGACTACCCTGAATAATGGCCTAGCATGAGCTTTGGAAGAGGTAAGCGAGAAAAGAGAAACTGGGAAAGGCGGAAAGAAAGAGAATGTAGGAGGTGTTACAGAACAAACAAGGGGGGCCTGGGACGATATACTATTACTAAAAGAAGCCCCCAGGTCTGTCATGTCCGCCACCAGAGGAAAGACATCTCTCAATGCCAGAGATCATGAAAAGGAAAGGAAATGTTTATTTAATGCTATACAGACTTAAAGTAGTGACCTAATGTCTTCACCAAAATCCCAAAGTCCCTTAAAACACCCACAAACAGACACAGTCCTTCCTTCCTTCCCCCTTTGCCCAGTCCAGAGTATCGTATCTCAGGAAAGGAAATAGAAGTCCATGGCTCAGGCAGTCCTTTGGTTATTCCCAGTTAGTACTCCATCTTGACTGGGAGACCTCCCTGGGTTCCCGGCACCCTCAGCTGAGTTGCCGGGATCTCTGCTAAAGCTGGGTGGTGGTTCCCCGTTCTAAAGCTGTGGGGGTCCCCACTCTGGCAAAGGCACGTGGTCCTCTCTCCCTGGGCCATGGGAGCCTCCACTCCGTCAAGGCTGCGTGGTTCTCCCTCCCACAATGGCTGTGATCCTCTCTGCACTACCACGGCCCCATGGTTCTCTCCCTCAGGGCTGCGGGAGTCCCCACTCTGCTAAAGCTGTGTGGTTCTCTCCCTCAATGGCTGCTGCATCCCAGTTTAAATCCCTGCGCCAATCTTCTGCAGCCCCATTTCCAACTCCTCCTACACTTGGGCACACTTGCCCTCAATCTGCTGTCTTCTCCAGCTTTTTTTGTCACCATCATGGGTCTGGGCAGATGTGACCCCATGTCCTGGAGCCAATCTTCTCCGAGCTCCCACGCAGGGGCTGTAACTCGGGGGACCTGCTCCCCAGTTACGTCTTGGTGGGGTAGTTACTTCCATTCCCCTGGCTCAGAACATGGCCACAGCTACTTAACATATCTAAGTGACTAGCCAAAGGCTATAGATATGTTAAATGACCACACCAGAGGTTAGCTACAAGGCTGTTGCTATGCGAAACAGCTCTCAAAGGCCCTGCTCCACTTGTCCCTTCCCCCAACCCACACCCTCGGGGGTTAGGGTGAGGACATCCTAAAATCTCCTACATACCTTGAGTTCTGGACCCCATTTTATTTATTTATTTATTTATTTTTAAAGATTTTATTTATTTATTTTTAGAGAGGGAAGGGAGGGAGAGAGAGAGAGAGAGAGAGAGACAGAGAGAGAGCGCGCAATGTGCGGTTGCTGGGGGCTATGGCCTGCAACTCAGGCATGTACCCTGGCTGGGAATCGAACCTGGGACACTTTGGTTCCCAGCCCGTGCTCAATCCACTGAGCTATGCCAGCCAGGGCTTGGACCCCATTTTAAATGCCCATTTGGGGTCCCGCCTCTTGGCTGCACCCTGTAACAGAGGGACCGACAGAAGGCCACCCAGGCAGAATGGCAACAACAGTAACACAACAAGGTAACAGAGAAACAGAAGAGAAAGAGGTGGAGAGCAGTGACAGGTAGAGCAGGTGTGCGGGTGTGGGCGGAGCAGATGGGCAATTGTGAGTGAATCACAATTTCGGAAACAATTACTTCCATCGCGTGCCGGTGGCCCGCTCCCCCTGGGACATGCCGATGCCCTTACTCCGTAGCTGGGCTCCCTGCCTTTTCCTGCCTTTTGTTTCTGGAGCCACTTAATGTCCCCCTTCCCCCTGCAGCATTAACCCCCGTTTGTGCTCTGAGATTCTTGTTCTGGCTTTAAGAAAGCTCCTCAGTGGGTCCCTTCTTAAAAGTAATGACTAGAAGTTCAAGCATCCGTCTGTTGTTTTGTTCTTAACAGAATAGTGTAAAGCCATCTTAGACATGATTTGCATATTTTATACTAATTGGTTTAAAAATAATATGCATTCAAATCTGGTTTCCAAATTTAAAAACTTGCAAATCAGAAAAAAAACCCCTTGCAGATCATAAGAAATCATTTTTTTATGATGGATGTTTTAATAAATGTCTGTGGTTCAGCGTGAAGGACTGTGGAATCACAGAGCAGCCATGGGAATCCCAGAGGCCTGTAACTATCATAGTTTGTCCATAACACTCCTGTCAAATGGTTAGCGACTTGAAGTTTGGAATGAGGTTATTGTGTGAAAAAAAATGGATTTTAATGCTTCCTAGACATGAGGTCTTCAAAACTAATGTAGCCTCTCTGATCTTTATGTGTCAGAAAACAATAAGAAAGCCTACTTCGAAGAGTTGAAATGTTGAATACACGAGGTCCAAGGGGAAGCTCAGCTTGCTCCTTCTTGCCGCAGTTGTGCACACGGGTCCTTCTCCCTTATCTCACTGGGGTCTCTTGTCGCCGGACACTCATCCTAAAAGAGTGTCTGTCCTCTTCCTTCGTACTCTCTCCCGTTGTCCTATTTACTTTTCTTCTGAACCTTAATGCTAACAACATCATGTATTTGTCTCTCCCACTGCAGAAAATTTGTTTATCTTGTTCATCACTATATCCTCGGCATACAGATGTTTCAACAAATACTTATTAAATGACTAAATGAATTGATGGGATTCATATAAAACATTCAGCAAAGGGAACCACCATGAACTTTAATGATTAGGTTAAGTGCTAATATAATAAATATGCATTATTGAATTCTCTTTGTGTTTGAAAATGTATGTTGTGTAAATTTCATTTTGACCTTGAGATAAAGTTATATGGTTTTTTTGGTAAATAATTGTCAATATCATTCTTAAATTATAATTAGATGCTTGATTAGCTCACTGGTAGTTAAGAAACATGGACTGACTGACCTTTCTGAGGTTTTATACTTCTAGAATGTATATTTCTGTTAAAAAATGAACAATTAAAAGCTTGTCTTTTCATTAGGGAAATATATATAAGGAAATGATATTAAAAATAAATTCCCAATTTTTGAAGTCCATGGTTAAAAACACGAATCAGAAAGAATAGTTTTTCCTTCTATAAATTGGAATTAATTTTTTATAAGCTTAAAATAAAGAGGGCAAAGGATCTTGTTACCATAGTTAAAGTTAAACTTAATTGAATTGTTAAAAATTAATCAAGTGTTGCATTATTAGTGGAATGAGTTATTCACCCTACATGAACTTTCTGGGCTGCTAGAATTTATGGTTTTTACTCCTTTAAGCATCTATACACACAAACACGCACACAAAATTGAATTCCCTTTCCTTAAAAAGTACATGTACCCAACACTTAGCAGAACTGGACTCGGCTAGCCCTGATCTGGGTTAAACAAGGACGCCATTGCATGTGTTGATGCAAAAACCCCAACAGCAAGTGAACAGAAGTGGTGACAGAGCAGAGCTGAAGTGACAGGTAGCGGTCCCTGAGAGAGAGAGAGGGGCATTACAACTGGGAGTCAGTAGTAAGCCAAGCACAATGAACCAGCAGGCAGCAAGATTACGGAGAATCCAACCACAACCAGGCACACAGTGCTGCTGTGTAGGTACCGGGAGTTGGGAGGAAATGGGGTAGGTCGAGGTTCTACACAATGTCACACAAAGGAAGATGACAATAGCCACCATTTACTGAATATTTACACATGCAAGACACTGTGCTAAGTGCTTTATAAATTCATATGAGGTTTTCTATTATTAGAACAATTTTTAAGGTGAGGAAATTACACTGAGAAGACCAGGAATTTGTTCAAGGTTACAGAACTAATATTGGAGAATACAGGATTTGAACCCAGGCAGGCTGGCTCTAAGACACATCTGAAGTCAGCACTCTTTGCAGCCTCTTCTCAGTTTGATAACCAACAAACAAAGACAATGACCAACAACTACGGAGTGCTCACCGAATACCAGGCGCTATTCTGCACGCTTCACCTGTATTGCCCTAAGGAATCTTCAGCGCACCCCAGCTGCTTCTCATCTGCAGGTTGCAGAAGAGGAAAGTAAGTCTCAGAAGGGCAGAGTGTGCCTCATCGGGGCACCACCGCTGGGAACGTGCCCATGGCACAGAAATGTCATACGAGAAGGCCGAAGACTCCTCTGTGAGAACTGGCGGCAGCCAGCCAGTTGAGGGGCCAGCCTCAGAACGACCCCACCACTCACTCGGCCAGTTGGACACAGGCCTCTTCTTCGCCCTTTGGAGTTCCTGAGATGCCAGCGTGCCTGGGTGTCTGTGGGTTACATGCGTTGTCATTTAGCGTACTGGAGATCAAAACTGAGATATTAAAAACATTCACTTCAACACATTCATCATATACTGACATACATATATTTTTATGTATGTCATTATGTATGTCAAATTATAGTTTCCAAAACAAACAAAAAATAGCAAACAAAGTGATATTATTTTTACCTTTCAGGCAATTAACAAAAAATCCCTGGCTTAAGCAGGCAGCAGATTCCTGCATCTGCTTCTGCATGCGGTCTGCGGTGCCAGGACGTGTGGTTGATGCAGATCATGAATATTCAGGCACACGCAAAGAAGTAGTTGGAAAAGGGGAGAACAGTCTTTTCCAAACATCTGAGACATTCCATTTGCATATGCTAGCCACCTCAGCAAGTGCCAGTTTCTTAAAGTGTCGCTGCAATGTGGGATCTGGTTTTATAGTGGACGTTAAAATCCTCATTACATTAAAATCTATTGATCTATTTCATATTTTGAAAGGATCTCTTATCATTTTTTTGCTAGATTTTTGTCATGTGGTCGTTTGGGAAATACTGGTTTGCTGTGTTATGCAGACCTTACACATACTGTCATAGTCATTGGGCAATGGCAAAAAAATTACATTTATTTAAATCACAGCTGTTCTGTATGGTACTCATCTGAGGAGCCACCAAGTTCTTGGTGGTAGTTAAAAGTTTCCCCAAATTCTAACTTTTGCTTAAAAGCTCAATTTTTATCACAGGCAAAAAAAATCAGTTGTTTGTAAGGCACACTTTATTCATTTTAGGCAAAAAAAAAGGCTATTTGATACCTAAGTGTGAATAACTGTAGTTGGTCCATCATTCACTCTTTAAAAGAAAAATGGCAGTCCTGCCCTGGCTGGTGTGGCTCCGTGGATTGAGCACTGGCCTGTTGAACCAAAGGGTCGTCAGTTCAATTCCCAGTCTAGGGCCCATGGCACACGCCTGGGTTGCGGGCCAGGTCCCTGGTGAGGACTGCATGAGAGCCAACCACACACTGATGTTTCTGTCCTCTTTCTCCCTCCCTTCCCCTCTCCAAAAATAAATATATAAAATCTTTTTAAAAAATGGTAGTCTATGCAAACATGGCCACTGTAGTCCACAATTTGAACACCTGCTCAGGTGTGACTCATGAGAGAGCCATTGTCCTTCACTGTGGCGCACAGGTGCTTTACGCAGGCTTCCTATTATGTCACACAGAATAGTAAAATACACTGAAAACACAGGTGTTCCAGGGTGGATACTGAATAATATTAATGCTGTTTTCTTCAAGATATTTTTAAGTGAAACTGGAGGTGTGCAGGTGATGAATTCAATGACTTTTGAATAATGTTCACGGGTCCAGACTTATTTCTCCTGGATTTTCAGCCATATTTATGAAATGTAAGAATCGACTTCCTGTAAGCAATGTTATTTTTAATTTATTGTATACCAAAAACTATTCGAGGCCCTGAAAAATGCATAATAAAGAAGATAATAAGGCCATTATCCCTGCTCTGAATGGTCAAGCCTTGAATTCAGGCGTATAAATAATGAACTTTATGTAATGAGATTTGAGATGCAACGGTGGCATTTATAAAGTATTTGTGCACACAGAGAAAGGGTAATTAATTCTTCGTTAGGGCTCGGCTGGCGGTGGTCACGCACACTAAAAGGGCGCATTTGGTCGAAAGGTCAGTGTCATTTATCACGGTCGGGGCCACTGTAAAACACAGAGCAGGTTACTCAGCATCCTTTGGGGGTAACTAATGTTGGTACATGTGTCTGTGCTGTATTTCAAAGGGCCGCCCTCTGCTGGAGTACGGACCTGATACGGGTTATTGAAACACAACAGCAATGATGACAACTGTGGAGGTTCAGAGTACGGGTGGCAAACTCCCCTGTGCTTCACGAAGCATACTAGGGAACTCCAGGGTTGGACCCAAGCCCGGGATGCACTGGAGGAGGAGGCCAGAGCCAGGTCCACCAGCATCAGGGAAGTCTACATGCATCGTCTAAAGGTGCCGGCTGACCGGTCCTCTCAGGAAATCTGCAGATAGCGTAGAAGTAAAGTAATAGCCTAGCGTCCCTGAACCATCAGCAAAACTGAAATGACCACCCTGCACTCTTTTGTGTAAAATGTTTGTCTTCCTAAGTATGTGGACGACAGATCATAACTACCAGAGTGAGAGCGAGTTAAGCTAAATGTATGCTTTGTTAGTTGTGGTTAAAATGCTTGCATCAATACACCATACGAAGCTGTACTTGAACAACAATAAAAAAATTTTTCTAAAGATTTTATTTATTTATTTTTAGAGAGGGAAGGGAGGGAGATGGAGAGAGAGAGAGAGAGAAACATCAATGTGCGGTTGCTGGGGGTTATGGCCTGCAACCCAGGCATGTGCCCTGGCTGGGAATCGAACCTGGGACACTTTGGTTTGCAGCCCGTGCTCAATCCACTGAGCTACGCCAGCCAGGGCTTAACAATAAAAATTTTTTTAAAAAAGAATCAACCAAGGATTCTTGTGTGTGAATAAGTGGAACAATAAATAAATAAGTGGGACAATAAAAAAATGCACCGTGGCATTGCATTTTGAGTCAATTCTCTCTTCTCAGTGATGAGGTGATTCCTTCCAATGAAGCAATTTCAGCTTTGCCGTAATCAGCAACCAATGGCGCACCTGGTGAAAAAGGGGAGGGCGCGGTGCAACCCTCGGGTGTGTTGCAGAGCAGGTCTGTGTGGCTGGAGCCGAGAGTGACGCGTGGAAGGAAGATCGGACATGCCGATGGAAGCCGAGAGCTTTGGGCCAAATTGTGAATGGGCTCACATACCATCGTTAGAAGCTGGGGCTTCATCCTAGACGATTAACACAACGTAAGTAGAGGAGTGAGTCACCGGGTTACCTTGGTAGCAGAGGGAAGGTACTTTTCTCGAGGAGGAACTGGAGCCAGGGAGGTCTGATGGCAGAGACTGAAATGAGACGGCACCTGCGTGACCCCTTGATGAGTGTGGTGCACTGTGCCAAAACACACCCAAGTATCTGTGTGTTCGGTAGACGGGGTTGCACATGGAAATCACCAGGCCGTTCCCAGTGCCGGGTCAGGGGTGTGCCAGACTTTCCAGGACTCCCTACGGCGTCTCACAGGTTTTCCTCGTTAAGGCTGTTGCGTTGCCCCGCGGACTGTTACTCAGGGTTCGGTCCTCAGGGCCCTTCAGCTGTTTCCTCGAGTTGTTCCCAACTCTTGCTGCTGTGCAAAAAGCTCCCCGCGCGGGGACGGCACTGAGTCAGGCCTGTCTGCAGGGGGCGGCTCAGGTTAGGGCTTCCTGGCAGCCCCCAGACAGCACAGCGAGGACAGTTCTTTCTGGGTCGGGGCTCCGAGGCGTTGCAGCCCCACCCTCCCTCTCAGCGACCGCCAGGTGGCCGGGCAGGTGGATCTGAAGCAACTGTGCAGCTTTTGAGTGGGAGACAGGAACAGGGCACATTGAAACGTGACAAAGGTCACTTTTCCTACCAGGTTCCATTGTTTTTCTTAAGTAAATGCTCCCTAGCTTGTTGCAAACTCTTTGGTTACTCTGCAGAGTTCTGGAAAAGTGGCTTCTCCCAATTTTTGCTGGGGTCGTCATTGTTTTTAGGGAGGTGCTTGTGTTTTGGAGGTGCCATTTTCACTAAGTCACTCCGTTAGACTCCTCTTTAATTCATTAATTTATGATGTAGAGTCGTTGAGCCTTCTTTCTAGCTTTATGAAGCTGTAGATGATCAATAAAATTGTGTGTTCAAAGTGTACCTGGCGACTTGATGTACGGACATGCTGTGAAATGATTAGCACGATCCTACATCAACACGTCCACCACCTCGCGGGGTTGCCATGTTGTTGAGTGTGTGTACAGTGAGACACTAATGTCTGTTCTCAGCAGATTCCAAGTATATAATACTCAGTCACGAACCGTCATCACTATACTATATATTAGACCCCAAGAACTTACTGATTTTATAATTGAAGGCGTCTACTTGTTGGCCAGTGTTTCCCAGCCCCAGTTCCCCTCCCTCCAGCCCCTGGAACCTTCCGTTCTACACTCTGTTTCTACAACTTTGAATTTTTTTTAAGGCTCCACAGGTAAGTGAGATCATACATAATTTGTCTTTCTCATCTGGCTTACTTCCCTCACCATCATGTCCATGAGGTCCATGCCACTTGTTGCAAATGGCAGGATTTTCTTTTTTTTCTGTTGCTGCCTAAGAATTCATCGTGTATGTACCGCATCTTTATCTGTTTACCTGTCGGCAGACAGGTTGTTTACATATTTTGGCTGTGGTAACCCATGCTGCCGTGAGCACGGCGGGCAGATAGTTCTGTGAGATACAGCTTTCACTGCCTTCAGATACATACCCAGCAGTAGAACTGCTGGGTCGTAAAGCAGTCCCATTTTCTAGCTTTTTAACGAGCCTCCAGAGTCTTTTCCGCATTGGCTGCACCAGGTTATGTTGCCTCCGACAGTGTACAAAGTTCCCCCTTGGCTATGCACTGGCCAATGTTACCTGTCGTCTTTTTGATGAAACCTTCCTGATTGGTGGGAAACGGTGCTTCGTTGTGGGTTTCATTTGGCTTCCCGGATGACTAGGGATGTTGAGTCCCTTTTCATGTACTTGTTGGCCATGTGTATTTCTTTTAAATATTTTATTAGATATTTTAGACATTCACCATTTGCCAGGTATATGGTTTTAAATACTTCTCCCTTTTATAGTTTGCCTTTTTATTTTGTTGGCTGTTTCTTTTGCTGTGCAAAAAGCTTTTTACTTTGATATAGTTCCACTTATTTATTTCTGCTTTTACTGGGTTTGCTTTTAGGGTCATGTCTAAAAAGTTACCGCCAAGACCGATTTCAAGGAGCTTTTATCCCTTTGTTTTCCTCTAGGAGTTTGGTGGCTTTCGGTTTGACATTTAAGTCTTCAAATCATTTTGCATTACTTTTTGTGAGTGGTGTTAGGGGTCTCATTTCATTCTTTTTCATGTGGATATCCAATTTTCCCAGCACCATTTGTTGAAGAGACTTTTCTTTCCCCATTATGGGTTTTGGGCACTCTTGTCAAATATTAGTTGATGACAAATAATGTGTCATCTTTTGTACATGTGGGGGTTTGTTTCTGGGCTCTCAGTTCTGTGTCATTGGTCTATGTATTTGTTTATATGCCAGTACCATTCTGTTTTGATTACTATAGTTTTGTAGTATCGTTTGAAATCAGAAAGTGTGATGCCTTCTGCTTTGTTCTTTCTCAGAATTGTGTTTGGCTATTTGAGGGTTTTTTTTGTGATTACATACACATTTTAGGATTTTTTTTTATTTCTGAGAAGAATTGAAATTTTCATAGTGATTGCATAGAATTTATCCATTGGGTTAGGTAACAGACATTTTTACGATATTAATTCTTCCAATCTATGACCACAAGCTATCTTTCGATTTCTTCTGTCTTTTTAAATTTATTTCATCAGCGGTTTACAATTTTCATTATACAGTTCTTTTACTTCCTTGGGTAAATGTGTTCCTGAATAAATTCATTTGTAAATGAAATTTTCTTTACTTATTTTTAGATAACTTATTGTTAGCGTAAAGAAATACAACTGTTTCTTCTATGTTGATTAATGTATCCTGAAACTTTACTGAATTTATTTATTAGTTCTAAAAATTTTTTTGGTGGAGTTTTAGAATTTTCTCTACATAAGCCACCATCTGGGAACAGACATTTTTCCTTCTTTCTTCTGATTTGGATGCTTTGTGTTTCTTTTGCTCTGGCAATTGCTCTGGCAAGAACTCCCAGTGCTATGTGGAATAGAAGTGGTGAGAGTGGATGTTTTTGTCTTGTTCTTGATTCTACAGGAAAAGCTCTGAGTTTTTTTTACCATTGACTATGATGTTACTGTGGCTTGTTATTTATGGCCCTTATGATATGGAGGTACATTTCTTCTAAACCTAATTGGTTGAGGTTTTTAATAATTTATAAATATTTTTGTTTTATCAGATACTGTTTCTGCATCTATTGAGATGACCTTATGATTTTTATTTTCTATTCTGTGCAACACATTAATTAATTTGCACATGTCAAATCATCCTTCCCTCTCAGGGATAAATCCCACCTGATCATGGTGTATTATTTAAAAATGCTGCTGAATTTGGTTTCCTAGTCTTTTGTTGAGGATTATTGCACATGTGTTCATCAGGGATATTGTGCTGATATTTTCTTTTCTTGTAAAGGGTAATGCTGGCCTTGTAAAAATGATTTGGGAGAGCTTGTGAAGGAATTTCATTATTTTTTTTAAACGTTTGGTCAAATTCACCAGTAAAACCATCTAGTCCTGAACTTTGTCTGAACTTGTAGATCACTGATACAATCTCCTTACTCATTACTGGTCTGTTATGTTTTTTTATTTCTTCATGATTCAGCCTCAGTAAGCTGTATGTTTGTAGAAATTTACCTATTTTTCTAGGTGATCCCATTTGCTGTATGGGTTGTATTGTGTCATCTTTCATTTCTGATTTATCCGAATTTTCTTTGTTCTTCATTAATCTAGCTAAAGCGTTATCAATTTTGATTCTCTTTTCAAAAAAACCAGATCTTAGTTTCATTGGCATTTTGTTGTTTTTCTAGTCTGTTTTTCATTTATTTGTATTTCTTTCTTCTGCTAACTTCAGGCTTAGTTTGTTTCTCTCTTTCCAGTTCCTTGAGTTGCAACGTTAGATAATTTACTTATGATTATTACATCTTCTTGATCAGTTGTCCTCTTAATCATTATAGAATGACCTTGTTTCTTTTCACAGTATTTGAGTTAAACCCTATTTCTTTTTTAGGGAGGTATTGGAATAGCTACTCCTGCTCTCTTATGGTTTCCATTTGTATGTGATATCTTTTTGCTCATGTATCCCTTCGCTTTCAGCCTATATGTGTCCTTACAGCTCAAGTGGGTCTAGACTCAGTTTTCATATCAGTGAGTCCCTATGCCATTTGCATATATCAGGTTTCCTGTCTTATTTTCTGTCTGGTAATTTCTTGTATTGGATTTCTTGTCCTATGAATCAGTTACTCCTGTACTGGGGCAATACTTTGCCCTTAGCACTCCTGGAGCCTGAAGTAGCAGGGCGCAGGGGCAGTGAATGTGGATTAAAGACCAAGGGCCTGCACTTGAACTCAGGCTTACAGACCCCACTAGTGTGGGGCTTGGGAACAGCATTCGGCTTTTATCATCTTGGTCTCCACATGATCTGACTTGACAAAAATCTCTTATTACATCATTTAGAAAAAAAATATAAAGGAAATTTATCCACCCTAATTAGTAATTAAATATTTAATAAACATGGATTTTGGAGTTTTCCTCTTTCTCCTGGGGGAGAGGTTTACTATTATTATGAAGATTTCATTGAATGTCACCTAAGATCTGTCTCAAAAATTCATTTATATATGCCATATAAAATACTTTTACTTTAACAAAGCAAACTACTTTACAAAGTATCTATTCTTTATTTAATAATTTAACCATTAATAGAAATTACAGTGCCTTAAATGAATTTCCCTATGATCAGAACTGAGTATCCAAAATAACATGAGCTAGTGATGTTTTGGAGAGGGTGCCTGTTTCACATATAAAAACTTGGCTTCACCTGCTGTTCTAATCTATGTACTGAGCACAGTGTCGATTGCCATCTGTCTTTCTCCTCCCCTTCACTCCACTCGTCTCGACGTATAGCTGTGTGTGGTTTTTGGGGGGGTGGAGACAGGGTAGGGTGGTTATACCTTCTGCCTAAGTTTCCTCTTTTAAACATAGTCAAATGTCAGCAACTAATTTTTCTATCATTTTCATATTTAATCTCAATATTTTTGTGTATAAAAGAAAATTAAAATGACAAGTTAGAGAAATTTGTTCATTTTTCTAAAGTAATATGAAGTCTAATATTACTCATTTTGTAATTAATAAAGGTTTTCTGTAAAGAGTTTTTTCTGATTAACAATCAATACAAGCTTATTATTGAAAATTTGGATCATAAGAGAATACAAAGAAAAAAATTAAAATGACCCATGAAGCTCATATCTACAAATATTTATTTTAAAAACTAGCACATATATTCATATACTAAGAGTATATACTCATATACAACTATGAAATGAAAGCTTTAACCTTGGTTATTCTTTCTTCATTTTCAATTCCTTTAGATTTTTTCTAGCTACCTGTTTTGCTATTTTATATTCATTTCTTTTTTTTAAATTGAATTTATCAGGGTGACATTGCTAAGAGAAGAACTTTGTCTTTTATATCCAAAAAAGCCATCTGGACACTTTAATAGTCTTTACTATTAACCTTCCCCTGTATTCTCTTTCTTCTGTGGATGATATTTGTAGTTATGATTAATATTTGTTTTAAAAATAGTTGTTTTCCTCTAGCTATACTAAGTACCAAGTTACACAGAAATGTCTTTGGAATTGCTGAAGGTAGTTCCCCAAATGACATTATACATTATTTGGATGATTATTTCAACTTATGTATTCTAAGGAAGAGAAGAACATAATGGTGAGGACAGAGGATGAATGTAAAATATACTAAAAGCACACTGGTAGTCCCACATACATCATCTGAGCTGGACCAGTGTAAGTTCATAGCACTATCTCTTGGCTATTTTTATTATGAAATTTGTACTATTTTTGAAATTTACATCTTAACCACTTAGCTTTTTTCTTCATGGATATGACAAGCGAAGAGTCCAACTGTGTTTAAATAGATTTGGAATTAAATCTTCAAGTAAGTCTTTGCTAATTGAACAGCAATGATTGTTCTCCAGTAAAGCAAATATAAATAAGGCAAATTCTTTTACTTAATGTTTGTTCTTTATAGAGTTACAAGAAGAAGTAGACTTATCCTGATTCATTTTTCAATTTAATGAAGCGATCTTCAGAAAAACCACATCATTTTTTTTTCCCTTGACAACATCTATGATTCACTTTTGGAAGGTTACAAATTTCTGATCAAGTCTTTTTTGCAATGAAGAGGATAGAGCCAGTTTCACACACACACTTATACACAAACAGGTTTATAAAAAGAAAATGTAGGTTTTGACTTCGAATTTCTGACTGGAATGGCAGTTTTTAAGATTAAGAAATTCATATTGAGGGGGTCTTCCCTTGAAGGAATAACATGTAAAACATCAGAAGTTACCTGGCAGGAACAAGTGTGGGTTCCTTATGACCCCAGAGACGGCCTTGGAAACCCTGACTTTCGTTTGCCTCTGGGATTCAGGCCACATGACCAGACAGTCAGGGTTCTGAGTAACACTTGCTATAGAATTTGTCCCCATGGTCTCATGCAGCTTCCTCATCTAGAATTTTATTTTCTTCCCACAGACTCCAAGCAAATACCATGTTCCTCAGTCACCACAAGAGTTTTACAGTCCTTACACTCTGTGGTACATTGCACTCCTGTGTCCCTGGCTACTGGCTTTCCCTTCTCCCTCACCTGTCCATCCGCCTACCAGGCTCTGCTTCCGGCCGGTGTCAGGTGCGAGTCTTGCTCAGGGGGAGATGAGTGATCGAATCCGCCTCCTGAACCACCGCCACTTTTCATTCAGTTGATGTTCTCTGACCTCTCAGTGATTACAGCTTTCGTAGTAGCTGTAAGGAAGACTTGCCCTTTCATTCCGTTTTACGTATTTCTCCATAAAGGGACTTAGAAGGTCACAGGATTCTGTAAGGATGCCACCAGTGAGATGCCCTTGTTCCATTCTGAGGACTAGTTAGGAGATGGGTATACGTGAGTGTATGTGTGTGTGTGTATACATACATATATACACACACAAAAACAAACACACAAGGATGGGCAAAAATAGGTTTACAGTTGTGTTACAAATAATACAATCATTAATAAGGAATAATACAAGAATAAACTGTATTTTGTGTACTCACAAACTGCTTTTGCCCACCCCTGCATATATGTATATATGTATATGTGCATGTATATATGTGCATGTGAAATTCCACACACATACACACCTACATACATGTATACATATGTATACGTGTATATATATATACACACAGATATAGTTTCATTCAGAGTTAACATTTAAAAAATGGGTCATAGAGCCCTGGCTGGTGTGGCTCAGTAGATTGAGTGCGGGCTGTGAACCAAAGGGTCACTGGTTCGATTCCCAGTCAGGGCACATGCCTGGGTTGCAGGCCAGGTCCCCAGTAGAGGGCGCATGAGAGGCAACCACACATTGATGCTTCTCTCCCTCTCTTTCTCTCTCCCTTCCCTCTCTCTAAAAAATAAACAAATGTCTTTTTTAAAAAAATGGGCCATAGAGAGGTGAAGGAACTTATCCAAGCTCACAAAACCGATGTCTTACAAAAGAAGATTCACACTCGTGCCCCTTCCGGCCACAGCCCACTCCTCCCCACGCTGCCGCGCTGTGCCTTGACCGGTTGCTTCTGCTGGCTGCACCGCCCAACCCCTCACACTGTTGAACTTCCCATCCCTGTTTGCATCCTTCCCCCTCATCCCACGGCAGGCGGCCGTGGGGTCCTGAAGGTTTAATAAGTGAGATCTGCGAATTAGCATCTTGTCTTGTAAGCGGGATGGGAATTTTCTCGGCCAAGTTTCCTAACCCTGGAACCAGGAGGTCTTGCATTATGCGGGGCTCAGGGCCTGGTGAGTCATCAGAGCGCACCTGTCAACATTATGAAAACACTCTTTGGAAAATTGTGATTTTTTTTCAAAAGACTCTCATAAAAAGGACGCCTTTGTAAACTTCCTGCGGTGACACCTCATTGCCGCGGCTCAGCAGGCAATTCTTATGACTCCCTGGGCATGAGATAGTCTGGAATGATTGCATCTGATCTTCAAAGTCAGTAATCTTCCGAAGAAATTGTTTTAAAGAGATTTATTTGTGTTATCAAATGGATTCGAGAAGCCAGGTTTGGCCTAAATAAAATCATACAGTAGGTAATATTTGTCTTTGTTCGGCAATTTTATTTTATGTGTGACCTTTCCTCTTATTATTCTATGTTTTTATACCTCTCTGAGTTTCTCCTATAATTGAAAAGTGAGATTTATATGAAGATGTGCATAGCTAACAAAACAGCACACTTAATATTTTTTAAACCCAAAGACTGAATCTCCTCTGGTACAAACGTCAGTACTAGAGACGCTGATAATGGCCAGGATGCCTTCCCGGCCCCGCAGCCCGGCCTGGGGAGCTGAGGGTCTCTGTCTGCAGGGGGAGCGGCGGAGTAGAGACCGTCCCTGAGGACACAGACCTTTCTCTCTTCCCACTCACAGCCACGTCTACTCTAGAGAAAAAAGTCAATTTTTCCTTCATCTTGGGTCAAAGTAAACATCGTTTTGGTCAAGACAGAAATTATGATTTATCGTCGAGTTGTTGCTTGTAAAGCGTTATAAAAACGAATGGCTGGTGGTTTCGTATTTTTTCATAGTGTAGGGATAACATGTATTGCTGAAGGACTCTAAATTAGTTTTATTGCTTTATTCACATTTCCCTGGTTCATATTCTACATTTCCACCTTATTATTTAATTACATTTTTGCTTTTTAATGTTGTTTATGGGGGTTTTTTTGTACACTTGATTTACAAGGTAGCTGTTGTTTTTTTTTCTCTTATTATTTCTGTATTACCAGGAGCAATTTTAAAGCAATGGCTTCGTAAACAAACCCTTGCGAAGGTTTCACGTTTATCCACTTGCGCCGCGCTCTGCGTCTCTGACACCAGGGGGGAAGAGAAGGGACTTGAAACAGAAGGGTCCTTCTTTGTCAGATTAAATAAAACAAACAGCACAAATCACACAAAGCTAAAAAGAAGATCAGTCACTCACAAGGGTGCTTCTATTTCTTATCTTTTCTGTCTCATAACGTTCAAGAAAACAGTACTTTTCTTTACCAACATGCTGTCCGATTGCAGTAAAAATAGCCCCAGAGCCGCTTTCCGCTTCCTGTTGATGTCCGACTGTTTTTCTCTCCGCCTCCAGACTTCCTTTCTGAGAAATTATTCAGCATTGCTTTAATTCAAAGGACTCCTCTCATAAAAAAAGTCGAAGCAGTCTGCTTGATGACTTTATTTTATCTTTCCTTTTTTATCTCTGTGTCATTTCTAAATCCTTTGTTTGAGCCCACTAATCAGGAACATTCTTTTGTCTCATTTAACTCTTACAGGACAACAAATTAATTGGCTTTCAAAAAGGTGAATTTAGATCCTGACCCTACACAAAACACAAAATTTAACTCAAAATGTGCTCTAATTCTAAATGTAGGTGCCCAAATTTTAAAACTTTGTCAGCTGGTGAATAAACAAAATTTTATATATTTATATATATATTGTGTATATAAGTGTATATATATATGTGCATATATATATCCATGCATTGGAATACTATTGAGGAGCATAAAGAACCTTGATGCTATAATATGGATGAACCTCAAAAATATTACTCTAAGTGGACTTGACGGCGCACAGTATGACCCCATTCATTCACCGTCTTCCTATGTGGAGGCAGAACCAGATGATTGGCCGCTGAGACTGGAGGCGGGAAGGTGGATTGACCGAAGGCTTTAGAATTCTGAAAATATACTGCCTCTGGATTGTGACGATGATGGTCCAACTGAAAACTTACTGAAAATCACTGAATTGCTCCAATATAAAAATACGGGAAATTCTCAGAGTGATGTTCTTGAGCTGGTGAGAGGGAGTGCGCGTGTCAGCGACGATAGCAGAGTTGGCTGTGCCAATGCGGTGGAAGGAACAGGTGAATGGATGTTCCCGCCGCTTGTCCCGGTGGAGCACGGTTAGCCGCTGAGCGTGCAGAGAGGTGAGAGAGGAGAGGGAGGCGATTTTAACATTTGTTCAAAAGCGTGGTAGCAGGAAATGGCCAAGGGAGGGAGGGGCCCCTGGCATTTAGTGATCGTGGATTTCACAGGGCATGTGCCAGCAAGGTTGTGCCTCTTCTCCGTCCAGATGCACCTGTGGGGAGAGAGGCACAGGGTGGGTCGGCATATGCATCATGCTAAGATGGGGGTTTGAAGGGGCAGACAGGCAGGGAATGGTTACAATAATAAACTAGTGAATCTAAGAAGACTGAAGTGCAGCTAAGAATAACAGTGTGAGGGACAGAGTAGCAAGGTTTTGAGGTACAAGTGCAATAAGCGGCATGAAATGAGGGACAGACAGAGTGTGCTGAAAAGACAGACTCGCTGACCTTGTAATCTATTTGGAAGGTAAAAATTCACCCACAAGCAAGTGAGCAAATATTGCATACACACGTCACTATGTAATGTCGAAATGGTTTTGAGATAAACGCAGATTTTCTATTTACCAGCAAATTTTCTCATTATTAGGTAGAAAGCAGAGTGGTTAGCTTTGAAACAGACTGATAAGGTTCAAGTCAATATGAGATGCTAGCTGTCTGTCGCGGGCACGTTGGAGTGTGTTTTGTACAACGGGAATTATAGCAAACTGAGCCCCGCCCGGCTGCTCTGAGAGAGTCGGACTGGATGGGGAGCAGGGCTGTTTGGTGTCTGCCCCTTGGTAGCTGACGCCCACACACATCCTCTTGCCCACGCTGAGCAGTGCTGGGGTGAAGCCCGCTTTCCTCTTTTTGTGCCCAACAGCACAGGACTGGGCAGAAGTACATCGAACTACTTGCTCCAAGGAACATTTGCTCTGGGAGGTCAGAGAGGCTCAGTAACTTTGGCTGGCAGAGTTCTACGGTGACCCTCAGTGACCCATGCCATTGCATGACCCCACCCCTTGGGTGGGTGGTACTTACAAATATAGAGTGTGGCACCAGGGATGGCGTGTCCCTGCTGTCCTTGTGTTCTGTCATGCGGCATGAAGGGAAGGTGTTTGGTAGATGGGATGGAGGTCCCGAATCGGCTGACTCTGAGACAGTGAGAAGGGAGGCCCTGCTGGGTGGACCTGGCCTCAGTAGATGAGCCCTTTAAAAGAGGCACCAGGCCGTTCCTGAGGTCAGAGGGATGCTCCCCCTTACCTGTCTTGGAAATGGTGAGCTGCCGTTCCCAGAGGCAGTCTGGGAGAGGTCCTCATGGCAGGGCACCAGGACAGACGCCCTCTGGAAGCCAAGAGTGTCCCAGCTAAGAGGCAGCAAAAAAGCAAGGAGCTCAGTCCTACAACCACAAGGAACTGGTTCCACCAACAACCGTGTGTGCTAGGGAGTGGGCACCAGCTGAAAAGGAGGCTGAGGCCTGGCTGGCATCAAGGTTGAAGGCTTATGAGGCTCTGGGCAGGGAACCCGGCTGAGCTGTGCCCTGAACCAAGGAAACTTGGGGTCACAGTGAATGTCGTTTTAAGTGAACCACCACGAGAGTGCTGATTTGTTATGCTGGAACAGAAGACTGATCCACTCGACTAAGTAGCAGCATATTTATCACACTCTTCTCACTAACACTTACATTGAGATACCTGCCTCACTGTTGCTTGTGACTCCATAGCTGTTGCGTCGTAAATTCTGCCCAACCTCGCCAGTTCCCTGCCATCCACACCTGCCTTGAAAACATTTAGCCTGGGCCCTACAACTCCACGAGTGTCTTCCTTGACTTCTCCTTTTTAAGATTTCAGGAAGACTGTCAAGCTGTGTTCTCTCTCGGGCAGCAGGTCTCATACAGGGAGTGTGCTTGAGCCTCCGGGTTCCTGGTGGTCTTTCGGAGAGTCAACGCTAATTCAGCCTCTAATATTTTTAGTAATGTCAATTAAAATAATTAGATACAATAGGAAAAAAAGGAGCTTGTGTGCTAATTTAATAATTATGTATATACAGAATATAAAGCGAATTAAACCTACTTTTTACTGATTTTTTATATAATAGTTTTAGAATGTTTTGAGGTCTGGCTCATGGTAGGGAGATGATAAAGAGTTACAATCTGGAAATATAAGTCATCCCCCGTGTTCTCTTGCATGGGGCTAGTTTATTGAATAAGGACTCATTTTCCACAGGCATTAAAGCAGAGACTGGTCCAAGCTGCCTATCTGCTCCCAGTTGGTTTTTAGGGGAGAAGAGAATCCCAGTTGTGGCTACAGAACTGTTTCCTGATGTACAGACATACATTATTTACCTTGTGCTGCTTCCCAAGGATGAGGTTCTAAAAACAAGAATAACAGTCAAATACATGAAACATGTTAGAATTTAAATTGGTGCAGTGTTCTTGCATGAGTTTCTTCAGAGGCAAGAATTGAAAGTATTATTTTTAAAGTCTAGAGTCATTACCTATGGAAACTTGGATATTGTACATTTAAAAATAGCCCAGCATTAACCAGTGTAATCGTTTCCAAACAGGTGGTGGATGTGGATGAAGATGAGCTCCAATTACTTTAGTCTTAATTACCCTCACTAGGCCGAGGTAGGTAGTTGCTTCTTTTTGCCAATAGAAACTTCAGGGTGTACTTCTATTTTTTCACTAATAGATTATAGCCTTCGTAATATGCATAATTAGAGGGTATGCTTCTATTTACACGAATGATGTTAATTAAATAAATCTGTGTGCCATTTTCAGAAACATTATTTCTTGATTGCTTACTCCGTGGATAGGCCTCTATCTTACCCAATGGGATAGTTCCCGAGTCTGAGAACTATGGTGTGTGGGTCAAGTGTAGCCCTCTACTTATTATTCTATAGCCAGTGAGCTAACACCGTTTTTACACATTTATGTGGTTGAATAATAGTAATAACAACAACAGTAGCCTTTCTGAACGCAAGAAAATCATATGAAATTCAAATTCCAGAGTTGACCAGTCAACTGTTACTGGGGTCACGTCAACACTCATTCATCGACATGTCGCCAGTGACTGTCTTCTGCTTCCGTGGTGGCACCGAGCAGCTGCGGGAGGCTGCCTGTGGTGCTCCGCTCATCACTGGGCCCTGCGGCTCAGTGCGCGGTGACGTCACAGGGATGCGGGCGTAGCTCAGTGATGTTTCCTGTGCCTTGGGTATCATCATGAGCTCAATGTTTTGCTTCATACATGTATTTACATATGACCAATGCATATTCTTTATGTCAAAACAAGTAAAAAAACCGGGGCTAGGTAGTTCACTTGGTTAGAGCATCGTCCTGATATGCTAAGGTTGTAGGTTCAATTCCTGGTCAGGGCACACGCAAGAATCAACCAATGAATGAATAAATGAGTGGAATAACAAATCAATGTTTCTCTCTCTCCCTCTCTCTCTAAAATCAGTAAGTAAAAAATAAATAAAAGCAAGAAAAGAGAAGTGAACTTTGAATCTTGTTGTCCTGAGACACAGTGGAGTATGGGTTGGTAGCTATCAAATTACATAGCAAAGCATTATGTTTAATAAGCAATGACACTATTAACGCTTAGAAGAGCTTAACCAGGATAAGCACCAAACATAAAATTCCCAATTCTTGAGAAAGCAATGACAACAAATATATACAAAATTTAAAATGGAGTACCTTATCAGGGCAGAATTTTTTTCCAGGGAAGAAATAAAAATGAGGCTACAACAGAAGTTTCTCTGTATCTCCTTTGCTAATCAAGCTACGAAAGTCATTACCAATGGTGAGTGAATTGCATCATATTTGATTGCAGGAGATGAAGAAATTTGCCCATAGGGAAAAAAATCATTTACATCGATTAGCTTTTAGGCAAGGATAGCTGTCTGGGTTGTTGAGGGACATTGGCAAGGACATCAAAAGGAGAACAAGGCAAATTACGTTGAGTAATTGTCCTTGGTTCATTGGGAGTGGCCAAGTCCCTTGTTTCCTTCAAGAATGCCACGCAGTCTCATTTGGCTGAAGCCGTAGCTCTACGAATAGTCTGAGAGAGCGTTTTCAGAGTTTAGAAACCTCTAAGTCAGTCCATAACTAAGTGGTATCCCCTAAGAGTTTTAACACTCTTGGCATTAAAAATACATGTAGAGCAGAAAAAGATACAGTTGAACCAATTTCACAAAGCTAATAAAAATGTGAGGAGTGTGAAACCTGTGGTTTTTCACTGTATTATTAGCAGACACTTTATGGCAAATGCCTGAACGCACAACGGATTGTTGAGCCAGCAGGGCCAATGAACTTCATTCGCTCTTATGGGCTTGAATATCCTGCCTTGCTCTACCCACGAGGAGTTTGATAGTTTAACAGTGTGTTTTTTCCTTTATTTGTGACATTTTTAGCTCAAGGATGAGATAGCATTTTCCTGGAGAAGAACCACCCTCAAAGACTAATATCCAATACCAAGTGGCTTTGGAAATTCGTTTTGCTTCCGTCTTGATCATAGAAATTACAAGATAAAACAACGCTTATATGTGACACACCACAATAAAATCATCTCAGCAACTAGTTTTCAACCACAAGTAATGTCTTGCAGCTCTGTATACTTCTCAGGCTGTGAAAAGTCCAAATGAAGCAAGATCTCCTCTCCCACGGATATGAGAGTGGGTGTATTTGCTCAAGCTACGGTTTCATTACCATTTTTCAGACTTCAACACAATGCAAAGGAAGTTTATGTATTTCAAAGTCTATTTAACTTGGCAGTTGAAGGGATTAATCCTCAGGGCAATGAAATGCTAAAAGGCAAATATCAAGAGAAGAGACTAATAGAATTTTCTAAATACCGTTTAAGTGGCGAGTGAAACTCTAAAACCACACGCTTGTGAGCTGACATCAGTTTCATCGGTATCTGGCAATACGTATTGATATGAAAAGACGTTTTTAAAGATGAAATACACAACCTTTTATTGCAGATCAGCATTAATAGATGAGTATGTTATCAATATTGATGATAAGGAATGTTAATTTTGCACCCCCAAGGAGCAAAATGTCCTCTTCTCTTGGAAATAATTCTATTCTTCTCATTAGTAGATCTGTATTACAATGGATGTGTACTCGATTATTTTTATTATATTTAAATTTCATCAATAATTTTGGAAATTTTTTTTCTCTGCTTTATGAGAGCTTATGTAATATCCTAAGTTTTGACTCTTGGTCCACAAAGCCTCAGATATTTGCTACTTGGCACTTCACAGAAAAGATTGTCTGACCCCTGATAGCTGGCATATAAACATAATGGGTGAATAACAATGTAAGGTAAGGTTTTTTCTTCAAAGATTTTAATTATATTTTAGAGAGGGAAGGGAGGGAGAAAGAGAGAGAGAGAGAGAGAGAGACATCAATGTGCGGTTGTTGGAGGTCATGGCCTGCAACCCAGGCATGTGCCCTGACGGGGAATCGAACCTGCGACACTTTGGTTCACAGCCCACACGCAATCCACTGAACTACGCCAGCCAGGGCCCAAAAGTAAGGTTTTTAACGTGTCCACTGAGATGCCGTGACGGTAGAGCACGCTGAGGGAAACAACGGCAGACCTCTTGCAGGCAGTGGGCCTTCGGCTGTGCTTTGAAGCATAGTCGGTCTGAAGGAGGCAGGAGGAGAGAGCGGGCACCAGGATGTTTCATGCACTGGCCTGCACGGAAGATGAAAAGGCAGAAACACAAAGGGTGTGTTTAAAAAGCAACGAGCCCAGCAGTTTGACTACCGACGACACGTCCTCGTTTAGAAGGGTGTAGGAACGGAAGGTGAATGGGTCAGCATGTGGGGGCCTTTGCGTCGTGGACCGCATGTCCATTCTCCCCCGCCCCCAAGGTTCCAAGTTTGCTGCGACACTCTACGCTCCAGATGCCAGTGGTATTAGGAGCTGGCAGTCTTTGAGAGGTGATTAGGGTTGGAGGGGGCCCTGGGGTGGCGCCCTGGTGAATGGGATTAGTTCCCTTCTGAGAGTCCAGGAGAGGTTGCTGCTCCTCTTCATCCTCTGCCAAGTAAGATACGGGAGTCCTCGGCGGTCTGCAACGTGGAAGAGGCCCTCACCAGAACAGACAGACAGACGGGTCTGGCGCCCTGGTCCTGCCTGGGCTTGCAGCCTTCAGACCTGAGAGAAATGCATTTCTGTCGTTCGTAGGCCTCCCGTCGGCGGCGCCGTTGCCATGGCAGCCCAAGCTGCCTGCCGCGCCAGGCCGAGGAGCGGCGTCTGCTCCGTGGCGCTTGGGAGACTCGCAGTATTGCAGGATCTGCTCCTGTGTGCATGTTTTGGTTTGTTCCCCGCAGCTTTAAATATCTCCTCCTTGATGTTTTCCCCAACGCCTCCAGGCAGGAGAGAGGAAAATGACTCAGACAACAAAAGACAAGGATTGCAGCGCGGCAGAGCGAACACAGGCAAAGAATATCTGACAGCCACTCATTCTGGTGGTGGATGGTTCCAGGCGGCTGTGCGCTGTGATGTGTTAAGTCAGGAAAAGTATACACTCGACGGTGTCAGGGAAAGGAATGAAACATTTGGTTTTCCAAAGTTTAGTTTGGTGGCCGATACATGCCAGTTGTGCCTTGCCAAGGATGTCACCGATCAAAATACTGTTTGTTTGTAACTGGGTTGTTTTTATCAGTTCCTGATTACAGTTCAGGTTTAATCTAAATTCAAGCTTTTGTCCTCAGATTGTGGTACCAAAAAAACTTGAGAAAGAAGAAGGAGAGTTGGAAGGGGAAGGGCTGGTAACTTCATTTGCTGTCGACGTGTTGCCTCTGACAGTATCTCAAAGTAAACTGGGATCTCTTCTGAGCAGCTGACCCTGGGAGGGACCAGAGATGTTCAGTCCTTCCCCGCCCGCAGGTGCCTTTCTCTTGCAGGGGGGCTTCTTGAGAGAAAACCCAGAGTAGAGAACAGGTTGATAGTGACCAGAGGGGAGAGGGGAGGGAATTTCAGGGGAATCTCAGGGCAGAATGGGAAGGGTTTACAAGAACAAATATACAGGACACATGGACAAAAACTAGGGGGGGTGGTAATAGGAGGGAGGTGGGGAGGGAGAGGTAGGTGGGCTGGGATGGGAGTAAAGGACAGAAAACTGTACTTGAACAATGATTAAAATAAAATTAGAAAAAAAAGAAATCACAGAACCTGCAGCAGCTCAGCCCTAGTCTGTGAACAAGTGCTTTGCTGTAATCTATCCCCTCTCATTATTACCTGAAGTAACCGATTCATAACAACCTCAACTCAGAAGAAAGGATACCACATTTATGTGGAATTTTACCTGTTTTTGCCTGTATTTATTTGTTTAAAGACGATGTAAATGAAAACATTATTTGTCATTATGGAACATAGCGTTCGCTTTAAAACAAGCCTGTATTTATTATATCTCGAATTTATAATGCAAATAAGTACATCAAAGTGGGTTCTGGGATTAAAAACATTTAATGTCGATGAAGTAGTTTCCTTTTTAAAATGCCAAGCCCTGTCGACAGCTGTCTCTTGCCCTTTGAGAACCTAGAGGGTGTGTCCGTGACCTTCTAACAGATTCTGAGCAGTGACGGACACAGTGACCCATGCAAAGCATTCACAGAAGCCTTTTAAAATGGGGAGTCTTGTAATGACCAGAGACTTTCTGCTATAATAAATGTTACGGCATTTTGTAAGCGAGGAAATGGAGGTCAAAGATTTAAAAATGATTGGGTCTACCCAGTGGAAAGCGGTGAAGGTACCTTGCTGCTTGTTGCTGTGATCAGAACACCGACACATATTTATGGCTCCACTTCCAATCAGACAGCAGCATGTTCAAGGCCTCGGCATTGCTAAGCTCGTCCTAGTCCAGACACTTTCGGTTGCCTGGGTAGGTGTTCGTCTTCTCCTGTGGTGTAACACTTAACATTCCTTCATCTCTCAGTAGAGAATTTGGGCTTTCTGCTTCAAACTATGTTTCTTTTTTTTTTAGATTTTATTTATTTATTTTTAGACAGAGGGGAAGGGAGGGAGAAAGACAGACAGAAATATCAATGTGTGGTTGCCTCTCATGTGGCCCCCACTGGGGACCCGGCCTGCAACTCAGGCATGTGCCCTGGCTGGGAATTGAACTGGCGACCCTTTCGTTCACAGCCCGAGCTCAATCCACTGAGCTACATCAGCCAGGGCAAAACTATGTTTCTTTAACAAGACTAGTCTCCTAAGTAAGCTTTTATCAAGTTCCACAAGCTCTAAAAACTTTGATTTGTTTTCCCTTTGCCCTGTTAACTGGTACTTAAAGGAATCTTTCCACTTCACAGTCATTGAGTTTCTTGGATTTCTCACTCTTCTATCACCAGCGCCGAAACGCCTGGAATCCCTGCGGCAACCTCCATGGAAACAGGAGCGGACCCCCGCAGTGCGGTGCAGCGACCCTCACGGGGAAAACACCGGTCTTTTCATCTCACTCCACCGACACCCGGCTTACCGAATTCACAGCCTTCTTTTGCCTCCGAACAAAGACTTTGATTGATTTAATCCATCTTCACAAAGAAAAACATCCCTTATTTTCACATTTCCAGGACTGTGTGAAGTATTGGCAGGACCAGACATTAAGAACCATTTTAGGCAAACAGCCCTTCCCAATTGCAGCACGGTTGCTATTGTCCAGTTGGTATGATCACTGTGGTGTCGTTGGATGTAAGGTGTTTTTATCACTGGACAGGTTCCTACTCCAGCCCAGGAGGATGCCTTGGGCTGCTGGTTGGCCAGAATGGCTCTGGTCGCTTTACTGAGTGAGAGAGGTAACAGCGCTGGGCTGTTGCCATAGGAACCAGGACTCTTCTCCCAGTTGAGAATGGTAGTTTGGTAATAGCCATCGAGTATGAAATCCCGGTGTTATTTCAGAATACCGCCGGTCACCATTTTCAGAGAAAGGACATATGATTGGAGCTGAGAATCATAATGAAAGGAAAATTCAGTGTAGCCAGCTGTGTGAACTTTCAGAGTATAGAATGAGTGTACTGTTTCGGGTAGACTTTTTTTCTTTTTTAATTTCAAACTACGTACATGACTTCGCTTGCAGTACCTGAATGTCAGCTCAAACAAATTACTTCACAGTTAAGAAGATTAGTATAAAAATGAATCTGACTCAGAGCTGGGAGTAGGAAGTGTGAGAGCAATAGTTTGAAGGCAAGAATCGAGCTTGGGAACGGGTCTTACATAATGTTCCTAATGAAAGATAAAGGGTGATATAAGTATTATTTTTGTAACTATTGATGTTAATGCATGTGAACAATTTGTATCAGCTTAGAGTGAACATTTACATATTTTTTTGCTGAGTATAAAGCACCCTGCTGGACTATGCGCATTCAAGCACAAAAACCTCCTTCTTTTCTTTCTTGTTACGGGTATTCTGTATCACCAATAGATATGCTCTTTCTCACAGCAGACGATCTGAAATGCTGAGCCAGGGTAAACTGATCCACAGTGAAAGATCAAACCTACCAATCATGCAGTGGGTCCTTAGACTTAATTTCTCCTATTTTTTTAAAAAAATTGCACATGTCAACTCATGAAATGATAGAATAAAGAATCATCACAAAAGTAGCAAACTGTTTCACTCTCCTGCCCAAAGAATTCAAAAGGGGATTTGTTTTGAAAGACATATTTGTGAAAATAAGATGAGATTTTAGGTTTCACTTGTTGGTAATTTTCAAAAACTGTCATTTTCCCTCTGAATATGATTGACGGAACTCCAGGATGAACCCCCACCCCAGCCCCCACTCCTGGCACACAGATCCCATTTGATTTGCAGGACCAGGGCTGGTAGATCTCCCCTCTGTGAGTGGGGTGCATTACACGGTGCAGTTCACCTGCAGACGGGGAGAGGGTCTGGACTGTGCCTGACCTAACCACACGAGGTACTTAAGGACAGGGAGCTTTTCTCACGGTGGTCCCCAAAAGGGAAGTCAGAGCAAGCACTGAGAGGATTCATACAAGGGCTCTTCTTGGTGGCCGAGACAGGCGGGGACACTTGATAGGGGCCTGAGAGTAGCCTCTAGAGGCTGAGAGCTGTTCCCCGTCCACAGCTCCCAAAACACAGGGACCTCCGCTCGACAACAGTGAGGCAGTGCATCCTGCCAACAGCCTGCTTGGAGGCAGATGCCTCATCAGTTTCCCAACCAGGATGCAGCTCGGCTGGTACTGTTGCCAGCCTGCGAGCCCTCCAGCAGAGAGCCCTCACCCCACAGGGCCCAAACTCCTAACCTATACACCTGGGAGGTAGTGAGTGGGTGTCATCTAAGGCCGCTGAGCTTGTCGTCACTTGATACACAGGGATAGAAAACAAATGCACTAACTTCTCACCGCGTGATCATTCTGCGCTTGCCGTCTCAGACTTAGAAGCTCAAAGCGAGACAAAAGCAAAATGAGGACAGGAGGGCGCATGCGTCACTCTCTCACGTCACGGTTGGCAAGTCTGAAGAGAGAATCAAGTGTGTGTTGTCAGTGTCAAGTGCGTCAGATTATTCTAATAAACTAGAACTTCCATTTGATTGGTCAGTGCTCTCCAATAAGACATATACATATATCTATATGTCTGTCTATCTATCTATCTATCTATCTATCTATCTATCATCTATCTATCAAGAGATTTGGGGATTTGCTGTAAGAATTCAGCTCACATCCTTGTGGGGGCTGAGGTGTCCCCGATCTGCAGCAGGCAAGCTGGAGACTCCTGACCGCTGATAACGGGGCTGCAGCCTGAATGCCCGCAGGCTCTAGAAATGGGAAAACCGATGGTTTAGTCCGAGTCTGAAGGCAGGAAAAACCGATGCGCCGGGACCTTCAGCATGCATTGTTCGGAGTCATTGTGGACACTGCTGTGACCTAACAAGTCCTTCCGTTATTTCTGCTGACCCTTGTGGCTCTAGTCCCTCAGCTCCAATGTTTCTGAACTTGACATATGAACCCTTTTATTTATGTCTCATGAGACCCTCTCTGCGTGTGAAGAAGCCACATGGTGTGTGCTCAGCAGTGGTTGCTTTATTTCACCAGTTTAATGTCTTGTGTATTTCTTCCAGAAATTCCTCAGTGCTTTCATACATCAGTAACGTCCTTCACATCTTCCATTAGTGCTATGGATTTTTTCTTTTTTTCCCCCATGTATTCGGGTATTTCAATGGGATGTTTTTAAAAGGTAGGAGAAATAAGTGAGGTGGCTAATTTCATCTTCTTAGAACAGAGTCCCAGATTTAGAACAATTTTTGCAATTCCTTGAAATATAATCTGTCAGCCCCGTTGTAGTTATTTTTAATACAAACTTATTAATTCATTAAGCTGACTTCCTGGTGCTATTTACATTTTCATTGAAAACATTGTACCATCCCTGGTGCATTTATCTATTCTATTTCTAAGCAGTGCTTTTGAGGTTCAAAATAGTGGTTTGGGAGGCTCTTTCCCTGATCCAGGGGATGGCTTATTCTGTGTGTGTATACATGCGTGCACACATGTGCATGCACATGCGCATGCATGTATATGCAGTCGGTATATGCAATCACACAAGTAGTTGGCTCTTTAACCAACCCGTGTGTGCTAACGTTCAAAGACCCAAGTGCATGGGGAGAGAGCGGTATTTTTAGCCGTGGGAGCCGGTGGATAGTGACATAATGAGGGCAGGGAGACGCTCAGCCTCCGACAGGGTGTAATCAGTCCCAGCCTCGCCGCCTGGGTTTCCGGGGCTGCTCGGCGGGCGCAACGCCACTGAGGAGCCGAGGGGAGTGAGGGAGAGAAACGTGGCCGTGGACTAGAAACAGATGCCTATGACTTCACCACTGAGTCATTTTAATTCTAGTGAATTAGGATTTTCAATAATCTAAAAATAGCTGAGTACTATCGACCCTTCGGTAGAGACGATTGCATGTAGTGTGTGAGGGTTTCAACTTTTGCGTGTTGTTGAGTGCCGAATGAGTTCATACACTGGTGGTTTGCCTTTATTTTCCAGCCATAGGATACCACTATTTTTTTATTGTATTTTGAATTATGTGCATATTTTTAAGGACTTTATTTTACTAGAGCAGTTTTAGGTTTACAATGCAATTGAGAGGCCAGACTGGAGATGTTCCATGTATCCGCTGCCGCCATGCAAGCTCAGCCTCCCCGTCCCCAACACCGCTCACGGGAATGGCGCATTCGTTACCAAGACGGCTGTTCTGACACACTGGTTCACACAGTTTGCATCAGAGGTTCCCTCTTGGTGCTGTGCACCCGTGGGTTTAGTCAAATGTGCAATGACAAGGAAAGTTGGAGAACTGTGTAAAGCTCACCTCAGCACCGTCCCTCCCCATGGAACAGTTAAGCTAGGCTACTTATCCACCGTTAGGGTCCACCCTTGACTGAGGCTTTCCCCTGGAATATACATTTTCCACTCGTCTAGTCTGTGCTGGGTGCAGGACGAGGAAGCTCTGTGGAGGAAGTCCTCCGCTGGAAAAGCAGAAGTTACAGTGCCGTCCACAGGGTGAGACGTTGTCGGTGTGCTTACTTGCCGTCCGTGAACTTAACTGTAAGGAGGCTGTTTTCATTTTCTTCCCCATGCTACACCCTGTGAATGCATTCATTTGAGTTGTGCATGTTAATACAGAGAGCAGTATATTCTATCTTAGGTTTATAAAACTGAACGGTCTCCTAAATTCCTGCGAGTCTGTTTTTCTCTCCTGGGCCACCAGGCTTCTCCATCGCCCTCCCGACCTGGATTTTCAGAGCCCAGGGTCTGCGCCAGCTCTTTCATCTGCGCTGATCCCGGGGCTGAGTTCTGTTTCCCTGCCCTGCCCTGACCGCCCTGGTGCCTCTGGGCTCAGCCCCTCGCCTGGCTCCTCTCTGATGGCGTTGTGAGCCTCTGGGTCCCTGTTAACTCACCTCTGGTTCTGGGTCTCACCTCTGCAGGGGGTAGATCAGGCAGTCCCCATTCCTCACGATCTCTACAGTGCCCCCAAACACATCCAACTACAATAAAATAACATCACCTCATCGAGAGTAAACATGCTTATTTCCTCTTGATGGGTACGTTTATCCAGCATGGATGACCCAACGACTCTTTCATAAATACATAGTCAAGACTCAGAGTGGCCTTGTGCTCACCTGCAAGGACACAGCAGAGCAGTGAGTTTAAAACACTTCGCTCATGGCCAGCAAAAATATATTCGCATTAACACGTATTTGGATTTGCCTCATAGTATTGGTGAGAAAGTCGTACATTTCCCCCCAGGTCTTGAGTAAACTCATAATACATTTTATTTTAACCACTTTAAATGAAAGAGAAACATGATTGCAGGCACTCTGAGATACAATGTACCCAGTAAAGTAAGTTTCACCGAGGTTGGATTGGATGATCCGGGAAGTCGTGTGGAGCTGCTTTGAATGCTCCTATGTGGATATGCTATATTTTATTTGCACTCAAATATTAAATCTAGAGTTTCTTCTTTTATGAAATCTTAACTGGGAGCAGATGCCTAACAAAGAATGCAGGGGAATTTTTTTTAATTACACTAAAAGTCTGTTTGAATTATTTATGAGAATTAAGTTATTATGAAATGTAAAACCTGTTTCAATTGGAATGGGAAAAAAATTAAATAAGGTGATTTTTACGTAGTAATTTTCCACTTAGGGGCACTGAACTATATTTTTAATACAATCAGGCGCAAAACTCTTTTATGAAAAGGGAAAGTAGTTTTCAGGGTTTTAAGCCCCCAGTGCGCACACAGTGAGTCAATGGCTCAGTCACTTCACCCTGTCTGCTCAGACGTCGTTTCTGAAGGTGGAACCCGGTTCTGCGTTATGGAGCCCCCAACCCACACTGACAGACAGACAGAAAGTGTTAGAAGAGCTATTTGGGAGGCAAATGCCCAAGAGAGAAATCTTTATTAACAGGAAAAAAAGTATAAAGACGTTTAGGCCCTTTTTTTCTGAAGACAATTTTCATAGCTCTGAGAGCTTTAAAGTGGGAAATGTAAGTGAAATAAAATGTATACTGACTGCTCATCACCAAAGCGTTAGAAATGAAAGCAAGAGTCTGGACTTGGGGAGAAAGCTCACAGCACACCGGCCAGCTGTCCGTTTATGATCGAAGAAGGTTGATTCAGGTGTGTTTTCAGGGGACTGGGATGCAGGCAGAGAATTCTGGAAAATGTCTACCCCAATACCAATTTCAAGTCGCCCCTGACAGAAAAGACAGTGAGCTCCATAACAACTTTTTATCACGCCAAGTTATCTTTGATTAAAACCCGGTAAAGGCAACACGACAACATTTTGAAACGATGTGCCAATTCTCTGGTCAATATGGACACACAGTGGAAACCAAATGTTACCGGATAAAGTGGGAAAACCTCACTCCCAGGGAGGGCACACGGGCCCCATGGGCTGAGGTCAGACTGGAGGAGAGGGACTTGCCTTGTGGCTGTGGGGTTGTGGTTGTGCTTGTGTAGTCCCTGAGCACTAGCTCCTCCCCTCACATCCTCAGGAAAGGCTGGGCTCCCCACTTTGTCCTTGCAGCTCTGTGGTGGGGCAGTTGCTCCTTCAAGTTCATGGTTGAGGAAGCACCTGGATTGACTGCATTACATGCTCAGCAACAGCCCATTTCTCTGGGGTTGTCCCAGGAGGACAGCTCTTCTCTGAAGGCCGGTAGACTTGGGCAAATTACTACTCAGCTCGGGCACCCAGTGGAAAAAGAGTCCCAATTATGTCCAATGCAGCACAGAAGTTAAAAATATGTGTATATACGAGCACTGAGAATTAATGATTAGATTTCATATGAGTTCATCTGTCACCCTGAGATAATCTATTTCAGTGGAGCGGTGAATTGAAATCAATGGTAAGTACAGTGAGGTCAGGAGTCTGGGGGAGTAAGAAGTAGAGAAAAGCAGTAAAGAAAACACTTCGAGGAATTTTATTTTTAAAGTGAAAAGAGAAAACAGCGGTAGCACATAGGAAGTCCAGAGGGCTTTCTCTTCCCTTCCTTTGCCTCCCCCGCCCCTCCGCCTCCCTTCCAGGGTGGGAGGTGTTTCAGCGAGTCTGTTTGTGGTGGAGAGGATGTATGACAAACAAGGAATTGATTCAGGAGAGAGCGTGGACAGTTACCGGGGCAACGTCTTTGGTACGAAGGAGGAGGGATCGGGCTGTCCTGGAGTCGGTCCTCGATGGGGTCACAGCCTCACAACAGAAGCTTCGCTGAAGACGCAGTGACGTGCACCGAGGCAGGTGGCCTGGTGGTGAGAGCCACACCCCTGCACAACCTGCCTGTGGGTCACTCCTGGTTTCTCAGTCCCACAGGGAGCAATGTCGTCATCGGGGAGTGCACAGAAAGGGGAGAAATCGGCATGTCTAAACTGCAAGGAGCTGATAAGCAAAATTAATTATTTACTGGAAGAGAGTAATTTTCAGTGTCTGTTATGTCCTTGTTCAATAATTTTGGCCTATGGATGTTTTCTGGTTTGAAGCGATTCTTTAGCTTGAGCATTGGGTTGTGGCTCACATCATTTTGGATCAATGGTTAGCTTTGGTTCTGGTTTCTGACAGCAGTCACTCAACTTAAGTATGTCCATTTCTTCCGTTATGATTACATAGGGCCAAAGAATAGAGCGGCATGATGGGGCTACAAAAGCCTACAGGTCTTTAAAAAAAAAAAGAAAATTCGATCTCATGCAGGAGGATTTGGAAAGATGTCTTAGGAGAAATGGCATTTCAAGCTTGCTCCACCATTATGAATGACATTGATAAGGCAGAAGGAATAGAAAAGCCAACACAATCTTGAGGCATGTTTGTAACTGAAGGACTGGGAGAGGGAAAGAAAGAATGATTGGAAAGGGAGACATTGAGGAAGTCAGAGGAGGACTAAGGCATTTCCGTTCCCCTGGTCATTGAAACAGGGCGCTACTGCCACGCACTCTGCTGGCCACTACGAACCCGAGAGTGAGTCTGCACGCTAAGGTGCTCCCCGTCCTGTGCGGAGACTTGACTGGGGGTCTCTCCCATGGCTGGAAATATTAGGATGAGGGAGTCCTGCACATGTTTGATTGATTTGAAAGCTAAAACCCTGCACTTAAAATTCTTTTACATTCTTTCTGGGAAGTGAATGACAAGGAACCTCAGAACTGAGCTACACAGGTCTCCTTGGGTAGCTCCTCCTCTCTCAAACTGACAGGGCATCCTGGTTTCTCACGCGGTACCTCTGTGTGGCTGGCGTTCTACTTGATTCCATCAGGAAATAATGAACTGTGCAGCGAAAAGGTATTACAGGCAAGGCTGAGCCTCCTTGTTGAATAATAATTTCACATCTAAGAAGCAGAGCCAGAGAATACCGAGAAAATGATGTCATGTTGCAATGTGAGCTGTTTATGCAGATATTTATTAGTACATAAAGAAGTAAAACCTGACTATCCATTGAGTTCTTTTTGTTTAAAATGTAGAAATGTAAATTGTGCTGCTATGAGCATTGGGGCGCATGGCTTCTTTTGGATTGGTGTTTTAGGGTTCTTAGGATAGAGTCCCAGCAGTGGAATTGCTGGGTCAAAAGGCAGATCCATTTTTAGTTTTCTGAGGAAGTTCCATACTGAGATGCTGGAAGCAACCTAGGTGCCCATCAGTAAATGAGTGGATCAAAAAACTGTGGTACATTTACACAATGGAATTCTATGCAGCAGAGAGAAAGAAGGAGCTCCTACCCTTTGCAACAGCTCGGATGGAGCTGGAAAGCATTATGCTAAGCGAAATAAGCCAGGCGGTGAAAGACAAATACCGTATGATCTCACCTTTAACAGGAACCTAAACAACAAAACAAAGAAACAAGCAAAATATAACCAAAGACACTGAAATAGAGGACAGGGTGACAGTGATCACAGGGGAGAGGGGAGGGAATTTCAGGGGAGAATGGGAAGGGTTTACAGGAACAAATTTAAAGGACACATGGACAAAAACCAGGGGGAGGGTGGTTATGGGAGGGAAGTGGGGAGGGTTGGTTGGGTAGGCTGGATTGGGAGTAAAAGGGAGAAAACTGTACTTGAACAATGATTAAAATAAAATTTAAAAAAAAATGTAGAAATGGGCTATCATGGACCATGTTGAATATCTGCCCTTTGTTTCCACTGGCTTCCGGCTCTCAGGTTGCAGCCGCTCCTGAGCTTGGCTGCTGGGAGAGGTGCATGCAGGCCGAGCTGCCAGGCTGATGGCTCCAGCTGGAAGGGGCCTTTGAAATGCTGCCCTTTGGTGGTGCAGGGGCCTTGCTCTTCGGGCAGGCTGGGAGCTGTTGCTGCATCGCAGAAGTCAGAGCTTCTGTTGGACTCATTTCCTTCTATAATAAAGGGTTTTCTTATTGTATGAATGTGTTGCCACACAACTTGATGTAAAACATGACTCCATTAGCTGAATGTCTGCATTTAGTTGACTGAATAATTCAAATGACAAACTTACTGCGTATTGAGTTTTCCTCCATAAAACATTGTACATTATTTCCTTCCTATAAATAGCAAACTTAAATCTGTCATCAGAAGAAAGCACGAGGCATTTGAGCATGCATCAGCCAAGATATTATGGGCAAGGACTTTTGTCTATATGAGGTCTTATAACATTTCGTCTTCTCTAATTTTCATTTGGTGATTCTAATTGTGGCAAAGGTTATGTGCTGGTTGGAGTAGACCGTACCGTTGCTTTTAGGAGTTTTTAGCTTCCAACCACAGTTGAGCTGGGGATGATGTCATGAGCCCTCACTGCTGTTTCAACTTCATATTAGGGCTGAGGAGAAGAGGAAAGATTTTTCTCCCGGGGTGACACTCGGCTGGGACCTCCCAGCCACGCTGACAGCACAGGGCTGGGCTCCTGCATGCTGAGCTCTGTCCTGAAACAGCTCTTCCCATTCACCCACGCGGGCAGCATTCCCGTGGGGCCAGGGCGCTGCAATAGCAGGCACCGACTGTGTGTGAAGCATCTACTCCAGTGGTGACGATGCTGGCCCTGGTGGGCAGTCTGAGTCCGCTGTCCGGCGCCCTCGCTCACGAAGGGTTTCCCTGCAACAGCTCCTCATGCCTTTTCTGCCCTTGACCTCAAATTGCGTCATTTCAATTTAGTAGAAATATTGTTCCACAGTCCGTTTCAAGATGCAACAGTCTGATGTTTCAGACTTTATTCTTTTTCTTCCAGGCCATTTCTTGGTTTCCTCTGTAAATCTTTTGATATCTCTTAGCAATACTTTAATAGTTTTCATCCTAAAAATATGACTACAACACAACAAAAAGAGCAAAAGAAAAGTATTGAAACTCTATCCCCGTAGGCCCGCAGTGGCATGGCAATGCAGTGTTTGGAACTGCAATATCTTTGGGGATTCTAGTAAGAATTCGTGTGGCTTTTAAAACATTAAGTCAATCCGTGAAAATGGCAGGTCATAGAACAACTGAGATTTTGCGGTGCCTTCACGATAGAAGCATAAATCATTCTTAAAAGGAAGGAAAATACGTGAAATCTGTTACAAGGTCCGGGAACCCCATTCTCACCGCCTGCCTTTTGCAGACTTGGCACAGCCCGAGGAAGAGAGAAGATGGGAGGTTAACCGCGTTGCTTTGTTACTGTCACGATGCATCACCACCAGCGGATGGCTGCTTCCAAGCCAGCAGTCGAACAATGTTTCCTAAGTCAAAACCCCCTTCTCCCATTGTGACATTTCTCTCTCTCGTGATGGATAGGAGCCTGTGTGGACTCAGGCTCCTGCATGTAAACCCCACCTCCAGGACGCATTTCCTAGGAGGCCTGGGCAAGCTAAACTCAGTTTTCTAATCTGTAAAATGTGAATAATGGATTCACCTACCTCGTGAGGTTAAATGAGGTACCTCACGTATGGTGTTTAGCACAGCGACACACACAGGACAAATGCGGGATTGTTTTTACTCCTTATGGGAACGACCCCAGCTCCCGCCACAAGCAGGGGGGCCGCAGGAGGGCCCCCCGGGGGTGATGTGGCTTCTGCCTTGGGGGTGTTGCCCGTTCCTTCCCAGAGCTCACGGCCTGTCCCAGTTTACAGAAGCACGGGGGCCCCTGAGCGCGGCCAGGCTTCCAAGGGGCTTTCCCTCGGGAGCTTGGCATCAGAATCGTTGGGGGTCTCCTCCCACGTCCAGGTCTGTAGGCCGGATACACGTCAGTACGGCGGGAAGAAAACACGCCCCGTCTGCGGCAGCCGGGGTGCAAATGGTGACTGAGCGGGTCTGTTTAATTGGTAACAAGATGCTGGACAGAAAGCTTCTTCCCAGCAGTGCCAGGCCCTCGCTGCCCGGCTTGGGGACGGGGGAGCCCTCGGTGGCCCCCGCAGTTCGGCCTCCGCCTTCCTTGCTGGGATCCAGCAGCACGTCGGGTAACTCGGGTGAGTTCTTCGGAATGAAGTCGCCTGCAGATGCACTTAATTACCTGTAATGATTTATGTTAAAGCTTTTCACGTGACACTTGCTAGCAGAGAGACTTCATTTATCATGATTTGAAATGTGTTCGTCCTTTGAACCAAAGGGCCCAGGTCCTCTGACAAACCATTGGACCAGTCAGAGCAGGTAATGGGCTCAGTCAAGAACATACGAAGTCAGAAGATCCTACTTCATGGCTGGTTTGCACGATTCTCAGATAATATTTTACCTTACGTCTCCAACCACACAAGGATTCTTTGTGGTTTTGTTTTATGCACAAAAATGTATCCATAGTTCCATGATCTCATTAAGCCTTAGGCAGAGCTACACAGATTATTATATTAATTTAAACAGGAAGGATCACTTGCATTCCACCAGGCACTAGAGAGATTTTATGAGAATTACCAGAGACAGGGCGTGGCACATCTATTTTATTTTATTTTATTTTATTTTATTTTAAAGGAACTTTTAAAATTATTATTTTAAAGATTTTATTTATTTATTTATAGACAGGGAAGGGAGGGAGATAGAGAGAGAGAGACAGAAACATCAATGTGCAGTTGCTGGGGGTCATGGCTTGCAACCCAGGCATGTGCCCTGACTGGGAATCGAACCTGAAACACTTTGGTTCACAGCCCGCGCTCAATACACTGAGCTACGCCAGCCAGGGCTGTGCATCTATTTTATTAAGACACCGTTCCACGTCCCTTCCTGCCAAAGGGCTTGTGCTTTCATTGAATATGTGCCTAGCCTCAGGTGCATTCTGCCAATTGATCCTCAAATACAGTACTCTGCGCTTTCTACGACTGATTGATCAACATAAAGTATGCACCTATGGGGATCACTTTGTTTCTGGAACGCGTGGAATTAACGTCCGTGTGTCCGTGGCAGCCCGTTTGTCAGTCGTGTGTGGTGTTCTGGATGTGGAGTGTCTCAGCACGGCGTCCCGGCTGGGAGCCGGAGAAGAGGGTCCCGTGCCCGTGGTTTATGGAGAAAGGGCTCCCGAGGGAACGCGCTGAGTGGGCTGGGCACGCAGCGGGGAAATGTCCAGGGAAGAAGGCGACACGGAAGGGATTGAGGCCAGCCTGTGAGGAGGCCGGCGTCTGCCCGGCCCTTGGGAGAAAGTCTGGAGGGGGCTGACCCTCCGAGGCATCCCGGGCTCAGGCGGGAGCTGGCGCTGCTCGGCCACGGTCCGACCATCTTTCTACGGCGCATGTGCGCCCCCCCCAGGCCGCCGGCCCGCACTCTCCAAGGCAGCCCAGGGCAGCTCTCCGCAGCGGGGCGGGGAACGCAAGGACGCCAAAAAAATTAGTGCGGGTGTGTGTGCGCGCCAAACGTTACTGCTGTTCACAATTTAGTTGAAGAAACTGAAAGAAGTTTAGAAAATCATTCCAAATCACACCATTAATGAAGACCAGAGGTGGAATCTGAATGATTTTGAATTCTTCACAGTAATAATGGTAAACCTATATAATTTTATTAACCACCGTCACCCAAATAAATTCAATACAAAAACAAAAAGAAATTGGGACCCATCGAGGTTGAGTGATGTGTCCAAGATTTCACCTGTATTGAACAAATAAAATGTAATGTACTACTTAAAAATCTAGGTGTCGTCATAATGAAAAGTAAATAAAAACAATAAGGGCATTTCGGATTTACAAAAATAAATTGATTCAAGACACCAAAGTAAATACGGTTGTCAAATACCTCATACACGTTCATCAAGTGGTTGAGAAAGGGATCGTACGATGCAACATTTTCAGAAGTGTTAACTCCAGTGTTTTAAGAGTTCATCCCAATAGCATAAGATTACTGCAGTTGATTGGCTAGAAACCGCCAGGAGAAGGGTTTCAGAAGGCCTTTCATTTCCACACAGTGAAATAATGTCCTGACACGCACGAGACAGCGAGGCGTGGGGACGAACAGTCTGGGCGAGAGACAGGGGCCCGTTCACGACAGAAGCGCTCCCGTACGGTCAGCGCTGCCTCTGAGTTCACGCGTTTCCATGGGCAAATCTCACTTACTTGTTGTGGGCATAGCTGATCATTCTCACCTTATACACGAGAAAGTTTAGGGTCACAGAGGTTAAGAAGAATCCCCACATCACCCTGCTGTTTAGATTCACGATGGCACCCGGGTGTTTCGACTCAAGAACTCCAGAGGAGGCGACTGCTCTGGGGCCAGCCTTGCAACGTGTGTGCACCGCGCAGCTTCCACGGTCAGCGCGCCGTTGTGTGCTCTCCTGCGCCTTGTCTCGGGATTAGCGAACCCCATTAAAACGGTGTGTGAGTGTGTTTGTGGGGGCTGGTGGGGGGGATTCAGGCCCAGTTCAGAATTTAATGAAAGCCGGTGGTTCCTTCTCCCAAAGGAAAAAAAATCACAGATTCTCATATACACAGATTTTTGGATGTAATTCCAGTTCACGTCATGGTGTCCGAGTCCCTAGGTTCATAACCTCGCCTGAGGTCTTTGGCTGTGAACGTCTTCACGTGGCCTTAACGCATGGGGGACCAGTGCCTGCGGGGCTTGACCGCATGGTCTACGCAGGAGAAACCTGGAGCCCGGGAAAGTGAGGAGGACGTGAAGACAATTCTAGGAAGAGTCCAGAGAAGGACAACTCTTTCTCATGTTCACCCTTGTCCGAGGGTGTCCCTGTAGAGACTGTCATTCACCTTGTGAGATGAACTGGTTGTGATCTTCCACATTCCCCAAGTTGACATCTTCTGATTCCCCCGGTGTGTAGGCTCCCTGCCTTCTGCTCACCCTTCCTTACGCACACATCCTTCCCCATCCCTCCCTGCCTCATCCCTGGGGCCTGAGGTGTCAGTCAGTGTTCTAGGAGAAAACCATGATTAGGCTCATTGAAGAATTATTCTTGCCTTGGCTGGTGTGGCTCAGTGGATTGGGTGCGAGCTGCGAACCAAAGCATCGCAGGTTCGATTCCCAGTCAGGGCGCATGCCTGGGTTGCAGGCCACGACCCCCAGCAACCACACATTGATGTTTCTCTCTCTCTTTCTCCCTCTCTCTCTCCCTCCCTTCCCTCTCTAAAAATAAATAAATAAAATCTTTAAAAAACAAACAAAAAATAATTATTCTTTAAGAACGTATTTACAAAGACTTTGGCAAACTACAGAGAACCCATGGAGACTAGTGCAGTGCCCTAGAGCTAGGAGTGGTGGGGCTCCTGACTAACGGTAAGCCTTGAGGGAGGTTGGAGTAATGACTTAAAACTTGGAATCAGAGAGTGGTATTAAAAGGGTTGTCTTAAAACTAGCTACGACTTTGATCCAGGGGCATTGTCAGACTGAGATAATCACTCGATACGGGAGCCAGGGAAATAAACACCCTGACCTCCCCCTCTTGGACCCTCTGACCTTGTGCACAGGCTCCTGCTGTGTGATTTGCACCTGGCATGATGCAGGGGACAGTCCGTGGCTACGGTCCACCTGGGTCCATCTTCTGGCAGAAAAAAGCAAGTTAAGCCTGGGTCCAAGGGGCAAACCGTATATCCAGTAAAGAAAGTGCAGGTACACACGCATGCATGCACACACCCACACACGTATACATGTGTGAACACACATACACACACAACACTGTTCTTGCCTCCATCAAGTCCCATGTGTGTCTACTCAAGGTGGACACGCGTGATGAAGTCTTTCCCGGTGCCTGCCCCACGCTGCCTCTGAGGCAGGCTGTGCTGTTTGCAAAGGCATCCTACTCTGGTGCTGGGTCCGCTGTCCACCTTGTTTTAGGACTTACCAGTCTTCAGTTTCCTCCTCCTTTTTAGCAAAGAAGTGCCTTATGGGAGGGCCTCTGTTTTGTGTGGGTTTGACTCCTTCCCAGAACCTCAGTAGATGTTTGAGCGATAGAGCGAGGGCTCGAGAATTCCTCTCTGCCTGTGTTAAAGTGGGGTGTAATTACCAGTAATTTTTCTCCTAAAGCGTACATCTCATCCTTTTTTTTTTTTTTTGCTTTAAGCTTGCCAAACTAAAAAGCATTTAATCTGGGTTGCTTGGATACTAATGTTTTCTTCTGTGCTTTGTGAAAAGGCTTTTTGATGCCTTTCAGTTTGTCAAACCTTTTAATTTTCTCAGGCGTGGAAGACAGAGCCAGATGCCTTCTAATTCTGATTTACGTGCTACATCCAAATAAGATGAGGATAATAGTATTTCACATATTAATTTACTTTTTCACGCTGTTAATACATACCTTACAATGAAGTACGCATGAAAAATTATAACCAAGGGCAGGAACCGTTAAGTGATTACAAAGGGCCCAGCACACGCTGTGAGATCGGAAAGGGAGATGCCGTTCCCGTGGAAGAGGCGAGGAGAGGCTTGGTGGGTGGGGTGCCCTCGTGATTTTCAAGGAGGCTCTGCCCACGTGCATGTCAGAGGAGACAAACGGGGTGGTCTACACCTTCTGCCTCGGCCGATAATGACTGTGTACTGGGGGGTGTCCTCTCATCGTCTTCCTAGTTGTTCCCTGCGTCCTAGGTCCAGAGACGGGAAGACCGGGAAGGGACTCAGTTCAATGGGTCCATGATGAAAGCGACACCCGGGGAGGAGAACTGGGCCGAGGATAAACAGGCCATTTCCTTCCGGTTTTGTTTAGAAAACAGGTATGTTTGCCTCCCAGGCCAGGGTTCGTGTGGCCCACACACTCATGTTTTCTTTTTCTGGAGATACCTACTGAGTCCCAGGAGACGGAGGAGCCGTGTACTAAAGGGGAACAGAAGGTCAAGTATTCAAGAGCTGATGTGAGCGGATTCACAGCCCTGCCTGGCTCCCCACTGCCGAGTGTGATCTGGGCGGGTCCCAAAAGCGGATGCCGCTAGAGCCATATGTCAGAGGGAGAAGATCCCTTTTCCCACCCTGGTAGTACATTCCCCTTCACTTCACAGACTGAGAATCCAAAATCTAAGGCTGAGAATCCAAAATCTAAGAAACTGCAAATGAAAACTAGGATTCAGTGTTCAGTGGACAAGCCAAATATTGTTAAAGGAGGTGAAAAAGAGCATGCTGTAGAGATGGTGAGACAGAGAGGCCAGAAGCATGTGACTTGGTGTTGCTCTGAGACGGGAAATGAGTGTTCCATGCGCGGCAGGGCTCTGGCAAGACTGGGAACATTGTTTTACTTCCTCAACTGGTTGTGAATAACAAGCCCCGAAATTATTCATGGCATAAGGTCCACATTGTTACTTTCTGGAAGGATGGGTTAATGTGTATGACAGTGGAAACTCTGTTGCAGGGATACATATATTTTTTAACATTATCATCATTTAGAATGGAAAGCAGAGCCGTTTTTTCATGAAACCCTTGCGACAGCTTTTGCTAAGAACTGAAGTGACATTTAACAACACCTGAGTGATTTATGATACAGAGTTTTGAGGCAAGGTACAATGTCTGATTCAGGAATTTCATTTTTTAAAAAAAAGAATTATAGTCCATATGTTGTTTAGATTCCTTAGTTTTCACCTAATGTGCTTTTTCTGTCCCCGGATCCTATCCAGAAAACCACATTCCACGTAGTCGACATATCTTCTGTGGATCCTCTTCTTGCCTTTAGTAGTGCTTAGCATAAAATCTTCTCTGTTGCTTAAATTATTTTCAAATGTTCCTAACTGGAATAAGGAGGACAAACATAGATAAAAATGTGACGATCAGGATGACAAGGATAAAAGTACTTATATTTTATATTTGTATTACGTCTGCCTCACTAATTCTGTGCCTTGGTTTTCCCTTCCTGGTATTTTTAACATGCACTGAATTTACACATCGATTTCACTTTAGGGATGCATTGCCATCTTGAAACATAAGAAATCACATGTGATGAGGCCGTATGTGTGAGCCAGGGAGTCCCCAATGAGAGACCCCCTCACTGTGTCAGAGAAATGCAAGTTCACGTTCAAGTCTTTTATTGGATCTGCCGATTGCATTTTAGCCTCTGGGCTCATTTAAAAGCATCCCAGAAAAACAGGCAGCTCTTACCACCAGAGCTAGCAAGACAGAAGTAACACAAGACATATCAACAGCCCTTTAGGAAACGGTACAATGGTGACACAGTGCTCAGAGCAAGGCGATGCTAAGGGAACAATAGAACTGAGTGGGGGGATCTTTCAGTAGAGGTAATTACTTTGGAGGGATGTGGGACCCATCTGGGGCCGCTTAGAGTGCGTAATGAGAATGGTCCAAGGCTCTGGTGAAGCGGCGGACGCAAAGGTGAGTGAGCCGTGCTCTCTGCCGTTAAGGAAGCCGTAAGGCAGTAGGCGGGGGCCTTACAGGTGTGTGCACGGACTATGGGCAAGGCGGTGCTGTGAAGGGGAGCACGGAGTGTGAGCTGAACCTGGAAGTGAGCACGCCCAGTGTTCTCACGGGGGCGCTCTAACCGAGAAAGCCGGTCCGAGTCCTACCCCAGCCCGGCACTGAGGTCAGAGGGCAAAGGCTGCCGGAACCACCAGGAGCAGCCCGCCAGCGAGGGGCACTAGAAAGTCTCCATGCGCACAGAGCCCGTTCGTTAGCTTCACCATGCGCGTGGTCAGGAAAAGGACCAGTAGGCCGTGGAAGTGATAAAAGATGTGCTCTTGGTCTCTTGGTTTGAGATAATCCTCCTGTTTAGTAGGAGTCGACCTCGCAATAGAACCAATTAGCTAGCCAAGGCCCCGTTAGTGGCCCCTGTAGGATCGGCTCCCTGCCCCAGTCTCAGAGGTCGACTTCAACGTCCCGCTGGGGGAGTTGACGGAGACCAGACAGACTGTGAAGAATACGCTATGGTGGTGGTCTCTTTTCAGGGAAAATGCAATTTAGTGTCTCCGAGCTCTGAGTTCATGTGTATGAACATCTTCGGGAAATAGCACCATTTGGTGAGCTCGGGCAGCACCGGGCGGTGGGAACACGCTGGACTCCACAGCGCGGGGCGCCCATGGAGGCAGCCCGGGCGTGGGGATGGCACCCGAGAAAGCCTCGCTCGCTGCGGAAAGCACTCGTCCGTCTGCCAGCCTAACAGCTCGGCGGCTCTCACAGGCAGACACAGTGGAGAGGGGACCAGAGCCGGAGCACTCCGCATGCAGCTGCGGTCCGCGTTCTCTACGTAGCAGTGGCTAAAATTGTTGCAGCTGTGTTTACAATGGTTTCTCTTCTAAATGTAAAATACCAAAATGGAAGGTGCCATCTCACTGTGGGCTTTTATTTTCATGTAGGCAAAGAAAACAACCGGTGGGTAATTGTTTTATCCTTAAGTTCTTAAAAACACCTAAATTCTACAGAATACTGCAGGGCAGTCAAAGTGCTCGGATGTGAAGATGAGGCCCCATGTAGTTCACTCAGAAGAACCTTGAGACCAGGGTCAAACTGAATGTGTCGAGGCTGGGTTCAGCTTTAGGTTCCCCCAGCTGGATACTTTTTTCTTGTTGCAGTTCACTAGATCTTCCTACAAGACACCCGTGCTACTTTATGAAACCTCTGTTGCCTTTCAAGCATCCAGGAAGGGACTAACCATGACAACCGGCAATGGAGACAAGCAGCGGTTCCAGACAGAGGAGGAGTAAGAACGGAGGAGGGAAAGGCTGCCGAGCCAACTCTGGGGAGGAGAGGGGAGGACACCACACCTCGGTAGGAGAGTCCACTGGCTGCCTGCCGTGACCGTGACCTTGGTACCGATCGGCGGCTCCAGTGGCCGGGAAACAACTCCTACTCATTTTGGTCCTTAAAACTCAACTCTCACAAGTCATAATATACAGGAAAACTTCGTAAACAGAATTACCATGCTATGCCCTGGGAAATATTTGCAACAAATCCTTCTTATTAATGAAATGCTGCAGAAAATAAAAAAGAGTTAACACTCTAGTATGAGCTCTACGAACACCACCACCACCACCAGGGACACGGCATGAATGGATACCTACCATCTGTATAATTTTTAACTTACCTTTTTATTCTACTGGCAAACATTTAATTAAATAATAAAGATTTGCCAGGTATGTGGCTAAGCGCCGTGGGTGGGGAGGAAACTCTTGTGGGTTTCTTAGTTTTGTTGCTTATTACCCAGTGAGTTTGTTACAGGCGGGAGTGTGAACATACAACTTAAAATGCAGAGACATCAGCAAACCACTGAGAAAAATCAAGGCAGGATCTCAGTGACAGGGTCATACCAAAGAGTTGTTAAAGAATGAAATGGTCTGCATAGGAAAGTGTGGGGATGAGGGGCTGTTGCAGGCCCACAGGACAGCACAATGAAACATGTTTGCTGAGTGAAGGCAGGGGTCCTCTGGGGCAGCTACATTAGCAGCTGCATATGTAGTTAGCTGCCTTTGATTGTTGACTTCCTCCCAGTCCCCCTCAGCGCCTCTGGGTATCTACAGATGAGAAGAAAAACCGAGTTGTGCAACGAAGGTATGTTACACACGTAAATCGTCCTTCCCATTTGTAATAAAAGCATATAATAATGCACATATGAGAGGAGCTGGATTTCAGAGAAGCGGCCTTTCACACGGTTGGGAATCAGCACGCGTACGCAGTTCGGAAACAGCACACACGCCATCTGGGCCGGAACTGTGCCGTAAGCTGCAGAACCATAAAACTCCTCTCGTTTGACATCGGATCATAAAATCGCACCTGTTTGGTGCTATTTTCCAAAACAAAATCTGGACCCCGCAGACTTTTTTGAAAACAAAATTTATGTTGACCTAATATACAATTAAGGGATTGTTTGTAGAACAATTATGGTTTTTAAAAAATGATTTTATTTATTTATTTTTAGAGAGAACGGTAGGGAGGGAAGGAGAGAGGGAGGGAAACATCAGTTGGTTGCCTCTCATGTGCACCACAGCTGGGAACAGAGACTGCCCCCCAGGCGTGCGCCCTGATGGGAGTCCCACCAGCGACCTTTCACCTCGTGGGATAGCAGCCGGCCAATTGGGCCACACTGGTTAGGGCAACAATTATGGTCTTAGAATTAGATTTATAAACTTAAAAACTTTCAATGATGGATTTTGAATTGTAAAAGAAGTAGTATGGCAACTCTCAGAATATTGGTGTGTGCATGTATATGCCCTTGTAAGAAGTAGTTCTGTGATTCGAAAAGGGGGATGCAGAGGATGTGTATAGATAATTACACCATCAATAATATACCTACATATGCATAGGTTGCATATTAATAAATTCAACATCATCTCTCTCTTTCTGGATACTTTACTGGCTCACACGTTTTCATGGTTCCTTGAAGCTGTGATTAATTACTTCTACCTCCTCCTTAGCTTTCAAATATAATTATCTTAAAAGAGCACTTACTTCTGGTTGTTGTGTATTGTATTGGAGGATAATGAAAATGCAAGTAGGCTGAAATTTCTGTATGAGGGTTGAGGAGACAAGGGAACTTTTGAAGTGTGATTGTGTTATATTTTGATGTCAGAACTTTGCTCCCAACCCAGAGGGGAACTATTTCAATTAAGGGATGAAAGCAATTAAAAAAGAGTTGTCATTTTACTTGCCCTTCTCTTCTTTTCCTTCACCTTCTACAAAAAAACTACTTACATCAATTTAGAATTGTATGCTGCAAATCTCATGATCTATAATTTCCTGCCGCACCGTGGGAGGTCTTCCAGTCTGTTTCTCTAAGCGCTGATGCTCAGCGCTGTACCTCATGCCTCAAGTAACTGTTTACTGGCTTCCCAACAAAGAAATCTCCTGCCACCTTCCTTCTTCGTGACACAAAGTGATAATTTCATCTTTTTATATATCTCGCTGATAACTGTAAGGAACTCATACCCTAATTGCATTAAAATCTTCTAAATCTGATCGGTAAAGGTTGACACAATCCTAGGTCATTGAAGTGTTTCAAGTTCAACACGTTCAACGTCATTTAAATTTCTCGATGAAACCTCATGTGTTTCTCGTGCAGAAAATTAAATATCTCTGCACGGCTTCCCACCCACAGTGCAAGTCGCCGCTGCTGCGTTCCTGCCCTTGACTTTCGCTGTTGCTCAGAGACCCTCTGCGCCCGTCTAGCTGTTGGCTTGCACGTGGGCCTCTAGATTTATAACTATCGTGTGCGCAATGATATCTTGATGCTACTTTTCCAGGTTCAGGTAGTACCCATTGATTTCCCAGCGTGGGAGATGGGGAGATAGTTCTTCTATGCTACCACATTGAACAAATTCTTTTCATTTTTAAAAATTTTCCCAAACAGGGTTTCTATTACACTTTTAGCTAGATCGCCATTCTACGTTCACCTGTGAAGATGGTGTAAACGGTATTCGCAAGCGAGCCAGTGCTGTGTGATGATTTCAGCTCCTTACACCCAGTTGGTATTCCAGGAGGTGATAATGGCCTCATCTACTCTGCTCAGTTCTCTGTGTCATTCGTTCACCATCAAACACTCTGCAATAATGCAAACCATCTCTTCATATGCTCGGACACATTTGGAGAATTATTAAATGCATTTTTTCTTTCCCTTAAAGATATTCCCCAGGAAGCCCTCTGTCCTCTTGATCGGGTCAGTAGGGACAGTCTGTGGGTCTACTGGACAGATGTCCTCCTGGCCTCGCCTTCCTCTGCTCTCAGGAGTCAGAGCCTTCCAGGGGTGAGAGCCCAGGGCCCCGCGGCCAGCACCCCCCCCCCCCCCCCCCCCCCCCGCCATTCAGTCCCTCCCGTGTCTGGGCGGAGGGATCACGAATCCTGACAAAGGACTCAGGGGAAATAACTTTTGGAGACCTTGTGTGTCTAATGAAATATTCATTCCGTGCGTGTGAGCAACCGACAGAATGGTTATTTATATGTCTATTTCGGCAACCGGTGTCTCTAGGAATTGGCGAAAGCCTCGTCTCCTTGACCTCTAATTTCTGCCGTCCCAGCAAAAGCAACCCAGTGCCGTTCTGCTGCTTCATTGTTTCCAAAGGAATCGATTCTTTTTCCTTCCTGGAAGGTCTCAGGGTCATTACTTGTCCCCAATACTCTCAAGGCTTCCTGTGATGGAGTGGAGAGTATATTTTTATAGTACGTAAAAAGTAAGCTATTCTAAAACCAGCAAAGAGTTGCAGAATAGACTTGAAGTTAGTGCAGAGGGTTTCCATGCATCCACTAACACCTATGTGAGTGTGGTGCATTTATTACAGTGCATGAATCCATTTGGATGCCATTACTATTAATGAATCCCATGCTTGTTTTATATTCTTATTGTTTTTACCTGATGCCGTTTTCGGTTGCAGAACCCCATCCAAGGACCCTGCAGGGTGGTTAGCAGTCACGACTCCTTAGGCTCTTCCTGGCTGCCGTGGTTTCCCAGACTTCCCTTATTTTTCATGACTGTAGCAAGTGTGAGGGCTCCTGGTCAGATATTTTGTAGCATGTTCCTCCGGTAGGATGTGTCCGTTGTGGTTTTCATGATTAGACCAGAGCTGTCGTGTTTTGGAGGAAGACCACAGAGGAAAAGTGCTCTTTGATAAAATCATAGCTAAGGCGCTTGTCAGCTGGACACGCCCACGGAGGAGGCTGCGGTAGCGATTTGCAGGTTTCCCTGCTGAAAAGTCGCTCCCTTGCATCTTTCCCAGATGCGCTCCTTCGCTCCTTCAGGGGTGGCTCTGCGTGCGCGCTTCCTGCAGGAGAGGAGCGGGGAGCCCTGCGCCTGCAGGAGAGGAGCGGGGAGCCGCGTGCTCCGCCTCGAGGGCCGAGGTTGGCGGGAGTCATTTGAATTCACCTGCAAGGCAGGTTTGGTTCTTCCCTCTCATATATTTACTGGTCCAGTCATCCACTCAGATCCGTGTAGACTAGTGGAGATTTATCTCATGCTTTGGTGTGCAACTCGGTGCTGTAGAATTTGTTTTATCGCTCGAATTGTGCCACTGTCTGCCGTTGGAAGCTCTTTCAGTCCCCTTCTGTGTCACTTTGACCTCCTTTATCGTGGTGGGTATTATTATTTTTTTTTGCGGTCTTTCTTACTTTCTGGCACTAGAACGTATTCTAGGCTTAGCTTACACATTTCCTTCCCCCAGTCCAAGAATCAACTGCTCCTTCAAGGAAACCTCATTCCTTCCATTGAGAATGATGCAGAAACCAAGAACTGGGCGTGCCTACGGCTCTCTCCACGCTCCTTCGTGCTTGCTTCCGTCTTACCGCCTCCCACCTTGTGGCCTCACTTCCTCTGCTCTGACGCTGGCACTGCAGAACCACTGAGTACAGGCGAACACACTTCTGTGGCGGAGCTGCCCCTGAATCTCAAGATGCCTCTGGGAGAGTCAGTTAAAAGAGATGGGCCCTGGCTGGTGTAGCTCAGTGGATTGAGCGCGGGCTGGGAACCAAAGTGTCCCAGGTTCGATTTCCAGCCAGGGTACATGCCTGGGTTGCAGGCCATGACCCCCAGCAACCGCACATTGATGTTTCTCTCTCTCTCTCTCTCTATCTCCCTCCCTTCCCTCTCTAAAAAAAAAAAAAAAAAAAGAGACGGAGCTCAGGGTTGATACCTGAAGGTCACTACAGAGGATCAGTTATCCGTGGTCTACAGTTTATGAAATGAAACGTGGGTCCTCGTAAATATGACACTTATTCAAATCACATTTACTGCATTTAAGGTGTAATAAAATAGAGCAAGCCTTGTTTTTAAAGGGAAAAAGTCTTGATTATAAAAGCAGTTTCTATAAGCACCGGTTGAATCTGTATCAAGATTTTGAAGAGAGTGTTAAGTAAATAAACGTATGTCCTGAAGAATCACTTCTATTATTTCAATTTAGCTTTAAAGTGAATTTAGTTCAGTACCTATCTGCTAAGATGTTTCACTTTCAAATCCTCCTATGAGGACAGCAATATTAGTTTTCTCTGTGGATATTAACATTTTTCTGAAACGGCTTTCCTGAGCCAGCAGATCTGCGGCAGTACATTGTAATATACAAGCAAAGAGGAAGTCTGGCACAATGGAAGTTAAATAACAATCGGGACACCTACATTTATTACTCAAGTTCATCATCATTTTGCAAGATGAATTAGGACAAAGCATTTTATTTCCTCGCAATTACAATCTCCTAGCTGTAAAATGGGGGAAGCTATTAGTGTTTTGTAGCTGATGTTTCTCATAAATCAGATTTATGAATAGTGGATGAAAGTGTGGTATACATTTAATATGTTCGGACAGATTATTCTAATCCTAGCCTACTCCCAGATTATGCCGGCACCTCTTGGAAACTGATTTCAGCCTTGCAATTAATATGTTATCATTGGGAGAAAGTCACATAATTGAGCAATTTGTTGGGCCCTGTCAAAACTATTTTGATTCTACAACAGAGGTATAACTAGCCTGTAGTGTAGTTAAAATATTTTACTGAGAGGAATTCATATCTTTGGAGAAATGTAGCCACTACTTATGAATCTCTTTTTTAATCAGAGATGATCATGTTACCTCCCAGCCCCCCACGAACCCACCAGCCTGCGTTAGCAAGGTGCCTCACTTCCGATCAGTTCCTTCTTCAGACACCTGGAACCGTTCCACCGCTTGGCAGCCTTTTAATGTGGCATCATCCCAGCTCGCAAATATGTTGACAGTCATGTAGCAGAACATTATTACTAATAAAAATATTCAATAAAATAATTCAACCCCGCAGCAAGAAAGGCACAGCGCACTGAAACCCCAGCTTTGCCGGAGAGTTCCCAGAGTCCTCTGCGAGGAAGGCTTCGCGCGGGCAGCGCTGTGGCGAGCCCCACTGCCGGGGTGCCCCCTCGGTGACCCCTGGGTGACTCTCCCCTCCCTGGGTCTGCTGCGGTGATTCACGGTGTTGTGCAGCCGCGGAGCTGCCAGGCCCTCCCCGCTGCTGATGCGGTGACTTTGCTGGTGGCTCTGCTGCTTGGCTGTGACTGTGCTCTGCCGGTCCTCGAGGGCTCCCTTCTCCTGTGGCCGATGTGCCACCAGCGCTAGCGGGGACAGCGAGGTCGCGGGAGCTCTGGGTCCTTCCTGTTCAGTGTTGCTGGGAACCTGAAAGGGCCCCCAAAGTAGCTTATTAATTAGAAAATGTATGCCTCTGGAAGCACAGCAATGGTCAATATAATTTTTAGCATTGGACTGTAAAATGTTTTTTACTCTTTTATTTATCTGTAAAATACCTACATAAAAAATCCACTAAAGAAAATATACTAATGTATTATACGTTCTTCACCTTTCTTCATGTATAGTAACAGACTGATCTGTGTTCATCTGAAAGTCATGTGCGGAAGCTCTCATCCCCTGTGTGATTGGGGGAAAGGAGTTTACAGTGGCGAGGATCACTCTTCTGAGTTGACAAAACTATTATAATAATCATAACCTGCATGGTTTTTTTCCATACAAACAACTGTAGACCTAAAGTTGCCCACTGCTGTATTTGGAGATGGGCCTTCTCAGAAGATAATTAAGGTTAAATGAGGTCATACAGGGGAACCCTAATCAAACAGAACTGATTTCCGGATGTGGGGGAGAAGCCCTCCAATGGGGCACGTGCCGAGAAAAGGCCCCCTCAGCGCTCAGCCAGAAGGCAGCTGGCAAGAGAGGCTTCAGCAAAAACCAATGCTGCCAATGCTTTGCTCTTCAACTTCTAGGCTCTAGAATTGTGGGGAAATGAATTTTTGCCATTTAAGCCATCTTGTTTGTAGTATTCTGTTATGGCAGCCCTAGACCAATACTTTTTTCTTTTTATCTATCTATCTATCTATCTATCTATCATTCATCAATCATCTTCAGCAAGTACTTGTTTGTCAAAGCAATACAAGGAGACTATACAAAGAGATTATACAAAAGTTGTGCGTTGAGGCAACACAAAGAGATTATATACAAGGGAGCTGAGGAAAGACTTGGAGGACAAAACCTTGGACGACAGTAACCATTAATGGGGCTTGAGTGAAACCAGCGAAGGAGTTTAGGGAAGAAGCAAGGCTCTAGAGGGGGTCATGAAGTAAAGAACTGTAAGTAGCGAATATTCAAGAGTGTCAGGTTGTGTGGAGAACCCTGTTAGTCTAACAGTCAAAATAAGCCAAAGATTTGCAAGACTAGCGCCTGGGGAACAGCATGCCTGCAGCAGCGGGTTTAGAAGTGAAGGTGGGCGGGGCCTCTGCGTCTGAAGGGACTGCTTGGGTCAGTGGGTTGAGACGGTTTTTAGGCTGGGGTAAAGGACCCAGAGGAGTGGGAAGGACTGAAGACGAGAAATGATGTGGGCTATTGTCTGTGTGATCCAAGGAGGAACAAACCCGGAAAGCAAGGCGGGTAATGAGCTTGGGAAGCAGGGAAAGTGCATCTGAGAAACGCACAGGGAAGGGAGGAGGCAGCTGCTGAAGCTCCTACCAAGGCAGGAAAAGGGGAGGCTGAGAGCACACTGCCTCGTATGCCCGTGAGACTGGTCTGGAAAGTCATCGCTAGGTTTTCATAACTGTACCCTGTGCTGCACTCTTTCCCGTCATCTTGTTTCTCTGAATTCGTGGTTTATTCTCCCTCGGCTACAATTCAAAGTAATGTGCTCATGCTTTCCCACTGGGCTCACTGATATTGGTGGCTATCCCTCCATCCTTGGGGTAATGGCCAGGTACTCTCATTGCCCCCTGTGATGACTCGGAACAAGGAACAAGCTGTGCCATCCTCAAGACAGTTGTTTAGCTTACCTGCCAAGTGGTTAAATATGCTAAGACACTATATGCCACGTATGATTGTGTGCATTAAATGCTAATGTATTGCGTGGATATCGATGTATTAACAGGGCTTTTGTGTCTCCTTTGACGCCGACATCAATCGCCTGTGAGGTTGCATAGATCCCAGCTCTTCAGTGACATTCATCCCTCGCTCTTTGCGTTTCTCCCAGCACCACGGTAGAACAGACACTCAGAGCTGCTCACCACAACCTCAGCTGCATCCTCAGTCCTCTTGACTTCCATCTCGTCCTTCTGAAGAGTTTCATGTGTGAGTTACCGCCCGCAGCGTGTTTCACGACACTCCTCCATTCAGATGCATTTCCAAGCCCTCCAATTTCTCCTGAGTGAAGTTCAAAACTGGCGTTCAGGCCCCTTTGCAATGCAAACATATCCTGAGTATCCAGTGTGATGTTGTAACTTTCCCTTTGCCTGAAATGCCGTATTTGCAAACTCTACCTGGCAAGATCCTACTCAATTCTCTGATCTCTAATCCAGTCATTGATATATTAATACTTAATACAGGCATTTTCAGTCCCCTAAAGCATCAGCAAAACCTTCCACAGCATTTTATGCACATCTGTCATCCGTACTGTACATGATAGGTGCTCAATGAATGTTCCATGTGAAAGAACGGTTAATGATTAAGCCCCAGTTGTCATGACTCATTCTTTCCTTGCATTCAATTGATCACCCAGCCATTTTTATTTTTAATATAACAGTCACTGAAGTACAGCACACACACAATGTTGCCCTGGACATAAATGTGCATCTACGTGAATTTTCACAGAGCGACCACGCCCGTGTAACCGGGACCCCGATCAGGAACCAGCACTTGACCGGCAGCCCGGGAACAGCCCCACAGCCCCTTCCCACCCCTACTCCACCTTGAAGGTGACCTTCATCAGGGCTTCTGGTAGCACAGATTCGCTTGTCTGTGTATCTAACACAAATAAAATCATGGCACATCTACCGCTTTGCGTCCATGTTCAGTTGCTGTTTTTCTGAGTGTTGTGTTTGCAAGACTCACCAATGTTTTTGCACGTTAGCTATAGTTTCTTTATTCTAGATGGTACATATTAATCCATTGTATAGAAGTTCCATCACTTACCTACTCTATTGATATGGGCATTTGAATTGTCCTGTTGTTTTGCTCTTACTGATAATGCTACACTCAGCATTTCGTAACTACCTTCTGATGACTTGTATGCACATATTTTTGTTCAGTGTATACCCAGGGGTGGAATCGCTGGGTCAAAGCTACTGATATTTCCTACAAGTATTTCACCAGCACAGGGTCTTCAGCCTCACTCCCACTGAACTCACTGACCGAGGCGCAGATGGTTTAGAGCTGAACCGACTGGAGGGTCTCGCAGCCCATCGTCCGCCTTCACCTGTCACCACCATCCTCTTCCCCCTCTTCGGTCGACCAATCTGTATAAAATGCCCTTTTCATCATGTTTGCAATTGCCTAAGTTTTTCTTAGATTCCCCATGGATTACAGAAAGCAATAGAAGTGTTATAACTGGTATACGATGCACTTTATAATTCTGCCAGTGTCATTTTTTTTAACCGTATAACCTCTAATTCTAATGGTTAGTATTTAATTTCAGTGGTGTAAAATATCATTTTAGCCACTCTTGTGAAATATTCAGTCAATTAGAACCTTAACTTTAGAGTAGATGTGTTTCCTTTTTGTTGTTTTCAGGGAAATTCTTCTTGGCCTAGAGGTCACTGCCCTTGCATTGGGGTTTCTCATGGGCATTGGTTGGCCTTTGGCCCGTAAGAGATTTTCGTGTTCCTGGGGCTATTTAACAAACACCGCCACAGACCCGAGACCTTCAGTTTGAATTGCAGAAGGTTCGGCGGGCTACCTTCACTCTTCGGAGGTGGAACGATATAGACTGGGCGGTCCTGCTGGGCTGAGTCCCCGGGTGGGATTCAGTATGTAGGCTGCAGAACTACATGAGATTCCGTGAAAGACACCTACCTAATATTTATTGGAAATGTCACTTAAGAGGGCGCTGGGTAAGGCTGAGGGGTACAGGAGGAAACCAAAGCCTTTCTTGAGTTTCCAGAACTTTTTTTCTCCATCTGAAGGGCACTTTCCTCACAAAACAGCGGTTGCAAGGCAAAGACACGATTGGTTATGATAGAAAAAATCATTTGATGGTAAACTAGCACTTCAGCAACAAGGGAAGTGGGAAAGCTGATATGCGCCAAGACTTGAAATTCATGTGTACAGTGGAGAAATAGCTGTTGTTGTAGATTAATCGGACACTCCAGTGAGGGCAAGTAAGCTGGAGAGCAATAAGATAATATATATCCTGTCGGGCAATTGATCAACTTCGGGTGCTGGGAAGAAGGAAAAAGGGACCAAGTTAAACGATGAGAGAACAAGGAAGCGGGGACCCAGTCTAAAGAATCTGGACAGCAGGAATTCAGGCTGTAACCAGCTTGAACAAGTAAACAGAATTTTGTATAGAGCTAATGGCTGTTTGTACAGGAAGGTTCTGAAGATATTCTCCTGCGTAATCTTCTCAAAACAACAAGGGAGGTTCTGAATCTGCATATCAGGCAAACAGAGAGTTACCTGAATAATTGATAGGTTATGTGGTAGATCTCAGAAACACGGAGACACGTTTATCGAATAACTCCTGGTGGTCAAAAATACTCTTAGTTTTCAGGGTTTAATGTGAGTTTCAGTCTCAATAGTGTTAGTCTCAGTTTTTTGCTTATTTTGTTTGTGTGAGGGGTTGGAGAATAAGCTTAATATTATATTACGGTAGCAACTGTTACTGGATTATTAGGCCGCCAGAATATGGCAAAACCTAGACAGGTCATTTATGAGCAGACATTTATCCACCTCTGGTCTCAGAACTATGCTGAATGTTTATTAAAATCCAGAATTCTGGGCCCCTCCTCAGCCCTAATTTGGAACCTCTGGAGGGTAGAAGGGTGGTAGCAACCAGGAAACAGCGTTATAAAGTAAGCTGCCCAGGTGATCCTTTTGTGGAGAAAACTGGAAAATCCCCATTTAGACAGGGGTCAAAAGGTGGTAGAAATAGGTCAGGGCAAGGGACTACTTTAAGAGTTCGTAGAGGGCAGACTTGAAAGAAGTTAAGCCAGACTCTTGGGTGAGATTGTGGAATGGCTCTCCTTTGGGTCCGGACAGATGACTGGCGTACAAACATTTAAATCACAAGCAGCCAAACAAAAACGGGATGGTGTAAAGAGATCTGGTCCAACATACGGGGAGGGTGTTTGGGCCAAGGGGACCATTTTCTGAGGAAGGGACTCCACATGGCCATTCGGCCGGCAGGCCTCTCCTAACAATCTGGGGCATGTTTCCGAGCTGGAACTCAGCTCCACAAAGTGCCTTCACCCTTTGGTGACATCTGCCCCTGTGGGGCTGGGGAACCCTCCAGACTGCCCTGGCGGCTTGTGCTCTTGTCTGCACACGAGGGTGATGTCTGCAGCTTGGGCTGGTTCTAGAGAACACCCGTCTTCCCAAGGGGGATGGCTGTGTTGTGGACTAGTCTTTGGCTTCCAAGTCTGGGTCACCTCTTCCTTGTGCAGAGTTACGGCTCTGCTCTGGGCTCTGGCCCCTGGCAGTAATGCCGTGTGTTAATGTTCATTCACGCTAGTTGGTGTTTTTATGATGCTAAGGTCACCTCCAAAATTTACTATATAGTATTTACTATATAGTATTAATATCACATATAATAAAAAGATATACAAAGATCTTAAAGAGAAGACATATTTTTCTTTCTTCCAATAGACCATCAGGGGAATTTTTCCAGTATCCTTTAATTTTTCTGTAAAGGAATTGTCTTTTTCATCTTCTCTTTCCTGCCAGCATCTGCTTTATAGTTTTTCTATGTTGTAAGTGGTTCGTTTTGTGCAGGAAACAAGGACTTAATCAGTTAATGATTGATAAAACAATGCTATGTTAAAGATAAAAGCATTTATCATATTCCATTTAGAAAAGGTTATCTACCAGGGGATATAAATGTCAGTTTACTCCAATAATTATTTCCATTCCCATTACTTCCAAGTTTAGATAATGTATAAACTTTGATAATATCAAAGTGTATTGTATCAACTACAATTCATCACAGGAGTTTCTAAAATATTCCCTTGGAGTAACTATTGTCAAGAGTGCAAAACGCAAGTTACTGCTTCAACCTCCGTTTTACAGTTAACAGAGTAGTTCCCATCAGCAACCACTGGGAGGTATTGTGTGTAAAGCTATGCACTGAGTTCATTTTACCTGAGGTCAGCGATAGCACTGGCTGTGATTTGCACCGAATGTGTGTGTTGAAATAGATGATGAGTAACAATGGACAACGTGGTGATCAGCAACAGCTAACCAATACAAGCAAACCAGTGCCGTCCATGCTGTAGTAGGGGGTCAGTCTTTCCCATTAAGGAAAATACAGGCAGTGCTGAGTACTGGAATATTGTGCCATCTCCTTCACTTTCTGAAAATGTAAGGAAGTCATATTTGTGTTCAGCGTGAGAATAGTTGAGTTAACAAAAATAGTTATGATTACGTGCCTGAGTTGGAAAATAGCATCCAACAGAGGAAGCTAATTTGCAGGCCTACATGTATTTCAGTGGAAACTTTTCTCCGTATTGATTTTCTTTTAATATCCATTAAATTGTTGCTATTACTGAACTGTGTTACTAAAAATTTAGACAGTATAGATCTATTGGAGACTAATGACCATTAAGTCAATTTCCTGTTTATAATGTGCTATTTTGGGCTTTATTAATGTGGTCATTAACCTCGAATAATTTTTTTCTCTGGAGTCTAATGCTTTTAAAATGTCAAATAGTTTGAATTTTCGCCAGATTTAGGTATGTCAAATAAAAAACCTTTTGGCTCAAAGAATTTGAAGTTAAGTTTTGACTAATGTTGAGTTCTAATTCACTACTTTCTCAGTATTTATCTATAATTCAGTAAATATGTATAATAAAAAACATTTTGTTGTGGAATCAAAATTCTTCAGTTATACCAGAAAAATTACCAAATTAATTTATCAAGTGCAAGTAATTTATTATTTGCCATATGTAATCTTTAATTGAAATAAAGTCTTAAAATTTATTCTCATTAATTTATTGAGAAATTGCTTGATTTTACAAAGATTAAACCACCTTCCAGAAAAAAAAAACTTAATGAGAAAAGAATTCATGTGATTTCTTTCTTTCTTTTCTTTTTAAAATATGTTTAATTGATTATGCTATTACAGTGGTCCTGATTTTCCCCCCTCTACCCTTTCCACCTGGTACCCACCCCTACTCCCTCAGGCTATCACCCCTTAGTTCACGTCTATGGGTCACACACATGTTCTTTGGCTTTTCCATGTCCTATACTGTTCTTAACACCCCCTGTCTATTCTGTACCTAGCAATTTGTACTTCTTAATCCCTGTACCTTTCCCCCATTCTTCACCTCCACCTTCCCAACTGATAACCCTCCACATCATCTCCAGATCTACGATTCTGTTTCTGTTGTGCGTTTTTGCTTAGTTTGCTTTTCTATTTTTTATTTTTTTTAAATTTAGTTTTTTAAAGATTTTGTTTATTTCCTTTTAGAGAGAGTGGAAGCGAGGGAGAAAGAGAAAGAGAGAAACATCAATGTGTGAGAGAAACATCAATCAGTTTCCTCTTGCATGCTCCCAGTTGGGGACCTGGCCTGCAACCCAAGCATGTGCCCTGACTGGGAATCGAACCCATGACCTCCTAGTTCACAGGCTTGTGCTTAGTCCACTGAGCCATACCAGTCAGGGCTGCTTAGTTTGTTTTTTAGATTCAATTTTTGATAGTGTGAATTTATTGCCACTTTTATTTTCATAGTTTTGTTCTTAAATAAATCACTTTAACATTTCATGCAAAAATGGCTTGGTGACAATGAACTCCTTTAGCTGTACCTTGTCTGGGAAGCACTTTATCTGCCCTTCCATTCTCAATGATAGCTTAGCTTGATAGGGTATTCTAGGTTGTAGGTCTTTGCTTTTCATCACTTTGAACACTTTTTGTCAGTTCTTTCTTACCTGCAAAGTTTCTTTTGAGAAATCAGCTGACTCTCTTATGGGAACTCCTTTGTAGACAACTCTCTGCTTTCTCCTGCAGCTTGGAAGCTCCTCTCCTTGTCTTTAACCGTTGGCATTTTAATCGTGATGTGTCTTCCTGTGGTCCTCTCTGTGTCCATCTTGTCTGGCACTCTCTGTGCTTCCTGGACTTGCATGTCTATTTCCTTCACCAAATTTGGGACATTTCCTTTCATTATTTTTTGAAATAAGTTTTCAATTTCTTGCTCTTTCTTTTCTCCTTCCAGCACCCCTATGTTTCAAATGTTGGATGGTTTGAAATTGTCCCTGAGGCTCCTTAGCCTATCCTTGTTTTTTTGGATTCTTTTTTCTTCTTGCTGTTCAGATTGAATGTTTTTTTTCCTTCCTTATGTTTCAAATCATTGATTTGATTGTCAACTTCACCCACTCCATTGTTGGTTCCCTACAAATTTTTCTGTATTTCACTTAGTGTAAACTTCTTTTCTGCCTGAGTCTTTTTTATGCTGTTGAAGTACCCAGTGAGTTCCTGGAGCATCCTAATAACCAGTGTTTTGAATTCTGTACCTGATAGATTACTATCTCCATTTTTGTTTAGGTTTATTGTTTTCTGGAGTTGTGTTGCATTCTTTCATTTGGGCCATATTTCTTTGTCACCTCATTTTGGCAGCCTCCCTATGTTTATTTCCATGTGTTAGTTAGAGCTGCTTTGACTCCCTGTCTTAGTAGCGTGGCCTATTACAGAAAAGCACACTGGTGAGTTGGATGGTGCAGAGCCTTAGGTAATTCTCAGGGTGGGGCAACCAGTGTGAACCACATCGATGGAGTCTCCGATATGGTGTCACTGCTCTGTGGCTCTGTGTGGGGGAGGGCTCAGAAAGGGGACAGTGCTGCTGCCTGGCCTCTGGAGTTTTGTCTGGGAGTAAGCTGTGCCCTGACACTTGCCCTGATGCCAGACACTTCAGTTTCTCCCAGTGTGCCACCCGTGCCCTTCTAGATGCTGCTCCAGTGCTGGAGCCCAAAGGGATTCATTCTGTATAAATCTTAAGTCTGTTGTGGGCCTTTTAAAGGGAGACATCTGAGAATCCCACAGTTTCTTCTGCCACCCCAACCCAGTGGTTTTTGCAGACAGAAGTTATGAGGACTTACTTTCCTGGTACTGGTACCCTGTGCTGGGTGGTCTGGTGGGTGGCTGGAATCCCTTGCTTCCAAGGTGCTCCTGATTTTTGTCTACCACACATGGGTGTGGGACTGCCCATTCCATGTCTCCTTGCCTCTCACCTCCCCACACACCACCGCATCTCCACCCCTCCTACCCATCTGGATGAATGTGGCTTCTTTAATTCCTCGGTTGTCAGACTTCCACACAGCTTGATTTCCTGATGATCCTGGGTGCTGTGTGTTTTGTAGTCTATGTGTAATTTTAGCTGTGGTTGTGCAAGGAGGCGAGCTGTGTTTACCTACATCTCCACCTTGACCAGAAGTGTCCCCATGTGACTTCTTGATTAGCCAGCATGGAAAATAGCTTCCACCAGCCATGGTTAGGAATCAGAGGGCCTTAAAGACTCATTTTCCTTGATATTGACTTGGCCTTTTAGGAAATATAAAGACTAATATTTATTAATTATGAGTTTTAACATTAGATGTAATAGGCACTTTATTTCTAGGTGAATGTTTATCTTGCAGATATTATTATCCAAATATGTAAACTCCATGACTATTGTAATGAGTCGGTCTTTCAGGGAAGAACTCTGGGTGCTGGCTCTTTCCGTATAACTTGTGGTCACTTTGGAGACTACTAGCCAGAATGACAAAGAGAATGATCACTTTGTACGTTAAGCCAGTGCTTTCTCCTCTCATTATGCAAATCTGCCTGTGGAAGCTCTAGAGCTCATCTGCATAGTTCCCCAGGTCACCCCCTGAAATGGGAATTCAAATGACGAAAGCCCAAACGTAAGGCAACCACAAGTAGAGCAGCTGATCTCTTAACCAACCCCCACTGAACTTACTTGTTCCGTCAGCCTCTCCATTCCCCTTGGAAACACAATGGAGTGATGTTTCTGGCAGCCTGAGCCTTCCCAACAAGGAGCGTGCCCACCAGCAGACCCGCAGACTTCCACCCCTCCCGGGGGTTCCGATGCTTATCTAGTGTGTCCGTTGGGGTGGTTCGTTTCCTGTAACTGAGCATCCTCCAGGGAGTTTAAACAGGAAAATGACTCCTCTAAAATATGTGCCAGCTCACAGAAACTCCAGGAAAGCCAGAATCCCAGCCATCGGGGCAGGATCCCCCAGTACTCGTGGAGCTGCAGAAATAGCAGAGTAGAACTCCGGCCATGACCTCCACTCTCTTCCCACATCTGACTCCACCTCCAGCCATCAATCAGGGCCTCGGGAACCTTGGCGTGGGCACCCCGGGCCACACCCTAAGCCTCTGTGGCCTGGTGATACATAGCGATGGTACAGTTAGCCTCCAGGAAGACTGACCAGCAGACACTTGAAAAGCGCTGACAAAAAGTCCCTTTGGTTTGGAAATGCTGGGGTTAGGGTTGCTAGAATATGCCCTAGAGGCCCATGCTTCAGGTGGGTACTTCCTTTTGTTCTAAGGACTCCTTGTTTCATGGGGAGGGGCCACATAAGGGGCCGGTTGCTTGGGTCCAACCGTGGCATTGCTCATGGGCAGGGCGGTCAGGAACGTGAGCTATTGGCAGTCGGTGTTGGTGACTGGCCGTGGGGCATCGGAATGCCGCCACTGCTGCTGGAAGTCTTCACCACCATCCTCGTTAGAAAATCAGTCCTTGGAGCCACTCTTTGTCCACATAAAGGGAGTCTAGGTGATTCACCTCCTTCCCAATGCACCCATGTCTGCCTTGCCTCAACTGTGAGCCAGCTTGCCCGAGAAAACATCTAGCTCCTGCTTCAGGGAAGATGGACTCAGTGAGTGGGAAGTTCTGCCAATCCTGGGAGAATATTTCCTGTTTTTTCATGACCCGAAGTACCTGTTCAGTGATTACTACCCTCAGGGTTCACTGGGGTTTTTTTTTCCCAAAGCAATTTAAGTTAGTTGTACTTATGCAATTATGTAACTTTAATGTTATGTAAACCCATGAAAATTAAATCAAGAGAAGGTTATTTTTCTGAAGATGTTGTTGAACAGTTTGCAAAAACTTGATGAAAGGGAATTGCTTTTAGAATACTATTAAATCAGGTGTGGGTGGCACATCATTAAACTCTAAAAAGGTCTGCAATTGGTCCTTCTCGGTTTTAGGTTAGGTTAGGTCAGATTTCAGGTTTAGGTTGGATGTTGTTGAACAGTTTGCAAAAACTTTGTGAAGGGGAATTGCTTTTAAAATACTGTTAAGTCAGGGGTGGGTGGAGCCTCATTCAACTCTAAAAAAGACTGCAGTTGGATTGTTGCTCAGTGGTTTTAGGTTAGGTTGTCATTTCACTTCCGGGAGAGCAAATCTTGACGGCAATTATAGGTAGCCTGTATGGGTATGGTGAATAATGACAATAGGGTATGCAGGAAGAAGACCCACATTTAAAGAAAGGATGTTGGCCCTATATCAAATGGTTGTTAGCATAGCATTTATTAGCTGGGGGAGGACGAACATTCACAGTCCTAGGCTACAGAGGACAGGGATCATTTATCAACCTGATACTCGGTTTTCAGAAGTATTGAAATCCTTTATCGACTGAGGATAACTCCACAACAGAGTGAACTTTTATTTTATGATTCATCTCTTGATTTTACTTTTCTTTGATTAACCAACTGATAGATTTTGATCTCTTTGCATAAGAGGGTCCAGATAATTAAAGGTATGATGGTAACTTCAATACTTCAAGTATTCAAGGTTGCATTGAATAGTTTGCTTTGTCTTTCATTTAGATTAATTTTCTGTGGTGTTGATTATGCCATATTTAAGAAAATTTTGCTAAATTTTCACACATAAAGTGAAACGAAGAATGGGAATTCTTACATATGATTAATTAATTCAATTCTACTTTAAAGAAGAAGGAATGTCAAATTTTATGTCTGAATTGGCTTGCTACATTGCCATATAAAAGGCAATTGAAACCATTTGTGTAGCTGCTTATTTCATATTCCACGCTATTAGGATCTGCGTTGTTTGTTTACTTTAGCACGCACCTATACCACCTTGCTCAGCTGTCACTCAAAATTAAGCAACATTTTAGATGCATTCTTCTTCTTTTTTTTTAAGATTTTATTTATTTATTTTTAGAGAGGGAAGGGAGGGAGATAGAGAGAGAGAGAGAAACATCAATGTGCAGTTGCTGGGGGTTATAGCCTGCAACCCAGGCATGTACCCTGGCTGGGAATCGAACCTGCGACACTCTGGTTCACAGCCCGAGCTCAATCCACTGAGCTATGCCAGCCAGGGCTTAGATGCATTCTTCTTTAAAAGCAGAGCTTGCCTGCTGCACCTGTCTTAGGCCTGTCCCCCGAGACAGGCAGCCCTGGCCTGGGTGGCCACTTTCAGTTCCCAGTGCTTACCAGGACACAGTCCTCTGACTTGTGTTTCTTCCCACATCTTCCCATCGATGCCTGCACTCTGTGCAGGTCCTTTCATCTGGCCTGGCCATCTTTGTTAGCAGTTTTTGATGTTCTTCCACCCAGCTCTTCTGCAGAACCCCTGTTTCGCCTCCAGGACCAGATTCTGGGTTCCAGCTGAGTCCAGTTCATGCTCAGTGCCATCCGCTACCCTTCCATTCCCTGCCTTGTTAAAATTTGTCCACGTCTGACTCCTTGCCTCCCATTCATCACTTGCTGAAGCCAAATACCTAGAATTTTCAGGGCATTGAACTATCTCAGAATATAACTATTAATCTTCTTTGGTCCCTGGGATCATCTATCTTTCTCGTGTACTGCTCTGATGTATTTATTTTTCCAATTTGCTTTTGTTTATCATTCTATTTTTCTGAAACAAATTGATTTTATCTTGCCATTTCTAAGCAGAACTCCATCCATTATACCTGAACATTTTTATCAGTTAGGGTTGCTTCTAGCCGCATATAGCAGAAGAACCAGCAAATAGTTGCTCAGATAATGAGTCATCCGTCATCTGTATTTCTTCTACCGCAAGAAGTGTGGAGGTAAGTGGTGCAGAGTTGGTGCAGCAACTGAGGATTATCGACAGGGATCAGATTCCTATTTTTTTGGCTCCCTCGGATAACAGTCGGGGACTTTTGTCATTTTGGTGGCATGGTGGCCTCTTTTGCTTTGGACTCTTCTTCCTGTAATGAAATATTTTCTTTCTGCCTTTGAACTAAAAAAAAAACTTTATTCACATATGGTTGGCATGCAATAAACTGCACATATTTAAAGTAGTAAGTTGATACATTGGGACTTGTGTATACACACCTAGAGCCTTCACATCAGTCAGAATGATTAACGTGGTCTTTGTGTCTCACCGTTCCCTTATGGCCCTCTGTGACATCCCTTCCTCCTGTCATCCTCCATCCCCAAAGAGCTGCTGGGGTGTCTCTGGCCACTACAACTTTATAAAAATGGAATCGTACAGTATGTACTCTTTTTCTATGGCTTCTTTCACTCATTATCATTATCTTAAGATTCACTCATGAGGTCGTGTGTACCCATAGTTAGTTCCTTTTTGTTGCTGAGTAATATCCCATTGAATGAATGTCTATTTATCTAGTCCCTTGTTGATGGACAGATTATTACCAATAAGGCTGCTATAAACATTTGCGTAAAAGGTTTTTATGGATATATGCTTTCTTTGTTCGTGAGATGGCTGGGTTATACGATACATCATTGTTTTATTAAATGGTGATTGTAATTTATTGAACAGCTTTGATTATGTTATGTATTGTGTGTTATAATATGCAATGCAATATCTTTACTGTAAATTTTAATGTTTCATGAAGCTTTGATGTTCCCCCAAATGATAATACCACGTTACATTTTCCCAGCAAGATGAAAGAGTTGCAGGTGCTCTAGAGCCTCATGTATACGTGCCACATTGTCTTTCTAATTTTTGCGTAGTTGTGTGTCACCGTGACTTTAATTTGCATTTACCTGATGGCCGGTAATGTTGGGCATGTTCCCACATGCTCATGTCCTATCTTTATTTTTTGTGAAGTGTCCGTTCAAACTTTTTGCCCACGTTTATTGGGTTACTTATTTTCTTAACATTGAGGTGTGTGTTCTGAATACAACCTTTCAGTGAGAGGTATGATTTGCAGACATTTTGTCTCTGTGGTTTGATTTTTCCTTCTCTTGGTGTCATTGGCGGATTTAAAACTTTTCATTTTAATAAACTTCAACTTTATCAATTTATCTCATATATTGTCTTTGGTCTCATACCAGGAAAATCTTTGCCTAATCTAAACTTACACAGCTTTTGCCCTGTATTTCTTCTAGAAAGTTTTAGTTTTAGGTGTCAGATTTATGTGTATGATCTATGTTGATTTTTAAAAATGTGACAAGAGGTATAAGTTGATGAGCATTTTAAAATATGAATATCCAAAATATTCCAGTATTATTACTTGAAGACTGTCCTTTCTCAACTGCATTGCCTTTATACCTTCATTGGAATCAACTGATTATATGTGTGTGAGTCAGTAAGTAGAACTGATTCTTTTCCACTAATCTGTTAGTCTGTCTTTATAGCAATACTATGTTGTATTGATTGCTGTTGCTCAAAATCAAGTCATGGTAGCACTCCAACTTTGTTCTTTGTAAGAGTTACACATCTTTGGTATTTTAAGCTTTTCATCTCCACATGAACTTTAGAATCAGTATTTCACTTCTAAAGAAAACTTCTGAGATTTTGATTCCTATTGCATTACATCTATGGGTCCATTTGAAGAGGACAGACATCTTACAAAAATAGTCTTTTGATCCATGAGTATGGTATATAATTCTATGTAGGTCAATTTAAATTCATCTCTCAATGTTTTGTAGTGTACAGGTTTTGGTACAGCAAGATGAACACTTTTCTTTCAAGCACTGCATCTTATCTTAGGCCACGAGAGTGGAGAGAACACTGAATGTCTTCTCTTTACAACACTTGAAGCTTTACCTTTTTAATTTTATGTTTAGTAAAAAGGCCTTATTGAAGGACTTGAAACTTCCTCTCATTGGCCAGAATTATTCATACAGCAGAATGCAGTGGCCAGGCAGCCTGAAAGGGCAACTCTTTCCAGCTCCTGCAGTGGGAGAGGTCCTCAGAGATGGGCATGATGCTCGGAGCTGCTGATTGATTCATAAGGATCTAAAATAACATCTGTCACATGACTTTTCAAGTCTCTGTCATTTTATTGTACTTACTATGCTTTAGAGTGGCAAGGATTTTCCCATCCTCTGTAAAGTAGTAGGGCTTCCTCTTCACATTGGTTGAGTATCTAGGTTCCTGAGTTACAAATATTGGGTCTAAAACCATGGGTTCTTCAGGATTAAGCAAGGTTATTCCTACTTAGACTGGATTTCTTTATCCATTATTTAATTATAATTTTTGTTACTTTTTTTGTAGAAAGTTTAAGTCCATCTTATCATAGGAAGGATCCCAGGTTTGTATAATCTATTTGTGTTAGTTTCGGCAGTGGGATCCAATGACCAAGTTCTTTAGTAATACCAACATTTGGAACGAGGTATCCCAGAGTGCCATTGACCAATCAGTGGAAGACGAGAAGAAACATTCCCAATAAAGTGCAGTGTGTTTTCTCGAGCAATTGCTGCATATTCCCCCAGCCTTCCATCGCATGATGTAGGTGACATTAGAGACTGACACTGGGAAAAATGTTGAATTGCACTGAGGGTTTTTCATCATATGAATATCGGTGAACTTCAGAGGCGGCCTCAGTGGTTACTTTGGTTGTTTCCCCTGTGACCCTTCAGGTTTTTGAAGAAATAAAATCTTCCAAGGTACTGCAAATCAAACTGGTCTTTGTCTCTTTGAATTCCCCTACAATTATATAACCAAAAATAAGTGTTCTAAAGCTGCCACTAAATTGCCATAAATGATGTAACATACTGATAAAATACTATTTGTTGATTATATCTCTTTCACGATATATCCTAATACAAGCTATAAGCTGCAGCCCAGAGACAGTGTGCAGCAGGCAAAATCAGGTCTTGGCTCTGAAATGAGGAGTCATGAATCTTTCCCAGTAATTATTTTCTCATTCTACCTGAAGCGTACTGGTGTATGGTGAACATAAAACAGATCCTTTGGAGTTCTAAAGCTTATTCCAACGCTCATTAGCAGTGTGAGCTTGGGCAACCAGTATAGTTACTCTTGATTTCCTCATCTGTAAAATAGAGATAATAAAGCCTACTATACAGGATGGTTAGTATATTACTATATGTAGCATATCTTATGTCTATTAAGCATTGGTCAATGGGACCTAAATGTCAGAATATATAGTGATGGAAACAGTGTGGGGAAAATCCCAATGACTTTCTTTTAACTCCAAATTACTCTAAATCAAAATAAACATTGGACCCTCTATTTCCTTCTAGCTCAGAGAAGTTAAATATTTATATAACTTGCTTTTCTATTGTATTTTCTTATCCTCCCCTCAAGCATTAGTACCTCAGATGCAATTCTTTAGTATTGAGAATAAAGGGAAACCATGATACGTAAGTGAATCCAAGCTACCTTGACTCACCGAGGTTGACTTTTAGTAGTCTTGTGTCTCTTGGTTTCAGCACCAGAAAACTTAGGCGAATATGTGAACTTATGGAATCAACGGATTTAGTATTTTTTTCTCAAACTTAAATAAAAATCCTGGTAAATGGTTTCTGGAATTACCAAATAGATTTAAACCTAGATATGAAGGCTGAAACCCATGTTTTGATATACTCTTTGAGATTCTCAGTTTTGGTCACTGAGTCTGTCAATGCGTTGTTGCTCCAGTGGAAAAGTTATCTGAAAATTTAAATCTGGGATAGTAAGTGTCAATGGAGATTTTTCTCATAATAAAAACATTTGTAGGAAAAACAAAGAAAAATCTGACAACCTGCAACATAAATACCATAAATAGACTGTGAAGAAAATTGGCATTTTGTCATTTCTGACACTTTAGTGAAATCAGGCATAACCTAGATCTCATAGCATTGAGTGTCAGTCACCAGCACACGGCATATTTACTGAAACTCCTTGATGTATAATTCATTCCAGCAGGAGCAGGCAGTTCAGAAAGTGTTCCGTATTAGGGTTTCCATATCTTATTCTCTAAGTGTTGTTACCCTCCTCATAAATGTACCCGACACTTAATTAAAAGCTAGTGCCTAATTCATCTAAAAATGTAGGACCTGCAATAGCCCTGGCAGAGAAGCTCAGTTGGTTAGAGCATCATCCTGGTACATTCCTCCTTTGGTGTAACATCGGGATGATGCACCAAAGTTGCAGGTTTGATCCCCAGTCAGGGCACGCACAAGAAGCAACCAATGAATGCATAAATTAGTGAAACAACAAATTGATCTCTCTTTTCTCTCAAATTCAGTAAATTAAAACAAAATTTTAATTTATTGTATGTAGGGCATGCAATGGTGGAAAAGGTAAGGGTTGTGGAATAGGACTCAACTGAATCTAAATCCCTGCTCCCAAGTTCATGTGATAGTCTTAAGTGGGCTTACCTGGGACACTTTGAGGTCAACACCGTGAATAAAACCTTAGGACACTGAGTTGCATATGAGACATGGTCTTATATATGCTGAGCTCATAACTATCTTCACGTTTCTGATTTTAATAGCCAAAACTAGGATGGACAATCAATAAAAGAAAATACTAAGTTTATTTTTTGGTATTTTTCTCACATCTGTACTTAATTCATACCATATCCCTAACACTGAACTTGATGTCAGCCATGTGAGTTACTCACGGTTCAGGAGTCAGAATGCTCAGTGGCTAGTTTGACCTCTCCTGCGAAGCCGGGCCTCCATTAGTGATAGAAACCAGCAGTTTAAACAATTTATAATATGACCTCTCACTGGTTTTAGTCTTCTCACCTCTCTCTTGAGGGCTCATTAGAGGTGAAAAGTGAAGGCAACCAGCCCCTTTTCTGGCTACAAGACTATAAAATATTATAACCAAAGTTTTCATATCAGGAGAAGGGAGCACAGAGTCAAGCAGCTGGCCTCCCCCGCCCCATGAACAGGAGGAATTAACAGTGTTTTTCCAGCCAGGAGGTGCTGTGGCCCCTCTCCTTTCTGAGGGTCGCAACTACTACAGTGTTGCAGGGCAGCTCCGCCCAGCCTGTCTCGTTGAAAACATTCGTTTGTTGCTTCTGCTCCCTGCTATCCAACGTTACCCATGTAAAACTGTGATCGATGCCCTGATGCAAGACTGCTCCATGCTCCTCTGGCTGATGGAAGCTAACAGTGTTTCCTGGGAGGAGTCAGGGTTCTATGAAATTAAAGATCTGTTTTGTGTTTGCCTTCTAAGCAGAAGGAGAGTCTTCCCACCAGCCTCATCCTAGCATCCAAAGAACACAAAATTCTCAGGTGAAAAATTCAGAGCTACGGTAGTATGCAAATATTGTATAGCTGCTAAGAAAACAGCTAGCAACTGCAGAAAACGGTGTTACATAATTGCTTATTTTCTTGTTTGTTAGACGCTTTCTCCGCCAGACTAGAAGCTCTTGGAGGCTCTCGGGTGCACTCTTGCATCTGCTGTGCTTAGAACAGGCCTCCCACCGTACAGAGGTTCAATAAATGTTTGTTGACTGAATCATTCAATAATATGAGTCCCGTAGCAAGAAGTGAGTATTCTGGCAAGATAATTCTGAGGGTAGGAGGGTGATATAAGGTACTTAAAATTTTGAGACAAGAAGAAATTCAAGCCCATAATAGAAGCAGTTCTCTAAGCCATGGGTATATCAGGATCGAATGTGATATTGGAACTCATACTATATACTTTACGGTCCAATGCATGTCATTGGGCACGATATATTTTATACATAGAGTAGCCCAAACCAGAAGCCCTCAGGAAGAGCCTTACTTGGGGTTCATCCCATATGGTTAAAACTTGGAGAGAGTGGGATCCTGCTGCCCCACATGTAACTTAGACACGGCCCACTCTAGGGATATTACTTAAAGGTTTTTTTAAAATATTCTTTTCTAGTTGGTGTAATGAACACCATTGTGAGGCATTCTACACAAGAAAGTACAGACTGGCAGTGGAAAAACTGGACGGTGGAAGAAAATTGAAAATTTTGCATCAACTGGGTAGTGGAAAGCGAGAAAAAGATCAATGGGAAAGTGAACAGCATGGAGATAAACACTGAGATTGCTGTGCAGCGTTAAATGTCTGCGTAAGTCTGTAAAATCATGATTTTACATGAGAGCCAACACATCCCGCTCCCCACATTTTTCCGGGATTCCATGGAAAAGGCGTGCAGAAAATGGGCCGTGCCTGAATCAGGGTTGCCTGTGGTATGGCATTTGACCCGTAAAGTTTTCCTCCAAGTGTTCCTCCAAGATGTTTCATACCTAATGGGTCCCTGCCTGGCCAGTGTGGCTCAGTTACTTGGAGCATCATCCAGTACACTGAAAGGTTGCAGGTTTGTTCCTGGGAAGGGCACATGCCTAGGTTGTGGGTTCGATCTCCAGTCAGGGTGTGTGTGAGAGGCAGTTGATCAATGTTTCTCTTGCAAATCGATGTTTCTCTCTCTTTCTCTTTCTCCCTTCCCCTTTCTCTAAAAATCAATAAGCATGTTCTTGGGTGAGCATTTAAAAAAAAAATCAATGGGTCCCAAACTTTTCTCAATCAGATTCCATTTGATTCTCAGAGTGTAGTCCCAGCAGTGGGATTGCTGGATCAAAAGGCAGATCCATCTTTAGTTTTTGAGAAAATTCCATACTGTTTCCACAGTGGCTGCACCAGTCTGCATTCCCACCAACAGTGCACTAGGGTTCCCTTTTCTCCACAAACTTGCCAGCACTTGATGTTTGTTGATTAATTAGTGATGGCCATTCTTATAGACATGTAGTGGTATCTCATTGTGTTTTTTTTTAAGATTTTATTTATTTATTTTTAGACACAGGAAAAGGAAAGGAGAAAGAGAGACAGACATGTGCCCTGACTGGGAATCAAACCAGTGACCTTTTGGTTCATAGGCCTGTGCTCAATCCACTGAGCTACACCAGCCAGGGCCTCCTTGTGGTTTTAATTTGCATCTCTCTTATGACCAGTGATGTTGAGCATTTTTTCATGTGTCTAAGGGCCTTCTGTATGTCCTCCTTGGAGAAGTGCCTGTTCAGGTCCTTTGCCCATTTTTTAATCGGATTGTTTGTCTTCCTGGTGTGGAGTCATATGAGTTCTTTTTGAAGACAGCTGACATAAGGCCATTCCACACAAACTGGCAATTATGCTATTGATCAGAACCCTGTGATGACTTTGTATGTTGTCCATTACTTTTAGGCCACAGCGCAAAAGCCACCATATAATAAGGTCATGATGGAATTCCTTCTTGATGCAAGTGTGGCCACACAGAGTGAATTTTGCCTGGTTACAAAGCTAAGGATTGCTCTCGTAGTCAAACAATGACCAGAGCAATTTTGTTCTTTGAATTCATGATGTTACCAACAGTATGTGTGCCCTTATGTGTGAGAATGAGACAGCACTTTGCTTCTGACTGGTTTCAGACGAGTCTGTCCGTATCTATGGCTGTTGGAAAACCAGGGGACAGTGGCTGAAGGGCATCTTCCCCATGCTAGAAAGGAGAGAATAACAAGTAACAAGGACTACATAATCAGAGTGTGCTCGTGTTGAGCGTTGAAATGTTTTTCAATGACATATTTGAATATGTGTCTCTCCCTTTTCTTTTGATGATTCAAAGGAGCAAATGATGAAACGACGCTGCCAAACTTTGAAACTATAAATTTAAGGGAGTAAGACATTACCATTTGCCTTCAACCTGCCACACTATTTATAATTCTGTCTTTTCTTTCTGGGCATGCCGGCTGCTGGTCATAAATGGCATCTCCTGTTAGGCAGATTCCAAGTGACAATTTATACCGAAACAGTCTTTTAAAAATTATGGCTGTTCTGGGTCAGGTAGTCTTAGGCTGATGTGGTAATTAACTATTTATGTCCAAATGATTCAACTCTATGTACTACGACTAACCCTAAAGAGAATCAACAAAAGGATTTGTCATCTACTTCGATAATCAATGCACCGCTAGAGAATAAATCATCTTTCTGTGCATAACTTTTAAATGATAAAAAACCCTAGCTTGTCATAAAGGACTCAAAATGTAGTGTTTGAAGTGTTTGATTGTGCAGAGTTTCACGTTTGATCATGCAGAGTTTCTGGCTCTTTATTCCTCCTCCTCATTTTGGACTCAACAGGGAAATTTGCATCTCGGCTCTGAGAATGCGTTGGCACGTGAGCCTGCCTTGAAGACATCTGCTCGGGCTGGGCAAGCTCTGCTGCCTTCCATGCCTCCGCTGCGCACTCCAGCATGGTCTGTGCTCGCGTTTATCCGAAAAGCAGGTATTGAATAGATGCTGATGCCTGGCATGGCACCAGAATCAAATATCATTTTTTTAAAATGGCTTCGAGGTAGAGATCTTATACTCAATGGAAGGCAGCCTGTGAATTAATACCAACATTTTAGAGGCATTTGGTGCCAGAGAATGGAGACAAAATTTAAGAGGAGGGTCCTGAGAGGGTCGCACAGGGGAGACGTCCCTGAGGGTGCATCTTCAGTACTGAGGAGAAATTAAAGTTCATGCACTGGATAAAATGCAGTAAAACCAAAATTTGGGTTTCCAGGTCAAATAATATTTTCAAATAGTTAAAAGTGGTTTCCACTACTAAAAAGTTTAGAACACATGGTTGGCCATTAGCTCTCATGTAACAAACACGGGTGCAGACGCCTGGGAACGTGTTCCCCAGGTATGTGCCTGCTACAGCCAGACCTGCATCTCCGGCTCATTTTCGTTCCTTTTTAATTATTTATTTTCAAGTGGTGTGTTTTGAACGCCAAACAAATATTGTTTATTTTTATAAATAGCCCCATGAAAACAGAGAAATGGTTGGCCTTGTCTTCAGACAGACCGGGGTTTGAAATGAAGCTCTATTGCTTACAACGTGTGAGACTATGGGCAAGTCATTTAGAGTCTTTTACTCTGTATCTATGACAAAAGGGAGTCACATCTGTGAGTGAGGAAACTGAAAGAGCCTATAAAAGCTGTAGAGTTCGCCCTGGCCGGTGTGGCTCAGTGGATGGAGCACCAGCCTATGAACCAAAGGGTCATTGGTTTGATTCCCAGTCAGGGCACAGGCCTGGGTTGCAGGCCAGGTTGCTAGCAGTGGGGGTGTGCAAGAGGGGCAACCACACATTGATGTTGCTCTCTCTCTCTTTCTCCCTCCCTTCTCTTCTGTCTAAAAACAAATAAAATATCCTATAAAAGTAAAATAAAAGTTACAGAGTTGCCAGGGCAGAGAAGTGGGTGCTGGAGATGTCGGTGCTGGAGATGTTGAGGAGGAGACTGATCAGGAGAATGGGGAGATTTCCTGGCTGAAATGCTCAGAGGGATGACAGAGCTACGTGAGGAAAACCTGGTGAAACAGAGGTTTCTAAGTACAGAATTTACTATATTTTACTGTATAGCATGTATTTAATTAATTCTGTCCTGTCTCCTTTATTAATTATGCAATAAATGATTCATTTATTTCTAATTACATGATTTTCTTTGGGGAACAGAGAAGAGGTAGACCCCGATTCCAGGCTGGGAAAGTGCCATAATACACACCGCCTTCCACGGAGGGATCGTACTGCAGACAGGTTGTGCTGGTGACAGTAAAAACTGCTTCCAGGATTGCTGTATCATGTGTACAGGGCCCTGAGCATGTTCCTGACATGTAGCAGGTGCTCAGTGTATTTATTATTCCTAGAGATAGACACAGCAGCCACAGCAATACGTAAGGAGCCTCAAAAGGTGAATGCAAGTTATGTTGTCATGAAGTTTTAGCAAAACAAAAAGATAAAAGCAGTTTGATTTTTCCTTCTAAAGTCTTCTGTAGTTAATACTTCTTTGAATTTCATCATGATGTAATTTGTCACTTTCACGAAAATAATTATTGCCTACTTTTGACTCCATAGCTAAATACGGTGGCTCCAGCTTGGAATCTGTTTCTTCTTTGTCTTCCAGACCTGGCGAATCAGGGTGTAGCATTAACAGTTTTCAAGATTTAGGTTCAAATAATTAAGTAGGTGCTTTAAAGGTACCCTCTCACTGAAGTCTGTTCCATTTACTGGACTTTATTTGTTTTTCCATCCCGACTCGTCAGAAGACAAAGAGCATGCGTGTGGCTCGGACAGTGCTGATTGACTTGCTTGGCTTTGAGTGATGAAAGGGGTGTTGGCCGGAGGGGCGGTGGCGGAGTGGGGGTGTGTGTCGGGCATGGGGGGTGGTCGGTCATCCTTCCATGAGCTGTCGAAGTCATCATTTAGGAGCGTGTCTGCGGGAGGCTGGAGGCCGTGGCTCTCCCGGGCTCCAAGTTATCCTGGCTTCTCAGACCCCGAGAGGAACCTGAGAAGCCCTGAGCTCTGGGAGCGTCTGCATCTGCCCCGCCCACCGGGGAGGGCTCACCTCCAGGCTCCCTCCGGTGCCCCGCAGGTCAAATCACCAGATGTTCCGTCAGCACTCCGCTGTCACCGAGAAAGAGGGAGTGATGCCTCAGGGACAAAAGTCCCTGCAGAAGTCAAAGCTCAAGACTGAGGGGAAAGAGGAAGCAGGGAGGGGGAGAAAAGATATTTACGATCTCTATCTAGGTATTGTATATACATACATGTACATGTATGTTACAGATGGCCTTTAAAGGTATTTCCTGGGTGTGTGAGAAAGTCAGACCTCATTATTGTACAAGCACACCCCTACCATCCACGAGTATACGTTGAACTCGTCAACCTAGTGGTATTGGCACTCACTTGGAAGTTATAGTATGGGCATCTGTAATTAGTCCTTTAATTAATTTGTCCAAACAAGCCCTTTTACAGTTGAATTATGTAACAATTTCTGGCAGCTAAACAGAAAACAGTGGAAACACAGTTCCGATAGTTCAGTTAGAAAAAGACTTTCTGACAGAATCTAGAATTTTACTATATGAAACCAATGAAGAGATGATGTTTTGTAATTCCACATTTTTAAAAATCGTATATAATAACATAAAATACGTATGCTCTTTTATAGCTAGAATGAATAGTTTCTAGATATATTTTACAGAACACTATTTCAGGGTATGTAAACAGACATACAAAAAGTTGTCATTTGTAAAATAAGTTTATATTTCAATCCAGAAACTTCTGTTCATAAAACCTGATAGATGGTACTGAAAATCCTGTAGCAAAGAAAAACACAATGTTTTCTAATCATTTTATTTATGAAATTATTATTTTTTTCTCAGCACATTGATGGAGGAATACCAGAACAATGTAGTTATCATGAATTTGAAGAAAAAACTATATCCATGGCTTCTGGAAACACAGAGATAAATAAGACACAGTGATTACTTTTGAGTAGGAGTCAGGCAAATCCATCGTGATGAACCATCACAGTTAGGAAGAGACATTCAGTAATAATAATTATTATAATAAAATTCATATGTTCCCAAAGTAGTAATAAGGAAGGAGTAATTTCCTTTGCCAAGGAGTTGTGGCCTCACAGGGAAAGTGAGAGTAAGTTCTGGAAATAAAAGGAGGGTCAAAGGGTTGAGAAAAGCATTTTAAGTCCAAGGAAACAGAAACTGTAAGTTCCTGAATTTTTTAAGCAAGGAAGATATAAATCGAATTTAATTTTTAAGATAAATTAATTTAAAGACACATTCACGATGATTAGGAGAGGGCAGAGGTACAACTTGGACTCAGGACATAGTCACGACGTGACCCACGAGATCAGGAGACCCCCTCCACATGTCTTTCCCGGTACAGCCTCCCTCTTTGGGGGTGGGGAAGGGTGTGATCTATAAAACCATGCCTTAAGTCATGCCTTCAGCTGGGAGCCACTGGCTCCTTTTACTGCTGCTTCTTGAAAATAACAAGCAAACTTGGGTTTTTATGAGCTGGTCTAGAGAGTTGACTTCTGGTCTGCCACATCTTGGTTCCACACACTTAACAATAAATAATGTTGGTTCGCTCAGGCCTCATGGGTTAAAGACTGCCCGTCTACCCTCATGTTTTCAGGAACAAAGCTCTGATTTAGTTCGTTTCCAGGTAGCAGGATGTGTGAAAACTCCTTGAAAGTACGTAGAAACTCTAGCAGGTCCCCATGGCTTCTGAGAGCTGGCAGAGAGATACCTGTGATCCACGCCAATCCGAAGGGCAGCGAGAGCCAAAAAAACCCAGCCTTCCACGCGGTGGTGAAGCGTGGATTCCCCACCCACATCACAGCTGGCTTCTCGCTCGGTCTCATCAGTGTCTCCCACAAAGCAGTCTTTGCCTGAGATAAGCTGGCAGGCTCTACAATCCCGGGTATTGGGATGCAGCCAGTCTATCAGCAGGAAGGTAGCTCTTCGGAGGCCCGTGTGGCTGGCTATTGGATGTGGGGTTGATTGACAGAGGGGGATTTGGAGCAGCTTGGGTAGTAAAACACCCTTATGGGCATCATATTTTACTGCTAAGGATGCTGTAAGCAGTATATACTATCTTTCAGGCAGTGAAAAAGCTTCACAAACAACCCAATTTTGTTTGTTTATTTTATTTTATTTTTTAAAATTTTATTGAAATAAAACTATTTAAAATAAGGGAACACCCATTAGCACAAGTGTCTGGCAAACCATAAATCTTTGTGTCTTCAAATTTGAACTCTGAATTTGAGAATAGGAGTACTCTACAAGTCAGAGCGTTGCCATGTCATCTCAAAAGCTGGCTTATTGGGCAGAATTCATTGTATTTAATTCACGGTACCTAAGGTCGGATTATCTGTAGGGACACCGAGTTCCTACACTTCTGCACATGCATCCGTATGATTACAAAGCAAATGGCTGTCATGACATAGAGTTTATTTAAGACTTATTTTTTTTTAATGTTTAAAATTATTTTATTTATTTACTTTTAGAGAGAGGGGAAGAGAAAGATAAGTAGAGGGAGAGAAACATCAATGTGTGGTTGCCTCTCCCACGCCCCCTACTGGGCATGTAGCTTGCAACCCAGGCAGGTGCCCTGACTGGGAATCAAACAATCAACCTTTTGGTTCACAGGCTGGTGCTCAGTCCACTGAGCCACGCCAGTCAGGGCTAAGACCTGTTTCTTTAAAAAAATTAATAATATACTTAGGAAAGGTTGAGATTCCAATTTTGAACCTGGAAACAGTCAAATAAAGCTGGAGGTTTGGGAAGGGCTGAACCTTACTGGGCAACCTGACAGAAAGGTGGCCGTGAGCAGTGCACGCGTGTGCACAGGATGGTGGTCAGTGTTACCACTCACAGGAAGAGCGTCCGACAAGAGCCTGCACCATGGCTGCTGCACCATCCACCTGCACTGGTTACTACGCCTTTTGTTTACAAACACGACCTGACAACTGAGAATCACAAGCCACCTGAAAACCAGCAGTGCAGGAGAGAAAAGCCTTGATGACCACAGAGAACAAATAATATTAAAGGCACCAGAAATCACTCTGACGATCAGAGAAAACTATAGAGCTCTGATTTCCATACTCAGATCGGGGTGAATAAAGAGTAAATCCATTAAACTAGATTGGGCTGCTTTAAAAGAGAATTAAGAGAGCACAAGAAAAAGTTGTTTCAAAAATATGTTATTTTAAAAAAAACCAGTGTTACTAAAAGACATAGAGGAGGAAATATAAAGTACAGAGTTAAAATAGTGGAAAATGTAAAATTTGTGGATAAAAAAGCCAGGAACCTCAGCATTTATCTGATAATAGGTTTAAAGGAAAGAAAGAAGAGAGAAATTTTGAGGAGAAAACCAGTAAAAAAAGCATTTTAGTGAAATAACAGGGAGAAAGCTGTGGAATGCAAAAATATTATATTAGTATATTTTCTTTTCAAAACAAGAAGCAAAAAATGTCTCAGAGTGATATATGCAATGTTACCATTATCAAAAATTCTATAATATGCATTACACTATTATCACGTTATAACAGATGACATTATACTCTTATAAAACCATGCTATATATTATTGATTGGGATGTATAAAGATCAGGCCAAATCATAAAAATCTGCAAGAGAATGAGAATCATCAAAAAACACAGTGGTTACCTCCAGGGGCGGTGGGCAGGTGAGTGTGTTTTAGAAAGGATACATACCAAGCCAGAGAGTGTATCTGCTATTTTAAACTCTATAAACAAACGATAAGCCAATTATGTCTTCATTTTAAGATTTGATAAAGCTGAGTGATAGAAAACATTGTATTTTTATACCATCTTTACAGTTGCTTTCCCCGCTGGAAATAAAGAGAAGAAAATAAGTGGCAAAAGAATTAATCTCTCCTATGTCCTACTAGGGAGACATCGTGGAGATAAAACAAATTTGTGGGTGGGAAGGAGTCACGATGCTCAAAGCATGTCAGCTGTCCCAGGAGGAAGTCAAGTGTGCAGGACTGTCGCTGGGTCACCAGGTTGCCTTCAAGGCGCTGCTTCTACTTGGTCTCCCTGCTTCCTGCCCGCCTCCTCCAGTCTCCGCCACGCACCAGCCGTGGGACGTTGGCCCTGGTCCTCATAAAGCACAGCATGCTCTTCTCCAGCGTCAGCCTGCATTTCTGCCCCTCGCGCTCAGTCCAAAATCCAGACCCTCACCTCATGCACAGACCCCCACCTGGTCTGCCCTGGCTGCCACGACGCCCCCAGCCCCGAGGCCTCCCCTTTGCCCACCGTCTCAGCGACTCAAGACGGGTGATCCCGTTCCCTCTGTGTTCAGCGTTCTTCCCCTGCACACTCGTGGGCCTCCCTTTCTCTCCTTTCAGGCGGCACCGCCTGTTCCAGGGACCATCGTCACTGAGCTTGGGTACCAATCACCTGATACCTTCTTTTGCCTCAATAATCCTCTCGGCACCTGGCACACTCTACAGGTACAGACTAAAAATATAAGCAGGGGAAGTTGGCTCTTGGCTTCACATGTCTCGTCTGGCACTGGGGAAGAGTTCAGCGAACTCATTTCCAGGAACCTGTAACAATGCCCACGCTCACAACAGGAGTGCTTTGGTCGGGTTGCGTTTGGTTTAGTGGCATTGACTGAACTTATTCAACAATCATGTTTGGGGGAAAGCTACTCAGTGTGCTGATGTCCTTCGCCCAACGCTTGGTGATGCTGATGTTCTCCTTGAGACGAACAACACGTCCGAAGGGCGTTTCTTTTCAGGTGGAAAGGAGGGGCGTCCGTAAGATGACGTGGAGACCTGTCCGCCTTCTCCCAGCCTCGGCGGAGTCCAGGACAAGAGGCCCGTGAATGTGCTTCCAAGCATGTAAAAGGTATAAATCAAACCATTCTCCGTCGCTCAGACTAGTTACCTTCCGTTTCTTCACCATCATCCAAACTGTTCCTCAGGCATAGACCTTTGGGATCTGGGATCTGGAAACCTAAATGGTATTGGGGACCTGAGGTGACAGGGCAGGGTGCGGGCCGGGCGCTGTCACCTCAGGGGCCCTGGCCTGGTGGTGACAGCACCTGCCTGAGCCTGCAGTAGGGACTGACCCAGCCCAACGGTCCAACGAGCCAGCACTCTCAGCGTGCCACCTTTCTGACCCCGAATTCCTAGGCAGAGCTGAGCGTCGTGCCTTAGACGATTGGAGGCGGGAGCTAGAACAAGAGCAGCCACTCCTGCCCCATTTTTTCCAGACAGAGCTCCAAGTTTCTCATCTCACCGTCTCACACACACACACACACACACCCCGCAGCTGGGCCCCGTGGCTCGGTTCAGCTCAGGTGCTGATCTCCTGTGACTTTTTAATCCCAACTCAATTGTTTGCAAACATTTCAAAACTTTTCTTAGGTACTTGAAAAGGAGAACATTTTTGGGTGGCAATATTTATATTGGAAACATTCTTTCCTGAAGTGAATCCCCATTTAATTGTAAATAGATACCTGTGGCTTAGTGGGTAAAAGACACTGTTAAACCATCAGGGTGGAGAGAATGTGGATGGAGCCAAGAAAGACATCCAAGCCCCTTGAAACGTGATCACAGCTGTAATAATGACGTTTTAAAAGCTCTCCTCTTAGCGTTTCCCAGTATTAGATACATTTAACTTTCATCTAAAGATGTCATGTTCAAGCCCTGGCTGGTGTAGCTCAGTGGATTGAGAGCGGGCTGCGAACCAAAGTGCCGCAGGTTCGATTCCCAGTCAGGGTACATGCCTGGGTTGCAGGCCATGACCCCCAGCAACCGCACATTGATGTTTCTCTCTCTATCTCCCTTCCCTCCGTTTCTAAAAATAAATAAAAATAAAATCTTTAAAAAATACAGCCTTTAAAAAAAGATGGCATGTTCACACATATGCTGACTTTGGATTTACTGAAAGGTGGAACCTAAACAATAAAAATGTCAACGTTTTTACTGAGTTCCCACTAAGGATAAGACAGGAGCTGGCTGCTGTGGGGACAGTCAGGGATGGGGAAGACAGTTCCTGTCCCTAAGAAGACGATACTTATACAAATCCATAAGTTAGTGTAGCATAACCCAGAACGTGATCCATGTGTATATAAAATCTTCAAAAACCTTTATATATGATTGTCAGAGACATCCTGAAAGCAAGACAGATTCTCCATCACGCTATAGGGAAGGTTATGGCTGCACTGCTCTCGTGAGCTGGTGAAATAGGGGTCAGCATTGGGACGGCGTAGGTCTGTGGATTCTAAATTGAGTGCTTTTCAGTCACATGATGCTTCCTCTTTCTGGTGAGACATCGTGCATTTTACAGGACAGATTTTGGTTCTGGCTCAATCTCTATCTTCAGTTGATGACAGCTGATGTCAGAGAAATCAAATGCATGGCAGTATACACCTAAGCAAGTATTATTAAATAATACTGTCATAAATCACTTATGGGCTCCACAAACCCAGGAGGGGGGAGCTTGGACTAGCCCAGCTGTTTTCTAGGTGGGCCTTGACTAGCCTTAGGGCATTTCCGAGGCAGGAGTTGAGGGTGGATGAGGGCTCATGATTTTTTCCGAAGGTCTGAGTTTTGTAAAGCCCTTAACACAGGGTGTGCACTCTGTAAGTGCTAGATGTAAATTAGCTATTATTGTTTTTGGCTCTTTTTGAGTTTAGGGAAGAGCCAAGTAAACCTTTGGCTCCAGGAGAAATCGCAGGCGGCAGACACCAAGCTCGACCTCCCGCCCAGAGCCCAGGATGTTTATTAGCCAGGGAGGTTGCTGGTGGGACCCGGCGCGGTGATTGGCCTCACAGCTTCTGATTCGTCCTAAATCGAGTGTCAAAAGGGAAAGAAACCAAAGAGGGGAGAGGAACACTTGCCATACCGTGCAACAGCCGCCTGGGTCTGCCCGGCGTTGCCCCTCCCCTCCCCTCCCCGTGAGCCGCCGCTCTGGCGCTGGGTGGGCTCGCACACAGACGAACGGTCTGGCAAGGCAGGAATCAGCCGGCCCCAGCCAAGAGAGAGAGAGGTCAGCTCAGGGAATCTCGGTCCTGTTGCTTCACAAATACACGGCTTTGCAGATGTCACGGTATAATTTTTCCTTTCTCTATTTTACTTCTGCGAGGAACATTGTGCTTCGCTCGCCATCAACATGCTGCCTTATTCTTTGTCAGCCCCCACGCTAGACTGGGACCTTCCGAGGCCAACGCCAGTGGGTCCTGTTTGCGTTAATATCCTCTAGTCGTGTAAGAATGCTGTGCCCGTAACTGTTAGCAAACGAATGATTGATGATATTAAGTAGGTCATACCCAAGTCCAGAGGTCAATGTCATGAAATTAACCCAGACACCTAAAAAAAATGAATAGTTCTGTTCCATAACCCAAATACATGTGAGTATTATAAGAAACTCTGAAAAAAACTCCGGGGACAACTGGAAAGTGGCAGTGGCATCAGAAGCACGGCTTTCAGTTTGCAGATTCTACCAAGGCTGAAGGTTATAAGAACAGACCAAACAATTAAGTTTTTGTTCTGATAAAAAGGCCTCAAAACTTAGAATCAAAACATCTTCTAGTGGCTGTGGTAGCCTGTGTAAGATGCAATTTGATTCCCTTGTTTTGAAACCACTAAGCTCTCCCCGTGACATGTGGGGGTTGATTTGGGGGCCATTATATTCTAGCTGCTTATGGAATGCCGCGCTTTGAAGTGTGTGTGGGGTTTTGTATAAATGGCTTTTTGTGGCATGCTCGTAGGACTGAGGGCTCTGGTTCAAGTTTGATTTCACAGTGACACGCGTAGCCGGCATCGTCTAGGCCTGTGCGATGTGAGTTTCCATCATCAGCTTCCCCCGGGGCACTGAGTGTTAGGCCCCTGTTCACCTCCCCCCAAGGACAAGCTCACAGCTGTCTCTTTCTTCACCATCAGCCCGTGTTAAGTGAGTAGAACATTTATTTCATCTAAACCAAGGACTTATTAGAGGCATGTTAAAACAATCCAACTTCTTTTTTATTAGAAAGCATTTATTTAAACTTTATTTTCACTGTAATTCAAATGCATGTTGGGTAGTATTAGAATCCCTTTGAGTTTTTCTGCGAGTGGAATTCAGGTAAATGATACTTCCTCCCATTTCTTTTTGGTTCTGTGGACTTCTCTTTACTGCTTTAGACTTGTTGTGTAGAACACAGCAAGATGTCAGTGTATGGAAGAAAATTACTCATTATTCCTTGACTGAATTCCTCAGTAAATGAATCCTAACAGGGCATCTTCATCTGCCCACAGCTTTGTCTTTGAGGACAAAATGCAATGATATTTAAGTAGGCAATTTGATGTCACTGTGTCCTTTATTTTTGTGGAACTTTATTCTGCTTTTTTTGCATGAGACTGGAACTACTAAGAGGCTTTCTGTGGCCACGGCAGCCATTTCAACCACACCTCCATGTGCAGGTGACGCGTGGCCCCGGTCTCCCGAGATCTGACCTCAGAGTCCCGACCTCCTGCAGCTGAGCCTCGCGTGAGCTGTGCCCTAAGTGTGGGGCCAAGGAATCTTGGAAGAAAATCACATTCTTCGGGCCAGCAGCGGGGCGTAGCAGTGTCTGCCAGGAGCCAGAGAGAGGTGGCAGTGACTTCCCAGTATTCATTTTCAGTGCCCCCTTGGTTCCCGGGTAAATGGAGAAGCAACATAATCCCAAGACAACATAATTCACTAGTGAGCAGACCATTTACACAATTAAAAATGTGAGCTCAAATGGCCCTTCTCCCTCGTGTTCATACGGTGAGTGTTTTGTGAAATGGTGGATGTTTGCACCTGTGCAGTGTAGTGCAGCGCGGAGCAAGCTGACGACAGAGGAAAACTGGCAACATCGAGACTGCATGAAACCGGGAACAGGATGCCGGGCCAGTGCTGGAATCCAGTGATTTGTCATTGGTAAATGGGTAATGGAGACAGATAGATGCACGTGCAAAAAATCACTAATTCCTAGAGTGAACAAAGAAAATAAAGTGTGTGTGTGTGTGTGTATGTGTTTAGACCAAATAAATTTTTGGACAAAGTTGTATGAGAGAAAAGTAGGTATCTTCAAAGAGGACATTTTGACCATCAAAAAATTCAATCAAAAATAAAAATGCTGATGAATCTTTATTGTGAACAAAAATATGATTTTCTAAGAAATAGTTTAGCCATGAAAGTCAAATGGGACATTATGATGCCATAAAAGTCTGCCAGAAAAATTATTTCTCAATAAACAAAGACGAATGAATATTTTATTCCTTTACTATTCAAATATCAGGCACATTTTTGTAGTAACTCATTAAATTTAAAAAGTTGAAATTTTTAGTTTAATTTTAAAATAGAAAATCCAGATCAAACTATTTTAAAAACTGTTTACTTGAGCAGCCAATTTAAGTGGTTATTATTTGTTCTCAAGTAGCAAAACATGCTAAATTTTTAAGCATAATGCTGACGGTTTCCAAAGACATGAGTGACCATGTGAACTTTTTTATTTTCTCACCCCCAGCCCACGGGCCAGCCGAGTGACCCCAGCTGCGAACACTGGGCGGAGGCGGTGCCTGACTTCCCCACACTGTGGTTCCTGCACTTTCCTTGCAACCAGTGAGTACTCTGTAGGGAGACCCTTCGGAGTCATGCACACACGCTACTCATCAAAATTCCCCTCTGGACTTAGCAAACAAGAATGATTGCAAAATAAGGGCTTACTAGTCCGCGTTCTGTGGTGTTTTATGGTAAGCAAGAGGTCCCCTCCGCACCCTCCCATTGATCTCTCATTTATCCGTCCTTTTTAAATTTATAGTTGATCATTGCCTTGGGTTATCGTGACACTCCAAGGGACCTGTGTTGCCAGTGGGCGACCGTGGAGGCCGGCACCTACGTCCCTGTGATAGACTCACATGATGTTCTGAATGCTTCCGTGCTTTCTGGTAGGACAAGACGTTCCAGGCCCGACTTTCACGATCCTGCTCCAGACCAGGGCTCTTTTAGTGGGAAAAATGTTCAAGATATACTTTTGGTCACTGTATGCTTATTTTTATTGTGATGCCTTTATCGCTAGGCCTTTCAGCAGCCAGGGCTAGGAAAAAATACACACACACACACTTACATATATAATATATATACACACACACTCACATATAGGTAGGTATACAGACACACACACATATTCGTGTGCATATCCAAGTGCACTGCACACACACGTTCCAGAAATCAGGAGCTTGCACAGAACCCTGCACTTCCAACCCATGTCCCCGAGGACTTTTTCTTGCCTTTCCCCGTCTCACGTCTGGTGCGTCCCTCCTGCCACAAGGAGAACCCTGGCTGCCGACCACGTGAGCGCAGCTGCGCAGTCCTGGAGCTCGTCGGCAGTCGTTTCGGGATAGCTCCATCCGTCGCCGTTAATCGGGTAACTCGGACGTTAGACTCACTGCTCCTCAGGTACACCCCATGAAGTGCTGACCTTAAACATGAAGAGATTGTAAAGTTGAACATAAGAAAGGCTTCTGAAAGGCACAGGAGAGAGGAAGTCCGTCCATAAATGCTGACCTTTCACCGGCTGCTGATTGTTCCGCTTTCCTGTGGGAACGTCAGGACAGAGTGACCTCATCAATTTCCACTAACGTCATGATCTACAGCTTCCACCCAGCATTTCTGCCAGTTATGGAGACCTCCCTGCCGTCTTCAGAAGGTGCTCACCTGTTTTCTTATGCCAGGTTGGTGTAGCTTGTTCACATCCTTCGGCCTTGACCTTGGCTCCGTTATCCCCTGGAAGGAGGCAGCTGCCAATACCATGTGAGAATAGTGCCGAGTCTGGCTGGCAGCTAGACTGTGGGACGACTGTGGCAGCTCCTGCAGGTTGTACTTTCCTTTGGATTTTTCAGCCGGCTCACCCCACCCTAAAATGTTAGCAGCATCCCAGGGCTGGAGGGCTAATGCATGTGATTAGAGGGGTGTGGCTTTGGCTATTCCCCCTCATCCGCAACAGCCCGAGTCCTACTGCATTGCTCATTAGGAGTCGGAAGCCCCCGCCCACTGGGTACCCAGAGGGCTCAACGGCCAGGGGCGGACAGCTAGGAAGCGAGCCAGCGCTGCTTCTGAGCTTGGTGGTCCGATGAGCCCAAGGGAGATTTCTGTCCTGCATCTCACTTTAAAAGTGTTTTAAGAGATTCCACTTGATGTGTTCCTTGAGACCCATTATTTTTAGCTGTGTTTACTTTTTTTCATATTTTTAAATTCAGGGAACAGTGTAAGTGTAGCAACATAGCATAGAAATGAACAGTATCCAAAAAGAACTCAAAAAGTAAAATGTATGAATATATGTAGTGGGAAAAAATACCCTTCAGTTATCATTTTCATACTAATAGTAGAATACATTAAGGTTCATTGTTAATAATTAGGAGTAGGACAAAAAAAGATTCCGAAGAACTGAATTTGCAACCCTTTTGTTTCTTTCTGGAAATAGCTCCCACCTAATTAGCTTTATGTAGTTCAGGCGACTTATTATTCTAAACAAATCAAGTGGTATATGCATGAAAAGGGGTTTATGAAGGCCTTTGCCTTGAGAATCTTACTACTTATTGAACCACATCAAGAATATTGACTGATTTTTTTTAAATGATGCATGAAAACTTCCCCAAATGATGACTCACCTCTGTAAGTTGAGGGAAGTGTCCCAGAAGACTTCCCCAATAGTGACATCGTATCCAAATGCTCTCCTGACCCTCTGGCCTCCGTCGTCATGACCACGGTGATGTCTGAAATGCAGAAACGGTTTAGAGAGGAAGACAGGGAGAAAGGAAAGGAGAGCAGGGAGGAGGGAGAGATAGAGGCAGAGAAAGCAAGAGGAAAGACAAGAAGATAGGGAAGAATTATGGTATAAAAATGGAACAGGAAAAGGTACAATGCAGTAGTTTTACTTATTTATTTTGAGCTTTAGAAGGAGTTTCTTCTAAAGAAATGCAAAGCCACGTGACAAATAATTAGCAGCAAAACTACCTGTTTTTTGCCCTCTGATCCCTGTCTCCCCTCCCCTATCTGCTGTTCTGGGAATTTCTTATCTCCCTAATTAACCGCCTCACTCTTCCAGCTCTGCCAGGGAGACCTCGGCAGCACCCTTGCCTCCTCTCTTTCCCTTACACCCGCACCTGAAAATATTGTACGTGTACACTCAGAGCAAATATCTGGAACCCCATCATTTCTTTACCCCTCTACCAAACCGGTCTGGTACAAACTCCCACTGCGTGCCTGCACTTTCGCTTCCTCGCTGGTTTCACGCCGCCAGCCACCATCCTCGGTCAGCGTCTCAGTACCTCAGCAGGAGACGTTCTTATAAAAACATCATGCCACTCTTTGGCTTATTAAAAAAGTCTGGCTTTCCATCTCAGGGTGAAAATCAGAGATTTTACTATGGCTTATGAGCTGTTGTGTATCCAACTTCTCTCTACCACCCTCCAGCAGCCACGTCCCCGCTCTCTATCTGAGTTCACCTGCTGCTTCCTCCCCGCCCCTTTGTTCACACCGTGTAGGGATGTTTCTTCTTCTTTTTAAAATAAATTACTGTTGTTCTTTTTTTAAGATTTTATTTATTTATTTTTAGAGAGGGAAGGGAGAGAGAGAGAGAGGGAGAGAGAGAGAGAGAGAGAGAGAGAGACAGAGAGAGAGAGAGAGAGAGAGAAACATCAATGTGTGGTTGCTGGGGGCTGTGGCCTGCAACCCAGGCATGTGCCCTGGCTGGGAATCAAACCTGCGATGCTTTGGTTCGCAGCCCGCGCTCAATCCACTGAGCTACACCAGCCAGGGCTGTGATGTTTCTTTATACAAAGTATGTACTTGCTTCATGCACTTACTATAGCCTCTAGTCTCTGAAAATTGTCCTCGGTTTTGCTGTCTTTAATCAGAAGTCTCCTGATCATCTGTTCATCAACATTAAATACCTATTTCACCTACTTGTTCGTTATCTGCTTCCAGCCACTGGAAACTGTGAACTACCTGAGACCAGGGCTCCGCCAGTTTTATTCAGGCCTCAGTTCCCAGGACCTAGAAATGGCTGGATCCTGGATCCACACACAGGAGCACACAGGGGGCACTCGGTAATTAAATTGTCATTGAATGGATTGTTGGATGATTAGAGCAGGAAAGGCTGGACGTGGGCAAAATTGTGAAAGGAGCTTGCTTCATCTTTGCCCTCCCTGAGTCCCCTTTCTTGCCCCGCTCTTCTGGGGGTGGGGGGTGGGGCTGGCTGCAGGTGACAGAAGGAGCACGGAATTTAGGGCCAGAAAGGTGTGTGATTGATCCCTGGCTGTATGACATTGGATAAGTTATTTATCTTTCTGATATTTGGTTGTTCCCTTCTGCAATAGGAATGATAACTTTACTCTTTAGAATTGTTTTAAATACTAAATAGTATGAAGAATATACATTTTCTAGTGCAGTTTTGGCCCAGTAAGGCATTCAATTAATTTTCTATTCTCTCTCTCTCTTTCAGAATCTTTTCCTCTTAATGCTACTCAAAAGCCCATATTGGACTTTACTGCTAGGCTGAAATACATACATAAACCAAATTAGAAAAAGAGTAAGCTGTTATCTTGTATGTAGATAACTGTATTGAATATAGTTTTGGTAAATCATTGACTTAAAAGAAAACTAGTCATAACCATGCTATTTTACAGTTGACTATACAGAGGACCATATATTTCTGGAGTATCTTTTCTATCACTGTTTTAAAATAGTAGATACAGTGATTTTAGGCCTTATTAATATTAGGTTTTTCCATTACTAAATCCATACCTTCTACTAAGGAACATAATTCTTCTCCATGCCCTGAGGAAAATTTATTAAGTGACAGTTCTTATTAAGGTAACTGTATTCTCTCCTCAGAAAAATTACTTAGGGGCAAGAAAGTGCTTTGCCAAGGTGTCCAATAAAAAATGTGTTCCTATAATTTTGTGTGGCACAAGCATTTGGTACCTAGGTCATGTTAGGATCTATTTTAAACTCTGAGAATGATGGGGAGGTAATTTTGATATTTCTGTGTACACTTAAATAAAATGAACATCACCAGGAAAAACTTTAACAGTACTTTATATTTGTGTATATAGTAGTTGGAGACTTCTTTAATGTAGCTTTAAAATAAATTCTGTTCTCCCATTTGCCATTCTAAGTGAGTTGCCATAAATTGTTTTAATTTCCATGAAACTGCCTAAGTGATTAGAATTTGTGGCAGCATGTACCAGAAAGAGTGAGAACAGTAAAGAATTATTGGAGGGCATTACTTCCTAATTATGTTGAAAGAGTGATGTTGAGATTCTGCTTTAGATAAAACATCAGGATCTTTTGTTAATAAGCTTCTCTTCCCATTGATCTGTGACCCGAGAGGGATAAACATATAACACGATGGAAAGAGAAGAGGGTTCGGGCCCAGTGAGGTCCTTAGCTTACTGCTTAACCTAAGTCTGTTAATGCGCATTACAGGATTGATAAGGTGAAGTCCCAAGAGTTATGTTAAGTTTTTACAAGAGACCTAGACCAGGGGTATCAAACTCATTTCCACTGGGGGCCACATCAGCCCTGTGGTTGCCTTCAAAGGATCGAATGTAATTTTAGGGCTGTGTAAATGTGACTACTCCTTACTAGTTAAGTGAGAGCTCGGTACTCCTGCTGGGTAGAAACAAGGTGCAGGATAAAACAAGGTGGAGGGCCAGATTCGGCCCTTGGGCCTGGTGTTTGCCACCTGTAAGTCCTAGACTGTTTCAGCTCACATTTAAAAAGTCAATCTTTGCAGACAATATGTGGCCTGTATTCCTATTGACTATCATAAATGTAATTGTATTAATAGTGCCATCATCATCTAGTTGATAAATGATTCCTTAGTAGAATAGGGCAATTTGATATCTTATGACTTGTGTGGAAGCTGCAGAAGAGGTACTGATTTTTTGTATCATCTTTATGTTTCCAATATTTCTCCCATTTATTAATTGATTGGAGCATCTCAAAGTTCCCTCACGTGCAGACATACGTGCACCTGTACCTGTACGTTGGAGAGGAAGCCTCTGAGGTACACAGCCAGAGGCGACCTCATCACGGGCTAGCAGCAGAGAAGAAGTCTCGGATGGAGTCCCAGATCACTAATCCAGCGTCCCCTCACTCTAGGACCCATCACTGAGACTTATCATCACCCGGTCTCCACCTCCGTAAAGTACAAAGGCCGCCCCCCCACCCCCCGAGCAGCGAGCCCCAGTCCCGGTGTCTGCAGCCCTACACATCACAGGGACTCGTCAGGGGTGCTCAGCGCGGGGGCTGAGCACTTGCCTTGTTAACCAAAGCAACCTGAGCTTTGTCCGGGTAGAAATCAGGACTCCATATACAATTCACTTAAAAACTAGAGTCTACGTTCAAAGAGCATTACGAGACCATGTGCAATATTCTCTCTGGTCCCCCCACCCCACCCTGTGGTAGGTCACCCGATTTGTCGAAGATCTTAGAGGGAGATGGGGAAGATCAACAAACAAAACCCTATGTCAGAGCAAAGAGTCAAGATGTCCTGTTGTACATTTAGAACTCTAAAACCGAGACTCCTGTTTTGTAACAAAAAGCTATAATGGTTCATGTTAACAAGGAGCAGACTCAGGGCCAGATAGTTTATACGCCTTCATCTAGTTCCATTTTTAGTCAAAGTTCAAGTGTGCACTGAAGGCCCACACACGAGGCCCCTTGCTCCTGAACGAAGCTCACGTGGCCCCAGTTACTGTGCGTGCCACAGACACCTACCTTCTCTTTGCAAAAGCAGGGCTTAGGACGGTTTGGGGAGAACGGGACGGGGTCCTGCAAGCCAAGTCTGTCACGTGATGGCAAGAGCAGGACCTCACCCTACTTCCGGGCCATACAAAGGCTGATGTGTGTGCAGTTGTCCTTGGTGCCCCCACCCCACTGGGGAGCTCACGCTGCCCCCCAGCCTGGAAACGCCAAGGCCGCCTCTCACGTGCGAAGCGTAGCCTGCAGCACTGGGATTTTTGTCTTTTGTGGCTGACTCCTCAAACCTTGGGCAGGGCCCAGAGCCTGGCCTTGATTCTTTCTACTGTGTTGTCACATGTCAGAACCCTCTTCCGCAGCTCTCTTCCCCCCAAATCACCGTCATCCGGAGTCTCTGCCCACAGCCCAGGCCGACTCTCCTTTAGATCACAGGGGAAGGGGGGGCGTAGTTATTCTCGATCCCCTTTTCCATCCCATCCGTGTGGCCCAGCTCTGCGCCTCACCTTTTCCGATGCGTGGAGTCTTCAAAGCCCAGTTTGGAAGTTAAAAATACGGAACATGAGTCCTTTCTGTTTCTTTTCCTCATTCCTTCATATGAATCCTACTTCTCTTCCGAGCAATGTAGGTAGTACTGATGGATGAATGGAGACTAGGACAAAAATAATAAAGATTTATGTAGTTCAAAATGATTTTTCACCATATCAGAGGCCACCTACAGAGAATGCATTCCAGGTCAGAAAGCAGGATAAGCGAAGGGGATTTCAGCACAGCCTACTGAGTTTTGTCTGTTTGACAAACCGACGCCTCGCTGCGCTGCAGGGTTGATGGAGACATCACTCCTGGTCCTTGTCCTGGTGACCAAACAGCCCCCACATGTCAGAGTCCACGCAGAAGGGGGGCCCTGAGTGGACTTGGCAGTTCTGAGAAGCAGAGCTTTCGCTTGGCTTCGTGAGAACCCTGTGGCAGTGGGGACCCCGAAGCCGTATCCTACTGGGTGAGGAAGGGGCAGTAGCCAGGCTGGAGAGGCGGAAGGGCATCTTGCGACATGGAGGGCGTGGCAGGGAAATGCGTTTGGACAACGGTCGGCACTCTCGGCCAGGACCTGAGAGCAGCTTTGTTTGAGCTGAACGTGAAACATGAGCCGGGAATAAGGGGATGGTGGTGTGCTCATGACTTGTTGTGCCCATAAAGGCTTTGGAGCAGGAGAGCAAGGAGGCCTGGCTTGTTTTTCTCAGGTAATTTTCTCTGATTGCGTGGAAAACGGAGTCCAGGAAGCAAGACGGAAGGGAGAGGGGGCCTTGAGGCAGCAGTTTGACAGCAGAAGTCCAGAGAGGGGTGCTGCAGGCTCTCATGGGTGCCCCACCCCCGCCTTCACGGTGCCGAAGAAGGAATGGGGGGCCCTCCGAGGTTGCTCACTCCCGGGGAGAGACGCTCCCTCTCCTCCCCTCCCCAGCACTCACGGCCCCACGCCCACTCCCCATGTCACCACCATCAGTAGCTATCTCCTTTCACCCTTCACCCCATGTACATCCACCCTCACAAGAAGGCAGGGGCTCCCCGGTCATCCTTCACCCCCCGATTCCAATCCCCATCCGGCATTTTGAGCAGCGAGACACTCCTCTTCCTTCTGGCTCTCCCTGGACACTTTCCTCCAAGTTAGCTTTTTTCTTGGAGCCTTTCTGACATTTTGTATATTTTACTTATGCGATAGGCTTGTTTTCTCCCCAGCCCCCCACCAATGCACGCCCTAGGATGCAAGTCCTGGGATGGTATCGGTGTTTTTCTCTTTGCTGGTGGCGAGTTCCCCAGGGGCTAGGTCAGCATCTGCCACAGTAAACAGGTGTCAAAGGAGCACATTCAAAAGTACAAGTAGTAAGAGGGCTGGTCTATCCGTTGCACTTGGAGAGGAAGGGGAAGAGAACAGTTACGACTGACCTCAGCCTTTTGGCTCAGATGACCTGGTGCTGTGATTGTACAGATTTGCTACGGTCATAGGTGGTTTCCTTCTGCATGCTCCACTAATGTTAGTGCTTTTAATTTCGGTCAGGGAGCATTCCCGTGGGACTTTTCCGGCAGCGAAATTTATTTGTTTCTGAGAAAACTCCACAGTGATTGAAGCATGACTGTTTTCGGTACGATAGGCAAGAAAAACACTTTTTCTAATCTCCCTTCCCAAGAACGTGGAAATCCTTTATTGTACGTGAAATACCAGGGGGCTTCAGGCTATGAAAATAAATTTGTTCAGGTGCCGTCCCAAAACCCTGTGTCGAGAAACAAGGAAGCAAATGAAGACGAAGGAAGAGAGGTTTGCAGCTGGGAGGAGAAAGGTGAAGTGATCGTTCCCTTCGCTTGAACATTTCTGAGCAAGTGCAACCTCAACAATGGACAGGAGACAGATATAGAAGCAAAAGACAATGGAGGGAAAAAAATTGCCAAGTGACACCAAGCCCCACCTCAGCCGAGCACAGAACGTCCACCTTATGAGATGTGCTTCTAGCTACTGTTTTATCCTTCCGTGAGAAGTTCCTTGATACCCAACTTCCCAATAAAACATTCCTCTGACTCCATTCACCCCCATATACCCAATGCACGTGCCAATATACCTGGGTCCCACAAAACGTATAGAAAATGTCCTATGAAAGATGTTTACATGTTGGCACCTGACTTGTTTTGGTTATTGCAGAATCATTATACATAATTACATATAAATGGCTAAGTTAATAGGAAGGTTTTAAAAACATATCCCATCATCAAAGAACGTTAAGTGGACGAAAGAGTGACACTCTTACTTATTGCCACATATAATATTTATAGACCTTCAACATATTCTCATGTAATCATTCCCACCATCCTGGAAAATATTTATTTCCCCCTTCTCCAGATGAGGATCAAGAAAAGGAGTCCCTCAGCTTACAGCGGAGGGAGGGGAAGCGAAGCCGTGTGGTTTGACTTCACATGGACTCGCTCTGCGTCTGTCCCACGCAGTGTCTCCAAAGGCAGCCCCGTGGCTGTGCGTGGGGTCTGAGAGCCCCGCTGTCAGGGGAGGAAGAACACGGTCACCCCGCGAACAGCGCCAGCCCTCCCACGCCTTGCCGCACTTGCAGAATTCTGCTAAATCTGGCCGGGAAGCAGCGCACACACTACAAGGAAGCAGTTGTTGTGTGAGAGTCTGGGGAGGGGGAGAGAACGCAAGAATGTGCCGTGGGGGTGCGGACAAAGGACAGCGTTCTCAGGGCGCAGCGAGCCTCAGGGAGTGGGGGCCGGGGGTGGGGTGGGGGTGGGGGGTAAAGCAACAACCAGAATCAGCCTCGGATTAGCGACATGTAAAGAGTTTCCACCACCTTCACCAGGCTCAAATGGTTTAAAAATTCATTTCCCGTCAGTACACATACCTCTTATTCAGTGGCATCAACGTATTTATTCACAGCTTAGGATTAAGCAATGGGGAAAAAAAGAAATTCAGAAAGCATGTTTCCACTAAAGGAAAACAGTGGATAAGCCACACAGACACGCCCGGAGGAGAACGCAGCCAGGCCGCTGGGATGTCCAGGCGACGAGGCTGACGCTGTCTTGCGTCACGTCGCAAGTCGATGAGGCTGGCTTCCTTGTTGCTGAGTTTCGGCATTGCATGCATGAGCTTGTTTTATTCTCTAAGTTCTGAACTCATGGCACGACCGATGAACTTTTGGAACGTAAGCGCTCCTGAAGATGAGTTTGCCTACACGGGGAGCTTGCGGCGCAGTCCGCACACACCTGTGTGTGTCCACCTGGAAATCGGCCCCGCCCTGCTCCCAGCCTCTCCCCACGCTTGCAGAAGCCAAGGGCTCTGATCCTTCGTCTGCTGCTCTGTGGGATTCGGGATCATGAGATTGACCTTTTTCTCCACCAGGGGATGATTGAAGATTACATGAGTTAACGTATAAAAGTCAGTGGTTGAGAATATGGTACACATTCCATAATGATCGTTATTGCTTTTGCCTTTTATGTATTAACTGGGAGGCAACAGCTGGATGTGGAGAAATAGAAGAATGGGAAGAGAAAGAAAAAAGTCGAAGAATGGAAGAACAAAAAATAAGTATGTGTGGTGTTGTTAAAATACTGTATCTGAAGAAACCATTCAACTTCATCAGAAACAACCACAGAATTCAAATAGGAGCGATCTCAAAGGCCATGGGGTTCTCCAAAAAGCTGCCGTGTCAATTAAGTGCCTTTGTCTTCCAGAGATGACCAAGCAGACGACATTTCATGTCGATCAGGTTCCACATGTGGAAACGATGCTCTATTTGTATTATTTTGTGGGAAAAGAAAATGCTTCATAATTAGAGTGTTGCTATAAATGTATCAAATGCAGAGTTGATATTTAAATGAAAAGATGATTAAAAACAAGAAACAGGATAGGAGTTAATTTTTAACTATCTTTTGCTATCAGAGTTTACATCAATGCCATCTTATATTCTTCAGGATGGCTTATTCCAACTACCTGAAAGTCTATACATAATTCAGAAATATATGCCTTGACTTATGGATCAAATATTCCAAAAAGCGTATGAATAAAGCTTATCTATCTTTGTATTGATCATGCATTAAAATAATTAAATTATACATTAAACACTTGGCTTTCAGAATAAATTTGGTAGGGGATGTCAAAATTTTTTGAATATCCTAAAACAATAAATCTTTTCTAAAGTTTTAGATTTTCTTACCAGTCCAAAAAATCCCATAAATGATTGTATATCTACCGTAAGGTCTTCAGGATTGTGAGAAAAATTTCCCACAAAACATCAATTTGGCACAGACTATTCTAGAGTAGAAATATTGGAAATGTATGAAATCATTTACTCTCCAAATTTTGTTGTTTGGGGAAGTGGCTATAAAGCTTCTGCCAGGTTTAATCACAGTACCTTCTGATGGCTTGCAATTTATTAAACATGTTCCTGACACAAAATTCAAAGCACTAGGTTCCTTTCATAAGTCTGTCAGAAACACCAAGCTGAAAAGACCTGTACATCCATGTACATTCACTGCAGCATCGACAGTAGCCAAGATATGGAAGCAACCTAAGTGTTCACTGATAGATGTTTGGAGAAAGAAGAAATGGTGTGTACATACAATGGAATAAAAATGAATGAAATCTTGCCATTTGTGACAACACAGATGGACTTTGAGGGTATTGCCCTGAGTGAAATGTGTCAGACAGAGAAAGACAAATGCCATATGATTTCATTTATATGTGGAACCTAAAAACATGAACCAGCATAACAGAAACAGACTCATAGACACAGAGAACAAGCTGGTGGTTGCCTGGTGGGAGGGGTTCGGGGGCACTTATGTAACTTCAGAAGTTACATGTCTATTCACTGGGTCGTATGCCTGAAACTAATCTAATACTGTATATCGACTCTAACTGAAATATAAAAAAATTATTGAAAAATAAGTCAGGCAGGTTTGTATATATAATAGGCATGATGTTTTTAATAAGCTTACTTTTCACAGTTTGCACACCTTTTTCCTCCCATTTACTGGAAGGCCTTGCCAGGAACCAGAAAGACTAGATCATTGTTGCTTCTCATCTCTCCCCAGCATTTTTACTCTCTGTAACCTCCAGCTCTCCCGAGTCTGGGATGCGTTAACCACAGAGGGGAACGGCGAGAATGCCCTGCAATGTTAGACACCTCACGCCTTTAAGAAACGCCAGAGACAAAAGCGTGAAACAAAGGCTTGTGACACATTCGGTTTTCATTGCAAAATAAATAAATAAACACGAAGGCCAAGGCTTGGGAGATAATGGCAGTTGGAATGACAAGAGATCATTTTAATCAATGGGGCTTCAGAGACAGCAGGGAGCGTGTGCAGAGGGAGGGAGCCCAGGAGAGAGTTTCCGAAATAAACAAGGAGTCGTGGTTTGCAGTGACCTCGTTCCACTGCAATGGCTGCAGGAAGCTCAAAGCATCTCAAGTATTTGTTATTATTGTTTTAATGACGGGGAATGGGACATGGAAACGGCTTCCTGTGATGCGGGAGTGGAGCGCTGTGGTAAAAGCAGAAGCGAATGCCATCAAGTTGCTTGGTTTCCAAAGAGCAGAAGTGAACTCAGCATCAGAAGAGAGTCCAAGACAAACTTCCTGGAGACAGTGGCAGGGCCTGGGAGTAGGCAAAAGGAGACGCTTTCATTCTGCTTTCAGTATTTCACCTGGAAGAGAGAGGACCCGTAAATGTTATGTCGTTTGCTACCATAGCCACTGGGAGTCTTCCTAGTGGGCTATTACTTTTTAAAAGGCATCCGAGGCCTCCTCTGGGTTCAGTGAAGCATGCTCTCATCCATTACTCATGCCCAACTCGTGGGTGAATTAGTGGCTGCTTTTTGCTAAGAATTTACCACTCTTGACCTAGAACATTGCTAGCATGTGATGAATGTTGCAATTCTCCTGGGGCAATCAGTATTCATTATGACTTTGTCCAAACACACGGCATGGAGAAATCCAAGTTTTGGAGTTTTCTTGTTATATCACTAACTATGGATTCTTATGTTGTCTAAAGACTCTGATTTTGGAGATGCAACAGAGTAGTGAAATGAGGACACTGAGTGTCGATGGAGGAAAAGGTCTGTCCCACTGGGCCCTCAGATTCCTCTCCTCTTAGTCTCATAAGTTCCCCGCCATCCTCATCGTTGATTTCTCTTCCTTTTTGAACGCTATTATTTTAAAGTGTTCCAATCCGAAGCGGCTGCATTGGGCAGTACACCACCAAGTTTACCAGCAAACACCCGGCAGGAAGCTCGCCCATCAGAAGGGCACTCTGGGTCGCTGGCAGCCGCTGGAGCCTGGAAGGCTGCCTTCCTCTTTCCTTGGTTACGTGCTGCCCCTTGAAGAGACAAACAGCACCATCACCCCTGTTGGGCAGGGACCCCGTCTCCATCCAGCACGCTGTGATTTCATGAAAGTGTAAACCGGGCTCACGAGGTACATGTCTGAGTCAGCTCTTCCTGCTTTGGTATCGAATCTAATGAAAAGCGTGAAACAAATGCTTGTGACACATTCGGTTTTCATTGCGAAATAAATAAATAAACACGAAGGCCAAGGCTTGGGAGATAATGGCAGTTGGAATGACAAGAGATCGTTTTAATCAATGGGGCTTCAGCCAACATCCGGAAAATCAGTTTAGCTGAAAGCAGTATAAAGCGTGGCAAACGTGTTAAATGTTGAAGGATTCAGATCAGTGCTACGAGAAGACGTCAGGATGGACGGCTGTCCGGTAAACAGTAGGTGTAGTCGGTGTCACAGATGTGCTAAGAGAATGTGACATCTCTCTGGTGGTTTTAACATGCTTCTGTGCAACAACGATTATGTCGGAACACAGGGACCTCTGGGGTCACAAAGTGCAGCGAATTATTTTGGATGGAGGGCGATCTGTTCAAACCGGACCCAGGAGACGAAGCGTTTGCAGGGCCACCGGCAGCACGTGCCGGGGCTGTGCCGTCTACTCCAGCAGGGAGACCACATCTGGAGCCTCCGCTGCAACAGTGGGCAGTGCCACGCTCGCTACCCACGTGCTCCACGAACCGTTCTTTTCTGCACTGGACACGCTAGAGAGTGAAACTGGAATATTCTAGAACTCAGGCGCCTTGAATCTTTCAAGTCTTCATCGCGACATGGAGTCCCGTGACCAACAAAGACTACGGCACTTTTTGATTTAAATTTTACCTTGGGAGAAGGAATTCTTGGGCTTAGACTTGACCCTTCCTACTGGAATAGCTCATTCATTGATGGTCCCAAGTCTGCGGAGCGGCTCCTGCTGGCTGCCCAGGAGTTCTTGTCCCCGACAACCATACGTCCAAAATACAGACTCGTGCAGAGCAGGGGCACCGAGAAATCCAAAATTAAAATCACTTCCTCTTTTGGTGTATTATATTGTCGGACTTATAATTCTTTTCAGAAACCTTTGTCAAAAAATATAATCCTTTGTAAAATGTAAGACAATTTATCTGTATGCAATAGAAAATAGTTATGTTGAATATATGAATCTTAAAAATAAATTAAGTAGATTAACAACTACTTTCAGATAATTTTACCAATTCGATGTGAAAATGTTTCCGCCCAAATGTATTCAATGACACCAACGTGCCATTTTAAAGTAATATTTTACAGGCTAGAATTCCTCAATGTTGTATCTATGTATGATGTATGTGTTACATTTTTTACTAATTTTTGATGTCATTACCATTTTGCCCAAGTTTAGGTGCTACAGCACTGTAGAACCCCTCAATTTCATTTCACGTGTTTTCAGCTTCACCTTCATAACAACAGTTTTGCATGTTATTCTTACTCTAACTGGGCCAGGTTGGTGGCTGGTGGTCCTGGGCATCTGGCAGTTTCCACCTGGGCTCTTGGCGCACTGCCTGGGACCCCCCGGGGCTGGGAGACCAGCTCCTTCCGCCCTCCCCGCAGGCTTGAGGGTGTCAGGTGCTCCCAGCCTCTCGCGTCCAGGCAAACTTGCCTCATCAGTGAAGGCCTTTAGGCCGTCCTCAAAAGGGATGTGTCCGATGCACCGTGTCTGAAAACACGTGAAGGGAGAAGATGCACGTGGTCCCTGGTCCCCTGGCGGATTTAACCGTGCGTTCGCGTCAGAGGGCACACCGCTCTGTGTACCGCACGGTGTGTTGCACATTCTACCAGAGGAGGCCGGCCTTTTGCACACTTCCTGATTCCTTCTGCTGCAAGTATTAACCATACGTCCCATGCTTTATTAACCGGAAAAGTCAGGACGCATTCTGCGTGTAAGAGCACGCAGGGGCCGGAGGTGTGCGCTGCTGGGACTTTGGCAACAGATGGGAACCGCTTAAATAATGGAGCTCACAGCTGAGCTGGCCTGCTGTTCGAGCACTTGCTTTAAACCTCTGTTCACCAGCTTCCTCTGCGGAGGCAGTCCCATGTCTGATGGGGCCTGACGCTTATTCAATGAGAAGAACTCGTTTTAAGAAAAAGAAAGTAAGAATGCCTTATGTTGGCAAAATTTAAAAAAAAATAGTGACGCGCTGCTGGGGTCCTCCCAGGCTGGGCCAGGCAAGGGCTCCAAGCTTGTCAGGCTCATTGTGAACCCACCTGCGATCCCCTTACTGCCACGAAGGCCACGTGGACCAGCCGGCAATGGGGGGTGTCTGAGTCCCAGGAATGGGCCCATCGGGAAACGGGGCACAGGAAACAGAAGGGCTCAGTGAAGGACCAGGTGGAAGTACGAGGAGAACCGTCATGTGGGCGAGGAGGGAAACTAGCTGAAAAAATCCAAGGGACCAACGCCAAACTATCCAATTCGCTCCATCATTTCATCCCTACATGCAGGCATTATCCTTCCCCTTGAACTTGTCCAGGGGCCTGTGCCTTGGCTCTCGCTGGGAAGTACATGTGAGGATGAGACTCTCCATCGTGTTGGCTTAGATCCGTTCTCAGCCAATCAGATCCATGTTCGCGCTGGCCCTGAGGTTCATGCACAGCACAGGGGATCGTGCCAAGAGTGGACCGACATTCCGCTTCTTACTCACCCCCCTGTGACGCCAGGACTCGGACCTGTGTGGCAGCACCCTGATGGACAGGTGCTGGTGTCTCTGACAGGACATGCTGGGACACCATGGGCATGTCACAGGGTGTAGAACACCTGCAAACTAGCATCCCGGCTGCCTCTAGGAACACTGTCCCTGTCACAGGGGAGAGCCATTGGAGCACAACGGTAACAGGAATAGAAATCCATGGAGAAACGTGTTCATTTTCCTTCTTCCAGCTTCTAGACCTCTCTGGTCTTCCCTTTTGGAAGGTCCTAATGATAACGCAGCTGGCAAAAGAGAGGCGTGTTCTGGGGAGCCCCAGACCCAGGTGCAGCAGGGCCCGCTACTGGCTGAGAGACAGTGGCTCAGCGCCCAGCACACTGTCAGGAGCGGATGTGCTGGCTCATTGCTCTGGAACTAGCTGATTCCTCCCACATGTGTCCTTGAACACCCAGCATATTCCAGGAAATCTGGATGAGCAAACAAAATGGACCAAGTGTCTGCCCTCATAGAGTTTGTAGTCCACTTGGGAAAAAAACAAAAATAGCCATTTTAACAAGAGCTACAAGTGCCGTGACAATGATAGAAGAGAGATTTTATGCTGTTTCTATCATTTCACAGCTACTGTCACCTGGTTGTCCGCAGTCCTGCTCTCAGGGGCCCTTGGTTCCCAGTGGCCACAGGCAGGCCCCGATGAGCTGTCTCCCACCTCACCCGGGGCTGTGAGGGTCCAGATTCCATTGCAAGGAGACGAGTGGGCGTCTTGCTGCTCTTAGTTTCGTCTCAGCAATTGAAGCGACCTCAGATCGCCCCGTGACTCGCTGGTGGTCCGTGTCTCAGCCTGTTCAGGCTGCCGCAGCCACACGCCAGACTTGGTGGTTTAAAAACAGCAGATGCCTCTTCCTCACCATCGGAAGCGAGGAGACCAAGGTCAGGTGTGAGCACAGTGGGGTTCTGGTCAGTGCCTCGCCCTGGCTGCAGACTGCTGACCACTCCCTGCACCCTCTGGAAGCAGGAGGGCCAGGCAGCCCCCTGGGCTCTCCTAATGAGGCATTATTAGCCCATTGATGGGGGCTGCCCCCTCAGCAAACGGGGCGCCCCCCAAAGACCACTTCCTGTTCCACTACCTTAGGGGTTAGGGCTTCAACGCAGGAATTTTGGGGCATGCAAACCGCAGTAGTTTTTCACCTCAATGCTGGCACCCCCCCCCCCCCCAACTTCTGGCACCAGTATCTCTATCAAGATATTTGGTTGCAAGCCACAGCGACTTTAGCAAAACGAAAATCCACACGATTGGAGAGAACTCAGAGGCAATCAGCTCGGAGAGAACAGAAACCAAGTATATCCAGGAGGCTATTTTGAGGCAGGAAGAGCTTAACATCTCATTCATGTGCCGTCGCTGGAATCCATCAGCGAAATCACATATTTTTTTCTTTTCAGTCCGTATGGCACTCTACCCAGGATTTAAAACCCGGGGAGAGGAAGAGTTCTCATGCGTTCCATCCTTGGCTCCCCTGGAGTGGTGAGAAGAGAGACTGGGTTCTGGAATCCTCTGCCTCAGCTCACACTTCGCAGGGGCGGACTGAGAAGCTACTGGCGGTGTGCCGCCGGCACACGCAGCCAGCAGCCTGGGAGGTCGCCGCTCACAATGAACTTGGACGCCTGTTAGGATTGAGACGTTGATGCCAATAAGTAAAAAAAATCCAATTTCACCCTTAAACTGCTATCCCCTACTCGTCCAAGTGAACTAGAACTGCTGGTATGTTTGAATACGTGTTTGGCTTCATGTTCATGTACGCACACTGGAGAGAGTCACACCATCCTCCTCCTGAAGTACAACAGTTCAAGGGCAGACTGGCTGGGCTGTTTTGCTGTCCCAGATTTTCCCCCACAAACCTATATCCTCGCGTGGCAAAGAAGATACTTGTGTTCAGGGGTGTTCACCCTAAGAACAGATGTTGCAGAACTTGGCACAGAGAATCAAGTGCACGACGGGCCTGATCTCGAGAGGAGAGAAAGCCACACCTTGTCTAACCCAAATTCCCACCCTCAGTAGCAGCCAGTGAGTCAATCTGAGGTTATCTTTAGAAATAACTCAGATTTTCCTTTGTTCTCCTCCACTTCCCTGCTGAGTGAGCGTTTCTGAGAGTCCCCAGGGGCAGATGGTTGGTTGCCATTGTGCTCACAAATGGGTCCACTCTCCGAGGGCTGCCGCTCCACGGAGCACAGAAGGGCTCGCGCTGGGGAGAGCCGCACCCTCAGTTCCTCCCCAGGACCCCTCCCCGCTCTCACAGCGCCCGGCTCTGATGCTGGAGCCTTCGTGTCGTCAAAGCCCCCAGGGACGTGTACACCTGAGTACATGTGAGTCGCTGTAGACCAGGAAGGGTATTTCTCCCTTCTTTGGGGTCACACTGTCTTGGGAAGAGCCCGGTAACCCGTTTCCCTAATGTTTCACGCGAGGTAGTGAAGCAGGTCTCGTCTCACCTGTATCCTGGATACTCCGCCACCCAGGAGGGCGGACAGGTACTGGCTGACGCTGGCCCCAGATCGCTGCGTCCTTCTTCATCTCGCGGCTGCTTCAGCGGTTCAGGTTCACGGTCCCTGGCTTCTTTCCTAAGCTTAGGCTTCACACAGGTTTCATTCACCGGCTTCCCAGCCCCTGGTCCCTGACTTCCAGTTTGTGTTCGCACATCCAAAGGCAAACCCACCCCCACAGGAATAAAGAGCGTTTTTCATTCCTTCCTGACCCATGGTTCCAGTTATTGCATCTGAACTCCAGAACCAGTGCTCTGGTTGCCCTAACTGCTTCCGGCTCTGGTAGTCTGTGGACCGGTAAGGTTCTGGCTCCTTAGACGTCGCTTTTGCCTTATATCCAAGCTTTGTTATTCCTTTGGTAACTCTGTCTCCAAGGCTGCTGATGCTTCATTGGTATATTTATTACACACTTAAAGACCTACATATAATTCACCATTAATTCCATCAGCTTCATCAATCTACTAATGCCAGAACAAATTGCCACTGTGATTTCTACTGAAATGTTACATTTTTCAAGATATTGCTCATAAATAGGACTTTCCTTACCATATTCTGGTTAGCGTCTATGTAAAAATATACCAGTATCTTTCCTCCTTGTTTTCTAGAAAAAAAATATTGTCAAGTCTAAAGTTTAGGGTCATTTTTCTCTTGCATTAATCAATGTAAATCTTTTTTATTTTTAATTTTGACTCAGTAATTTTATTGCTATCATATAATTTCCCAGGAAATGACCCTGGATCTATAAAACAATATTTCTATAGAAAATATAGATGAAAATAGAAGAGAAATACTGTGTGAATTTTTTTTAACCTGGAAAGATCTCCTTAAGTCTTTAGTAGGTTATATTAAAAATAAGAATTGAAGTAATGATATAATGACCAATACATAATTAATTATTTTTTTGTTATAAATTCTCCAGCTTGAAGGTAGACTATGTCTATTGTTTCATTTATTCCAAAATAATTTACTGTATAAGACCAGGGCCAGCCACTGGTCTAAGTTCTGGAGACACAGCCGTGAATAAAGCCTTGTGGGTTACACCCCAGGGTGGCAGGGAGACAGATGATCAACAAATACAGAGGAAAATGCTGAGCTCTTCACTCGGTGTCAAGAACAGAGGAGCAAAATAAAGCTGGGGGGACAGGAGATCACCCACAGCGAACACCGATTTGCAGTGGAAGAGAAACACGCAGGTAGAAGAAGGAAGAGCGTTCGCTCGCTCCTGAAGTAGAGTGTTTCTGGAAGCCTGAAGGAAGGGTCGGAAGGTCTGTGTGGCTGGGGCAGAGTCTCGGGAGGGAAGGGAACGTGGGATTGGAGGTATCAGGGTTTGGAAGGCTCCAGTGGGGATCCCGGCTTTTACTGGGGGAGTCATCCCTCAAGAGCTGGGATCAGAAGAACGGCCTGGTCTGGCTTGGGAGGCGAAAGGCTCACTCTGGCTGCAGAGTTCAAGTTTACATTCTAAGGAGGCAAATCAGTGGGGAGAGGTCAGGTTCAGAATGTGGAGAAAATAGGAATTGTTGACAAACAGGACGTAAGGTAGAGGTCAAACAGAGAAATGAAAGATAACGCCATATTTTTTAAAATCTATGTAGAATGTTGTGTTTTAAATTTATAGTTCATCTTTCACAAAGGTTGTTAAAAAATGGGTTAAGAAACTTTTCAAAGAACAAATGTTGCTGAGTAATACTCTTAGGGAACATACATTGAAGTATACGTGTATACTTAGTTACTATTCTCACACCTACATATATCCATAATGAAAACTAAACAAGGTTGATGACTATAAATACAAACAAGATAAATCCATGGATCTGTGGGCCCTTTGGTGTGGGAAGCAGATGCTGACGCCGACAGAGGTATTTATTACACGCACACTAAGAAGTTTTACTAGCCAAGCTCCGGGCCAGAAAAAAAAGATGGCGCCCTCAGCAGGTGTCATTGGAGGTGTTTTAGTGAAAGAAGGTAGGGCATCCAGAGATACGGCCGAGTTGAAAAGGCCCTCAAGGACAGGGAGGCAGGTGAAGGTGAAGGAGCCACTTGGGAAATGAGGCACAGCAGGGGGGCATTGCCGCTTGTGAAGTGGCAAGGGGCAGAAGTTATTGAACAGGGCACAGCCTGCGGCCCAAGGAACCCTGGCCGTAGACGACAGTCCCCAGGGCAGAACTGTGATGAGGAAGGGAGGAAGAGGGGACAAGGGAAATTAAAACCCTTAACTCCCTTTCTCCTTCTGCCCTTCCATCTCCTGTCGGTCCCTCCTGTTGGCTTTGGGAGGTCAGAGTATGTAGGGTCCCTCCTGTTGGCTTTGGGAGGTCAGAGTACGTAGGGAGACCTGCTGACGCAGTCCACTGGGACGCAAAGAGGGAGGAGAGGGGCAGACCTTGAACCTGGAGGGACAAATAGAGAATACACAGCATGGAATCTTGTGCGATTTAAGGAAGACCGCAACACCAAGACACAGTGAGGGCCGCTCTCCGGAATACTTGAGGGAGAAACGAGGGATTGCACCTCCACGTGGTTATCACGGAAAACTGCAGGCCCACTGCGCGCTTCCTCAGTCTGGGCTGAGAGCTCAGACGGTGGGGAGAAGGACGTTCTGGCTCGAGTCAAGCGCAGCACCGCTGGTGGGAGGAAGCGGAGCAGGGTCCTGCGATCAGAGCCCAGTCCTTGCCTCGCGGAGTTCAGGAAGGGCTCTCACTCAAAGAAAAGGGTTATACAAAGAGAGTCAACATAGGGCCCCGCCTGCAATTTAAAAATATATTTTTAAAGGTTTTATTTATTTATTTTTTTAGAGAGGGAAGGGAGGGAAAAAGAGAGAGAGAAACCTCAATGTGCGGTTGCTAGGGGCTGTGGCCTGCAACCCAGGCATGTGCCCTGACTGGGAATCGAACCTGGGACACTTTGGTTCCCAGCTCCTGCTCAATCCACTGAGCTAGGCCAGCCAGGGCTAAAAATACTTTTTAACAAAAAGGAATGATAAGTTTCTCTAAATGGACACCAATGTTTCAGAATGCAAGAATGCTGTTTCATTTCTCCATTCCAATGAGGTCAAAGCTTTGTCCTTTGTGGGATTCTTTACCCTATTTTCTTCAGCTGAAATTTTATTGCAGTACCAGGTCACTTATAAAAATTAAGTTCTTTGCTTTAAGAATAGGGGATATAAGTGGATAAGTATAAAGTAATTGCCATTGCTTAGGTGGAGTAAAGGGTAACAAAAAAAAAAATAGGTGAACAAAACTTCCAAATGCAAGATTTTGTTCATTGCTAGGGACAACAAGAATCACAAAATTGCCCCCCTTTAACCCAGTTTCTGCATTCTGCTGGAGCCGGAGGCAAAACCAGTAAGAGCCGCATTTGTAAGAGTATGCAGCTTCCTTTTCAGAATTTCTCTGAAATCTCTTGCTGAAGAGGTAGAGAAAGTCAGCTCTGGGACTCAGCGTTGATCAAAGGCCTCTTTGTGACCGGGCCCACCTCCTCTCCCCCAGACAATGGGTCACAAGATGTGGACTTGGAGGTGAAAGGTCAAAGGGGAGCACAGCTTTAAGAAGGAAAATAACACTCATCAGCTCAGTATTGGCAAATTGTTAACTCCATTTTGTCTTCACTCATTCATTCATTCATTCATCCATCCATTCATTCATGCATTCATCTAGTGATGAGACTTTCAATATTTTCAAAGCCATGAAGTATGCGAGTTTGGAAAAGTACACATACTTCTCACTAAAATAGGCGCATCAATTCAGTTAGGAGCACAGGCAGCGTGGGAAGCAGACTGGGGTCCAGAGGTAGCTTTGCCACATAAAAGCTATGTCAAAATTTTATGTTTATAAGCTCTTGATCCTAGCGTGTAAAATGGAGACACTGTTCACCTCACAGAGTTGAAGTGGAGCGCACAGCCCAGGGCCCAGCACAGAGTAAGCTGCCATCATCACGAGAAGTTATAGAAATAGCATTGCTGACATAAAAGGGGAAAGTTGCGAATCAACGACGACCATGCACTGCAATCATCATGTAGTAGTGACATGCATAGTGACATACAGAGTGAATTAATGGTCAAACATTTATCCGAACAAAACGTAACTTCCAGTACTACGCTGAATAAAATGGTGAAAGCAAGCATCCATGTTTTATTCTTGATCTTAGAGGGAAAACGGTCAGTTGTTCACCACTGGTAGGATGTTTGCTGTGGGTTTTGCATATATACAGCTACATGATTTTCTTCATCAGTTGAAATGATAGATTTTGTCAAATTGTTAGCAGAGAGCAACTGGGTCCCGCTGCCTGCTGCCACCCTCCAGGCAAAATTCCAGAAGCAGAGGTTTAGCAATGAAGGAAAGGAGTCTTTATTCAAAAGCTCCACAATTTTGGAATAACAGCTTTGCACGTGCATTAGGCACTTAAGCCCATTAATTAAGGCTGAACTCTTTAACTCTTTAGTTACAGCTTTAATCGCTTAAACCTATAATGAAGGCTAAACTCTAACACCTGAGTTCTAGCCTTTTCCCTGTTAGTCTTCAGTTACTGTGTTTCTAAAGGGTTAGTTTACAAACCAAAACAACATAAGAGACAAAAGCTACACAATTCTGGAAGAATGGCAGGCTTCTGCCTCAGAGGTCATCCCCTCTAGAACACCCAAAGGAGAATAACCCTGCCACCCTCTGCCAGGCCATCTGGCCGTAGGCTGCACCTGGAGTTTCTTCCCATCCAAAGTACCACCTGCTGGGAAATGCAGGCTGCAGCAGTTCGATCATCCAGGCACGCTCGAGGAAGAAAGCCCCAGAGCCAGAGATCACTTTTTTTATATAAATTTTTTTAAAGATTTTATTTATTTACTTTTAGAGAGGGAAAGGAGGGAGATAGAGGGAGAGAGAGAGAGAGAGAGAAACATCAATGTGCGGTTGCTGGGGGTTATGGCCTGCAACCCAGGAATGTACCCTGGCTGGGAATCAAACCTGGGACACTTTGGTTCCCAGCCCACGCTCAATCCACTGAGCTACGCCAGGCAGGGCGAGATCACGTTTTTTACTTCCAATCTTCTCGTCCATAATTCCATGCTCTCTGAGGGCATTGGGCTTCTCAGCCAATCCCATCCCAGGCTCCTTAGCATTACTTCCCAAAGTCTCCTTTTATGACCCCTCCCTACTTTCCCCTAGTGATGTAATCCGATCTCTCTGTATCAAAATGATTTTTTTTTCCATCAATTGAAATGACTGCTATGTATTTCCTTACATGTGAAATACGTTTTTCCTTCATTCTGTTATCGTGGTCCATTACATTAAATAATTTTTGTACGTTGAACCATCCTTGCATTCAGGAATAAATCTGGTTTGTCATGATGTGTATTCTTTTAAAATGCTGCTGAATTTGATTCGATGTTCCTCTGCTGAAGACTTGTGCATCAACATTCATAAGGAACGTTGTCTGAAGTTTTCACGTAGCGTCTTTGGCTGGCTTTGCTATCAGGGTAATGCTAGTCTGCTGGAATGCATTAGGAAGTATTCTGTCCCCTTCCATTTTTGGAAGATTTTAAGTAGTGGCACTTGTTGTGCTATGAATGGTTGGTGTACATCCCCAGCAAAACCATCAGGTCTAGGGCTTTTCTTTCTTGGGAGATTTTTGATTATTGATTGACCTCTTAATTAACAAGATCTGTTCAGATGTTCTGTTTCTGCATGATTTATTCTTGGAAGAATTTGTATTTCCCAGACCGTTCATTTCATTGAGGCTATACAATTTGTTGGCATACAGTTATTCTCTCCTATCATTTCCATGTCACTAGAATTCACCGTAATAGCCTAATGTTAATACCTGATTTTAGCAATTTTCATTTTCTCTCTCTCTGTTCTCAGTCCATCAAGCTAAAGGCTTGTCAGTTTTGCTGATCTCTTCAAAGACCTGCCTTTTGATTTTATTAATGTTCTCTATTGCTTTTCTATTCTCTGCTCAATTTATCTCTGCTCTAATAATTATTTCCTTTCTTCTGATACATTTGGGTTTAGTTTTTTTCTTTATTTTCTGCTTCCTTACCCTGTAAAGTTAGGTTGTTGACTTGAGATTTTTCTTGTTTTTTCATGTAAGCATTTAAATTTCTCCTTAGTATTGCTTCCACTGTGTCCCATATGTTTTGGCATTTTGTGTTTTTGTGTTCACTCATCTCAAGCCTTTTCTGACTTTCTTTGTGATTTCTTCTTTGATCCATTGGTTAAGAGTGGGTTACTTAATTTTTACAAATTTGTCAATTTTCCATTTTTATTTCTGTTATTGACTTCTAACTTCTTGCTGTGGTCAGAGAAGATACATTTTATGATAGCTATTTTAAAAAAAGTTATTGGGACTTAATTTGTGGCCTAACATGATTTATCTTGGGAAATGTCCCATGTCCACTTGAGAAGAATGTGCATGCTATGGTCGTATAGAATGTTGTATATAATATTCTGTTAGATCTAGTCTGTTTATTGTGTTGCTTAAGTCCTCTGTTTCTCCACTTATGTTCTGTCTGGTTGTTCTACCCATTATTGAGAATAGGGTATTGAAGTCTTCAACTATTATTGTAAAACTGTTCATTTTCCCCTTTAAAGCATCCTGTTTTTGCTTCATGTATATTGATGGTTTGTCAGTAGATGTACAAATGTTTATAATTATTATAACTTCTTGCTGCATGGGACCTTTTATTAATATATAATATCCTCCTTTGTCTCATAACTTCTTACTTTAAAGTCTATATTTTTCTGATGTTAGTATAACTGACCCTGCTCCCTTTTTGTTACTACTGTATGGAGTACCTTTTCCCATCCTTTCACTTTTAATCTCATTTGTTCATGTTTACTTTGCTTTTGATTTCTAAATTCTATTTTTAATTATAATGATTATGCAGTTGGTTCTTTTGGGGCTTCAGGGAAACAATATTTTCAGCTGAAAATACGACCCGTTGCAGACATCCGGGAGATGAGTGTCTTGTTCTGACTTTAGCAGCCCCAGCGTTTCATGGAGACTGCTGGATGCATTCCAGAGAGATAATTGAGTTTTCCTGTGCATCAGACACACGCAGGCTGTGAGGTTGCCTTTGGTAAACTATTCTTTCACTGTTCCTTACAATTGCTTTCTGTAATGCGGACAGGTCCGACTGTACTTCCTTGCATGCGAAATAGGTGTTTAACATGTTCTTCTCACCTTCCAAGAGGACTAAAATGTTGTATTTCTTAAATCTTGAAGTTTCACGGAGAATTTCCCAATCGGCTTTCCACCCTCAAGTCGCCCCTGTATCGCGTTTGTCTCATTTCACATGTGCCTGCGTCTGCTACCTGGTTTTTATTGTAGTTTCACATTACTCTCCCATGGCTGTCTGCAGTTTGATCCTAAGCAGAGTGTTAAAGGAAACGGCACTATTCAGAAGATCCACAATCATGGCATGTCCTGGAAAGCACCCATTACAACTCCTTTTGGGATGTCCTCATGAAATAAATTCCTAACTGATCTTCGAGGAGGCCTCAGAAATTGGGTTCTGCTGGCATCCAAGGGACTTTGTTTAACCTCCCAGGCATCTAATGATGTAGAGTCGAGGGACATCAGTCCTGTTTCTGAGATGACCAAAAAAGCTACTAATGAGTGGACAGGAAAATGTGCTAAGCGGAGGTGACCCCTGAAATTCAGCCTGTCCCCAGGCATGGCACACATGTTTCTGGAGGGGGTCAGGGAAGGGGCAGGCAATGGAGAAAAGGAAAGGACAACAGGAAAGGAAAGTTCGGGTCTGGGGCTGGAGAGTGGGAAGATGGAGAACAGCGCCTGACCCGCTCCGGTCTGCGATTCTCGTCCCCTTCTCCCTGCCAAACAAATAATCAGGCCCAGATTTCCTTCTTGGTCAAAACCCTTTTCTAGTCCATGTGGTGTGTTCAGAAATAGAACCATTAGACAAGGAAAGATGTTTATTGGCTCTAGCCACAGAAGCTAGTTTCATGACTAAGTCCCATTTTAAAAATGTATTTGCTGATTCCGTCCCTTTGTCCCGTTGTTTTCATTCTTTTGTAGCTTTCACTCTCTCCTAATCTCACAAGTTCTCTCTCTTTTCTAAGGAAGTGTTTCACCTATATTCACATTCTAAATGACTTTCAATCGGCAATCTAAAAGCACAACAAAGTGCCCTGGCTGGTGTGGTTCAGTAGATTGAGTTGAGTGCTGGCCTGTGAACCAAAGGGTCACCGGTTCGATTCCCAGTCAGGGCACATGCCTGAGTTGTGGGCCAGGTTCCCAGTAGGGGGCACATGAGAGGCAACCACACATTGATGTTTCTCTCCCTCTGTTTCTCTCTCCCTCCCCCTCCCTAAAAATAAGTAAATAAAATATTTTTTTAAAAAGTACAGCAAAGAAACTTGACTGTTTTATTGGTGACAACTTTAGTAAATGACTATCATATACACATTTTCAAAATTTTAAAAAATAATGCATTTTTTGGAGAATTTGAATAAATGAAAAATAACCTCAAAGCTGTACCTGGAGCAACCAAAGACTTGTGACCCTATTTAGATACTTCTCTGTTGTACTTTGAAAACTTGCTTTTTAGTCGTTCTGCCACATTAGTGTAGTACAGACAGTGAAACTGGGAAAAACTGATGAAAATAACTGCCTGGCCACGAAGCAGTTGAAACAGAACAAATAGGAATGGCTGGAAGCAAAGGGAAACCGGCTTACACTGAGTTAGCATTATGTTTGAGATAGTATATTTTAACACTATTATAACATTTTAAAATTTATGTTAAAATATACATCGCCACACTCACGACTGAATTTAGAGGGACGGGAGCAGCATGCGGAATGGGAGCGGAGCAGGGAACATGCTTGATCCAGTCAAGAAAAGCTGTGCCAGTAACGGGGCCTTTCTCGGGAAGAGCTGGGCGCTAGGCAAGGCTCGTTTTACCCATCCCTCCTCTTCCTCCTGCCCTTGGCCTCTGGCGTTCCCCAAGTCCCTGACTCCACCCATCACAGCCCTGTGTTGTTCACCTGTTCCCTGCTTCTTACCCTCAAATTGTGGCCACCCATGTTCATTTCTCAGGGTTCTGGTGTTTGATTAGTTGGGAACAGATGGTGTCTGAGTCAGGATGGAGCTCACGGAAGGAGACTTAGCATAGGCTCGGGGATGTGGAATGGCAAGGAAAACCGTACAGAATGGGAGCACAGGGGGGCCTCGTGGCTTCCTGGTTCTGCTTACCCCTGCTTCTTCTGTGTTCCCTGCCCCCTTTGTCGGTTGTCTGCCCCTCAAGAAGACACCGAGGTCTCTTCCTTTGTCTTTATCCCCACCTCTCCCAGGGTGCATCGGCTTCCTCACCATCCAGTGTTTCCGGAAAGCACCGTGATTGGCTGCTCACTCGCAAGGCCATCAGTGGCCAGCTTGTCACGGGTTCCCTCCTCCTGGAGGTGCCCGCTCCTCTCCCTGCAAACATGGCTGCAGCAGACAGGACCTCATGAAACCAGGGACGTTTGGCAGGGCAGGATTGCCCTTGAGGGGGCTGTGGGCAGGAGGACAATGGCTGTCCTGGAAAGAGATATTTTGGGGCACCTGGGAGGCTTAAAGCTCTTCAGGCTTGGGGGCTGCCCTGCTGAGTGACCAGTGAGTTTGTGGCCCAATGTCTTGTGACCTGTAGCTAACCGGTGGGTTTGGAGGACACAGAGGGAATTCGAGGGGTCTCAGCATGCTTTCCTTGGCAGCAGCAGCAGCCATAGCTGTGAACTTCATGTGAGAATGCTTTCCCCCATCTCAAACGGTGGTCACCCTTGGTCTAGATGCCAAGGCATCTTGGCTTCTGGCAACGTGTAGGTGAACACTGACCAATAAGCCTGCCTCTTAGTGTGTTTTTTTGATTACATAACTTATCTGAAAGATAGGTCAGTTCTGGCCAGGTCTTCCTAGCACATTTCTGTCTTGTGAAGGCGGCTGGGGGGCCTGCCGGCCTCTGTGTTGGTGTGAGTGGCCCTGGCAAGAAAGAAATCCCGCACCCTGCTTAGGGAGCTAGTAAGCAGGGATAAGTGGAAGGAGGTCAGTTGTCTGTGGGGTGCAGAGCTTAATCCGAGAAGCCCTAAGCAGCTGATCACTCTGGGCACCCACACCTGGCGCGTTTTGCTGTCTGCTCTTGCCTCCCAACACACACACACACACACACACACACTCACACACTCACTCTGAACTTCCCTTCTGCTCACGAAACTTCTCATCCAGTGTCGAATCCCACTTTTACCTGCCCATCTAGATTTACTCCGGAATCTTCTGCCGGAGGAGCCAGCCCTCCTCTCTGCCTGTCCCCTTACTGTAAATGTAACGTCATTCAAACAGGCGTTCGAACAATGTGGCACTGTCCCCGTGAGTTTTAGGATGTGTGTTTCTTTGGGATGAGAGTGGATCCGCCAGCTCAGTCTGCCTCTGCATGTCTCTCGGTCTCTCTCCTCTTTGAACAAATACGTACAGAGTCTAACAACAACGGGTAGGAGAAGTGTCTCCCAGGGCCGCTGAGTTCAATGTCACGCTGGGCAGAAGTGGAGCGGGAGTGGGAGTGTGCGGCGTGCGGACCCTTCCGGCCGGCAGGGGGCAGCCGCGGGGCGGCGCTGGCGCGCGGGCCGAGCGGAGCCTCCGGCTCGGGCAGCCCCAGCCCAGCCCCGCGCGCGGCGCAGCCGGAGCGCAGCCAGTGAGGGCAGCGGCGGCGGCGGGAGCGAGGCGCGCAGCGAGCAGCGGGCGGGCGGGAAGCAGCAGCCGCCGCCCCGCCGCCGCCGGCGCGACGGGCAGCCGGGCTCGCGCGCAGCCGGCTCGGCCCCGGCTCCGCAGCCTCGAGCCGCGGGCGATCGTGGTCCCGGCGCCGGCACCCGCCGCGTCCCCCGGCCATGGAAGCGGGCGGCAAGCCCAACTCGTCGTCCAGCGGCCGGGACGATGGCAACAGCGTCTTCCCCGCCAAGCCGCCCGCGACGGGCGCGGGGTCCGCCGGGGCCGAGAAGGGGCCCGGCAGCCCGCCGGGGGGCGGCGGGACGGGCGCCAAGGAGCTGGGCAACTCCGTGTGCTTCAAGGTGGACGGCGGCGGCGAGGAGCCGGCCGGGGGCCTGGAGGACGCCGAGGGGCCCCGGCGGCAGTACGGCTTCATGCAGAGGCAGTTCACCTCCATGCTGCAGCCCGGCGTCAACAAATTCTCCCTCCGCATGTTTGGGAGCCAGAAGGCGGTGGAGAAGGAGCAGGAAAGGGTTAAAACTGCAGGCTTCTGGATTATCCACCCCTACAGCGATTTCAGGTAAGGGCTCGGCGCGCCCCGCCCGTCCCGCCCGCGCCGCGCGGCGCCAGGAGGGGCGCGGGGGCTCTGGGTGGGGCGCGGGGTGGGCGCGGATGGCGCTGCGGCGGCGGCGCCCCCAGTCGGGCTGGGCTCAGCAGGCTCTTCCACTAGTTTGCACCCAGGATGGGGTGGGACGAGGAGTTCCTGTGGCCCTGGAACCCCGGAAGCCTGCCCGCCTTTGCCCCGCGAACTTTGGGGACGGATCGGGGGAAAAAGGCCACGGTGGCCCCCGGTAGGAGGATGCTAAGTTGCGCCAGGGAAACTTTTACTTCGGAGATGGCAGTGTAAGGACGCGGCCAGAGAGTGGCTTTGGGGGTGCCACCCTTCCTCGTGCTCTGTCCCCAAGAAGCGCGTGGGTTCCCAAAGGGAAAGAGGCGCTCCTGGGGCTGAGCAGAGGTAGGGACGGCCGGCCGGCCGGCTGGCTGGGGACAGTCACCCACAGGTCCCAGCTGTTCGGGCTGCTCCCTCCTCCGGAGCGTTCGTCCGCTTCTCATCCGCCGGAGGCAGTGGGCAGCCTCGGTGCGTTCCTGCAGACGGGGGCCGGCAGGCTGGGCACGGGGATCTGCGCTCCGACCGCCCTGGCTCGGGAGTCCGGTGCCGCCCGCGCTGCGGGGCTGGGCGGGAGCGCGAAGCGCAGCGGAGCCCCCACACGGACGCGGGCATTCCCAGAGCCCCTTCCTGAAACACGGGGACACCCTCTCTTGACCTTGACTCTAAGTCTATTTCAGAAACCTCTCTCCGCTTTCCCGCAGCTCGAGAACGAGGGCAGGGAGTTGTCAGCTGCCAGGGTAAATTGCCTCGGAGACTTAGAATGAAGACGTTTTCCTGATCTTACTTGTCGCCCAAGTCTTCATTCGCTTTAGGAGCCTGTCTAGAGATTATCAGATGAAGGTCATGAAGTAGATCCTCTTATTAGCCTGCGCACACCCCGCGGCCACGTTACTTTCGCTCCGGAATAAGGCTGGGCTTTCCGTGGAAAACAAACAATAACAACAAGTCACTCAGGGCGGCCTTAGTTAATTGATGCACTGAACTCGTTCAGAAAAAAGAAGTCAGCGAAAGGAGTGTCCGAGCACAGGAAGCCGTTTTAATAGGCGTCTAGTTCACAGCAGACAGATACAGCAGTAAAAAGCAGATTATGTTTGGAAACGAAGGAAACTGGCCCGGAATTTCAGGCCGCGGTGGGAGCTGTCCACAGTGCTGAATGGCGTTAGTGTGGAGAGCCCGTACTCCCGCCGACGCAAAGCCTTGGGAGGGACTGTCTTCACCTTCTCTGAGATACATATTGTCTCGGGAACCAGTGGCCTCTGCTACTTGTGCACAGAGTAAATGCATTTTAGGAAGTGTGTAATTTTAAGGTTCTTATTTGCAAGAACACAGCAAAGTCCAGAGGAGGGCTTAGGAAACCTAATGACATGTATCGCCCTTTGAAAACCGAGGGTTTCAAAGAATGTTCATATTCAAGGGATCGACTAAAGAACCTAGCACGCTCCCTCCACTAGGAAGATACTTGTTAGAAACAAGCCGATAAGTGGCCTTGTCATAAAATGTAGGAGATTGTCATGTTCTTTAGAATTTTAAAGGTTGAAATTATATATAGAATACTCTCTTAATCCTCAGTGGAAATATGTTGCAACATATATTACCTTTTTTTTTCATGAAAAAACTTTATGTGGCAACTGCTTTCGGTCTTCATAACAAAAATAAGCATGATCTTTCCAGAAATCTATTTGATTCAGTATTCACATACAGATCAAATGCTAACCTTTAATTTCACACCCAGTTAAATGATCACGAAGGATACTTGTGGTTTTTGAACCCTGTGGAAAGACTCTGTTTTTCAAAATGCTATCATATATCAAACAGACTTTTACCACTTACTGGGGAAAAAACATAGGGCCGTCTTTCAGGAATTGGAATAGTGTGCCAAGTCTTTTTGAGCGAATGTTCATGCAATTAAAATTCTCCATGTTTTCCTGAGTCAGTCACATGAGACAAAATATTTCTTTCTTTCTTTATTTTATTTTTTATCCTTGCTCAGGTACAGTTGTCTCCATTTTCCCCTCATGACTCCCCCACCCCCCCAATCCCTACCTCCCATCCTCGGTCCTACCCCCCTTTGGCTTTGTCCATGTGTCCTGTATGCATGTTCCTTGATGACCCTTCCCGAAAAGAAAGAAATGTGACTAAAAAAGGAAGAAACTGGCATCAGATGGTGGTTCAATCCCATCATGCATTTTTAAGAAATGGGAGATGACTAAGAAGTGAACTAATACTCCAAAGCAATCCCACTGTGGAGTGGTTTGGAGTGTCTGAGTAATTGCATAACTGTAAAAAGAAAGTGCAAGACATCAACAATGGCTACGATTTAGGGTTTTGACTGGAGGATATCTGAAAAAAATAGATTTTAACATTGGAAGTACAGTGTTTCTAAAACAACAAAGTAAGGAAGCAATCGTGTACATACTTCCTTGAGAGAGAAAACCCTGACAGCGTTGTTGTCCACAGGGAGCGCCACGGTGGGTAACTGTCCACACGATAGCTCTGTCGCGGCCATCATGCACCTCAAGGCCCTTCTCTGGGCCTTCCAGACCCTGGAAGGGGGGAGCCTTTGCGGTGGTTCCTACAATGCCAAACTGATGCTCAGTCATTTATCAACTGAGAACGTGACACTTAAGCAGACATTTCCTTGGGGAGGAGGGTATTGTGGATTAGGACCCTGAAAGGGTTTTTTTCCTTGACACTTTGCATGGCCAGGCAAGCCTGCTCCTCTGCTTTTGGGTCAGGTCTCGCTGCCGATTGTAGCAGAAGCCTGCCAGTGCAGGGTACGTCTGCTTGGGAGTGCGGTGCCTCTTCCTTCTCTGTCTGCCACTTCCTAGGAGGGCAGGGCTGTGCTCCCTCGGAGACCGGGGAGAGCTCGTGCGGCTCCACAGTGGCCCCGGGGAGCTGGCGCTCTGTCTGGCAGGGGGTTATTCCCGGCTCCAGAGTAAGTAGGGCAGAGCTCCATAGTTCCCTTCCTTCTCGGGAGAACATGATGTTAGAAAACTTCAGAGATGAAGCCAGTGTCAAATAATATCAGTGCCGCTAGAAAGACTGGGTGGGAGCTAGAGAAGTTAGTAAAAATGCATTATGTTTTGTTTATACCAAGGGCTCCCATCACCCACACGAAGAAAACGGAGTCACTTCAGAATTGCAGTTACACTGGTCTTAGCACAGTGAGGCCGTGGTGTCAGTCTTACTGACTTTCGGGTGAGCAACACACACACATATTTGGCTTGGAGATTAAATTCGATTTTTGAGATTAGCAACCGTGATTATGTATGTATTAGCTAAAATTTTATTTGTCACTTATTTAATATAAAAGAGTGTGCCTGGCCATGCAGTGTGCTTTCACAGCCAGCCCACAGCTGTGATGCAATCGTTGCAATACACTGAAAGAATTCTTAGCGTATTTTTGTGGATGGTTTTTGTTATGGAAGTACTTTCCCTTGGAAGAATGCATCACCCAACTATTTGCCATTTTGGGTATTCTGACATCATTTTGTTGGATTACCCTTATGCTAGGGTTCTTTGAAAAACAATGCTCCTATTCCACATAGGGGGTCCGGGAGAAGGAAGGCTTGCTTGAGCGTGGTTGGTGGGGTACATGCATGCCTCGCACGAGATGGACAGCAGTTTGATCACTTCACCTAAAATGGCACAGGGTGTGCTTGAGTGTGATATTGTCGTGTTACAGAATTACGTGCTTCTAATGTTGTCATGAAAGAGTCTGTAATTAAAAAAAAAAAAAGGGGGGGGGGGCGTTATTTGTGCCGGGCCCTGGATGTTGCCTGCCAACCTCTCGCTTCTGGTAAGGGAGGAGATCTTTTTAATATCTTGGTGTTAGTCCTTCCACTGCTTTTCATCAGCCCGTCTGAGAGCCTGTGGGGGAAGCTTGTGGTGTGTCCTCAGGCACACGAGGTCTCCAGAGGCGGGAGTCACCTCCTCAAGAAGGGTCGTGCTGGGTCCCCACCTCCCCGTGGAGTTGCGTCCATAACTACGGAGGTCAGAGGTGGCTGCTGTGTTCATGAGCGGAGGGAGGCTTCAGCCCTGTCGCCCGGTGAGTCCCACGGAGACCTTGTGTCTCCAGGAGCTCCTCACGGGAAGCCAGCCAAGCCTCTGGGGTCTGAGGACTCATTAGCGGCGGTGTCGTTACCCTTGTGCTGAATGCACGGGGCTCTCCCGGCAACGCTCCCTTCATTTCCTCCCGTGTCAACACGGCCGCCGTTAACCGTGAGGACGCATAGTGAACTGTGAGGACGCACTGCGTTTTCTCTGTTACGTGAACCTTTTCCTGTCTTACAAATTCAATTACCTTTTTTTCTTCGTGGTTCTACCAACTTTGAGGCCCAATTAAGTAAAATTATTGGAAAGATTTGGAGTTAGGAATTTTTTTCAGTTACTTGTTCTTCGTATACATACGAGTTATACAATGTGAACTTTTATTAAATGTTCCACTTTTGTACTTAAGATGTTACAGTGGTATTGTGCTATTCCTATATTACAAGGCGTTTTCCGTGTTCTTTCTGGACAAGTTTCTCTTCAAACCAACTTTTGGGGACTTGGAATAAACTGAGTCATTGGGAAGATGCACTTTTACCAATTCATATTTAATTATATGGACTTGTACTTATAAACTTGAATGTTTTTTTTAGATTTTACTTATTTATTTTTAGAGATGGAGAAGGGAGGGAGAAAAAGGGGGAGAGAAACATTGATTGCTTGCCTCTCACACGCCCCCCCCCCCCCCCAACCCCGGGACCAGGACTGCAACCCTGACGGGGAATCCAACCAGTGACCTTGAACTTGGTGGGATGATGCTCAGCCCAGTGAGCCAGGCCTGTCAGGGCATGAGTTTAAATGTTGAGAAATGATACATTTTACATGCACTGGAACTTATTATTGTCATAGGCTTATCTAACAAAACCTAATTAAAACTGCATCTGCTTGATCCAAACCCATGAACCATAAAAACACCAACACCAACAAGCAATTTAAGTAGTATTTGTAATTCCGCATTGTTCCACCCAGTGACCCAGGTCCCAAAGTCAGTGCGAGGCCAGCAGAATATATCTGATGTGATTTCCACACGATGAGGACTTTCTCGTTCAGCGCAATCCAGATGGCAGACCATTAGCACCTCGTAAAGAGAACTGAACATCTTTAGGACCCGGGAGAGATTTCCATTTCATCATCTGCAGAAAGAAGTGGCAAACTATGAATTAGGCTGACACCCTATATTTTAGGGCACAGGTAGTAGCAATGAAGAAAAAATCTCCATGCACTTGGAAAAAAGACTATTTTCACTTACGCTAAGAACTCTTCTTCTAAAAATAATGTTCTTTGTGAAGACATTTTGTTGTACAACTTATTATTATTCTAGAAAAAAAAATTAGGAGGAAATGGTGATGATCTCTGGCACATCCTGGGATTTTCTATGTTTTTGCAAAAGAAACCTTTCTGGCTGTGTGTGTGTGATAGAAAGTATTCCGGGACGGGACATCTGGGTACAATTATGTGCCTGTAAATGTATGTGGTGAGGAAAAGGTTTAGAGTGGTGAGCATGTGAAATATAGACTTTATTCTTCTTGTGTTATTATTTATTATTATATTATTTTACACATGGACAACTATAAACCTACTTTTGCCCTACCCTGGATGTAGATGTTGATTATTTTTAAGTTGAGCATGTATCTGAAACATTTCACCAAAGTTTGAGTGACAAAAACTGGTTTAATGGCCCTTTTCAAGCTTATTAGTTAATTTTTCCATAATATCTATCAACTGTTTCACCTGATAACTGACCACTCAGTAAGAGCAAAGTAGCAAAATTATGCATGCCCTGGATTTACAACCTAAAAATTTTGTTTACATAGACCTGGCTTTATTTCCATGATGTTACCTATAAGTCTGAAGAAGTGAGGCTAATTAGACACACAGTTAGTGGCTATCAATTTTGTACATTCGTGTTTGTTTACAGCATTTCTGTGTTATAAACAGTGATACAGCCAACATCCTTGTGCATCACAATTTGTTATATTCTGGGCAGAGCTCAGGACATGGCATTACTAGCTGTGAACATTTTAGAGATTCTATGCATATGGATTTTACCAGTTAATACTGCCGCTGTTGAGATACTTGTTGAAATTTTGATAGTGATGTAGGTTCACCAGGGTTGATATTCCTGTTCAGATATGGACAGGCAGTTTTAAGACAGAAGGTCAAAACTGACCTCCATTCTATTCATTCTAGAGTGGCAAGACAAATAATGTTATATATTGTCTAATACAGCTATTCTGCTTGAAACCCTTCAGGGCAATGATTTCAACCTTTTTCATCTCATGGCACACATAAACTACTAAAATTCTGCAGTATACCAAAAATATTTATTTTTGCCAGTCTGATAAAAAAGGTATAATTTTGATTGATTTACACAAGATAATAGTAATTGTCACCCTTTTTGCTCCCAAGTGACTTTTTAAAAAAAATCATGTGCCCGTACTGGTATATAAGGATTCCTGTTATGAAGAATTAACCAATCAGGCACAACTTTATTATGCGTTGTGACCAGCAAGAGACAACTCTTATTATATGACTCGTATATTTAGGGCTCAAGACAGGGCATTCACACTGGACAGCTATTGTTCTGTTGGCTGTTGTCATTTTTTTATTTGACAGTCTAAGGGAAAAGAGGTCAATACCCCTAAGTAGTCAGGTATCATGTTTTAAAAATTCTTGCGGCACATCGGTGGGAAACCACCGCTCTTGAGGCTGCCCATTACTCCTAGAATACACTTGACAAACCCTCCGTGAGCCGCCAGACCATGTCCAAGTCCGGCGATCTCCGCAGCCTCCTGGGATCCCATTCACATCCTCACTGCTTCCAGCCGCCTGGGAGAATTCGCAGCTCCTCAAACAAGCGGGAGTTCTCTGCTGCTTGTTTTAGATTTTAGTGTGGTTTAGCCCCAGGGCCTGAAAGGATCTTTTCACTCTTCATCGTTCTGCCTCATAGCTAGCTCCTCCTCCTCAACTGGCTTTTAGTTCAGTGCTTCAGATCACCTCCAACACCTTTCCCTTTTCGTTTTCTATCTGGGCCTCTTGTTTCCTCGGAATTTATCATTATGTTTTATGTATGTCCCTCCAGTAGAATTTGAGCTCTAGAACCACATCGATGTTTTCAGTTTTGTATTCCTAAATCCATAAAAATGCATCTAAGAGGCTTTTTTCCTGTTCGGCTTTCTCAGATGCTGTGTTTTATCTTTTTAAAAAAATGTCTTATTTATTTTTGGAGAGGGAGAGAAACATCAATGTGTGAGGATTGACCTGAGGCCCAGGCGTGTGCCCTGAGTGGGAATCAAACCAGCAACCCTTAAGTCTGTAGGCTGGTGCTCAGTTCACTGAGCCACACCAGCCAGGGCAGATGCTGTGTTTTAAAACAGACTTTTGAGATGTCATTCGCTCATCTAACTTGTGTGACTGAATGTTTTCTGGTATATTCACAGTTGTGCAACCATGACCATAATCGATTTTGGAAAAGATTTTCACCCCGAAAAGGAACCCCATGCCCATGAGCACTCATTTTTTGTCTTCTTCCTCTCCCTCACCAATGTACTTCCTGCCTCTATAGATGTTCTTTGCTCTGGACATTTCGTATCAATGGAACCATGCACTATGTGTAGTCTTTTGTTTCTGATTTCTTTCACTTAGCATAACATTTTCACATTTTATCTGTGTTGTAGCATGTTTTAATGCGCTATTCCTTTTGTGGCTGAATACTGTTCCACTGTATGGTTATACTAACTTTTATTCACCCATTTATCAGTTGATGGAAATCTGGATTGTTCTATTTTTGGGCCATTATGAATACTGTTTGTATGGACAGTCTTGTACAATTTTTATGTGCAGAGATGTATTTTCATTACTCTTAGGAGTGAACTTGCTGTGTCAACATAACAGACTTTTAACAAATATTATTGACTGAATGGACAAAGAATTCGTCTCCAACCAGGGCACATACACCTTTAATCTGAGAATGAACAAACCCAGATGAAGGAAGCTGTTTTTCCCCCTCTGTGGTCATACCTGGCGTTCCCTCCTCGTTACCACCTGCAAGTGCATGTCCCACCTCTTCCATGGCCCCGCCCAGTACATAGGTGACAAAATGAAGCTGCAGCGTGGGCAAGCAACATGAACGTGGAGACACGGATAGAGTATAAAACTGGGCAGGAATTCAGCCCTCCTACATCTTAGTTTTCACAGTCCAGCTCTTATAACTAATAAGAAACAAGGCTGCCAGTATACATAATGCTCCAAACCTGCAGAAAAACCGTGGTGGAATGAACCTCATCATTTATTCTTCCTCCCTATGGAAACCAGTCCAGAATAACATGGAAAAAACACAGATACATTGACACATAGAAGAGGAGAAAGAAGAAAACAAAACATTTCCAGACATTTTGGGAAAAATAAGAAGCTAATGGAGACATTATTTTCCTTCCACAATCCTTCACCTTTGAATCCCAAAGGTATTCAGGACATGAAGTTCCCGGTAAAGAAGTCGTTTCCAGGAAAGCCAGCCTGGAACCAGGAGGCCTAAATAAGGGTTTCCTTAGTGCATACAGAACTCTCAAGCCTGACATTAGGGTGCTTGGAGTCAGGTCAGTTCTTCTCAGGCAGGAAACTGGAGAAAAATACCTCCAGTGGGAGACATTTCAAGGTCTTCCAGCAAAACTTTTTATTTATTTCTAATGATCTTGCAAAAAGCCTCGCCTGTGTACCTAGCCTGCAATTATGTTTTGGTATTCCCTCTAACATGATCTGAAGCAAAGAAGTACAAGATTTTTGAGAAAAGTCACCACCCTAAAAGAGAAAGCCTAATCAAACAGCAGAATGAAGTCCAGAGAACAGAGAGGCATTTGGAATAAGGAGAAATTACATTATTAAAAATACTTCATAAATTATATCTTCAGGACGTCTGGCCAAGATGGAGGTGTAGGTAGACACGCTGTGCCTCCTCACACAACCAAAATAAGGACAAAAAAATTTAGAAACAAAAAAACAACCAGTACTGACAGGAAATTGAAGGAGAGGCGGAGTCAGCAGCTGGTTGGAGAGGACTCATAGCAGAGTGGTGGCTGGCAGACCCCGGGCATAGAAGGAGGCAGTGGGCGGACCCAGTGAGGCAGCAGATTGTGGAGGGGTGTGGTGCACAAGGTGGCTGGCAGACCAGGTGATCCCACATTTGCACGCAGATAAACCAGGAGAAACTGGGGAGTGAGGCAGACCACAACCCAGGGCCCCAGCACCAGGGAATAAAGCCTCAAATCACCGATTGAAAACACCTGTGGGGGTTGAGGCGCAGGGAGAGATTCCCAGCCTCATAGGAGAGTCTGTTGGAGAGACCCACAGGGTCCTAGAACATACACAAGCTCACCCACCCGGGAATCAGCACCAGGAGGGCCCAGTTTGCTTGGGGGAAGCAGTGGAAGTGACTGAAATCCAACAGAGAGCAGGGCAAATGCCCTTGTTCCCTCTTGGACCCTCCCCCACGTACAGCGTCACAACCCAGTGATGTGGGTTACCCCACCCTGGTGAACACCTAAGGCTCCACCCCTCATACCTACTAGGCACGTCAAGACAAAAAAAAATGGCCCAAATGAAAGAACATATCAAAGCTTCAGGAAAAAAAAATACAACTAAGTGACGAAGAGGTAGCCAACCTACCAGATGCACAGTTCAAAGCATTGGTAATCAGGATGCTCACAGAATTGATTGAATTTGGTCACAAATTAGATGAAAAAATGAAGGCTATGCTAAGTGAAATAAAGGAACATGCACAGGGAACCAATAGTGATGGGAAGGAAACTGGGACTCAAGTCACTGAAGTAGACCAGAAGGAAGAAAGAAACACCAAACAGAAAAGAATGAAGAAACAAGAATTCAAAAAAATGAGGAGAGGCTTAGGAACCTCCAGGACATCTTTAAATGTTCCAACATCCAAATTGTAGGAGTATCAGAAGGGGAATAGGAAGAGCAACAAGTGGAAAAGTTATTTGAACAAATAACAAAGGAGAACTTCCCCAATCTGGCAAAGGAAATAGACTTCCAGGAAGTCCAAGAAGCTCAGAGCATCCCAAAGAAGTTGGACCCAAGGAAGAACACACCAAGGCACATCATAATTACATTAGCCAACATTAAAATGAAGGAGAAAATCCTAGATGCAGCAAGAGATAAGGAGACAGTTACCTACAAAGGAGTTCCCATCAGGCTGTCAGCTGATTTCTCCAAAGAGACCTTGCAAGCAAGAAGAGGCTGGAAAGAAGTATTCCAAGTCATGAAAGGCAAGGCCCTACATCCCAGATTGCTCTATCCAGCAAAGCTTTCATTTAGAATGGAAGGGCAGATAAAGTGCTTCTCAGATAAGGTCAAGTTAAAGGAATTCATCATCACTAAGCCCTTATTATATGAAATGTTAAAGGAACTTATCTAAGAAAAGAAGATAAAAACATGTATAGTAAAATGATAGCAAACTCACAATTATTAACAACCACACCTAAAACAAAAATAAACTAAGCAATCAACTAGAACAGGAACAGAGCCACAGAAATAGAGATCACATGGAAGGTTAGCAACAGAAAAGTGGGAGGAGGAGAGAGGGGAAAGGTACAGAGAATAAGTAGCATAGATGGTAGGGAGAAAATAGACAGGGGGAGGGCAAGAATAGTATGAGAAATGTAGAGGCTAAAGAACTTATAAGTATGACACATGGACATGAACTAAAGGAGGGGAATGGGGTGGGAGAGGGTGTGCAGGGTGGAGGGGAGTGAAGGGGGAAAAATGGGACAACTGTAATAATACAATCAATAAAATATATTTTAAAAATTATATCTTTAGGAAGGTATTTTCTCTGTATTATAATAGTAATGTGCTATGGAAAGAGTACTCAGAGATAAAAAAGAGACTTGGACATAGTAAATTGGCACACAACGTCTAGAAAACCTTTCAGAAGAATGGAAAAGAGGGAAAAAGAATAGAAAAATGTAAGCAAAATAAAGGATAACATATAAGGAGAAAATCTATAAAAAGAGTTCCAGAATGAGAGAAAATTGTGAAAGTGGACACATGGAATTAACAGAGACATTTCGAACAGTATTTTCCAGATAGCAGTGGAACTCACAAGTTCTCAGTGCTAAGAGAAAAAGACCCCAGTAGGGATCATTGCACATTCAGGACTCCCTTGAATCAGAAAAAAACCCCTAAAACTTTCCACGGAGAAAGTTACATATCAGGAAGTAGGAAAAATGCTGTCAGCCAAATGCAATGTAATAAAGCCTAAGGTACTGTGACTTAGTACCCTACCATTATATGAAGATTTGAGCATTCATAATTCAAGAATTCGAAGGTTGACCACTCATGTATCCTTTCTTAGAAGGCTACTGGATGATGTGCTCCAGTGAAACAAAGAACTACACCACAGTAATGGGAAAACATAGAAGATGGAATAAGGGATCTAACATAGAAGAATACTGAAACAAAATCTCAGGAGTAACCCTGACTCTTGAAGAAAATCAGTCTAGACAGGGACAGGAAAGCAGAGGGTCCTGAAAAAAAAGGCTTCAGGGGTAACCACCCCCCAAAAAACGGATGAATTTCAACATTTGAAAAGTAATGTTAATAGGCGTTCCACAGATCACAGATTTGGAACATGGCATATTTGACTTTCATATAAATAACTATAGGGTACTTTGAATCCAAGCAAATAAACCAAAAACCTTTATCAACTCCAGAATGATTTGAAGGTGCACCAAAAAACAAACAAACAAAAAACACCCCGGGAAAAAAGCACAGTGCACTGCCTGACCCAGCAGGTGAAGAACACTTACCTGCTCATGGCGGTGTGAAGAGGTTGGCTGATGTAAGCACAGGCGGTGGGCCAGGACCGGGTGCTTTAAGGAAGCTATGTCCTCATCTGCCATAGCATGCAACTAGCAGGGTTTACAGTGGATTTATCCATTTCTTTTTGAGATACAAAATTTAATGTTAAGAGGAGCAATTCAGGTGTTTGAATTATGAGAGCGGGTGTGTAGAGTGAAAGGAATGGGCAGGAGTTACATGTTTCGTTTTTTACAATTTAATATTATTTTACCTTTTTAAAAAAAACTGTAGATATATTTTGAGGTAACGTGGTTTTGTCAAGAACGTGGACTCTGGAGCCAGGATGTTAGGGTTAGATTCCCAGCTCCTCCTCCTGGGCCTCAGTTTCCAATTTTTTAAAAAAGTTTCCTTATTTTCCTCCATAAAATAGTATATGTATCTTTTCAGGTCTCGGGGAAGATATATATTTTATACGTATATTACAAATATTAATATAATTTCTAGGGCTGCAGTGCTCAGGACTGTGCTGGGCATGTGCGGTGTGTGTGAGCTACTATGCAAGTGACACTGGAACAGAATTAGGGCGTGTGGACTATTGGAAAGTGAAAATGCCGTCTCCGTGCACACCTGACGGTCCTCGGAATCCCAGAAGCCAACAGGTCTGAAGGCCGTGACGTGACGGGCTCCTCCGTCTTCCCTATTTTTATGGCGGTCTGGTGGGAGCTCTGGGAGCGTTTCTGTGTCATGAGGCAGCCCGCACTGGGACCTTCTACTACATCCTCTGTCCGCAGCGTTTTCCAGACAGAACCGTATCTGCTTCCGCTTTGGTACAGAATGCTACAGAGGGCCCTGGCTGGCGTAGCTCAGTGGATTGAGCATGGCCTGGGAAACAAAGTGTCCCAGGTTCGATTCCCAGCCAGGGTACATGCCTGGGTTGCAGGCCAGAAGCCCCAGCAACCGCACATTGATGTTTCTCTCTCTCTCTCTCTATCTCTATCTCCCTCCCTTCCCTCTCTAAAAATAAATGAATAAAATCTTAAAAAAAAGAGAATGCTACAGAGTTGAACATTTACAAATAGCTTTTAGGGAAAATTCTAATGGCATTGAGTTGCATGTACTTCTTTTGTAAAAAAACCTAGGCATTATTGTATTTTTTTCCATTGCCATTTAGTCCCCTTATACCTCCCTCCCCCCAGCAATCACCACACTGTTCATCTTTATTTTCATCAGAAAATGGTACAGTTGTACCATGTGGAATCTCATTTCAAATCAGTTAAGTGTTATATATGAGCCAAATAAGATGAGTCATAACTTGCTTCATTCTTTCATCTTCTGTTTTATTGTCAAGTTTGATAGTCATGAAAAACAGTTGTTTAGAAATATGACTTAAGAAAGAGTACAAATTTGAAACAATGCTTTTAAAATCTTTTTTAACATCATTTTAGAGCAGATGCTGCTGCCCTTATGGAATGTTTAGCCTTGTTATCTTTTAAAGGAGAATATACAGACTTAGTTGTTTAAAAGACATGAGCAGAGACTGAAAAAAATGAATTTTGCAAGTTTTCTGAGTAGTACATAGAGAATGAATATTAGTTATTTTTTTGTAGAAGGGCCATTCATTGTTTAAATAATTATTTTTATAAAGCTTCTTCATTCTGAGCAATAAATTTGATAATTGTCTCAAATAATCATTTAAGTGAAATAAGATGAAGGTTGACAACAAATATTTCCTGGGATTTAGACATATTTTTTATGTATATAAAATAGGAGAAACATATGTTGAAAGCACCTAGTTATGGTTGTATATGTATTAAACAATATAAATACCCCCGGAATTCTACTAAATGTAACTATTGATTATATTAATCATGCATGGACATCGAGTTACATCAGCTGAGGCTTCCTGGTGCACAGAATACTTTAAAAATCAAGGGAAGACTGGACCGTTTGCCCTGATAACGTGTGTATAATCACAAGACTCTGTCTGCAGTTTTAAGAGGTTTGTGGTTCCTTTCAAGCACAATGATTTTTGGACCCCTAGTTAAGATCCCCTGAACTATTTACTATATGCACCCCGAAATACGGGACTAAAGACAGTGCCTGGAAGAAACAGGGGGACAGAGTTTTGCGTGGACGCGTCGTTTAACAGTTGGAGCTGTGGCCGGAAAGGCTCACCTTGAGAGGCAGAGAATCGCACGTCAATCAAGGAGTGTGGTTTTGAGGCTAGGTGCCTCGTCAGCGGGGATTGAATAGGGATTTGTTCTGCTGGGTCAGTCGGCGCAATAAGCACAAGATGATAGCTAGAAATGTATTTTGGATGAAAGGAGAGGAGTTATTTTTTGCACAGGATGTTTACCTGCCTTAAAAAGCTGATCGAAACCAACTGAGAAATGATGGAATTAACTATAAAGCCCAGTAAGATGGCTGATTATATGACACTTAAAATATACCAACAACTTTCATAAATGTTAGTAACTATGATTGAGGATATATAATAAAAAAATACTGAATGCAGAAACCAAAACCAGAAACTATATAGCCAAATTTGAAAATTTCAAGTCAATATAAAAAAGGTGTTTTATAATAAATTGTGTTGTTTGACTAGAATAATTGAGTAAAATCCATTCTTATAATCTTGCAATAAAACCAAATCCAAATAGGTTTAAATGTATAAAAGGTAAAAATAACTGAAATCAGTGTTGCTAGAAAAATAGTAGTGGATTGTTTAGTAATTTCTCCGTGGGAGAGAGCTTTCCAATACGTACTCTGAGGACAGCTCTGCAAGCTTTTCAACGGTCAGTTTAACCCTGTATATAAAATTCTTGAAAATATAAAGGCTAGTGAATTATTTTACAAAAAATGACACACTTGCAAATACCTGGCTACACGTGATCCCTATGAAATTGTTCATAGGAGTAGAAACATATGAACACATATAAACCTGAGTAAAATTTCAACCCTGCCCTAAACCCTTGGTTATCAGGTATTCCTCATATCTCTACCCTTCCTGTTCTTCATAGAAGATATCATAATTTATTAAACTGTCTTGTTGATATAATTTGATTATTATCTTCCCTCTCCTATAATTTAAGCCTCACTTAAGGTGAGGGTTTTTTAAAAAGTTATTTTAACCACTGTATTCCTAGGGATAGATGCATGCATGGCACAAAGTAGGCCCTCAGTAAATATGAATGAATGAAGACATTTTGGTTGGCAACATTATGTTCATTCTTGGGTTTTAAACACCATTCCCGATAACCAGTTGGTCTTTTTCCCCATATTTCTTACAAAAAATGGAATACTTTAATTTAATGTAGATAGCCTAATCTAATACAGAGAAACGTATTGAGGAATAAGATTTGAAGACATTTAGAATAATTCACGTACATACTGATGTTAATTCTGTTTACTGTAATGCTTGTTTGTAATGTGGTTTAAAAAAATCAGGATTTGTTTCTGTGGCTCTTGTGGGATGGCTTTTGTTTCATAGCCTCATAAAAGCTGCTTAAATGTCACTGGTTTTGGAGTCAAGGCTATCTTTGTCAAAATAGAGTTGAAAATATATCTCTTTGGGCAATGACATTTAAGAAGGAATGACAATATTTTCTTGTATGTATATATATTTTTTGTTTTGCCAGATTGGGCTGCTTGCTATAAGAGTGCACATTTGATTTCAAGCCCTATTATACAGAGATGAGGAATTAGCACCGTCTTTATAGATGTAATTCATCAAATACCAAGTTAGTGTTTTAAACGAGGATTAGTTTTGATTTTTCGCTCTGTGGTGAGTAGGTTATTTTATTGTATTCACGAAAGTTAAAGAAGAAATCCCAACTAAAACTTTCTTGAGTTAGCACTACTAAATTGGTCCTGGTATTAAGTTAATGGAAAAGATAGCTTAGATCTTGATATAAGAAAATTGAAGTTGACATGATTTTCAAAAGGAAAAAGGGCTTAAGTCTGAGAAAATAGTGGTAGCTGAGTTTCTGAGCATGGAAAACAATCAAGCAAATAGAGGGCAAAACCAAAAACACCGTAGACAACTTTTATAACACAGTTATTCCCATGAGCCTGAAAGGTGAGTAGGTTGGGACAAACCAACAAAAACGGCACCACCTGGGTTTTTGAACCTCCACGTCAGTTGAGGGGAGGAAGTGGTAGAAAGCAAGGTCATCTGGTGGACCTGAGAACAGGGGGACCTGCCACGAAACCATCAGGCATTTTTCTGGAAGAGCAGCTCTGAGTGGGATGGACTTCCTACAGCTGCGGTGGCAAGAGGTGTGCAGTGATCCGAAGAGACATAATAGTGGTTTCTCCAAAAGTCATGGGATCATACATGGGAATTCGCTGTTCCAGTAAATACTCACTGAGTACTGAGTGTGTATGTGCTCGGGGACTAGTAGGTGCTTTAGATACAAAAAGGAATGAAACTAAGTCACAGCCTTTCACTGGCATTTTGTCCAGTGGGGAAGAGGGGCGCATGAGGAGGGAAAGAATGCCAGCAGGGAAATTGGATGTGATATCCACCAGAGAAAATCACGATGCATGGGTTCTGTCCTATTTAATCATCAGCTAAATTTTGTAATTTTTTACTGTTTATTTCTCAGATTTTTTCAAACCATCAGAAATAAATAATCAATACTTTTGCATGCTTCTTTTGGGGGGGGTAAAAAATTCAGTTACTTTCTTGGAGTACTATTATCTCAGAATTTTAACCTTTACATCTTTATTAGTTTATTGTCACACTGTTGTGATTCCAGAAAGCTAAAAAGGATATTCAGGCTTGTACTAAAACTGCACAAGTTGAGAATTATTTCAGAACCATGGGCTTAAAAGAGAGAAACATCCATTGGAAAACAGCAGGGCAGTTTACTTACTGCCTGAAATAAGGACCGACCGCCACTATATTTCTTTCCACTATAAAATGAAGCTAATTTATATTCCTCCTGTATCAACAAATCATGTTGGAAAGAGAGAGATAAGCTCTTAACCTACTTTTCTATCTTCAATTTTTAACTTTATCATGCTTGTTAATTGCCTGGGTGTCCTTTAACCATCTATTTCCAGGGTTCTTTCCCAGAGGCTTGGCTTCATTTTCAAAGTGCAGGGTATTCCGCCCTAATTATGTGACAGCTCACTGCCTGCAAACAGTCAAGAGACAGTTCTGGAATCGAGCACATTGCTGCAAATATTTAATGACTAGGAGGCCAGGGCAGGCGGTGTTCTGAAGCAGGTGACATCTGAAAGTAGGGTTTCTTCCTGGAACATAACTTTAGTCACTGTGATTTTACACACACACACACACACACACACACACACAGGAATTTTACATTTTAAAATTTCTCTCATTAAGTATTTAAATAAGCTGAATGCCCCCCATGGTCTCACATTCTTTTCATAATCAATAACGAAACACAAAGTGGTTCTACTTTATCTAAGATAGACTAAAGTTTACAAGACATCTGTGTGCCTAGAAATATTGTCCATTGTCTTCATTGAAAAGCATGCTACTATGCTGGCTTAAAAGTCTACAATAAATCAAAATTTTAGGCCTTATCTGACACAGTTATTTTCACATTAATGTCGTGGGGTAAGAATTACTATTAAAATATTGTAACTGGTTACACATGGTAAAACCAACAGCCAGTGGCTTACTCTACAAAAGACGGTCAGATGCAATATTACCTGCCAGGTTCCATGTGCCAGCAGTTGTACAGAACCGCCGAGTTCTGTGCGTGTCTTTATAGTATCTCATTGAGTTTTTACAGCAACCTTACAGCCGGCACTGTTTGTCTCCTATGTCGGCTTAGAAAACCAGATTATGGAGAGGTTAAGTAGTTAGAGAGCTTCTAAGTGGAGAAGCTGGGATTTGAACCCAGGAATGTGGCTTAGAGCCCGGGATCTTAACCACTCTCCTTTGCCCCAGAGGAATTCAGTCATAATCTGCCTTAGTGACTCAGTCTTTTTCTTGACTTTATAAACAGTGTCCAACTGTTAGAATTTATATGCATGTGTCCTGTCTGGAAGGACCTGAGTTATGTAGCTGATTGTCTTGAGTGGGGAGTGGGGCCCCATTAACCGAACACGGGCCTCAGTGTTCTGAGAGCGTCCTCTCTGACTTCTAGTTCATCGTGCTGGGCTGGATCCCACGTGGCAAAACTTAATTATTCCAAGTGCTGATTTGTTTGTAAAAAAGCTGAATATTTGATGGTAAAGAGTTAGGAGTGAATTTTGAAAATTGAAATGTTCTTATCCAGGAAAGCAAATAAAATGGAAATAAAACTATAAAGATTTCTTTTGATTTTTACCTAAGTTTCATATTCCAGAAAATATAAGAACCAGTGAAAGCAATTCCATTTTCTAAAAATAATTTTAATTTTTTATTATGTTTTTTAGTATTCCTCCAATTGGTAATGCCTACTTGCCAAAATGAACAGACTATGACGTGCAAATAGCAATGGAGAGCTCTGGACTCAGAATGCAGGCATTGCGAGATGGTACAAAGAAACCACAAAACTTTAGCTACAGGTATTACGGACGATCAATGTAGTTATTACACAGAATTGTCAATGTTTGCCATTGGGCTAGGTAGGATCAGCCACCACATAAATGCTGAATACTACATAGCTTCTAAATTGGAGTCTGTCAGATGATAAGGGATTACAGTTGCTTGGGAAATTTTCAGAGGGTTATCATTAGAGTCTGAGTCTACTGAGAAAATGTAGCTGAGAGAGGCAAGAAACGATGCATGAAGTACTACGTGGCAGGTGTCTGAGACTGGCCCTGCAAACGGCAGCTCTGTCGAGCCTCCAGGATCCCACCTCTGCTTTCTCAGGTCTGATGACAGCAAGCGTGCTCCACCCCGAGGTGTCACTGCATTCAGAAACAGTTACATCATGACTGGCTGTCATGTTAGGTTAGGTTTACGTGGCTCTCCTTGAAGGTAAAGCTGATTGAATACTTCGGCATGATCCAGGGGATGGGCAAAAGGTACAATTGAGTATGACCCATGAGGCTGAGGCTGAGGATCGTCAATGTGCCGGGCCATCTTGGTGTGGCGGAGTGGTTTTGCATGAGCAGTTCAGCGTCTCTGGGTACACAGAGACTTCTAATTCTGCTCCAGATCCACGTGTGGGTGTGGCTGGTGGGTGTGCTCCTCGCATGAGGGATCAATGTGCTGAAACGAAGGGCTACAGAATGAGCCCTCCAGGTGACCCACCGTGAGACCTAGTGTGTCTGGAACAGGGACAGCTGAAGAAACGTTTGAGTGAATGGGTAAGAGACGTCCACAGCAGGACTAGCAAGTGGAGTGAGGGGTAGGGCCTGGCGGGCCTCAGACATCCGAAGGGACAAAAGTTGGTTTCATGCCGCGTCTGGACCGGGAGCAAAGCTGACATCAGACTCAACAGCAGAGGGTCGCTGCAGATTACCTGGGGGTCCGTGGCGGTGTGTCTCTCCCAAGATCTGTGTTGCACAGTTCAGAACAGCAGTGAGAGTACTGCCTCCAAAAAGGTTATCTAATTATATTTTCCAGGAAATCATGTTACCATTAACTGTGTTTTCTAAGTAGTAATAATTGTTCGGCAATTCTGAAGTTCTGTGCCTCCTACCTACAAGGTACACTGCGTGCTTTTGTATCCATGCTTCTCTTACTGAAAGTGCATTGATTCTGTACTTACTTTACATCCCACAAATGTGCGTAACCATACCCTGAGACGTATTCAGAAAACATTCAGTTTTCGTGACATTAAAAAATTGTCAATTATTTACATCATTTCATGATTTATATAGAATGACTAAAATACACTTAAATAATGTTAAATTAATTCTAGGAAGTAGAAGAGGACACAAAATCTAAATTATATCTAATAAAATGCATTGCTCTTAATCTTTTTAAAAAAGATTTTATGTATTTATTTTTAGAGAGGGAAGGGAGGGAGATAGAGAGAGAGAGAAACATCAGTGTGTGGTTGTTGGGGGTCATGGCCTGCAACCCAGGCATGTACCCTGACTGGGAATCGAACCTGCGACACTTTGGTTTGCAGCCTGCGCTCAATCCACTGAGCTACGCCAGCCAGGGCTCATTGCTATTAATCTTGATATAAGTCACAAAATATTCTCTCATCCTGACAATACTCTGTTAGATCATAATGCAAGATTAAATATGAACAAATTCCATAAATCATGTACAAAGAAGATATTCAATGAAGTATATTGTACAATCTATGTTTTCCTCTTCTTACTCATTGTTCTTTTACTGCACGGTTCTAATAATTGCCTCCTTCGAGAATTCTGTGGCAGTGAAAAAATATAGACCTCTATGCTCTTCTCATAAAGTAGTTTTAGATGTTTAAATTCTCACTGGAGATATTTGTAACTTTTTGGTATTTATCCCAAAGAGCTTATTTACATAATTCATAACAAGCAGCTTAATTTCAGGCAAATTTGTGTATATGTGTAGACTAAAAGCCAATGAAAATTACCAATTTAATGTTAAAATTGAAATCATAACCATCTCATGGAAAGCTTGGTACTATACCTAAAGGTCTTCATTTATTATTTAAATGTCTTAATTTGTTGTTTCATCAAAGAAGAAACTTTATTTGCCTTAAGCACTAAAAGAAAAATCTCTTAAAATGTGAAAATAAATGATGGAAAATAATTTGGGGCAAGGTATGTGCTCATATTTGAATTGTGAGTAATTAAATAAAGGTTAGTACTAGAATGATTCTGCTGTGTCCCGTGGTAGAGAGCATAAGGTCAACTTTGTGACGGTTGCCTTGGGGTCTATTTTAGAATGTTTTATCAGCTTCTTGTAGCTATAGAAAACTTGACTTGAAGACAAACACATTTCCCTGTCACCTCTCACCCCCCACTTGTGATGCTGACAGACACAAGAAGCATGCTCCTTGAAAAGGCTACTAACGACCAGGGATGCTTGGGTGGAATTTGAAGAGATAACCTAAGAAGCTCCAAGTGACCCGAGATGGAGCAAATTGTGCAGCTGAATAAAGTAGTATTAAATTATAACCCAAAGTATAAAATAAGTATCCATGAGTCCCTACCGATATAAATAAATGAGTCAATAAATAAATGGAAGAGAGACAGATCTCCCTGTCAAAGAATTTCCAAAAATTTAAGCTCCTTAACGTTCAAGGAAGAGCATCGTAACTCCCCCTTCTTTAATCGTGGGCTGTCATTGGTGACTCCTTTCAAAGAAAGAGCGGGAATAGGACCGGTGTCACAGCCAAGAGAGCTGCCCGACACTGCTGCCTGCCGCTGGGTGCTCAGGGCCATCGCGAACAGTCGTGTTGCTGGTTATGAACTCTTGACATGATGTGACCTCTGTCTCTGGGGTCTTCCTCCCCCGAACCGATGACCCTAGGGTCATCATAGGGTAACTATCAGACACATGTACATTTTGAGGGATGTTTCGTGAAATACCTGACTCATGCTTCTGCAAAATGCCAAGGTATCAAAATCAAGAACAGTGTGAGGAGCCGTCGCAACCAAGGAGGGGCTGAGATGTGTCAACTGAACCGGAATGTGGTGTCCTGGGTGGGACCCTGGGTGGGATCCTGGGACAGGGAAAGGACATTGGGTAAAAAAAAATAGGGACATCTGAATAAAGTATGCACTTCAGATAATAATAATGTGTCGATAATTGGTTCATTACTTATGACCAGTGTAAGATGTACGAATAAGGGAAACTGGGCCTGGAGTGAGAACTCTGCACTATCTTTGTAGTTTGCACTGAATTTAAAATTATTCTGAAACAAGTTTTGTTTTATTTTATTTTATTTCATTTTTTAAAGATTTTATTTATTTATTTTTAGAGAGGGAAGGGAGGGGAAAAGAGAGAGAGAGAGAAACATCAATGTGCGGTTGCTGGGGGCCGTGACCTGCAACTCAGGCATGTACCCTGACTGGGAATCGAACCTGGGACACTTTGGTTCGCAGCCCGCGCTCAATCTACCGAGCTATACCAGCCAGGGCAGGTTTTATTTTTTAAAGATAATCAGAAGAATCTTTTAGCAACCAGAGACTCAGAGATTATAGCAAAAGCTACAGGCCTAATTAAAAATTGTGTCTTTATCGAATACTTTTTCTTTATTTTTTATGACATCATTTGTATTTCATATTTGTTTAACATGGCAGCCTTCTGTTCTAAACAAATAATCTAGAAGCAAAATAAATCTACTTGCTCTAGTTAGATATTTTGATTTATATCCCTAACCAGTTTTTAATTACTTGATGCAATTCAGTCTTTTTGTTCCAAACTGGGTTGATAATATCCATGGTGGGGAAAAAGTAGGTGTACAGCTGACCACATGGAAAATAATACGCTAATTAAGAAATAATAGTACAGCCATGGCTGGTGTAGCTCAGTGGATTGAGTGCGGTCTGTGAACCGAAGCATTGCAGGTTTGATTCCCAGTCAGGGCACATGCCTGGGTTGCAGGCCATGTCCCCAGTGGGGGCCATGTGAGAGGCAACCACACATTGATTCTCTCTCTCTCCCCCTCTCTAAAAATAAATAAATAAAATCTTAAAAAAACAATAATACAAGAATAAACTGGGTTTCATGTATTCCCAACTATAAGCCTACTTTTGCCTCACCCTGTATATAAAAGCTACTATCGTAAAGTAATTGAGATTTGGGATGTTTGTTTGAGTCCATTTTGTCATATGCTGTTTAGCATTTTTCAATAAATATTGATTTTGGAGGAGATCTTATTATGGATAAATACACTATAATTTATTGCATTGTAGAATAGTCTGAATACATGGGTTACTTATATCCCTGAGAAAAGCATGCATTAAAAGGAGAATTAATCATTTTCTTAAAAAAAAAAGAGATGTTTTCCTCAGTAAATAATTCCTGAGGTAATAGCGCTTATGTTTGATGTAGGTAAAACTTGAGAAATATCGATGTTTGTTAAGTTGCAACATTAGAAACTGAAGCTTCCTGAATTTCAACAGTGTAGGGGCCTGGGGGCTTAACAAACTTATCCTATGAACGTGCATGGTCCAGTTATATTATCATCTGATGGGAAATCATTTCCTGTTAGCAGCCTCCATCTTGAAGGCTAATGCTTACACCCCTTAAATCAAATGCACTCCTGTGTTTACACACTTCTTTGGGAGCAATATTTTAAAGAAGCCAGGGGCTTTAACTAGGAATTAAAATTCTCTCCTACTTTCCATTATTTAACTCAAAAATACATGGAATGTGTTGGGTTTAGAATGTTTTAATTTTTTCAGGAAAAAAGACCTTCACTAAGCATAGTTTGAATATTAGAAGTGTTTTTTTTTCTTACCTTTGTATTCCTAAATGTGCCTTTCCTACTTTTTCTTCAGTTTGTATCAATTGAATATATCCTACTTAAATTGACATATGATTCAAAACCAAATTTTTCCACTTTGGTTTAATGTCCCATTTCCCCCCTCACCTACAATTACATTTCCCATGGTTTTAAAAAACCTCTTTATGCCTGGCTGCTGTGCCTCAGTGGGTTGAGCACTGGCCTATAAACCAAAGGGTCGCAGGTTCTATTCCAGGGCACATGCCTGGGCTGCGGGCCAGGTCCCCAGTAGGAGCACGTGAGAGGCAACCACACATTGATGTTTCTCTCTCCATCTCTTTCTCCTTCCCTTCCTCTCTAAAAGTAGTGAGGTAAGTAAGTAATTAAATAAATAATCTTTAAAATAAACCTCTTCTTATTCATTTTAATTAACAGTTTCCATATCATCAGCTTTAAAATATGGTCAGATTGCTCCTAGTCTTGAAAAGCAGGAAACACACTCCCTTCACCCCAATCACAGTAGGAGACGCCCCCGTTCACCCCAGTCACAGAGGGACACGGGCACACCAGTTATCTAACTCAACACAAGTATAAACAACTGGCAGTTTGTTCTTTCTACCGCTGGGCTGCCACTGCCTTTGTCATGGTGACCTATCTTTGCTCCAGAAATATGTTCCCCATCATTCTGTTTCTCAAATCTTGAGCATCATTCCTTTTGCCCTCCCCTACTTTTACCCGTGCTTTTCTGACCTTGAGCTTTCTCTCTGTCGTTCACCTTTATTCCTTTTTCCCCTTATACTCACTACTCATCATCTCGACTCACACGATGCCTAAACCCACACCTCCACTCCTGGCTCCCCGTCTTCCTGTGGTCAGTTAGCCTGTGTGCTAATTCACTCCTGTAGTCATTCATCAATACGACAAACCTGTTTAGAGCACCTGCTATTTGCAGGAGTCCGTGAGATGCTGAGGCTGCAGCCTGCGCGTCTGCTCCCTCTGGGCCTTTCCTAATGCTCTTCTCCCCGGTCTGAAGTGCTCTCTCTGCCTCAAGATCCTCTTCCTGTGTCAGAAGCCCTGGGCCAGCCCAATCCGCCTGCCGCTTCCTCCGGTCTCCTGAGCTAACTAACGGTGGTAGATTCCCTCTCCTGAATTTCCAAAGTGCTTTGTTCATGTTCTGTTAATTGCCGTCCAAATGGATCATGCTGTCCCTTGTATTTTTGTCACTGTCTTACATCTTATTTGCACTTGTCATGGAGTTTTGCCAAGTATAGAAGATCAGAAATTTTACTGAAATGAAATAAAATTTTCTTTGATTGAAATGAAAGTTGTGCCACTGCCGATACTATATTTAGAGGCATTATTAAAATGTAGCGTTTCACGCTGATGAGTAGAAGTGAGTGATCACTTGTCCCTCCTTGGCTTAGGATGCTGAAATCTGGCCTCATGACAGACTCGGGCGGACATGTGTTTCTTTCCAAAGTGAATCGTGTGAAATAATCAGTTTCCATGTTAGAGAAACTGAACCCTCACCCTGCCGAGCCCCGGTCTTCTCCCGGAGGTTTCCGTCTCAGGCTCATCTCCTGGTTGGCGTTCCCGTTGCCCAGCAGCGGGCTTGGTTCCGCCCTCGCCCCCTTTCCGCCTGCAGTTTCGCCCCCGGGGGACTTAGGTTTCCCCGGGTTGCAGTTTCCAGATCTGTGCGCCGACTCCTGCCGTGGCTTCCCCAGGCTCTGGCGTGGCTCCTAAAGTTAGTTTCATCTTGAGTTTCTTTAAAATTGTTTCATTCTCTCAGTTTCTTGTCCTGATACACAAAATCTGCAGAGTAAAACTCTTAGATTTGAGAAGATCGTTGGTACCTTTTTAGGTCCACTTTCTGCAAGGAAAAAAAAAGGGGGATACCCCCAGTGGGGGGCCTCTCATGGATACGAGGTGTAGACCATACCGACTGTCAGAGGTCAGCACTCTGCATCCAGCCTAATCCCCCTTCTTCTGTGTCACAATTATTCTTATTTGTTTCCTAACACCAAGAAATTTGGTTAATAATAAACACAAATATGACAAAAAAACAGTAATAGCAGACCAGTATTTTGGCTTAAGAGCATAACTATTATTTTTCTATAAAATTATTCTAAAAGGAAAAGCAATTAAGTTGGAAAATATTAAACAAAATGCCAACGTCACCTTTATTAAATAACACTCCTGTTATTCAATAGAATGCTTCATTGTGTGTTAATATCCATAATGATTGGAATTTAATGAATGGGCTATTATCTAGTCCAAATTATGGATCCACCATTTAGGATATTTATGCATTTTCTGTAGTAGATATTTGGAGTGGAGCCAGAGATAAATATATAATTTTGCATTTGTGTCTGTTAATTAATACTAATTATTTTCAATCATGCCATTCCCCTGCATTTAAGGAAAATTGTACTATGGCTGTGGCATAAAAATATTTGTATATGTGTGTAAAATACAAATAAAAACAAATCAAAATACATATAATGCATGGCATCAGAATGGGGAGAATCCTGGGTTAGTTACTAGAGAACCTGGCTTGAAGTCTCAGGTACCACTAAGCAGCCAAGTGATTTTAGCCAAATCCCGTATCATTGCTTCATCCCGGTACCCCATTTGCAAACAAAGAACTAATGAAATATTGGGTATTTCTCACAAAACTGTTGAAAAAACATAATGAGAATGATTACGTGAAAGTAGTTTATGAATGCTAAAGCTGTTGTAGAGCTCCTAATAAACTCCTGGGGCATAACAGTAGTTTGACAACTGAGTTGAAAGACAGCAAAACAGAGCTAGAAAGTTGATTCCGCTTAACTAGTAAGGGTTGTACTTATTTTTAGAATTTCATCGAGTTATACATCAGCGAATCTTAGAATGTTGGGGCCGCCAATACTTGCAGAGCTTTCTATATTGGTCGGAGGTGTGATTTTCCATCCGTGCACGTTTTACGATTTCATGTGTTCCACGTTCGTTAACAGCATCGGCCTCCGCTAATCTTTTTCCAGCGCCCACAGTGTACTTGGCGATGTGCTGGCGGTAAAATGTCTCAAGTCATTGTTTTCTTCTGCAGTGTGTCTGAAAACACAATAGTTTTCAGTGTGAAGGGGTTTGCTGATATGCAATTTTTATTCAAAGGAGGAGTAATACAAGACAGATGGCTACAGAAGAAACAGTTTCCCGTCGGATGTCTGTTTTTCGGGAAGCAATATGAGAACGGCACTTCCCACCCACCGGGAACAGCGTGGGCTGGGCCTCTGGACAGTTGTGGGCCAAATAGTCCCTGGGCGCATGTCAGGACACACCACTGGTAACCCAAGGGGCTCATGGCATTTGAAACATCTCTCCCTAAGTCTTCTCTCTGCACCCTCTGAGGCTCAGTTCTTGGGAGCCATTGGGGTTTGTGGGACCGGCCCATGTGGGCTCTCTGGCTCCTCCTCCGCCTTCTCACTGCGCTGGTTGAACGGAGGCCTTGTTTACTTTTAAGAATGTGCGGAGCCCGTTCGCATCTCTTCAGAGTGTTAATCTAGACAAGTTTTCTGTGTTCAGTTTTCCCAATCTGCCCCCACCAGTTAGGATTTCCGTGTCTTTGATGCTCTTTTCCCCTATTCTTGTCTGGACACCTTCCGGCTTGACGGCATGTTCATGATCTTTAGACGCCCCGAACAGAGGAAGATTCAAGGGACAGATTCTCACAGACTGAGGTGATAGTGCTGAGCCTTTATTTCTTTATCGATCCAGTAGACGTTTAGGGAGTTCAGTTGCACGCACTGTGTTCGACCGTGGGGGTATAGTGGGAAGCAGAAATGGGTGTGGTTCCTGATGATGGTGCAGACCCTGTAGTTGGAGAAATAGACCTGACAAATTTGTCCATGTGCATTTAAAATGCACAGCATTTGTGTGTGTGTGTGTGTGTGTGTGTGTGTGTGCATGAAGAAAAGCTGAGGTACGTAAGGAGTTAACTGGTTTCCTGGCCCCGTCTGGAGCTCCTTTCTTCATTTAGTCTACGGACTCTTCTCTAGGACTGGCAATGTGCATAGTGCTGTCGCAGGCTTTCTTAAATGCAGTAGAAGGACAAGACGTGGCCATCGTCCTCCACCAAATACCAAAGGCTGGCTGGTGAGAGTTATGCCACCCGAAGGTCCTTCCGCACTCTTGTTTGTGTGCAGTGTGAGTGTCTGTAGGACATGCTGACCCTTTTTATCGACCACAAATTAAAACTGGAAGCAAAAGCTGAGTTCCAGCTAATGAAATAGATTTACTTGAAGTCTTCCTAAATTCCTCTCCCACATCACCAATTTTGCGGCCCCGCCCAGCCCCACCCAAAAAGATATTTTGGAGAGGCCACAGCTTGCACCTGGGTTGGGCTTAATACATTCAGAGGTCCATGTGCCACCGAAGTGGTGAGGAGAAAGGACTGACTGTGGGTTGGAGACCCTGGGCCGTGGGCTAGAGCGGTTGCCGGTCCACTTGGAGATGGAGGAGGGCAAGAAGAGGGGGATGGGGGGAGGTGTATTCCGAGTGCGCTCTGGGAGCAATTGTGCAGAAGAAAGTGAGGAAAGGATGTGCACAGGAGGTGCAATTGGATTAGCGCACCTGAAGCTCCGTGAGCAGGCTGAGGATTAGTGTGAGGCGAGGTCAGAGAGATTGGTGGGAATGTGAATTAGCACGTTCACATCAATTTAAAATCACCAACTGTTTTGGCATGATTTCAGTCTCATAAACATATTCTAGAGGTTGATATTTCTCTTGTAATCTTTTAGGTTATTCTGTGACACCATATAGGCTTTGACATAATGACTCTCTATCTATCTATCTATCCTTTCCCATTTACTAAGTCATGTCAAAACACAACAAAGTAATTATTTCAAGCATTGCTGTATTTGACACTTATGTAAGATCAGTTCTTGAATCCCTACATTTTCCCCCAATTATCCCTCCGGTACCAAGAAAAGTCGGAGATTTTACTTCCTCACACATTTTCAGTTCGGTTATTTGCTTTGTTAGCTGTTGAAGAAACCAAATACTCAACCTGTCACTTTTCTGAAGGTGGAAGCCGTATCTTTTAGAAATGAACTGAAGTGTGCAAATCACAAAAACCTCTTACAGAGTTGAGCAAATGTGTAATCAGTTAAAAAATTTCCTGCAAGTCACAGGTCTACTTAAAAAATCACATGCATTTAACTTCCACCTATTAGTGCAATCCAGTTGCCTGCTGAGCAACGGGCTATTGTGGGTGTATTTTTCTGCGGAAGCCCACCCCCATAATAAAAGGTTTACTGCATGTCGCAGGATAAAGAAGGACGGGGTGGAGGACATTACGGCTCTGCAGAGCACGCACACGAGTTCTTGGAGGGGCTGTGCTGAATTGCAGTGTGTGCTCATTTGATTCACTTGTGGGTGGCTGGCAATTTCTCACTGTACTGGCTCAGACAACTAAGGAAACTTGGTCCTCAGTTCTTACATATTCCACAGCAAATGTTTCTTGGCCCACCCACCCCTGACACTTGTTACAGACCTGGGAACATAGGCTTCTGTCAGAAGCATTTTCTTCTTGACATGTGACCCTTCATCTCCTCAGATCATATACAGCCATGAGTGGGTGAAAACTTCCATGTAATTCACGTCTGAAGTACATCTTTAAGTATTGTTGGTTTAGGAAGAAAACATAAGCGAATGGAAATGGTCTTCCTATTTGTCCTTGTACAACTCAGAATCCATGGAAATGAATAATCTTTAATTTTGTCTACTGTTCAATGGGTAGATATTGATCATTATTTTTTTAAAGATTTTATTTATTTATTTTTAGAGAGGAAAGGGAGAGAGAGAGAGAGAGAGAGAGAAACATCAATGTGCAGTTGCTGGGGGCTGTGGCCTGCAACCCAGGCATGTGCTCTGACTGGGAATCGAACCTGCAATGCTTTGGTTCGCAGCCCGCACCAAATCCACTGAGCTACGCCAGCCAGGGCAGAAATGGATTATTTTAAAAATACTTGGAAGCAAATAACATGGTACTCTATAAAATTTGTAAGTATAAGCAGAGCATGCCAATTTGAATGGATATTTTGTCTGATCACATTAGGAGCTGTCTGCAGTCATGACCCTTCATTTTCATGGTGAAAGCAATGTTTTAACATATATATAAAGAAAGCACTTGATGTAGCTGTGGATTTGTTTAATACGACAACAGCTGAAGTACTAACTAGAAGAGCAAGTACACCAGACCTTTTCACTCTTCGTGACATTTAGCCCCTTTCTCTCTGCCTTGCACGTCTTTCCCCGGTATTCCCAGCGACAGCCTCGAGCCTGTTTAGTGCCCGCTACACGTGTGTGGGGGTGCTGTGTGCCCCCGAGCAAGGTCTTGTCGTGTGCATGTTAAGGACCACCTCCCCGCCTCGGTGAAACCTTGCCCCGCTCTCCTGTGTGCCCCCAGGGAGGACTCCCTTGCTCTCCTTCCTGTGTGCTGGGATGGAGGCTCTCTGCTAGTCTGTCACAGAACTCACGACATTTCAGAAGCATCATTGGATTGTCTGTCTTCCCCAGACCTCGTTTTCTTGAGCACAGGGCTGTGTCTCTTTCTTCGTGTGCGTAATGACGGTCCCAGGCTGCACAGCCTTTACGGGTGGACAAATTCACGTCTGTGCCGTGCATCAAGCGCCAGCTGAAGAGCTCCCAGTAACTGTGTCTCTGGATTTCTCTGATAACAGTACTGTCTTTAAGCAGAGGACTGGTTGTTTCTCTCCTTTGGAATCTCAGAGCACCTGCAGTTTACTATCGACGACTGGGCCTTCCGTGCCCTCCTTGTGTGTTTTAAGGACAAGTTTTCCCTTTCCTATGAACGTGGAAGTTCCTGAGGGCGGGATCCCCTGGCGTGTCAGGGGTTGTAGAAGGTAGCCAACCCACATTTGCTGGCATGATTGCAAGGTAACTATTGTGAGAAAATATGTGGTACTAAATTTCACTCTTACTTTCTAAGTGTTTTTCTTTTGCCCTTAGAGCATCATTTTTATTTGCACACTAGTGAGATAGGTTGCAGCCAAGGCAGAAAGAATTCAGAAATCCTCTCTGAACAGGCCCTGGCACGGCTCCTTGGTTTGAAACATGCGTGGTGCTGCGTGGGCACTGGGACCGGTGAGCCGGCGTGTCCATTCCCTGGGAAGGCAGGTGGACTCACGGTGTCTCTCTCCCACACTGAAGGGCTCGGGGCCAAAGGCCGGCCGTTGAGTCCCACCTGCAGCAGCAGCAGCGCTGGCTCCTCTGCAGGGCTCGGACTTTCTGTTGTGAAACAGTTTCGTTGTCATTTCAGTGGTGATGGGTCATGACCGGGGAAGGTGCGGTTGGGCTGCCCCACTATGTGTGGGAAAGTTTTCTTCTTTAACGTTACTTTCAGCCCTTGAGTCACTTATTCATGCATGGAAAGGGGGGAGGAGCATAAGCAGGCACAAGGGTCACGGGCTCTTTCCTGCTCCCAGGAATTGAAGAAGCGTCCTTTGCTGGATGGCTTTCGGTTCCCTCTTGTTGAATTTAGATGCTGCTGCCTGCCTCTTTGATTGTTTTGAGTATTAGGTGAGACGATGTTTATAAAGTGCCTATTATCTAATAAATGTTACTTATGCTTTATTGCCCTGAGGCTGCCACCCTTTTCGATATTCAGGCAGGTGAATTATTATACACAGAAATCAAGATCACTAACGCATTCCAGAACTCCCTTAAAATGTAGATATTCTGCAGATTTACGGGAACGGTAATGCACTTGGACATTGATTCCACACCTGCCGTGACACCTTCAATTTACGGCAATAAGGCAAATAGCCCACGTGGCATCGGCAGATTGGGAGTGAGCAAAGAGGGGACAGGTTTGTTGAGATCTGCAGAGGAAGAAGAAATGAGGGGAAAATTACCTTCGTTATCAGCAACAAGAGAGAGAAACTGATAACATACAATGTGGTGGAAAGGCTAAGGTAGCAGTGAGAGAAGAATGATTCTGAAATTAAAATCTCGAAACGTGGATAAGCCTTAAGTTAGCTATGTATTGAGACAGGGAAGAATTCGGCCATCTTCCTTCTCTTCTAAGTTTCTGTAGTTGGAGGAAAGTCTAGCAGCAAATAGAAAGCCTGTAGCAACTGAGAATCGTTTAATGGAGCTTCAAGATAAAGGAGCCTTCAATGTCGGTGTCATGAGACTATCGGGGAGATCGCCTAGTGTCGAGTTTCTTCCAGTCTGTCCTTGGGAACAGTTTAAAAAATGGACATCAACTGATTGGATTTCTGCACTAGAGTGAATGGTGCCGAAACGCATCTTGGGTGACGTGAACGCTGACCGGATTTTCGCTCTCCTCTAGGGAATACAGTTCTGAGAGTCACGACTAGAGAAGAAAATTTTGGGAAGTCACTCAGTGGTAAATCAAGTAAAAATACTGAGAAGCTAAGGAATAGTTTTAGATTGGATTTTTTTTCCATTTTTAAGTCTAAATTGAAACACTAGGAGCTGTTTTTTACATTTTTACTTAACTTTTGTAAATTAAGGATTTTTATGTTTATGAAAACTCTGTATGTCGTCACCAAGGGAGAATCCTGGAGCACAGACCTGCTTAACCTTCTGGGTGTTCTTCTCCCTTCTGTGTCTTTCAGTGAAGGCTGTAGACTTAGAGAAATATATTTCACGCATGACAGTTAGGGGTGAACATGTTTGGATTCAGTGGCATGAAAGCTGTGGCCTTCGTTTGAAGCAAATTTGGATGACATAATGAAAATACCCTTGAATGACATCCTTCTGTTGTCTAAAGCAAGAAAATAAGAATAGTTTAAAAGTATGCATCATAATTCCACCAGTAAGGAGAAATAAAGAGGGTTTGCATCTATTCTAAAACCTTCCAAAAGAACAAATGATTACATATATTGTATATAATCTTATGATCTTATAATAGTGTCCATAAAATCTTATAATATTGTAATATACCCTTATTAACATAAATGTGATTGATTTGAAATTTGATCATTGGGAAATCGGCTGTATGTATACTGTTTGCTAGGCAATTAAGTATAAAGAAGATTGGCATATGGTTTGGCCAGGAAGAAGCACGAAAGTAGTGTTTACAGACATTGTTTATTAAGTGGTCCCTATTTACCAAATTATTATTGCATTAAACTATGGTAAAGTATTCACTGTTCACTAGTAAGTGTCTGCAGATGCTTGAAATCACACAGAAACATTGAGATTGGAGTTTGGAGCAGGGAGGAGATAAACTCCTACAGGGCTGTGGATGGACATTGTGCTTGACCGATGAAGTAATACTAGGAAAAGTAAAGGTTGAATTTGAGTGTTAGGAGAAGGAAGTCTCAGATATTTCTTAGGCAGTGGCAAAGGCGAGGCATCTGAAAAGGAGCCTTCAAAATCTAGCTGAGGACCAGGTACGTGCAAAGTGATAAGCTTCAAGGGAAAGAATCTGGCACACTGTAGAGGATCGTGAATGATTGCATTTCGTTTTGCAAGCAATGGGGAAGTCCGGTGAATGTAAGTAGGAAGTCATTTGCCAGAGTAGGCAGAACCAGGGAAATTAGTAAGCAGAATACGATATAATGAAAACTTCAGAGAGAATGCTGGCAATGGAGCAGATATGAAATGCTGACTGTGAAAGCTATTGTGTGAGAAGGAAGCTAAGGTGGGTTACATGCCAAAGCCGGGCCCGCAGAGGAGTCAGGGATAATTTTCAAGTTTTATGCCCAGAGGCTGGTGGAAAGAAAAAAAAACCAGTTATACTACAATAAAAAAATAAAAATATCAAGAGAATTATTTTGAGGACATAAGGTTCATCCGTTTGGATTTTGCCTGTTGAGGTGGCTGCTCCATTTGGATGTTTGGAGGCCACTGGAGACACGGGATGTAGTTCAAAATGCGTAACTACTCTCAGAGGTTCAGCCAGTGGCAGATTGGAGAACCACTTACATTAGCGTATTAGTCCAGGCTGTAGGGGTTGACGAAGCCTAAGGCGAGAGTGAGCAGAGGGATGAGCGGTTTGGTTAGATGGCCACAGAACGCCTGCTCTAATGCAGGGGGAAGGGAGTCAGGTAAAGCCTGAGGAAAATAAGTTGCTGCTAGTATGTAAGTATGAGAGAGGGATAATGAAAATGCAGAATCATAGAAACAAGAGATTTGGGGGAGTTTCTTGTAGGAGACGTGGACAAAGTTGTAAGACACCCCCAGCCAGAGTGCAGGGACCCATGTAAAGACTTCCCTCTGGGCCGTGGGGAGATCAGCACACAATGAAAAGTGCCACTACTGAGGAGGGGGCTTCGTGCGGGTCCTGATGCGCCTGTGCATGACCTTCCTGTCCCACGGGCTCCTCTTGGAAATGAGATTAGCTCTAGCATAACACACCTCTCCCCATCTCACGTTCTCGTTCTGTGCATTATGTTTGCTGAAAATCATCTAAATATCTTCAATTATGGCTTACCTTTGTTCTATCCCTAAGTTAGACTAAACATCCCTACTGTGGGAATGTTAGTGAGTCTTTACCCTATTATGAAAGCTGGTATATTTTCATTTCCAGTTGTCCATGTTTTGAGTTGTCTGTGTTCTGATATCACCACTTCCCAACCGTCCTTGACAATGAATCTGCCCTTGAGAGACACCAAGGCTTTAGACCAAATAACAGACCTGACTAACAAGACTGCTCTGCACAGCCTGGGAAAGTCATATCGACCGCAGTGCGAGGATTCTGTGTGTAGACAGTGAGGTTTATAAGGCGAGGAAGGATGTCCGAGAACCGGTCAGGTCCAAGTTCAGGCACTGGCTTGGCAGGGCGAATTGTCAATGACTGCACTAGGAGGAGGACATAGCATTGAAAAGAACATACTTTATGTCATTTCTCAAGAGATACGTGCCTCCTAACTGGGTTATTAATTGGACTTCTGAAAATTGAACCAGTTTTAAGTAAAATCTGAAACTTAATTGTCAGGGCTATGTGTTTTATAAAAAGTAAATGCAGATAGACATTTATTTGTTTATTTATATTGATAAATAAGTTAGTTTACCAACATATGCCCACTTTATGGTTGATACTAAGGATGTAATTTTTCGGAGTGAGTCTTAGGGTTGGCCGCGGGTCAGGTTTGTCTCCTCATTTGACTTCAATCCTGGGTAAAAGAGTAGCCACATGTAAACCCTGTGCATTTCGGGAGTTTAACCAGAAGTCCTTTCCTCCCGTCTACTTAACGACCACTATTTATTTCACCAGAGAGAGGGGAGAATGGAACCTTTCATTCAATATTTGGAGAGAAAATTTTAAAGATAAGCACCTCCAGTAGCAACTGTTTAAATCTCTTTAAGGCTTCGGGTTAGAAATGTCCAGTGCCAGGTTATCTTACCTGGAGCAGGAATGGCAAGTGGAAAGGGGACTGGAGGGACAGGGGGAATTCATGCTGGGGAAGGGGGTTTGTCTCCATTTACCGGAAGCCTTGGAGAGATGCACGTGGGTAGAAAGGATTTTGAATTCTGCACCGTTTAATATCATGGACTCATCCTTACAATGCCGCTTTGTCCCTTCTAAAAACTGATAGGGGAAAAAGGATGCTTGACACAAATAATTGGTCTATGACAAGTATTTGGTTAGTAATTAAAGTCATGGTTGTTAGTGGTACATTAACTGTAATTGGACTATTACTTTGTCTCTTTATCCGCCGTCAGTAGCAGGTAAAAATGATTGTCTAGCTTATTGCACTGCCCTCATTGTTAAGACTCACCCCTCTTCTAGCCCGTGCTCCCCGCATTGCTGGTTCTACGGGGAAAGAGACTTTCTAATAGGTTGTATGTGCACGCACCATAGACTGCAGTCCTCCTGCAGAGAAAGTAGTACAGGATGGTTGACATTCATGACGGTTAAATATCCTGACCAAAACCACGCAGCTAGGAGAACTAGAATTTGAACCCAAGTCTGCTGTCAGAATCTAATCAAGATCTTTTACAAATAAACACGGTCTCTCCAGAGCAGGAAGAAAAGATAGAGAGGGATTTGGTGACGTACCAGACCAAGGGGCAAATCCCAAACTGGGTTGTTTTCAGGCTGTCTAACCAAAGAACATACTCCTAATCTGGTTTCTTATTTAGTTTATTTTAATGTCTTCTGTGTCATAAAAACCCTCAATGAGAGTGTCACAGGTTCGATTCCCAGTCAGGGTACATGCCTGGGTTTCAGGCCATGACCCCCAGCAACCGCACATTGATGTTTCTCTCTCTCTGTCTTTCTCCCTCCTTCCCTCTCTAAAAATAAATAAATAAAATCTTTAAAAAAAAACCCTCAATAAGGAAAAGGTCAAGATTAGGTAAAAGACAAATTAAGATATTATTTACTGCATTCATGGTTCTTTGTCTTATTAGAAAGGATTTCTTTAAATATCCCCACTGAAGTGTGTCTTTCCATTAAAAATCCAATTAACTTATCTTCTTAGCATTGGCTGCTGTAGATACTATCTACCGTACATCACGGCAGAAGTTAAACAGAAGGCAAAATCCAGTTTTGGACTTCAGTGAACCCAGTGATGATGGAGGAAACTGAGACAGATGATTAGTAACAAAAGAAATAACAAAATAAGAGGCCTACTGAAAAATATGTTGCTCTAGGGTTGTAAAAACAAAACCAAAACAAAACAAAATGATAAACTCTTCAGCAGAACAGGACTTGAAGGAGAGCAATGCCAATGGGAAAAGGCGCAGGGAGAAGGGGAGTAGCTCTATCTCCTGTACACGGACCCAGCTGTGCACGGCAGGGACTCTCTTGCTTCACATATGAAGAGCTTGCTGTAAGGAGTTAAAGCAGTGGCTGGGAAGGGAGTGGGAGGCCATGTTAAGGAGTTCTCTGGCAGCTAGGATAATTTATTTTTATTAAATCGGGAGGGCCATGGATGGTTTTGGACCCGGTAAGTGACGTGTCAGCCGGCTCTGGGACTGGGGAGTAGTGTTGATCAGATACCATGGACAGGTCTCTTGAAATATTCTCAGCGAGAGATCGATAGCTCTTGCCCCGACTGGTGAGATAACGGTGGGAATAGGAAGAGGAAATAGATAGGAGAGACAGTGCTATAATGAAATGTGTAAGAGATCGAAATTGGGAGATAAGGAAGAGGGAGAGCGTGAGTGTCCAAAGGGAAATTTTCAGAGCTGCAAGTCAAGAAGAGAAATGAGCGGGCAGGCAGGCAAGCAAGAATCTCCTGCGGCCAGTGTTCAGGGACACAGGCATCCAAGATACTACATGATCTCACCTACAAGTGGAACCTAATGAAGAAGACAAAGAAGCGAGGAAAATAGAACCAGAGACATGAAAATAAGGAACCAACTGAAGTTACATAGTTTAAGAAACAGAAGTCACATCACACTTCTAGAGTGGGAGATAACTGTATTTTTCTTCTTTCTTCCTCTTGTTGTTCAATGATGGTTGTCCCGATTTTTCCCATTGCTCTCGCCTGCCCCGTCCACACCACACCCCCTCAGTCAGTCCCCACTCTGTGTCCATGTCCATGGGTCATTCGTACATGTTCCTCGACTAGACCCTTCCCCTTCTTCCCCTGTCATCCCCCTGTCATCCCCCTCCTCCTCCCCTCTGGTCACTGTCAGTTTGTTCCTTATTTCCATGTGTCTGGTTCTGTTTTCCTCATTTCTTTGTTTTCTTCATTAGGTTCCACTTATAGGTGAGATCACATAGAGTCTTGACTAGCAGAGAATGCATCTATGGTAACTAAAGTGTTGTGTTAGGCAAAGTTTATTACAAGACCTTTCTTTATGTCTAGAAAATAGAGTCAATGATACTTAAAAGGAAATGATAAGGATTAATGGAGCTTCGTATTGATACCAATATATCTAATGGCTTCAGACCGTATTAAATACCAGTGATTAAAAGCTAGGGTGTGGTAAAACTTATCACAATAATAAAGATTGGATGGCACTTTATCCTTTTCATTTCTGTTGCCTGAGATGTATACGATATGATTTTTCCTTTAAAGTAGCTTCTACCTTAATGACAGAAATACAGAGGTATCTGCAAAAGTGAGCAGTGTTCCATGGGCTCCTGGTTGCTCCCCAAGAAAATGAATTTCTTTTTTTAGTAAGGAAAGGTAAAATACTAAATAAGCCGCCAACATTGTGTTCACAGTTTAGTATATGCTAGGATCTGTGATTTGTATGTATTATGTTATTGAATTTGTAAAACTCTGCACACTGGGTTTTATGACGATCTGCATTTTACAGAAGAGAAAAGGTAGTATTAGAGAAGTTAGGTAACTCGTCTCCAGATTTCTGGTTGAGGGCAGCTGCAGGGGGGACCGTAAGGGGAGATGGATGAGCACACCTTGTGTGTAGTGTGAGAGCCCAACAGGCCTGGTGACCGATGCGTGTGAGAGCGAGGAGATTTAGGGCCGGGAGTTATCGAGGATGCCTCCAGGGTTGCTGGCTTGCACAGCAGGTGTGGCGTTGTCCCTTCCCGGGGCAGCGAGCATCCGCAGAGTACCTGTGGGAGGCGAGGGGGTGGGTGGGAGGCGGGCCACGCTGTTTGACAGGAGTGTGAGGTGTGTGAGGGGAGCTTCAATGGACCGTGGGCTGTGAGGATGAGGAGGCTTACAGCAGGGGTGGACCGGAGGTAAGTCTTACCGAGTCATCAGTTACAGGGTATCCCTGGAAGACCTGGGTGCGTGTGTGGTGTCCCCAGGGGGCCTGTGTGCAGTGCAGATGGAAGGGCCGTGCACGACACCCAGCGCCCCGCCGGCTCCGGGGGGCAGGGCAGGGCGGGGAGAGGAGCCCCAAGAGGAGGATGGCGAGAGCGAGAGTGTGTGCACACGTGCAGGCATGCAGAGCACACGCGGTTTCCCTTTGGGTCCAAGGACGTCACTGCTTTGTGAAATAACCGTTACTGTGCCGCGTCTCACCTACATCTGCCCTTTGTCCTTCGTGTATTTGGTGGCACATGTTGCATGTTTCCATTGGGAGAAGAAAAAGAAAAGTTGGCGCTGAGCCAATGCATGGTGTATGATTGACATGGGTGTTTGTATACTCGTCCGTAAACACATAGCTACGTTTTGACAGGAAGACTGGCGGCACCTTCCAAATGACAAGCATTTACCTTTTCCCGTGCCTTGGGGGTGGGTGGAGACAAGGGGAGAAAGTGCCTTTTATAGGTCTGTGTCACACTGGTACGTTTATCCCAGGGGCCGGTCACAGCCAGGGATGCTGGTATAACTGTGATAGGGTTTCGCAAATGTATGCCTTACGGAAATGCAGCCCTCATATAGCAGGCATTTCATGTTACATAAAAATATCTCGGTTAACAGAAGTTTCTGTCATGAAGTGTATGTCATTTATGCAACAGAACCTCCAAGAGGGGACATGTATGGCCAGGATAAAGTAGCTCATGTTTCCAGGCTTTTCATTGTTACGGAGTTGTACTAGCCAATTTTGTTTCTCCCATGTTAGAAGTAGATCCTGTCACAAGTGTAAATAGTCTGTGTATAGTGTCAATAGACTTTGAAAGAACCCAGATGAAAAATAACATCATCATCTCTGAAGAGCTGAGTTACCATATATTAACTTGGAATAACCTGAAAGTTCCTGGTTTTCTCCCAGGAGGAGAAATGTAAGGCAAGATCATGTAAAGATGAGATATAAGGTGAGTTAAGAATGTTTCAGAAGGTAGTTAGCAATCATAAATTCTTGTTTCAAATCTGCAGTAGAGTCTTTTACATTATTTTTAGATTCAGGAAAGAAATAGTTTTCCTATTCCAGTCCAAAGAAGGAAAGACCACAAATGGCTAGAGTCCTGTGCAGCGGTGGGCGGTTCCGGAGCTCACGTTGGCCCGATGCCCTAGACACACGTGTGCGGTACCAGTACCTTTACTGGGCCCTATTTATCCCTGTTCATTCTCACCTGCGATTGGTACTTTGATATCAAGTACTTCAGAGCACTTCTGAATAATCTTTCCAAAAACAGTTCTTTTTTTTTTAAGGTAGATATTCTGACTTTATAAATTTCTCCCAGCTTTCTATGCAAGCTACAGGGGAAGGTGCTTTTACTTCTTCACCAAATCAAAGGGGTTATGGGTGTTTTGAATTTATTTCTATCACACAACATCAAACAATTTTTAGAATTCTGTAATTACAGGACCTTGCTTTAGGAGAACGCTAGCTTTACTTAGATTTCAATTTGTCTCCATTGACGGAATTAGTTGCCTTATTTATAAAACCAACGTTTTGTTCTTTTACTCATTTATTATTTTACCATAAACCAGTAATAAGCATTTTTTTATGGTGGAGGGGGGAGAATGGGCTGGTTATTGTCTGCCTCTTAAAATCTGATCTTTAAAATGCATTTCTTGTAGGTTTTACTGGGATTTAATAATGCTCATCATGATGGTTGGAAATCTGGTCATCATTCCCGTTGGGATCACGTTCTTCACAGAGCAAACGACCACGCCGTGGATTATTTTCAACGTGGCGTCAGACACCGTGTTCCTCTTGGACCTGATCATGAACTTTAGGACGGGCACTGTCAATGAGGACAGCTCTGAAATCATCCTGGACCCCAAGGTGATCAAGATGAATTACTTGAAGAGCTGGTTTGTGGTGGACTTCATCTCCTCCATCCCAGTGGATTATATCTTTCTCATTGTGGAAAAGGGAATGGATTCAGAGGTTTACAAGACGGCCAGGGCACTTCGCATCGTGAGGTTTACAAAAATTCTCAGTCTCTTGCGTTTGTTGCGACTTTCAAGACTAATACGATACATACATCAGTGGGAAGAGGTAAGACATATTTTACTTTTTTAATGCCACTCCATCATGATTGTTTTAAACTCTAACTGTTCAAAAATGAACAACTGGGGTATGCGTGAGCTCTATGAAGTTCAGGGAGAAAATTTTTATTTATTTTTTGGTGCATAAGTGATATATGTGCATCTTCAAAAAAGGTATGGTCAAATACTAGATTTGAATTGACTGAAAATTTAAAAAATTTAAAAAGATTAGTGATTTTAAAACTGTGGTTTTGCATCAGTTTAGTTTTCTCTTAACAAATCCTCTTTAACCAATACTTTTCCCATCCTAACCAATGCAGCCCCTCCCCCATCGTGGCTGGTTGGTTTTTCTCTGACATGAGTACATCAGGTACCATCTTTGAGAAAACTGTGAAGGGTCCATTTGCTAATCCAGTTTGTGTCATTAACTCTGTGGGAGGGTCTAGCATATGGTTCCTCCAACAGTGAATTTTCAGAGAGTTTGTTCTTAACTAACACTTTGAGTGTTTCCAAGTTGTATATGTCAAGATTGATTTTAGTGTAATAATTTTGCTCTTTGTTACGCTTTGCAGATAATTATTTATTATTGTTTCTCCCTATGAACTCATTTCATAATCCTGAAAGACAGCATACCCAGGAGGCAAATCATTGCACAAAAGTCACACACACTGTGGTGGGTCAGTGTAGTGAGCGGGGCCAGTACTTTGCTGGGTGAGTGACGGTTGTTCGGAGACAGTCAGTGGGAACTGAAAGGCCCGCCCCCCCTTGCCCCTCCCCCGCCAGCCAGAGCTTCCAAAAGCCGGAGTTAAATGTACCGTCACCCAGCGAAGGGGTTTACGTTCCCATCCCCAGTCCGCATGCTAACCTTTTCGACTCTCTTCTCCTTCTCAGTCTACCTTGTCTTTGTACGTGACCTGTAACCTGCAGCTCACTGTCGGCATGAAATGGAGGGCTGGGAGGCTCTGGGAGGCTAAACCCACACTAACAGGAACAATGGACCTGCTGTGCATTCACTGTCTCCGCACTCATTGCAGACATTATTTTTGGCGTTTCCAGGATGAATATGGTCTGGGATTGAGGTTTCAACGAGTCATGACATGGAGCTTCTGTGAGCATCAGCTCTGCTTGCGGTGAGGCCGCGGTAGAGTTCCGTGGGCTCGTCGGTGGCATTCTGGTTCCCGGCATTTCGGGGAATGACACGCAGCCACAAACACTGTGTGAAACATCGCCGAGAGGGCTTAAAAATGGATCGCTATTAAAATATGGATGTGGGTGATATTTAAAATCAAATGAAGCACATTTGAGAGATGGGATTCATCTTGCAATGTGTCTAGATAGCACATGCCATCCAAAGGGTAATAAATGTCGGTTCTCCAACTTCATTGTACCAATTTGAGACTAATATCAAATTGGGGCTATTGTTGATAATAATGACTAATGTATATGGAGGTATTATTATAGGTCGAGTACTATATTTGATTCTTTTCTTGGACTAGTTCGTTAGCTCAATCTTCCCAGTACCTCTGGTAACTTGCTCAGATTCACCGAGGTAGGAAAAGGTGGGGCTGGGATTCGACCCTTGGCAATTAAACTCCGTAGCAAAGCTCTGAACTGCAGAACTATGACATACACTCTTTTAATGAGAAATATTTTAATATTCAGTTATTGTACATAGTGAATCACAATTGTAGAGAAGTCTTGATCACTTAAAACATGGCCACACACACACACACACACACTTTAATGACTGGCCTGTGAAATGAAAAGTCCCTGATAGAAAGAGCCAGTCAGTTCAGCGTGCAGTGTGACTGTTTTCCGGTGTCTTGTAGTTTTAACCCAGTTACCCTCAAGAACGGCATCAGGGTGAACAGATGGCGTCCTGTCAGATGCAGTGGCAGGCCATGTGCACAAACAGGAGGACACCCCTTAAAGCTCATGTCCTCTGGTCCTGGCAGCGGTCACGGGCACCCGGATCTGTGTGCCACGATGCTGTTGGAAAGATGCCGTGATATAATTCAGCAGCATCAGCTCACTGCCACCATTCCTGCAAAATGCAATTTAATACACACTTACAGGCATGTGGTAACCAATCCCACTGCAGCCAGAGTTGTGAGTTGGCGAGATCTTTCTCATAAATAAATGACCTTGATAATAAATGAACCATAAGCTCCTTTTAGTGAAGAATGTTTTCCTGGTTATATGATACCCTCATATAATATTACAGATATCATGGATATTTGAAGTCATGGATATTTAGTACCACTGTAAAAAAAACAGGGAAGAAACAGTAATGATTAATCCAGAATTTAATAGGAACTCATTATTTCATCACCGACTTGATTCAAACCAAAAGCACCAGGGAGCTTGAATGGTTGCAAACTGGCAAACCTCGCCTCGGTTTTTATAAATGCTGCAAGGACGTGTGTACGAGTGGAATACCACACACGGACCCGCAGCAGTTGCTCTGTGCGCGTTCGGAAGAAGAAGCCGGCTGGGAGGAGGCGCCCTCACCCACACGCCTTGAAGTTCCGAGTGTTTGCGTCCCCAGCCAGCTAGCGCTAAATTCAGCAAATGCAGGGAAGGGAGGTGCGAGGCCGCGGAGCTGCCGCGGTTCTGGGTGAATCGTTTCCCGGGAAAGCAGCTGCCTGGTGTAGGGAGCTGCTTTCCTCGCCAACGGTACATCCCCCCCCCCCCCCCCCCCCCCCCCGGCCTGAATTAGTTCAACTGAAAACCAACACGAAGCACCACAGCCAGATAAATTAGAGGAATATTGTGAATGAAAGAGATAAATTTTTAAAACGGAGCCCTTCTGTTCCTGTCGTTACCAAAGTCGAATGTTGTGGCTAATGCACCAGGGAAAAGCTGATTTGGCCGACGTGTTTATGGAACACATGGTGTTAGGAGTCGGGGGAGACGTTCGTCACCGGAGACGGCTGTAAGATCAATGGCTGTAAGATGCAGAAAACAGAGCTGGGTCAGCGCTGCGTCTGGTCTCCAGTGTCAAGTTTCACAGGCAAACGTCGCATAGGGTGCCTGGGGAGGTGAACCCTGGAGCGACCCTGTAGATGCATCCGGCCAGAAAATGCCTTTTCCCCTCATTTCCAGGAAACTGAGTCTTTCCCACTGTTGTAGTTTGGTGTTTACCAAATCCTTTCTCTCATTCAGCCTTGTATTTGTTGTTATGTTTCAAGTCAAATCAGGGGCCGCAGCCGGAATGCTATTTCGTGACCTGTCCCAATTAGGGGGAACTAATTGTCTGTGATCCTCCAAAAAGAGCCATATGGCGAGGAAATCCTCAGAAATTAAATGGAATATTATGGATAATTTTTCACCATCACAAGCCACTGAAGAGATAAGAGGGAGATTAAGAGTTTAGCAAAAGGGAGATTATTCAGTCAGTAAAGGTGAAGGGTCCTAGGAACCTTGAATGCTGCTGCTCCTACCTTTCTTTTTTTTTTTTTTAAAGGGGGCTGGTCTTTGAAATTACCATATTTTGCCCTGTATAATGTGCACTTTTTAGGCCCAAATTTTCAAGGGGAAAAATAAGGATGTGCATTATACAGGGGTAGTACCTGAGATAACTGTGTGTCTGTTCTTGTGTTTTGTAGTTATTTGTTACATAAAATTTCTTGTACCATAATATATTTAAAAATAAAAGCTGAAATTCCTGTATACAGAAAACAAGTCTCTAAATATAAATAAATAAATAAGTACATAAATAGATAAATAATTGAATTAAAACTTAAAAGGAAAGTCTTTTTTCCCCCCTGAAAGTTCAGGCCAAAAATATGGGTGCACATTATACATGGCAAAATACAGTATTAGATATTTAGGAAAGAGTGAGAAGAGAAACACTACCCTAAGAATGGGAATGCATGATGCTGGTATAGTGACTATGGCTTTAGAACACATACCTGGAGTATTTTATTTTTTTTATCCCCTCAACCTTCCTTATGTGGGTTTTATTTTAGACCTATCGCAGTGGCCTAAGTCCATTTTGCCGCAAGAAAGAGGGCTTGTGGTTCTGAGATTCGTGTGTGTCTATAGCAATTTCAGGTGAATAATGCATCTGGGACGTGGCAATGCTCTTCTGGCAATCAATACTAGATTTTTATGTCGGCTTAGAGACAGATTTATCAACAAATTGTGCTTAACAACGGAGCATTAGGAAGGAAATTTATTCCACGGGGAGCTAATTCAGATCGCAGTTTCTGTCTTTGGTGGATTTTAACATGCTGTTTGGTTTAGATTAGAAGCAAACCTTTGCTATAAATTGCTTCTCTCTCATTGTGCAGCGCATACTGTAAGTGCTCTCACCGTTCGGAGTGGGAGGCTCACCGTGGGCAAGCGGCGGTGCTTCCTGCGGCCGCGTCAGTGAGGGCGCAGGGAGCCGCCCATGACCTCTCACCTCCAGTCTGCACTGGCTCGCTCGCTGAGCGTCCACGGCTCTCCAGCCAGCCATCCCCCATCTCACCAAGGTCACTTCCTACTTGCACCCAACACCTCTTTTCTGTTGGTTTTCTTCGCTGTGCGAGGCTTCCTGCAGAAAACGGTCCCTTCTGCCTCTGTAATTTCGCATGTGCCACACCTCAGATGTGGAAAGCCTTTTTCTTTTTGCTCCTCCTTTAAAGGTTAGGGTTAAATGTGTTTCCAGAGAACACCCTACCTCCTCAGGACCTTTACTCTGAGCGATTCTGCAGGCTCTGCTTGTACTTGTTCTTGCTGATAGCTCGGTTGATGATGCTTGCTTACATGCATTTTCTTCTGTTGATGGACACAGATGTCTACGCGGAAGAGTCAGTGTCAACGTTGGCCATTGCGTCTCCTTGTGCCCTAACTAGTACAGAGTTCTGTCACAATGGGCCATCAGAGCCTATCCACTAATTATTACAGAGTTCTAAATACAATGGGCCATCAGAGCCTGCCTGTCTGCTAACTAGTACGGAGTTCTAAATACAATGGGCCATCAGAGCCTGCCTGTCCACTAACTAGTACAGAGTTCTGTCACAATGGGCCATCAGAGCCTGCCCGTCCACTAACTAGTATGGAGTTCTGATCACAATGGGCCATCAAAGCCTGTCTGTCCTCTGACTACGTGGCATCCTCCATGCTTTAAATCCATTAAGTAATTGCAAGGGAAGATGCGCTCTTCACTCCTAAGCATTCACTAAGTAGCTTCCATTTGCAGATACCACACACGAGCATACAGAGCAGACCCCAGCTTTGTAGAAACTACAGACACGCAGGCAAATAGTCACAGGTGGTGGGGTCAGTGGTGATATGAAGAAGGGAGTGCACCACAGAATTGTGTTGTGTGTGTGCGGTTTTGTTTGTGTATGTGTGCAGGTATGTATGTGTGTTTGCACGTATGCATGCGTTTTTGTGCGAGGAGAGAGCTTCAGGGATCCCCGAGGGAGCTCTGAAGCTGGCCTCTGAACCACCTAGCTGGACAAAATGGGTGCAGACGAGTGAGTGCGTTGCAGTAAGACGGGAAGGACCCGCTGCCCGGCACAGGAGGTCTGACCTCCAGAACCTGGGCGTGAGGGAGGGCGTTTGGGGTGATGATGGGGGACGGACTGCTCAGGAGGGTGTCATGGAGGCTGTTTGGGCAGGGGCTTTACATTTTAGGAGGCGGCAGAGTGAAGAGGACTGGAGACCTCTGAAGATGGAGCCGCTGAGGCCAGTCGGGAGAGAGCGATCCCTCCTCAGTGCTTTTTACGTGGAGCCAGCGTCAAACCGGGAGGTGCCTTCTGAGACGTCTAAAGGGGTGTTCATCTTTGCCAAGTATCCTTGGCCTCGAAATGTTTGTGTCAAATAATAAAATATGAGCAGGCCACATTGCAAAGTCTGTTTTATAACACTTTATAATTTAAATATCAATTGTTTTTGATATAATTAATGCTATATTAATTTAATATTAATATAATTATATTACCATTGATACCATTATATCTGAGATTTGTATTTCTTGCCACCAAAAATATGGCGGTGTGCATTGGATCCTGTACCAGAAGTTAGTATTTATGTGTGTTTATTAAAATTGTGCCTTGTATTTTCTATTGAATCTAGAGAGAAACAGTTAAGGGGAGTTATGTATGACTAGAACTTGGTAGAACAGCTGTGAAGTTTAAATGAAATGAGGCACATGGGAAATGTTTGAAATACTTAAACTGACGTGTGCCTCCTGTGACGTGTGTGTTACTATTTCCGGACGGATAGCATTGGTTCCGCCCAGGACCACTAGGGGTCCTCTGCTGGTTACGCTGCTTTAGGGCTTTAAAGTGCCAGAACTGTCTTCTTGGAAGTTGCTCATTTATACTCCGTCATAATCGCCTAATGGCTTGGCTGTTGATGCCTGGATAAGAGAGATGACGGTGGATATTCCTATCTGTAAACACTGTGTCTCTTTGCCTGTACTTTCTCCTCGGGTTAAACAAAGAGTTAAGGTCCTTCTCCAAATAATCATTTTTGTTCTGAGATCATTGTTTTTGGTATTATACTGTGTGCTTTTTAACCCTGGATTTCTAAGGTATGATGTGTTGAGTTCTGTTTAGATGTGACATGTGAAGCCAAGACAATTAAGATGAGACTTAATTGCAGTGAGAAGTAAGATGCATGATTTTATGAATGGTCCCTGGTCAGTGCCCTGAAGCAGATCCGTGTAGCCCTGGTGCTTTTCCCATGGAAACTCACCTCAATGCCAAAACAGAAGACCAGCTTTGGAATGCTCAGGCCACTATGTTTACATTAAAATATTAGGCTTAATGCCTTGTTATAGGTCCAGGGTATAATCCTGTTTTGCATATTTTGATGTACTTTGTGGCTATGTGTTGAAAACAACCAGACTTGTATTCTAAGGTTCAAAATTATGTAACCTCATGCCTCAGAATATCCACGGTGGCGTGGTGTCCCTAGAAAGGTACTCTGGGCTCCTCTAGTTCATTGTGTCCGCTCCCCTCTCAGACCTCTTCCTTCTCTCTCATATCCTGTGGCTCAAGTCAGAAATTTAAGAGGTATCTTTGACTTCTTCTCTTTCTATATTCAAATTAAATTTACTGGGGTGATTGGTTAATAAGATCACATAGATTTCAGGTGTGCGGTTCTATGATTCACCATCTGTCTATCCCATTGTGTGCCCCCCACCCAAAGCCAAATCTCCTTCTGTCACCATACGCTTGACCTGCTCTACCCTTCACTACACCCCCGTCCCCGCCCTGCACCCAGCCTTACTGGTTCCGTTTCTTCAATGTGACACCAGTTCTAGTTCTCTTCAGTTCTCCGTCACCATCCGAGTCCAAGGCAACTCACGGCATTTCTCACTGACATTATTATAACGGATTCGTTACTAGATTTTAGAATCACCCTTGCTTGTCTTCTGAGGGCCTCAGAAGTCATGTTTTTGAAGAGTAAGTATTATGTTCTTACCGTGTCATCCACCTTCTGCCAATATTTCTGTGCCTTTTTATTACCATTAGGACAGATTCCAAAGTTCAAGGCCCTTGGAAATGTGAGCTCTACCTTCGCCTGGGAAACTACTGGCTGGTTATTTTCTTTAACCGTGCTAAACCTGTTTAGGTTTGTCATAAACACTGTTTTAAGGCCTTTACATGTGTTGCCCACTTTCTTCTAGAATGTTACTCCTTTGGCCCACCTCCATTTATTCATCACGTTTTGTTTCTTTGACTCTGACTTTAACTTAAGCATCTCCCTGGTCATGGTCGTTCCATCTGTAGTGCTGGCAGAGACCGGCATGCATTAGCTCTGTAGCGTTCATCACTTGTGTAACGTCCCTCGCACAAGCCTTTGCAAGGCTACATGAACTCCGGGAGGGCAGAGATCGCATCTGTTTCTTGCACCTAGCTTAGTGTGGCGGGGAAATCATGGGACACAAGAACACTCGCTAAACGAGTTAAATGATGCCACTCAGGGAATTTCAATTCGGAAGGAAAAGCAAACATGTGAAAGCGCAAACAGATAGGCAAAACGGTAGAGTGTCTTGACCTCAGTGTTGGAACCACGTATGGTCTAGAAAACAAGGCAGAAGAGAGGAGATGTGTTTCGAGAGTGTGGTCGAGGGTAGGAGAGAGGCTCCAGAGAAGGTGCACGGAACGTGGCCACTTAGGAAACACAGTTTGAAGGTGCGTGTGTCCTGGCATGTGGACAGGCCTGGGAAATATTCCAAGGGAATTTAGAAATCATGGACAAAAATCAGGGTCGTCATTTACAAATGAGAATGATAATCATGTTTGCCCACTCTCATAGAGTTCTTTTGAGGCTTAATAAGATGTTAGTGTGATACACACTTGGAAACTGTAACTTCATAAACATGTAAATTGTTATCATCAAGTGTCCACTATTTTATTTATTTAGTTTAGTTAAAAAATTTTTGTTGTTGACACCATTACAGATGTCCCCCATACCCCCTTTGGTTCCCCCTCCACCCGACCCCTACTCCCCTGACCCCCTCCCCCACACTATTGTCTGTGTCCGTGGGCTATGGATATGTGCATGCGTGTCCTTGGGCTGATCTCTTTCAGCCCCCGGTGCCCCCCCCCTTTAGACATCTGTCAGAATGTTCTGTGTATCCGTGCCTCCGGTTTTATTCTGTCAGTTAATTTTGTTCACTACATTCCACCTATGAGTGACATCATATGGTGTTTTCTTTGTCTGACTGGTATATTTCACTTAGTATAATAATAATCTCCAGGTCCCTCAATGCTGTCGCAAAGGGTAGGAGTCCCTTCTTTTTTGTGCCCGTGTGCTGTATTCCACGGTGCAAGCAGACCACAGCTTTTTAATCCACTCATCCCCTGATGCGCTCTTGGACTGTGCCCATGTGCCCATCAGCAGATGAGTTTCTACTATTTTAAAATACGACAAATATCAACAGAGTTCACCTCTTGGCACTTGAGCGTGCTTACTGCCTTTCCAAATATTGGAAGTATTACAAATGTTGTCATGCATTATTTCTGCCCGAAATATACCAAGTGAGGAATGGAAGCAAAATTCAGGACAACATGCGCTCAGCCTTACATCTGTCTGAAGCTTCTGGATAAATGTCTCAGCCTTTGTGGTGCAGGCAGATACAGCATGTATTATGATTACTGCCGTGGCGGACTTGTCAGGTGCCACTAGTGTGAAAATTGAGAATCCCATTGGTTCATTGATGCTGGACACAGTTTATGATGGGATTCTGGTTTCAACTCTAATTCTAGCTCAACTGCCACAGCATTTTATAATAAGCATGTGCTAATTTAAGCATCTGGGGAATGGTCTCAGTTGACCCAATCACTTGGGTGGTCTTGTGTTCCGTGTGCACCTGTGGAAAACAAGAGAGGCGTGATGAGACGCGGCATAGCCAGCAAATGGGACAGCGGCACCGTGGCACCCCAGACTATTTTGTTGTTACACACAAGAAGGTGAAATTGACCTCCTCTCTGAAGGAAATGTTGGGCTTACTAACTAATCATTGGGGGGAAATGTGTGTGTTTTTGGTGTCAGCTTCCAACAAATCACTCACTTTCGACGCAATGTCAGAGGTATTTTTCATCCATGTGGAATATTTTGGGAAACAAAAGTGTGCTTGCATATGTCAAAAGTGGCAGTTGATTCATATTTCTTTTTTTTTAAGATTTTATTTATTTATTTTTAGGGAGGGGAGGGAGGGAAATAGAGATAGAGAGAGAGAGAGAAACATCAATGTGTGGTTGCTGGGGGTTATGGCCTGCAACCCAGGCATGTACCCTGGCTGGGAATCGAACCTGGGACACTTGATTCATATTTCTTTGGGCAAAACAGAGTCTTTGAAGTATGTCAGAAGGTGTCAGGGAAAGTGGGTTTTATAAGACAGCATGACTTACGAAAGCTCAAGTATAAATACAATTAGAACCCTTCCACAGCACTGGGGAGTGACTGAGGGAGACCTCCTTCGACTCCTCTTTCTGTCTTGCTGATATGTGCACTTTAGATTCTGCAAGAGGATCCCTGTCCTCGTGTGCAAAGGAAATACATTTGGTTGGTTATGTAATTCTGGTGGCTATTTTGAGTTAAGTCTGCCATTTAGGCCATTTTTTTTTTTAAGAGAGTCAAAGTTTTTTTCTGATTCTATCTTAAAGTGAAAGTAGACTTTGAGGAGGGGTTCTGGAAACCAGGGCCAGGGTTTCATATAATTTCAGCAGTTGGGAAGTAAGTGAATAGAAGCTATTTTGAGATAATCTTATCTGTCAGGAGTGGTTTCCCATTAAAATTGGTCATCAGTGGGAATGTTTGCGATAATGCTAATTAGCTCAATGTGTGGCTTGTTGCCGTTGCTGTTTACTGTGGTGGAGATGAGTTGGGCAAACATATAAAGTGAAGGAGATTCAGCAAAATTGGAGTGGAAGTCAGAAGTACCTTCTGCAAGTCATTTCCAGACACTTTTGCTCTCATTTCAAAAACGTGGATGATGGCTTTTACTTGGATTATGGCTGTGTTAATGATCAAAGACACCATTCACTTCTAGTGCTTTCTAAATTCTCAAATTGAAAGTCTAGACAGCAGGTTGATGGAAGATGTAATTAGCCAGTCAAATTATGTCACTGCCTTTTTTTTTTCAGAGAACTTCTGAAAGAATGAAATCCCCATTTTCCCTAATATTCTAGATCATGCCAGAGAGTAAAAGGTAGAATTTGGACTGTGGTAGTGACTGCTTTGAAATTTAGAATCTGAGAGCTGTCACTGCCCACTAGTTTTTAAGAGTCGGGTGCTGGGGATGGACTGGCTTTGGGCAGTTGCCGTGTGTGAGAGTGGGTGCCGTGTGCACCTCTCCTCTCCACGACACTGGGTGGGAATGGGCGTGTCCAGAACTCGTCTTTCCAATGACCGACTAGCAATCGCCAGTGCCCACATTTACAGATTTTCACAACATTGTCGATGAAAAGCGCTTCCCCTTTTTTATCTAATTTGAAATTCACAATAATGCAGCCTTAGTTCATCCTAACGTGGTGGAGGGTTTCCTCCCCTATCCCTCCCCACGTATGTTTAATACGATGCCAAATAACCTTAGAATGACAATAATCAGCAGAAATTGCTAATACATTTTTGTCAGGAAAGAGTTATTGAAGACCTTCTAGATTTATAATACTTAAGGCTCACGGAAATTATTGACTTTAGAATAATATTAGAACAGGTATGGATTCTAAAAGTAGTGTATGTGTTCACTTTCTGGACTGCGGGGCCAGCAGAGGAGTGGTGGACGCTCAAGTTCAAAGCAACTGACTAGTTCCTTTTGCTCTCAGACATTTCTTATGAATTGTGACATTAATGACTAAAATTGCACCATTGGGGAATGACTCATGGATGTTTTATGGCTTTCTCAAAAGTATCTTACAGAGCTTCAAATATGCTTGAAGCCATTACTGAGATAACAGTGTAATAGGCTACTGATTGACAGATAGGGAGCATAATTCTCAAACAGTTGATAGCAAGTCTCTATGCAAACAAGAATACGGATGTCGCAACTGGGGTGAGAGGTACATTCATGTCAGAGGGGGTCCCACCAGGATATGGAAAATTTTACTGGGGCTGCAGAGGGGACAGCAGGACACCATCAAGAGATATAAAAAATATTTCACAGTTTTGCTGGAGTCTCTCCCTCCCCTGTTGCCAAGTGACCAGTGTTTGCCTAATGTCAAAGATGAATGTTACAATGCTTCTAAGTGTTATTGCTGGGAACTTTACCAACTAAATTATCCCTCCCACTTTCCATTTAGTTCAATTGTTATTTCAGATGTTCCAAAAATCTCCAGCGTCTTCAAATTAGATCACTCTATGGCTCCAGTTGAAAAAAAAAGTCATTTAGTGCATCTTTAGCAAAATGCTACTGTGTTTGAAATAATTCTGTTTAGCAGCACATTTCTTAAATATGTAATTCTACATTTCCAGTAAAATGTTGTATATGTAATTATAGACTATTCTGAATAGACTAGGTGGTTAACTATTTTTCTGACTCCTCATCTGAAAACTTCTTATATTTATATTGTTATCAAATATAGTATCTCATATATATTGATTGCCTGCCCAGCAGATTCTGAGCACTGTGCTCCATATAGGAATACAAAGATGAATAATCAATAAGCACGCCTAAGAGATTTTGTGATGTAGGGGAGGAGATAGAAAGGAAGTTAACAACGGTGTAAGCTCCCATATTTTGGGAATCCTTGGGTGGAGGATTTCGGGAATGATTCTAACTCCACATCTCAGCTCAGTTGGGAAGAGTTCCACAGCCAATTCGCAAAGACTGCCGCCGAGCAGGAGAGGGGCGTGGTCTGGGCTGGACAGCCACACCCCTTCGATGAGTGGGTCGAAACAGAAAGGGCTGCGAAATCCCATGCTTTACTACCACGTAAAATTTGCTGGGCGGTGCAAACAGAACAATTAATTTCATTTAAAATAATATTCATACCTTGTTGAGATTGCAAAATGACTTCCTCATGATGGAATAGGAAACATTTTCCTTTTGTTCCAGTCATCCCGATTACTGAATGATTCTCAAATGTTGAAAGTTTATTAGGACGAGGAGCAAATATATTTAAAATGTCATAGACACTGTTACACACTCTGTAACTGGTGAGGGGATTTAGCGAGAAGAGACCCAGTTCCTCTCGCACTTGCTCTCTCCCTCTGCAGTGTGGGTGCTCTTGCCTGAGACGAGCACCCGGAAAACGTCTCATTGCCATTGCTGAGTGGACAGTCCCTGTCAGATATCAGGAGGCTGGGCTGCTTTAAGGACACGAGTATCCAAGAGTAAATCAGTCATTCTGCAGTTATGAAAACACCACCTCCCTTCCAAGTGCTTGAATTTCCCCCACATTCTGTGCACGTTGCCGATTTTCCTTGTGCCTCTGGCGTTGAGGCCCCTCTCACACAGGTGGCTGTGGCCACGCTGCTGCGGGTGTCCCTGAGGAATCGCATGTTGATAGGTCTCCTCACAAAAACAATGCGGTGTCCAGCAGAAGCTGTCCTCCCATGTCCCTTCAATTGGAAGGCTTTTCATTAGTGCTGCTTTTATTGTTGTTGTAGTTGCTCTCGCTGTCCAGGGAGGCCGTGGGCACAGACGTGACCCAGATCTCAGATGAGATAATGACACCTGTCCTTCAGAGGGGTGAGAGGTCAGGTTCCCCCAGCTCTGAGCGGGGCCCCCTGGAGGTTAGCACCTCCCCGCCAGTACTCCAAGTCCCCTTGTCATCTGTACCTTTATGGAGGTGGACAGTTTTCCCTGTCCTCCTTTCCTGTCCTGTTTCTTATTTCTCAAGAAATTTGCTAACGAAGAGTGTAACAAAATATCTGTTAGTCACTTTTGTGCAACTGCGGAAAACAAAATATAGCTCTCTTGTCAGGAGACACACACACACCCCCACACTGTGGAGTCTTTGCTCAGCACCCTGTGTCTGCACTGTCTTTTCTTACTCCTGCGGCTGGTGGAGAGGGTCTTGGGGGTGAATCAGCCAGTGTGATGCCTGGTTGGAGAACCGTTGATCTTATCTGATCATTGATTGCTACATCGTGTTAGTTCTCCCTTCCCCAACAGAGGAAAAAATGTGTATCAATGAAATGAAAGTGATTAACGAGATGACTAAATTCAAAACAGAATGTTTCTAAATTAGCAAAATAATTTCCTCAACTTGCAAGAGCAAACGTATCATGTTAATTGTTTTCCTTTGTACCTCATATAATTCTCCTGATGGTAGTTTATATTATTTATCTTACTTGACATGGGAAGTAGACGCATCTGGTTAAAAAGTGCAATTTAAATGCGATAAAAATTACATAATTATTCTATAAACATTTTTCAAATTATGCTATTAAAATTTTCCTAAGAAAAAATATAACTCAAACAAATTTTCTTCCCCAAAGAAAACAATCAGAATAAACAATCCTCACAGCTCAGTCATGAAAGCACGTGGTTACAAACTTGGGCTGCAAAACAAAATTAAGACGTCATGAAGTTTGTGAGAGGGTTTCCTTAGACTATTTCCCTTGTGTTCTGTTTTTAGAGTCTCGTTCACCATTCCCCAGTGTATTGTCTGTGAGTTGTTAGTGGTCTTATGGAGACAACATTTTGCTTTTGTTTCTCAGTGTTGAAAGTACTATTATTGGCCCAAGATACCTTGGCAGCCTCTCGCAGGGAAGGTGTACGTGCGTTGTGCCTGTTACATTTCCGTCGCAGGTGGGCTAGCGGTGGGCCCTGCTCCTTGCTCCTTGCTCCGTGCTCCCTCCCACCTGGATGTGAGCTGATTACGCAGCTTCCACCAGGACCTTACCAGTCATTTCCACAAAGAATAGAAAGCTCCATAGGGTCTTGATGGGCAATTAAAGGATTAGACCCAAAGTCATGTATGTTGTTGCTTTCTCTTTGGCCTAAATTTGTCACATGACCTCACTCAGCCCCAAGAAAGTCAAGAAGAACAATCCCCTCATGCTCCTGGGATGCCAAAAACTGGAGCTATTTTCTTAATAGCTCTGCTTCAGGAGTTGGAATAGCTCAGCAATAGAGGGGGTGTATCGGGACCTGATCCCTAAGTTGGCCAGAGTAACGTGCGTTATCCATGGATCTATTCAAAATGAAATCATGGGCCAGCTTGATATCTCATTGATTTTTTCTCATGGGTATGTTGGCCTTTGACAGACTACAGTCGTGGTGGCACCCCCTGTAAGCACACAAAGTGCCTGGAGAGCTGATGGCTGCCCCTCAGGGCTGAGAGAGAACTGGCAGCCGCGTGGCCGCCTCGGAGGTGCTTCTGGGGTCTATCCATTATGAGGCAATCTTTATTTTACTTTGTTTTTCTAAGTGAACTCATCCTTAATAGGAATTTTAATCATTCTATCAATGGACGTACCAATTTCCAAGCTCCAAAGCACCAGATTTAGGTGAGTTTAATAATTTATGAAATGCAGATGGGTATTTGCATAATTTAATTTCCTATCCTCCACACTGAAATGAATTACAGCGCTTAATTTGTAGACCTTTGCCCAATCAAATAGAGAACAATAAGTATTATGAATATATAGGGGTGGGAAAAGTAAGTTTACAGTTGTTTGTACGGAAAATAGTACAATAATTAATAAATGATAATGCAGGAATAAACTGTGTTTTGTGTACTCACAACTGTAAACTGACTTATGCCCCGCCCCATATGATTTAACAGAGTGATTCTTTTATAAGGAAAATTAACCGTGCTTACAATCTTGAGAATATTTGGAATGCAAGCATTAAATAATCAGATCTTGACTGTGACTCATGTATTTTTCTCAGAATGCATTAGTTTTTTAGGGCTTTATTTTTCAAACAACTCAGACCTTGAAATTACTTAAAAATCAAATACAAACATTAGACTGTTAGTGAATCTTACTATTACTATTATAACTTTAATTATTTTTTTAATTCTATACTTTGTTCCAATTTATTAAACCTTGTTTAATGGCTCAGGATAGGTTTATCTTAGTGAATTTTCTATATGCATGCAAACAAACGTGTTCTCTGTTGTTAATGGTTGGAGTTTTGTAATTTAATTAGGACAATTAAACAGATAGTGTTAACAGGTAGTCTGTGTTCTTACTTGATTTCATGACTGCTTGTCTTGGCAGTTCTTGAGATAGGGATATTAAAATATACAGTCCAATAAATTTAATAAATTTAAAATACTCTATTTCCATTGTCCCACTGCTGACATTTGTGGTATCACTATCATATAATTTATTACGTTATAAATGTCAAAATTATTGTGGCTATTTTTGCCTTCAACGGGTAATTCTCTTTTAAGGAGTTTTTTAGAGCATTAAAAACTGCTTTTCTCTCTTTTTAAAAAATTTTATTTATTTATTTTTAGAGAGGGAAGGGAGGGAGAAAGAGAGAGAGAGAGAGAGAGAGAAAGAAACATCAATGTGCAGTTGCTGGGGGCCGTGGCCTGCAACCCAGGCATGTACCCTGACTGGGAATCGAACCTGCGATGCTTTGGTTCACAGCCCGAGCTCAATCCACTGAGCTACGCCAGCCAGGGCTAAAAACTGCTTTCCATACTTGCCGCCACCACGCCTGTTCCTCTGTGCAGATCCACGTTTCCGCCTGGGGTCCTTTCCTTCCGCCTCGACATCTTCTTTTAGCACGCCGGGTAGTGTGGCGTGCCCTTGGTGCATTCTGTCTGCTTTTGCGTGCCTGACTGTCAGGATTGTGTCTTGATTTTTGAAAAAGATTTTTGCTGCCCGTAGGATTTCCAGGAAGAAATTTTCCTTTCAGTGCGTTAAAAATATCACCTGACTTCGTTCTGCACGCATTGCTTCTGACGGATGGGAGAGAGGCCTTGGACCGCTGTATGCGATATGACATTTTTCTCCGGCTGCTTTTAAGACTTTATTATCACTTTTCAACACTTTGACTTTTGTGGGCTTTAGTGTGGTTTTTCTTCATGTTTCTTCTACTTGAAGTCTGTTGAGAGCCTTGGATCTATGGGTTATAGTTTTCACAAAACTTGTGGAAGTTACGCCTTCATATATATTAATTTGTATCTACTTTTTTGAGGGTTCTTTCCTTGGCCTTTGTAGTGATTCAGGTGTGTGTGTGGATCAGTACTTGGCCAGACTCAAAGCTTTCTCCGTGCAGCACTTTCAGCTCCGGTGTTTAGCCTTGCAAGTCGCAGCCAGCACGGCCTTCCTGTCCATCTCTGCACCGTGGCCCTCAGCCCTGCAGAGCTGCTGATCTCTGTGTGTGTTCCCCTTCTCTGCACTGTGCCCTCTCTCGGCAGGGGGCTGGTGCAAGGTGAGGCCTCATCTGTTTGCTTCTCTTCCTCCGGGGATGATTCTTCTGTGCTCCCTGGATCTCGTATCTGAAAACCATTGTTTCATGCAGTTTGTCATGCCGTCTAGTTGTTTAAAGCACACGGGGAAGCCTGGTCCTTGTTATTCCATTATGGTCGGAGTCAGAATGATAGGCCTTGTTTCAAAATAATCACATTTTCCAGAGAGATTTTTCATTGTGGAGAAGGGCACGGTATCATTTGAAATAACAAGGTCATCATCATTTTTGCAATGCAAATGGTATCACAACATAAGTCACATTATGTTATGAATGTAGCAAAATTGTGATTTATGGCATAATTTGTTTTCCGCAGTTGTGTCTGTACAGAAGGCCCAGGCAAACAGAATAAATGTGTGCATAATACGAAGCTTTTTTTTCCATGGAAAAAAGTGAAGGTTATTTAAGGGACTTTGTGTATTTAATAGTGCGCTTGACCAGCCATGATTAGGCTTAAATTGTGGCCCTTTCATTTGAACAACTATAGTCCCGCCTTCTGCGACTGGGATTCCCAGCGCCGAGGGTGAGCTTCGGCAGCCATGGGCTTCATCCATGCGGATGATTTGTGTGCCAAACGTAAACACGTCCTTGTTGTGGACAAAGGATGCCAAAACTAATCCTTGGACACCACCCAAAGGAACCCCTGGGTTCAGTATGTCACCTCGGACGCGCTGGCAGAGGCACGCAGAAGTCAAGCGTCTTTTTCCTAAGAATACATAACATATCCGAGCAGCCTAGAGCTTCTTTTATGAATTCAAATGTCTCCCAAATTGATTATGATAGAATAAAAGTGTATTACATTTACCTCTCTCTTGGCACTTTTGGGAGGAAGTAGCCTGAGGTAGCGTGACAGACCGGGCTAATATTTTTTCATTCATTTTTCAACTGTACTTTTAAAGCAAAATTTTTTTTGCTGTGTTTTCATTTCTGCAGTCAATCACCATTTGGGAAACAGATATGGTTTCAGCTGCTCCTTCGCCCCATTCTCCTGAGACTGAGGGGAAGCGGTTCTAATCTGAACCAAATGGATCTGCCAGTGCGAGAATGCTTTAGGATAAAATGTGTTCACTGAGGGTAGGAAGTATATTTTAAAGGTGTGTCGTAAACAAAAGGGATAACCAGAAAAATGTCTTTATGGGTCTGGGTTGAAAGGTAGCTGCACAGTTGTGTGCCCCTTTGTAGAAAAATAAGTGACAAACCCATCTGAAGAATTCAAATGCACGAGAGTTCACCTCCGCGATCACAATGGATTTATTATAGTGATCTTGTTCATATTGGCTTGGTTCCTTTCTTCCAGAATAGCAGCCCTTTTTTTTAAAAGATTTTATTTATTTTTAGAGAGGGAAGGGAGGGGAGGGAGAGAGAGAGAAACATCAATGTGCAGTTGCTGGGGGGCATGGCCTGCAACCCAGGCATGTGCCCTGACTGGGAATCGAACCTGCGACACTTTGGTTCGCAGCCCGTGCTCAATCCACCGAGCTATGCCAGCCAGGGCTTAATAGCAGCCCTTTTTAAACATTTTGCTTTTTTCCCCAAAGAAGTATTGTGAAAATTTTTCAAAAAAACAATGTTGAAAGACTTTTACAGTGAATGCATATGCACATACCTAGATTCCTGAACATTCTGCTAGTTTTGCTGTGTGGCGCTTACCTGTCTAGCCCCCTATCATATTCTTCTTTTCTGCATTTCGAAGGAAGCTGCGGAGCACAGTCTCCCTCCTTCAGGTGGTTTAGCCTGTATCAGACCTGCCATGCTTGGGTTCTCAGTGTTGTGCGTGCAGGACAGCAGATGAAGCACCTTGTGGGAAGCACTAGTTGTACGGCATAACAAGACTGAACGTGGTCAGGCAACGTAATCGCCGTCTGAGCACCCGGGAGCCTTGGGAAACGGTCAGGCACATTCTAATGACAACGGCTCCATCACGATCGTGTATACTCAGCGATTGCCATTTTCCTTTTAATGCCTCTAGCTTTTAAGTCTTTGTTCATCTTTATGGTCAAACGAGAGAAACCGTCCTTAGATTCAGTAACATGCTTCACTCCCTTCCTCTGGCCTTGCTTGCTTCCTCTCTGCAGAGAAGAGGGAGAACTGGGTGACTTCAAGTAGCTTCTTCTCCAGGCCTCTCCTTCTCTGATCCTCAGTGTTCTCTTCCCCGTGGATCAGGCTTTTGACAGCGTGTGGACACCGGCCTGGTGAAAATGCTCAGTGACAATAAGGAAAAACTAACTTTACTTAAAAGATTGTTTCTTGTTTTTTAAGTTCAATTCCAGGTGTTCTCTACATTGGCATTATAGGGCCAGCATTGATTTCATCAAGAGAGGCATAAAATACCCAGTTTGAAAACACGAGTTGACTGGCATTTTATGGCACATTTATGCTAATGAGGAAGCTGTTCGCCTGCCAGTTCTGTATGCTGGGGCAGTTCATGTGCTGCACGCTTTGCCTCTATGCTGTACAGGTTCCATCAAGGAAATGTTGTTTATTTAAATAACAGCATCTAATGTTGTACGAGGAAACTGAGAATATTACTAATACTTTGCTTGTTGATGGTTTAGGAAACCACGGAGTGATAATTCTTTTAAGAAATACCATAGCTGGGCCCTGGGTGGGTGGCTCAGTTGGTTGGAGCATCATCCGTACACCAAAAGGTTGTGGGTTCAATTGGAAGGCAACTGATGGATGTTTCTCTCTCACACTGATGTTTCCCTCCCCTCCCCTCCCCTCCCCTCTCCTCTCCTCCCCTCCCCTCCCCTCCCCTCCCCTCTCCTCCCCTCCCCTCCCGTCTCCCCCTTCCTTTCTAAAATCAATGAATATATCCTTGGGTGAGAATTTAAAAAAATCAAATTACAGAAATACTGTATTTGGGACTATGTTATGGCATTACTGTGCTACACAGACTTGCAGACCCTGGCAATCAGTAGCTGACACTGATCTCTCCTGTCGTTCAAACAAAGCACATGTAAGTCGTTTCCTACTGAAGCCCATTTTACCTACAGCGAACCGTGATACTAGTACATAAACACACACAGTGGGCTGTGTCTTATCTTGACTGTGTGCCGCGCATCAGTGGTTCTCAGATATTATTTCATAGACAGGGAATTGATTTTCTCCTTAAAGCATGTGTGGTACCAAGGAGACACGGCAGCTCCTTATTTGCACAACAAGGGGTTTAAAACATCCTGCCGTCTACTGTTACGACCATTTGGGGTCACACTGGAAGGGTAGGAGGAACGGCCGATGACAAACTGTTCCCAAGATCGGCGGACAACTCAGCGTGGCCGTGGCGGGTCCGCAGAGCGGCACTGGGAGAGACGGCCCGCCTACAGCGGGTCTAGAGGATGAAAGGGAACATTGTGTGTCCGTTTTCACGACGCACACTGATCACACGCGTTGCGTCCCGAGGATTCTGGGGGAGAAATGACTTGTGTAGCTTAGTAAGAGGAGACATCCCTGCCGATCAGACGCAAAGCCTTCCAGGGCCTTGGAGTGATCGACGGCGGATCTGGCAGGTTCTCCAGCTCAGTGTCAGTTACCGAACAGAAACCTGACGCCTGGAGGGGAAGAACAAGAGGAAGCCAGAATTACCAGAATTACAGAATTGTGTTCCTTCCTGCCTGAAGATAGAGTCATCTTATTCAGCAGCAGCTCCTCAGCGTGTGGCTGAGAAATGTATTTGAGCTAGGAGTGTAGGCAAGTGAAGGGATCCAGTTTTCCAGGTGTGTGTGTGTGTGTGTGTGTGTGACCTTTCCTGTGATGCTGCTTTACCTTTCTTTTCCAATGTGGATCTAGTAACTCTGAATCCTCTGATTAAAACCTCTTAGTGACTTGTAATCGAGTGTAAATGCCGCAGGACCTGGGCCCCGCTCACCTCTCCAAACCCAGCTCGTGCGATTCTCCTGCCTCGAAGACTGTGGGCTGGCTTCCTTAGGTTGGTTTCTGCTGCTTGAAGCGGGGCCCGTCGTTAGGAATCTTTGCATCGGTTGCGTCCTTTGTCTCCCCAGATTTTGCTCAGATGCTGCCTTCCCAGAGAGGTGCTTCCGGAACGCCTGCCCTGAGCGCATACCCCTCCGCGCTCCCCCTCACACAGCGGTGGTGGGGGGCCTTCCTGTCTCGGGTTTGCTTATGTGGGTTTATTGCTCTGTGTTGTTGACAGCAAGAAACTCACCTTCCTAGATCAGTATTGAATCCCCAGCGCTTAAACAGTACCTGGCGCATGGCGCACACCAGTGCTGATTGTCCAGGGATGTTTTCTGGGAGCAGCCCCTGCCGATTGTGCCTCTTCAGTGATTTCTTGCGTCGATAGTCTGAACTGTTGGTCTAGACAGTAATGTCATTATGTTCAGCAAAGAGGCATTATTAGATGTTTATTTGCCACTGACTTGGAGTGATCGCAGTCTTTCACAATTGTCCTAGCGTGGATAAGTGACAGCAGTGGGAGGTAGGCAGGATTAGGTAGAAATTTTGTTTCTGCTGCTGTTGAGCTCTGGATGCTCGGGAAGCCTCCTTTTCCCCGTCTCTGTGACGGGGGTGCCAGGGGACTCTGGGGGTGTTATGAACAGTACCGGACACGCTAGTGTATCTGCAGAGGGCCCAGGATGGGCCCTGAGCAACGCCACACACATGGAAGGGGTTTTATCAGTCATAAGTGCAGCATTTTTGCCTGTGTCATTCCGAATTTTCTTCCTCTTTGCTGTAAACATGCCTTGTATGTAAACAAGGCCAGAGTGATAATGATACAGATGAATGGAAATAGTGGCCTAATAATGTACTAAAATATTTTTTTTATCATTTCAGGTGTGTTTTAGTAAAGTAGCACATTTTACAAAGTGCCCTCAGGCTTAGCTCAGCTCAATGTGATTTTGCAATTTTATTTTATTTGCATTTTACTGGTATATTTTATGAACATATAAATGATATATGTTTTCCCATGCCCTTTTACACTTCCGAAAATGTAGTTTTGGCTTTAAAAAAAATGATGTTTTTCTCCTTTCCAGCTGAGTGTTTTGCATGCTGTGATTTTAGAGGTAAGGTTTTAATCCGAGCTCTCCATATCTTCCCATTGCACCTCTAACTAAGACCAGCAGCACCGTGAATTGAACACGCACCACTCTGAACACGTGCAGGCACCAAATTTGCAGGGGACTGTGGTGTGAGGTGTTAGGAAAGTGTGGGCTCAAGGCAAGCCGTGGGGGCAGGGGTCCACCTTGGGTTTGTACTTGCTGTCGGAGAAGGCAGATCCTCATGCATCGTACACAGAGGCAAGTGTTTATCTAATACTAACAGGTAACCCAGCACCTCAAAGAGATTGAGCATTTCCACGCGGAAAACCAGGGGCAATGTTGTTGTGGGGAGAGAGGGCATGCGCACAGGCTCCCGGCAGGAAGTGGCCTGCTTCCACCCAAGGTGACTCATGGCCTCATCCCACAGGTGACTCAGTCCCTCTCGTCTCAGCAAGCACAGGACCACTCACACTACTGCATGCTTCCTGTCCCCATTCGGTTCCGAACACCCACTGTTCTGATTTCCTCTCTGGCCCCTCTCCGGCCCCCACCCCCACCCTGGGCCTGTGGAGCTGGAGGGCTTATGGAGGAATGGCTCTGACCCCCAGTTCTTCTTTAAATATTCCGTTCACTTCTTTTTTCCCTCCAGCCGCAACCTAGTTCTCACTCAAGGGCGTTTCCTCTGTCACCCTGTGCAAGTGTGACTTCTCCCCGTGCCTGTGCTCATCCATGGGGACTGACAGGTGTTGATCCCACTGCCAATGACAGCCCGTTCCCCACCCATGGCTTCCTCCATTTCTTTCCCCAAGTGCTCGTATCCGACCCATCGGCTCTTTTCCAAACAGATCTGGAGTCGGACCATTTCTAATTAGCCCTCCCTTTACCATCTGTTTCAATCTACCGTCGCCCCACCTGGGGTATTTGTAACACCTTCTACGTGATTTCTTTATGTCTACCCTTGTGCCCTTTGGGCTTACTTTTCATAGAGCGTTCCTTTGAAACCCGAAGTCAAATCAGGTCACTTCATGGCACCAAGCCATCCTGTGGCTTCCAGCCCCACGAAGAAGCCGAATGTCCTGCATTATCTGACTCCCCAGTGACCTCCGCAATCTCCTCGTCTGTGGCTCGGGCTTGTTTACTTCTCTCTAGACACACTGTCTCCCGGCTGTACCAAGAACTTTGCCAACAATGCCCTTGACTCGTGGCTTATGCACCAGCTCTTTCCCTTTATCTGGAACGTTTTTTTCTCCCACCCGATATTCTCTCATCTGTCACTTCTTTCAGATCTCTCCTCAAAGGCCAAGAGAGGGGTGAGTCTTCCCTCAACTCGCCTGGATAAGACGGCAATCCCTGTCCTGCTCCCCATCCATCCTGCTTGCTTTGATTTTTTCCTCGGAGCACTCATCGCGATTTTGTTTATTCTGTGTGTGTTTGCCACGCTTCCCCAAGGATGAGTGCTCTGTGAGAAATGAGACTTTGCTTATTATTTTGGTCCTCTTCACCGAGAACAATGTGGAGAATTTAGTAAATGTATATTCATTATTCATGGAATGAATGTTCAAATTATCTCACCACTCTTCAGAATTAGAATAGAAGGAATTCTTCCCTTAAGTCACCAGGAGATGTTTCTCCTGCTTGCAAAGGGAAACTGCCTTTACCCAGTTTCAGAGAAATAATGGAAGATGGGAAGGAAATGAATGTGGGACAATAAGACTATAGTAGTTACGATTAAAGTTACTTGGGAGTCTCACATCCATGCCAAAATATAGGCTATTTGTTAAAGCTTAGAATTTATAGAACCTATTTATTAACACTTAGAATTTTAGAGATAGAGGTGACGTTAGGGGGAACTGAGACACAAAGAGGCAACGTGAACTTGTCTGAAATAATGGAACTAACCTGCGGTGGGCCAGGTTGTGTCTAAGCCTCATTATTCTGCATTCAGGATTCATTCATTCATTCAACAATGAGTATTTACTGAGCACCCGCTCAGGGTTGGCTGTGGGCAGGGAGATAGACATAAGATCTCCTTTGATGGATCTGATAGGAGCCCAGGAGATAGAGTAAAAATATTAAAATGAAATTAATACATCCTTGGGCAATGCACCCTGAAGGAGGAAAGAGCATTTGAAAAGTGTACATTTATGAGAGGAGGCTGCCCAGTGTGAGGGGTAAGTCCGCCTGGATTGGTGTGGTCAGGCCGTGAGTGGAGTGTGGAGGGATGGGGTGGGGTGAGCAAGAAGAGCAGGAGGGGGATACATTCGTGCACAAAGACGAGACATTGACCCTTGGAGGGAGCAGGGAGCAGCCAGTGTTATCACCAACTGAGGGACAACGTAGGTGACCTTCCCTAGTGCCGGTCTTGCTTTGGTGTTGTCGCTCCATTGCCCACTGTGAAGCATCCCAGGTACTGAGGGCTGCGTAAGCCCACCCACAGTCTTGTCTGGCCTGCTCTTCAGCTCCAGGGATCGGGTTGCCATCAGCTGAAAAGGTCCACCTCTTGTTTGTGTTAATGGACTCATTTCCACTTTCTTCCTCTTTTTCTTTTTTTCCCAAAAAGCCCTGCCCTAACAATCTAGTTCTTTGTAGCTCAGGCTTTCTCAGACAGCTAGCTAACTTCCTATTTTTATTGCTGAATCATCCAATCAGGCTTAATTGTCTCTCTCTCTCTCCCCAGCTGGCTCTGTCCTTTTGCAGAAGAATTCTGCTACAGGTGCATTTTTTAAAATTAGGAAGATAGGAGTGCCTAAATAGGGACCCAGCCAGAGTCTCATGGTGAATTCTGAAGAACATGACATGATTAATGCGTTTCATCCTTCGTCACGGTGACTCAGGTTTCAAACCATCCTATCACAGGCTGGCCCATAGTACTCACTGAAAAAAAAATACATATTTTTAAATTCCGTTTAAATGGTTTGTACTTGTTGCTTAATTATTTCCTTTCTTTTTAGAAACCTTAGATCAATTCAAAATTGAGTCACAGATTTTCCCGAAGGAAGTGTGGTTTGAAATAAAAACAACTAAAAATGGGAAGTTTTGAAATGAATGAGAATTCATTTTGATTTCCCCTCTGTTATTCATGAAAAACTAGAGGCCCAAATAAATGTCTTGTTTAAAAGTTTAAGGGGGATGATTAAACTACTTAAGAATACCGCTTTTAATTCCTACCATACAAAAGTCTTTGGGTGAATGCTAAGAAAAATATGAAGTTAACACATACACCAAGTTTCTAAAATACTTTGTTCTATGTACTTTAAAATAAGAAACATAATTGATTTTAATATACTTTATTGGTATCCTATAATTAGTCCTAATTAGTGAATAATATGCTAGTGGTAAAATAAACATTTTTTTCTGCTAGGTTATTAAAATATTAACGTTCAGATATTTATATTAGGTTAACCTGTTCAGAAAAATGTCACTTATACTGTCCCAAATGATATATTTTGACTTGTGTAAGTCAAATGAAAGATTCAGATTGTCTGATTGACCATGTTTTTATGCACTTCTATGATATTCAAAATGTTTCTAGAAAACTTCATTTAGCAAATATTTGATTTCCTCCTTTACTGTATTCATATTTACTTAGCTCTACAAATAAATCTTGCTCAACTATTTCATATTTTAAATTTTATTCATAAGGCTAAAATCGATGGAGAAATAGAAGGAAAACTTAGCCTATTGAGCTAGCACGGCAATTACTAGATGATGTCAAATAATCCCCACAGTAACTGTAAGGGTAGGTATTACTTATTTTATAGGTGAGGAAACTCAGGTTCAGAGAGACTGGGAAAGGAGATCATCGTAAGAAATCAGTGACAATGTCCTTCAGAGGAAGAACGTTGATGCCGTACATTGGAAGTTTCGTAAATAAATATAAAACGATGCCCACGGGCCCCTGCGCGTTCCCTGCCCCCCAGGGATTCGGAACGCTGTTCCCCGAGAGTGGGAGCGCTGCAGAGAAACAGAGTGAGATTCAGCGTGCTGCGTGAGGTGAAATAAGGCAGCCCGGAGGAATCGGGGACTTCTATTTTCATCTCTGTCACTATCTCATTAAATGAGCTCAGAAAAAACATTTAACCTTTCGAAACCTGCGTTTCTCCTTCTGGGGGAAAAAAGGAAGTAGAACAATGAGGAGATTTATCTAACACGGGTTTTCTGCTGATGGAACAGTGTGAATTTCAAGTTCCTGGAATAAAGGTTGCTGGAAGGAAGCGCTCTTTAGATAAATAATTACGACGGTCTCGAATCACCCTGGGAGGCTGGAGAGCGTTTTCCTAGTTGCACAGGGGACAAACATTGCATACTTTTCTCGGTGCCCCTCCTCCAACCAGGAGCACTGTTTGGGTTGAGAACGAAGTTGCTGAGAAAGAGACTTGATTTCTAGTCTCCATCTGTCATTAACTTGCTGTGTGACCTTGCTTAAATCGTTTAATCTCTGAGACCTCAGTTTCTGTGTCTGTTGCCTATTTCAACCTGAAAGAACCTAGATGCATCCCAGTCTCCCGGAATAAAGCTTGGCATGTAATATATGCTCAATAAATGACAGGTTGAAGGAAGGAAATGGCGGATCGCTGTGCTGCCTTTATTTGCTTCATTGCCCGAGGCTGTGAGGAGGTGCCAGGTAGAGAAATGACCGGGATGCCAGGGAAACAGCAGTACTACGGGGCGAGGGGGGATGTTTGAAAGAAATTAATGATTTTCTCTGACTAGGCTCATATGTGAGGGTCAGGCTTCCAGAAATCAGCTAAAATGTGCTCAATCGTCTGTGGCATGGATTTGTTTCTGAGCCTGACCCTCTTCTGACCGCAAATGTGATTTACACGGCAGAGAACTGGCCTCAGGATAAAAATCACACGGGTACGGCTTGATTTTTCTCGCGTCATTTAGTCCCTTAATGCTCTCCATAGTTCTCTTCCGATGCCAGTCTGACATGGTTTTCTTTAACTTTTTATTTGGAAATAACTTTTATTTTACAGAAGAGTTGTAAAGGTAGTAAGGAGATGGTGTTCCTATGTGCCTTTCACCCAGGTGCCCCTAAGTTAACATTTGAAATAACTCTGGCACCTTTTTCAAAAGTACAAAATTAGTTTTGCCACCTTGTACGTGGGTACGATACTATGGACTAACAGACTCTCCAGCTTCCACCAGTTTGTTCACGTCCCTTTCCCTTTCTGGCATCCGGGGGCCCCACATCTAACCAGCCTGTCTCCTTAGAGATGCGTGACGTCCTGGAGTCTGTACATGATGGTGACACTGAGGAGTACTGGTCAGGTGTTTTGCAGAGTCATTTTTCTGCAGCTTTCTCATGTTGAGTTATTAGGATACGTGACACCACGTGGCTGGTCATTGGTGACGCTGACCTTGATACTTGATTAAGGTGGGGTTTGCCAGGGGTTCCCCGCTGTGCCCCGTTCATTAGAAGCAAGTCCCTAGGTACAGACTGTGTTCAAGGGGAAGGAAACTCATCTCTGCCACCCGAAGGGAGGAGTGTCAACAATTTTGGACATGATGGAAAAACCTCTACATTAATTAATATGTATTTTTGCCCTGGCTGGCGTAGCTCAGTGGATTGAGCGCAGGCTGTGAACCAAAGTATCGAAGGTTCGATTCCCAGTCAGGGCACATGCCTGGGTTGCAGGCCACGGCCCCCAGCAACCGCACATTGATGTTTCTCTCTTTCTCTCTTTCTCCCTCCCTTCCCTCTCTAAAAATAAATAAATAAAAACTTTAAAAAAGTTAATACATATTTTAAGGGAGAGTTAGGCTACGTGGCTATCCTGTTCGCCTCAGAGTTTGGCTCACTCATTTCACCAGGTCGATGGGGCTTGTCTGCTTGTCTGCAGTGATACTGCATGCCACAGTATCACTGTGGCATTCTGGCGGTGACTGCTCTCATTTCTCCCACACTTATTATTTGAAATTCTTCCATCAGGACAGCCTGCCCCTTCTCTTATTATTTACTTATTTAACCATGTGTTTGCTTCAGTATGGGCTCATGAATATTTGTGTTATTCTTTGGGTTTTAATCCAGTATTATTGTTATCCATTTTGTTGCTCAGACTCTTTAAACGAGAGTCAACTCTTTCAGGTTGGTCCCTCTGTTCTTCGAACACGTCCCTAACGTTTTTTCTTCCGGCCTTACTTGCCGGCAGTACGTGTTGCTCCATATTCTTCTCCTATTTAACCTTCTCTGGCCCTTGAACCTGCAGTTTCTTCAGGGAACCCTGGCGATCTTATTGGGATGACATTTAGAAACTAAGATCCAGGCATCAGATGCGCTTGATGCTCCTGAGGTTTCGCTGCACCGGGCTCTGTGAGGGGACGGACAGTTTTGACCTAGGTCCGTGTCTGTGTGCGACTCAGCCCTGATGAGGTCGCTTTCCACTCCCCCTGACTCGGGCCCCCTGGAAGACTTCAGTGTGACCGATCGTAGATTCTCACTTTTCTACCACTTTTCCCACCAATTAAATGTTCAAATAATGACGAAAGCAATGATCAGCAAGGAATAAGATTTCAAAACTGCCTAAATCAGAAAGGCTTTTGGATTGTACCCTTGGTCACTTTTCTGAGTTTCAGACTCTCTTGCTGAACCTCACTCAACCCCTTGCTAAATTTTCCGGCTTGAACATCTGCGTGGCATTTCCAATTCGGTGTGTTAAAGGGGCTGCCCTTCGCTTGCCTGTGCAAGGACCCTTCTCTGTTCCGTGCATCTTAGCAGCAAGACTACACACCCAGGCATTTCAGTCAGACTCCGTCAGCTCGCCAGTCCGTCCCTGGCTAAGTCCTGCTGACTTCACATTTTCTAAAGAATAGAATTGATGTTCTCTCTCTGTCTTTTTCCTTCTGGCCTTGCTCTAGTCCAGAAATGCATTGCCTTTCAGTGGGGGAACTGCACCCGTTCCCTGTCTGGTCTTGTTTTTAAGCCCCGCCCCTGTCCATCCTTCTCACTGCTCAAGCAAACACCCTGCCGTTACTCCTGTAACCCCTCTGAAACGAGTCCCCATTATTTAAGGAAACAAGTCCAGGTTTGAAAATGGTCATACACAGTGTTCTAAACCTCTGGGTTTCCACAGTCGTTGAGTGCCTGTGGCTCAGGTGCAGGCCGTATCTTGGTTCCCTTGTGCTTAGGCTGAATTCTCAACTCCTCGCAGGAAGAGTGCCCGCCTGTGTCCTCGCTGACCATGCCGGCCCCCATTGCTGACCACAGCACACACATGCACATGCATGTGCACACGTGCCTCTTTCAGGATTCCCGTCTGGACCTCATCTCGCAGATTCGTGGAGTAGACTTTTATTGCAGCATGGCTAGGTGCACTTCTGTCACTATGGTGATAATTACTGACTGCATGTAATATGCCAAGATGTCTGCTAAGTGCATTGCCTGCTTTCTTCTTTATCATCTTTCTTCCATGACCGTGCCACGGTCTCCTGTCTGTGCTGCTGCCTGGTCTCTGAGGGCGCACTCCCGGGGAAGGCCCTGGACCTTCCCTGCGCTGTGTCACCCTTGCCCGCCCAACACCGTCTCTGGAGTTTGGGGGTCTGTCACGTGTTTTGCAGTGAACAGATGAGCAGACCCTGGAGCAGGCCAATGCAAGGGGAGGACAATCACAGACTTCTCAGAACATCCGTTTTTGAATTCAGTGTCTGTCCCTAGAAACTCATCATGTTCGCTGCTAAGATGGCGTGTTGGTGCAACGACTAACCCCGGTTATTCTGTGGTGAATGCTGACAACGTGGAAACACTTCTGAGTCTGGTACGTGCATTCCTCCTAATTAACAGTCGCAGAACGCTTCCAAGCCGGTGTTCTCCAGGTTTCACAAGTGAGCACCTGCAGGCCACGGCGGAGTTGGGGGGGCCTCCTCCAGGGCTCGAATACCATTCTGTACGTTCTACCTGAAGATGGGAAGCACCGGACTGTGTTGGCACCGATGGGCTGTGTGCCTGTGATGCGCTTCATGTTTATACCTGGCCCGTGCAACCTTCCCATGCTTTCTCCTCCTTTCCCCTGTCCTTTCTGTGGCCTGAGACGTGATAAACGTTTGTTGTAGATCATGGAACCACAAGATGAAGAGAGCCCGAGTCCCAGAGTTTCTGCTTGGAGCAGAGACACTTGTTGCTGAGGGACACCCTTGAACTTGAAATGAGTGCGGTTACTTCTGTATTGTTAACTCTCTGAGATTCGAAATTCGGTGGTCGGAACTGTTAGCATCACCCTAACTGATACAGAGCTGAGCGGTGGTTATCTCATTTGTCCTAGGCTGCACAGTTCTGTAAGTTATGTATGAACAATTAAAAATTGGTTTGATCCGGCCTCATAGTTTATATTTTCTTAACTTACATGGCACCTTACTAAGTATGAATGAACAATTTTCTGTTTTTTAAATTTTGTTTGGCCTTTGACAAATATTTTTCTTATCACTGCTCCTATATTTAGCTCCTATGGAAAGTTTGCCGTTATAACTGGCACCTGCTTTTCATGGAGGGGGGGGTGGTTCTTCATTGCAGACAACTTCAAGGTGAGGGTAATCGCTGACGTATGTGGACACATTTGGTGATGGATTAGTCAGTGACATTTCTCAGTTTTTGACTGGGTATTGGGAGAATGCTTGTTGTGTGTTTATGGTGACAGAGTGACTGTATTTTAGTGGAAAACTGATGGAAAAACGGAGCTAGCAGTAATAGCAAGCAGGTTCCTTTGAACTTACCGAAGGGGCCACAGAACATCTTTGCGTTGACTTCTCTCTTTTCCTTCCTGAGTTTTCAGCGTAATGCACAGGCCATGGTTTTATTAATGTAACAGACTTGAATTTTGTGGCGTAGATCCAACACTACCGAACGTATCACTTCGCAAATGTTCTTTAAACATCTGAGAGTCTCGTCTGTGAAACGAAAATAATGAAATCTTACTCATAGGATTACCTCGAGGGATTAATGTGAGGAATAAATGAGGGGAAGTATTTAAGCATAGAACCTAGCTCATGGGAGCCAAATTAATAAACGGTGTCAGTGTTTATCATCATTATTGCTCTTGTTGTAGTGTTTTCTTCACTTGAGCATAGTCTCAGCCCTCAGAATAACGGGAACAGCTCTCCAGCTCTGTGCTGGTTGTGCGGCACGGCCTCCTGCTTTCCCTTCTGTGCAACAGTACACGAACAGCTCCTGTACGTGGGTCAGCGTAGGCCTACAGTCGCACGTGTCCCATGGGTGGTACCACACGTTGGACCCCGCAGCTCTAGTCAGCCATTGCTCTGCAAGGATTTGCCTGAGAAGCATTATTCCCATAGCTTTTTCTTTCCTGTTAAGTGTCCTATTTATACATGAAATGTCAGTCTTCCAATATTTAGCTTTATAAGGCTTTGGAGAGAAAGAATCCTTTTTTTTAGTTTTTTTCTATTCTTTTTTTAAATTAATATTTTTCCCATTCCCATTCCTCCCTGTCCTGTACCCTCTTTCACCTCCATCAGGTTTAACCCCTCCTCTCTGAAATCAACACGCCGACTGTTGTCCATGTCTATGAGTTCTTCCTCTTTTTTTCCTTTTTTTTTTTTTGCTTTATCTCCTCAACACCCCCCACCCCACCCCAGGCTGCCACCCTGCTCTCCATCTACAAAGCTGCCTCTATTTCACTTGTTCAATCTCTTCATTAGATTCCACACGTGAGTGGAATCACATGGTGCTTGTCTTTCTCTGGAGGGTCTCCTATTTTTAAAAAAATCTATGTATCAAATACAGCTTTTAGTTATTGTACTTTGTGTACTTCTTAGGTATGTAAAATCATGGAATAACACTTTTAAAATATCTTTAAAAACTTATTTTGCTTTGTCTGTTTTCCCAAATCATTGTGAAAAATATTTTCATGGTTTTTAATAACATGCATTGATTTGAACCCATTTTATGGGGCGTCACTGGAAGAGAGCCCTCCGTCCTCAGCATGTCTGCAGGAGGGAGTGAGGGTAGTGTGAGGGTCCCAGTTGCCCTGGGTCCCCCCTGAGCTCAGAGAGCAAGGGCCCAGAGAGCCAGAAAATAGTGGGTAGCTCTCAGCCACTGATGCTTGGCTTTAAAATGAGTTTTATGATTTTTAGAAAAGTATGTACTTTTTAAATTAGATTATACCTAGATAAACATTAACAGAGTGTTTTTGCTTAAGTACACAGTTCTATTATGGGCTTAGGCTGAGAGCCATGAAAAGGGAGGCTGGACTGGTCCACTGAGGACACTGTCAATGGACTCCTCTCTGTCCTGAGACTTGCAGTTCAGTGCCACCTTCTGTATTTAATAGCAGTTTGTCTACAAAGTGAACGTGTGTTTGCAATAAACCTTGCATTACAAAGTGACCACAGTAAATGTAGTTTACATCTATCTCCCCCAATATTTCCTTGAGATGAGAGCTTTTATGGTTTACCCTTTTAGTAGCTTCCAAATATACCATACAGCCATGTTAACTATAATCATCATGTTGTACATTATATCCCCAGTATATGGTGTGTGTGTGTGTGTGTGTGTGTATTTATCTTATACCTGAAGTTTGTACTTCTGATCACCTCCATTGTATTCCCCAGCTCCCCAGGCCCTGACACTGGTGAACTGGTAACCACTAATCTGGTCTCTTTGGTATGAGGCTGTTGTGTTTTTTTTTTCCAGATTCTACATACAAGTGATATTTGTCTTTCTCTGTTTTATTCACTTAGCATAATATCTTCAAAATTAATCTGAGTTGTGGCAAATGACAGGATTTCCCTCTTCTTTTTGTGGTTGAATAGAATAAATGTAATGTGTTATGTCTTGGCTACGGTAATGATACTGCAACGAACCTATGGCACAACTATCTCGACACGGGGATTTTGTCTCCGTTGTACGTATACCCGGAAGTAGAATTGCTGAATTACAAGTATTGTTTTTATTTTTTATTTTAAATTGTTTTATTTTAATTGTTTATTTTTAATTGTATTATTTTTTGTTGTTTGAGGAATCTCCATTGTGTTTTCCATAATGTATATGAATTTACATTTCGTACAGAAATCCCACATTTTGTAACTTATTCTAGCTTAAATATTCTTTTGCATACAGCACTGGCTGGCATAGCTCAGTGGATTGAGCGCGGGCTGCAAACCAAAGCATCGCAGGTTCGATTCCCAGTCAGGGCACGTGCCTGGGTTACAGGCCACGGCCCTCAGCAACCGCACATTGATGTTTCTCTCTCTGTCTCTTTCTCCCTCCCTTCCCTCTCTAAAAAGAAATCAATAAAATCTTAAAAAAGATAATATATTTCTCTAAAAAAAGATTCTTTTGCATACAAAGGATTAACTTACATTTGAAAAAGATAATTTCGATTCTATTTTAGAATAGCATGGATAATTACTGCTTCCAACAAAGGTCATGAATATTTTCTGTTCATGATTATGACTAAAAGGACCAGAAGACCCAATATAAATACCCTGATATGAATGAAAACCTGCACATTCCACATGAAGATATGTATTGGGGATGGAGAGTGGGCGAGACAGTCTGGGGTGCGTAACGTGGAAACGGGATAATGGCCAGAACTGAAACTCCTCTGCCGGACTGCTTATCTGGACCAAATTTCACTGCTGTCGTTTGTTGTCTCTTTTGGCTGGACTCAGGATTTGGGCCCCTTAGGATTAAAAGGGCCCGTGTTTAAGGAGATCTTCAAAGAGGACAAATCAGAAGAGTAGGAGAAGCCAAAGGGTGATTCACAGATTTGCTAATCAGTCCCTAAATAATTGAGAGGCAATTAGATTTGAAGGGCTTGTCAATAACAGGAAACCCTTAGGTAACCTTAAACCTGGAGATCATTATCACCAGGGAGAAGGGATCCATTTCAAGGTTCCTTTTTCCTTCTCCCCTTTGGCAGCCCTTGTGAATCCATACCACGGCATGCCCCTGACGTTAAACACCCAAGAGAACCACAGTTTGTTTAAAAACGTGTATTCGAAATATATCCCTTCTTATAATCTTCCTTGTTTGCACATAAATCAGAATTATGCTATTTCCTTAGATTTATTTATTTCTCTATTTTAAAAATTCTTTCTAAAACTCATCCTGGGAGCTTCACAGGTAAGTTAATTTTATTTTTTACTTTTAAATACTTAAAATATAAATAGTATTACAAGAGTGATACAGCTATATTATTTTAAAAAACTCTAAACTTAAATATGCTAATAAGCAAGAAATCAAAGTCTTCATATCATTTCATCTATTTAATTCACTAGATAACAACTGTTCATGTTTAATTTATATACTTCCACATTCTTGTTTGTGAAGTCATTTGCAATATATAAAAACTTTATAAAATGTGTACATTTTTAAAATTTGATCATGCTGCCAACATTATTCTGAAACTGGTTTTCTTCACTCAAAATATATGATGGAGCATCTTCTCAGATTAGTCCTAGAGCTACCTTAATATTTTAAATAAGGGCACAGAAATGTATTCTGTGTTCCTACACAATATAATTAATTATTCCTTAACTGATGGGCATGTAGACTGATTACAATTCAATGTTATTAAAAACCATGCTACAGAAAGTATTCTTATATATAGCTCACTGATCAGTTTTATGAATATTTTGTATGAGGAGGTTGATAAAAATAATTACTGAGTTAAAGACATGCATGTTTTTATTTTGTAGAGGCACCATTAAAGTGAACTATTAAAATCATTAGGTGTTTTGTTGCAGTCACAATACACAGAGGTACCCATGTAATTTGAAGCACCTGTGTATCCCAAACACCTGTTTTAAATATATTCCAACTAATGGGCAAGTATTCGCCTTGCTTTATTGCCTAGTTGATTTAGATTATATGCTTACACAGTACGATAATGTGCTGTTTCCAATAGCTTTTGATAAGCCATAAGTATAAAAGTGGTAATGTTAATATTCACTTTTTTACTTATGTGAAAACATAGCAGAAAATATGTCTAAAACATCATAAGTAAAAGTCAAGATCTGTATATTTGCTGAGGCGTGGCTAATTCCCCTTATTCCCTTGCTTGATGCAACCAGCAAAATACTGTCGTTGGATGAATTGTAATTGAAGTAAATGACTGTTTAGCTGTGGATGCTGGGTGGTGTGCTCTTTGTGAAGCCGAATCGTTCTCCGCCCTTGCTGATGCATTAGGTGGGGAATCACGCGGTCTGCCCCCTTGTCCTTGTGCCTTTAGTCTTGCCACTATTGTCCCTTCAGTTATTCTGTGAATGTCGGTCTGAGAAAGTTGTCCATTTCTTGGCATTAAAGCCTTCATTGGCTCAATTGTGTCATTTTTAAACAGTTTGATATATTTAGCTCTGTGACCATATGACATGCAGTTTCTGTCCCTGTATTATTAATACCTTTTGAAGGATCATTTATCAGCCGACACAGAGCAGGAATTAATAGATGTTTTGTCACCTGGCTGGCTCCCTAATTTCTTGCAGTGCCACCATTTGTGGATAGGAGCTTTTCAGTGTGCTAAAAGCACAGAGTTCCTTTAATGTTCTTAACCGGAAACTTGACCAGGAGTGAAGGGCGTGCACTTGACCCCCAGACTGCCCGTGTTGCAACCTTGGCTGTGCCACTCACTGGGTGTTCCAACATAGAGACCGGCTTCTCCGGGTGACCCGTCTGTAAAATGGGAACAAAAGTCTCCCTCCTTCTGTTCTCGTGAAGATGAAGGAAGGAAGGAGGTTTGCTTAAACCACCCAGAAATGATTTCTGTTGGCAGTTAGGTTGCTCGTAAAATTGTACTTAGCATTTCTTTGATTCTCTACATAAATTATATAGCAAAAATCGCTCCATTTGAATTTTGAATGAATCTCAATAATCTTGGAGACAATTATTTTGGTACAGTTTTCAGTGGTTAAGTGGTTCCCATTCAAAATTAAGTTTTTGCTGCTGTGAGGCCTTGATCACTGTTAATAAATTAAATCAATTAGAAAAAAGCAAAAATGCATTCACTGTCATGTGTACTTGCTTTGCTTTCTTCGTTATGTTGACTCATATATTCAGAAACATAAAGATGAAGTGAACATTTAGTTAACCATAACCTAGATGTCAAATGGCATAAACAAGTAAATAAAAACCTAATATAACTGTGATTAAAATATCACGTTTATGTTAGGAAAAGCGCTGGAATGCTCTGTAGAAACATACCGTATTTTTGGACTATAAGACGCACCCTCCCTCCGCAAATGTGGGAGGAATAACGGTTGCTGATGCCGCTGTTGAGTTCTGTTTCCATTTACATTGGTGAACTCTTGTGTTATTAAATATTTTACCACATTTTTTGCTTCAAATGTTTTTCCTATTATCCTCCTCTAAAACCTAGGTGTATCTTATGGTCTGAAAAATGTGGTACCTGGCATTCAGTGACCCCTCTTTATATAATGGTTAAGCTTTCTCACTATGCACTGGAGTTAAAAGTTGCCTCCGATAGTGTGATTTAGACTGTTAGTGTTGGAGCGGCTTGGTTTCCAAGTATGAGATAATGTTTAAGCTGTTGTAATGGAAAAATTACTATATGGAAGTAGCAAAGAGGAAGGGATATTCAAAATATTTGCTTCCAACTATTTGCTTAAAAGCCTACAACCCAAGTGTTTTACAAAAAAAGAGGGACAATGGACACAATGCCCTGAATCCTCTGCGTGGCCGGGGCCTGTGTTTGTGCCATCCTGGTACAGCTCGGGTGCCCGGAACATGCTCACCTGCTAGGACAAATGGGGTACCAGGACAGGTGGGGGGCATCATGGAGGGGAATCAGTCACAAGGTGTGTGTAGTGTCGGGGTGCAATTTGGCCTCCGCCACATTATTGCAATTGGCTGTTGAATATACTCTATTGATGCAAAATATTTTTACAAAAAAAGTGACATCAAAGAAACACCCATTGTAATACTGAAACTTCAGTCATGGTAGGGTTTTTGCATACAAGACATGGTATTAAACGGCAGTCTCTTTCCTTTAAGAAAAATTAATTGTATAAGATTATTTTTGCTAATTATTTTTTAAGGGTAGTAGGTCTTTTTTTAAAGATTTTATTTATTTATTTTTAGAGAGGGAAGGGAGAGAGAGAGAGAGAGAGAGAGAGAGAGAGAGAGAGAGAAACATCAATGTGCGGTTGCTGGGGGTCGTGGCCTGCAACCCAGGCATGTACCCTGACTGGGAATTGAACCTGCGACACTTTGGTTCGCAGCCCGCACTCAATCCACTGAGCTACGCCAGCCAGGGCTTGCTAATTATTTTTAAAGCTGTATATGCACCATATCCTAATGTTCCACTACAGTCATTTATCGTCCCCTAAGTAGGACTCTATCTTACTGGCAGTGTCATAGAGAGGTGATATTGTGACATTGGTCTCAATCACCATGCTTTTACCTGGAATTATCCAGAAATGATGACAGCAAATGTTTTATTTTTATCATCAAAACAGTAATCTTAATGATTCACTCCTTTTGAATGTGTAGGAACAGTTCAGAAATGATCTTGGAAAATGATGGAATAGCTATCAATAAAAAACACCATGTTTTATTGCAGTGATTAAAAAGAAAGCCAGGAACCATTTGTTTTCTTTGAAAATGCTTGGCATTGTAGCTGTCAGCAGTAACTAACACAAGAAGTTTGCCATTCAACTATTCCTATTTTGGATTCCTTAGTGACCTTGTTTTCAGTATCTGGCAAGGTTGCATTTGGCGGTTCGCTACTCCTTGGGGCATGACCCTCCTTAGCTACTACCCCTTTAATGGTTTGGCTGGTTGTAGAGAGTTTGTGGGCAAAGCTTTCAGCCATAAATTGCATGCAGAGTGCCATTTATTAGTTTTTCTCCCGTAACAAACCCAGTCCTTTAATGCTGTACTTAGAATCCATTTGCAATATTCTTTAGTGAGAGCATGGAATAATTATTAAATAATAAAAGCGACCTGGAAGACGTTTGATTGCCTCCTTCTACCCGATATCCCTCAGTAAGAGTTCACCCGCAGGAAGCTGGGTCACATCATGTGGAACAGCCTCTCCAGGTCTGTGTATCACAGCCTTGCATTTTACGATTGTTTTACGTGCCGTATTCAGAAAAGTGCTGGAAAGAAATTGGCAATTATTCTAGCCACTGGAATAGTGATGATCCGTATAAATCTTCAAGTGTATGCTTGAAAGGGTGTCTGCAAACAAAAGAGAATTGGTTTGGGAAATTTATTTCGGCAATCCTAAAACTGGAAATGAATCCAGAGTACATCAGATACGAGGACAATCTACATTTGAGTTATCACCTGTGATATTATAGATCATGTGGCTTCTTAAAATTCTAAAAGGCTGATGTAGGGAACATTATGCCACTCATGCTGACCTGTGGGGAAGGTCCTTCCACAGGTCTTTCCTCTGTGTGTGTTCCTGGTGGCATCTCTGTCTCCAAATTTCCTCTTACGGGGATACCAGTCTTGTTGGGTTAAGGCCCATACTGAGGGCCTCATTTTAGTTTAATTACATTTTAAAAGGCCTTATCTCCAAACACAGTTATATTTTGAGATGCTGGGTGTTACGCCTTCAACATATGGATTGAAAAGAGACAGTTCAGCCCATTATGATATTCCTTCTTTCTCACTTCTATTCTTTCTTGCGCATTCATTTCATTTCTCACGCATTCATGCTTTCTCGCTTTCTGTTTGGGAAATGTAGATGCATTGTCAGGACCTGTAAAGATTCATTTTTTTTCTGTTTTAAGCAAGCAAATGCACACAAAAACTAGGCAGTAGTTAGAATCCCTAGATATTACAACTAACAGTCACTGGAACTCTTCTGTTCTGTTTTTAAAGCATTCTAAGCTAACAAAATAAATGTCTTGAAGTCCGCGTGTAAAAAAATATGACATGCTTTACTCATAAGAACACATTTCAGGTCTTCGCTCGGATCTGATTTGTTTTTGACTTATGCATGTTTGTAACACAACTGACAACCTGACTCCCTGGTACTGTAGCATTGGGAAGGGGTTGGGGTTGGGAAGAAGGTGATGTCAGCCGTCATCGTCCAGCTCCTGCTTTACGGTCGGGAGACACAGGCCCTGAGGTTCCAGGGCAGAGTCCGCACTGGAACCTGCCTTCCTGGCTGGAGACCCAGAGCTCCCAGAAGAGCTGCTGGCCGAGCTGGGGTTGTGTTCTTGCATTTGAGGTCTCATGGACCCTACCCTTTAGTGGGAAAGGCTGCTGAGGTTGCCGACCCATAATGTGGGGGAAAAACCCACTTTATTAGGGTTTTTTTTTCCCAAACGGTAGAAGAAAACATACTCAATAAGACAAGCCAAGGACATAAAGATATAGGACAAAGGCCAGATATGCCCACCCTCCACCCTAAATGGTCTCATCAATGTAAATCTTTTCCTACTCCCTAATTTGCAGAAACACGATCTATTTTTAGTTTTCTCTCATAGTTGGCTAGAGCGTAGAAAAACAAAAATCAGAAAACATTTTTCTTCTGTTCCATCTGTCCCCTTTCCTGCACCCTGAATCATTTCAGTCTTATCGACCTAACAACAAGGAGAAGGGAGGTACTTCAGCTCCACTGTTTAGATTCTTCCCATCCTGCTTCGCTGGGTTCTTCTTCACAAAACCTGGTTTCTCATGTTTCCTGGCGTCTCTAACCCACAGAGCTCTCTCTTGCGAGTACCTGTAAATACCCAGTGGCCAGGAGGCTCACTTGCCATTCATCTTGGGTGCTGTGTGTCTCTTTCTTTTTTTTTAAAGATTTTATTTATTTATTTTTAGAGACAGAAGGGAAGGAGAAAGAGAGTGAGAGAGAGAAACATCAATGTGTGGTTGCTGGGGGTCATGGCCTGCAACCCAGGCACATACCCTGGCTGGGAATCGAACCTGCGACACTTTGGTTCGCAGCCCACGCTCAGTCCACTGAGCTACGCCAGCCAGGGCTTGTCTTTTTCTTCAAATGGATCACAAACCCTTTGGCAGCAGAGGTTTTGTCCAGTGTGTCTCTGATGTTGCTGGTTGTCTGGTCAGGGAGCTCCAAGACAGTACATTTCCGTCTCCTCCAACTGTTTCCAGGCTGGGAGTTCCAAAATGAAATGTCGTTAAGACCTCTCCTTCCCGGTGACCTGGCTTGCCCGTGTCTAGTGAGATCTAATGGGTGCGTCACTCCTGGTGAAATTTTATGCGGAAAAGAACTTTGTCATAGGCTCTGAAATTCTCCTAGCTGCTAAAATATTTCATCACAAATGAGAATCCCAGTGACTCTACATTAGTGATCAAGTACTGAAAACAGCAGGATTTTTAAGGACGTGAGCAATTTAACCTATTTTGTCCTAGGGTAGATGGGATTTCTAGAAAAGGTGAGGGAAGAGATAGTAGAAAAATATTTTTTATTTGATTCATCAAAAACTTTTGCTCAGAACTCCCTTTTCTCTTGTTGGTGTTCCAATAACGTGCAGAGAAAGAGGGGGGCCATGGTGGGGATGGGGCAAGAGAGAAAGGGAGGGTCACCTTCGCCCACCTGCCCCGTGTCCCAGTTCCCTGCTCTGAAGAGGCAGCAGCTGGACTTTCTCAGTTTGCCATTCATGTGTGTCGTGTGTCCCTCCTGTCTCTGTGAGTACCGTTGACTCACGCACAACTGTGTACACAGTGGGGAATTGTGCCTCAAGCTGTAAGTGTTTTTATAGAACAAATCAATATATTTATTCAATCTATCCTTATACATGGCACGGCTACACACTTAGACAAATTACGGTAGCTACAGTTGCTAGCTTGGGGGTGTTTTGCTCTTTGTCCCTCCAAAGCTACCTGCAGGCAGCAGGTACTGAACTGTGAGCAGGTCTGGACCAATAGTAACGATCGAAGGATCGGTTCCTGTGATCTCCCATCTCTGCACGCCCTTCATGAGAGCGCAAGGAGAGTCCCACGTGAAGATCTACATTGAATTCAGTCCGGCATCCATTTCAGTGAAAGAGCACAGAAAAGAAAAGGTTTTTTTTTTCTAATAAGAGATTTTATTTATTTATTTTTAGGGAGGGAAGGGAGGGGGGAGAGAGAGAGAGAGAGAGAGAGAGAGAGGGAGAGAAAGAGAGAGAAACATCAATGTGTGGTTGCTGGGGGTCATGGCCTGCAACCCAGGAATGTACCCTGGCTGGGAATCTAACCTGGGACACTTTGGTTCCCAGCCCGTGCTCAATCCACTGAGCTACGCCAGCCAGGGCTAGAAAAAGGTTTTAAAAAATAGAGAAGAATGCTGTGTTACCTGCCTACAGAGACCACTTAACCGATGACATGGCCGGTGACCCCCCAGCAGCCCCCGCAGAGTGGGGGACGTCACAGAGCCTCTCTCCCAGCAGATAAAATGCAACTCACAGAGACTCTGGTTTCCTAAGTACCCCCAGACACTGGAGGGACTGCAAACTGTTCTAACTTCCAATTTAGAGCGATTGTCTCTTTTTAAAAAATGGAACTTCAGTAGTTTTTCTCTGAACTCTCCAACAAGTAACTTTCCCCTTTCAGCTAAACAAATAATTAGCAGCCATGCCGATGAAACACTGTTTGCTCTGACATGCATAGGAGACACCCACTCTGTTCCCGGCTTTTCCTCATCGTGCTTCAGATTTTCTCCTGATCGTGCTTCTGGAAGACTCGGACGTCCCGCAGCTGCCCTGCTCCGCTTTATCCAGACAGCAGCTTCCCTCGCAAGGTCGTTCTAACGCCCGTGACGGACTCTCTCCCGTGGAAAGGGCGTGCCCGGCACAGCAGAGGGGTGCACTTAATTTCATGCGACTCTTGGGCAACCTCAACCCCAGCTAGCGCTCCTTGTTTCAAAACCGGCCCTCAGTGGCAGTCTGACAAGGAGGACTCACACCTTCACCCACCTGCCCTGTGTCCCCAATTCCCTGCTCTGAAAAGGCAGCAGCTGGACTTTCTCAGTTTGCCATCCACGTGTGTCGTGTGCCCCTCCTGCCTCTGTGAGTACCGTTGACTCACGCACGACTGTGTGCATACGCTGTTTACTCCTGTTTGGTCAGCTGAGTTTCTGTTGAATGGGAGGGGGGTCAGGCGGAGGGAGTTACGTATAAATTGACATCTGTGTGCAAGGCATTGCCACTGTGCACAGGTACTGAGACCTGGCAATTTGGAATAACTAGTGTTTTGACCAACTGCTGCGGGCTAGTGCCGGTCCATGCACGGCCTTGTTCAATCCTCAGCAACCTCAGTGAGGCGAATACTGCTATTGTCCAGGAGATGCTGAGACACAGACTGCCTTTTGGTTGTTTGGTTATTGTTCGGTTCACGTAGACTCAAAGAAAAACGTTAAGTCATGTATCTTGTTAAGTGATAGAGCCAGAACGAGATGCCGGATGACAAGGTTTCAAACACTGTGCTTCTCTCACTGAGTTCTGCCTACACACATCTTGAGAATCATACAATGATCTGTTGGTATTTAATTACTGAGTAATCAAGAGATAAACAGGTCTTATTTAATGAAATTACAGGGTGTTTGAGCATCCACTTCTTAGCTTATACATCACTTTGATGATCCATAGAGCTCGGGAGAGGCAGAGCGGAATAACCAGGTTTGGCAGTGCAGCCCCCAGGGTTGAATTTCTCCTCCTGCAAGACTGGTCCTGGCAGCCCGGCTGTCAGAAGGCTTCTGGCTTTTATCTTGGGATGCATCTGCATTTCAATGCTTGTTCATCTCTATTGGTTGGAAAAAATCCTCCTTTTTCCCCCAGTGTTACCTGTTTTATCATTTGCATTTCTCCCTCTGAGTAAACTCTTTCCAGTCCCTACCCTCCCTGACAGAGGTACTGCTTGCATATGTCCCCCCCGCCCCCCCCCCATTTCTGTCTGAGCCCCGGTTCCGGTCTCTCTTATATGTTCTCATCACACAGTCTACGGGCCAGAATTTTAGGTCACTTTCCTCCTTGCTGGCTAGTGATTGACCCTCTCTGTGCCCACCCTAATGTGACTTACGTCCCTCGTGATCCAAGTAAAAGAAGGTGGCAGGGGGAGGAAATGTCGGGGTGAGGGAGGTGCTGAACCGGGTTAGTGTAAGGAGAATGCAGTTGGACAGAAGAGCTGGATGCTATGTCAGACTGGTGGTTTAGGGAAATGAACACCGTGTGGAACACGTGGCTGTTTGTATTTCATCCATCTCTCCCTTTCCCTCCTTCTTTCCGGCCTTCCTTTCCTCCTGTCTTCCCTCCACCCCTTCTTGTGTCACTTCTAATGGTGAGGTTTAATCACCTAAATGTCAGGTAATACTATAGCTAGAATTCTTTTTTAAAAAAATTTTTTAGCACCCTGGCTGGCGTAGCTCAGTGGATTGAATGCGGGCTGCGAACCAAAGTGTCGCAGGTTCGGTTCCCAGCCAGGGTACATGCCTGGGTTGCAGGCTATAACCCCCAGCAATCGCACATTGATGTTTCTATCTCCCTCCCTTCCCACTCTGAAAATAAATAAATAAAATCTTTAAAAAAATTTTTATTGTTGTTCAATTACAGTTTTTCCCATTCCCCCCCATTACTCTCCCCTCCCCTGCCCACCCCCCTCTCGCCCATTCAGTCCTTCTGCCCCCATGCCTGTTGACCTTGTCCGTGCATCCTTTATACATGTTCCTTGGCTTGACTCCCCGTTTTTTCCGTTATGCCCCTCCGCCTCCCTTCCGGTCACTGTCAGTTTGTTCTTTATTTCCATGTCTCTGGTTCTGTTTTGCTCAATTGTTGGTTTTGTTGATTAGGGCCCACTTACAGGTGAGATGTTTTGGCATTTGTCTTTCACCACCTGGCTTATTTCACTGAGCATCATGCTCTCCAGGTAGAATTCTCAGCAGTTATTCAGTGTGATGATTTCACTTGTCAGTTGAGAAAACTAGAGTCCAGAAAAGGCGGGCAAGGTGGCCAATATTTTCAGCCAGGACCACTTTCCAGGGCTCCTCATGTTCAGTGGACAAGTCGGCAGTGCCTCCGTGGGCTGATTTCGCTTAAATGTCGGTTATGTGTGACAGAGCACGCCTCTTCTTTCATCCCAAAGGCAGGGTGCTAGAAGCGGGATGTAGCAGAATTTAGAACAGCAGAGTCATTATATCGTGGTACCTGGGCACACCGTGGGCCCCCTGGAAGCGGGGATGTGTCATCATCAGACAACAGAGGGGACACCCAGACTCCTTGGAGTCTGGAGCTCAGAAGCTTGGGAAGAGACGAGCCCTTCCCCTCACCGAGGGAAACCATTTAGCAAATTGACACTGAAGACTTTTCGAGTCCCCTAAAAAGTCTGTCAGTCCTAAAATGCTTCTCAAGGTGTTTGGCCCAGACCCAGGGGACAACAGTGGTACTCTAATTCAGGGACAATTAGGGAATAATAATTCAAAAATTGCTATTTTTCTGTAGCCATGTAGAGAGCCAAGCACACATTTCCTTTACTCCTCTGCATTTTTGTGTTGGCAGTAGCGAGGTTAAATGAGGTTTCTTGTCTGTCTTTTAAATATGTGGGTATTCCCGTTGGAAGCCTGCCCAGGTGTTACAGAGATTTACCAGCTTTGCTGTCTTGCTAAATACGGCTCACTGTCGGGGGTGAGTGAGGTCGCCGTGCGAGAGCCGAACTCGTAGGGAGGTGAAACGGACGCAGCGCGCTGGGCCCCGTGTGTGCGTGAGTGTGCGTGTGCAAGGACCGACAAAGCCGTGTCATTATTCTGAAAATAAATGAAATATGTATAGAATGTACTTAAAAATTTTTTGTTTGGTGATCCAAAGGATTCGAGGGGAAAACTGGTTATTTCCAAATTAGTTTTCCTTTCTGAAAATTAAAAAACTAGTGATTTCATTAAACAAACTTTAAAATAAAAGCAGTAGGGTATATTAAGGCATGTTTATGTTCTTAAACTTTCTTTTCTAAAAGATTTTTATTTATTTATTTTTAGAGAGGGAAGGGAGGGAGAAAGGGAGAGAGAGAAACATCAATGTGCGGTTGTTGGGGGCCGTGGCCTGCAACCCAGGCGTGTGCCCTGACTGGGAGTCGAACCTGAGACACTTTGGTTCGCAGCCCGCGCTCAATCCACTGAGCTACGCCAGCCAGGCCTTAAAACTTTCAAAACAGAAATAGTTTGATCCATGACATTTTTTAAAAGGAAGTGACAAGGATTTTCTGGCACTGTCTTAGTAGAGAGGTCTGGAGAATCTGAACCCTCGGCAGCCCCTCCCCCACATTTCCAGCGGGGCAGGTGCTACCTGGGATACCTGTCCGACATGGTCCTATCGAGTGACTGTGTTTGTGCCAACACACAGCCCTCCAGCGCATTCAAATAATTGGTTGCTTGAATTTGTACACTTATATTAAAATCATTCCCTGGCTGGTGTAGCTCAGCGGATTGAGCTTGGGCTTCGAACCAAAGCATCTCAGGTTCAATTCCCAGTCAGGGCACATGCCTGGGTTGCAGGCCACGGCCCCCAGCAACCGCATATTGATGTTTCTCTCTCTCTCTCTTTCTCCTTCCCTTCCCACTCTAAAAAAAAATAAATAAATAAACTCTTTAAAAAATTCTTGCTAGTGTACAAAAGAGTTAAAATTTTAAAAAACTTATTTAACTACATTTTTTAAAGAACATTAACGTGTGCTGAGTGGCGTACCAAGAAATAAAAAATAATTCATGAAAAAAAATGTCAATTCCAGGAAGAGTTCTTAAGCAAAACCCGTATTTTGGTTTCAGAACATACAATATAATGAAATATTTTGAAGTCATCAAGGTAGGTAGATTAAAGAATACATGGCTAACTGGAAGTCAACAGCGAACTGAAATCCTCTATTATTTATTTTTACTCTCTGCGGTATTTGTGGCTCCTGTGGAAACATGACTGGTCACACCAATACGGGCAGGCAGCCAAGTAACCCTGTTGCCGGTCCGTGGTCAGGCTCAGCTGAGAACTGGCATCAGTCATTCACGTCTGTACGTGACGGTTCCTTCCTCCTCGGCTTCTTTTCCTTTTCAGGCCTGAACATAAGATTTTTAACATTTTAAAACAGTTGGGACCAAGTTCACAATGCACGGTTTTATTTAATGTGATGGGAAATTTGGCTAATGTATGTCAAGGGGTGAGTTTTTAAACGAATGTGGCAAAAAAACCTTCTAAGTTAAAACAAACAAACAAACAAACAAGCAATTCTGTAAGAGTCTGCCTGAAACTACAGAAGCTACCCCAAGATGTGGGATCTCAGAGCGTGCAAAGGGTGAAGAATACAATACGTTTTCTTCGTTGAAACAAGAACATGCGCTGTTTCCTGAGAACCCCTGTGCTGAGGGTGGGCGAGACGCAGGTGTCCGTGGCTTTCGAGGTCCAGGTCCTCCTTGCAGCTTTGCAGCAGCCCCGTGCTGAGAACACGCACTGACAATAATGTGTGCTAGGGCTCATCCGGCCGCCCTGTGTCTACATGCGCGGATGAATTCTACCTGGGGTCGGATTTCCCTGTCCTGTGACTCGGTGCGAACATAGGCATGCGAACATATGCACGCATGATTCTCTACATCCTGTTTGTGACCGTGGTGTCAGGACACAGGTGGTTTCAGAGGAGCCTCTCCTTTTTCAAAGTGAACCGCGCTATGGGCTGAGGGACACCTGTCGTCATTGTCATAGCATCCCTCGGGAGTGTTCTGCTAGGAAGTCGCTGTGGTTTACACCAGTTTCTACAGATGAAGGAAAAAAGTTTGGAGACCAGTCCATTTTTGGGTGACTTTGAGACAATGCCAGAAGAGTTAGAATTACTAAATTCTCATTAAATTGACCTCCTCCTTAAGGAAAAATGACAATTTATAATTGGCATCATACATTTTTTTGGGAAACCATTTTTTTGTGCAAATAAAATTAGTATACATCTTTTCTCAGGTAACTGATCCTTAAAAAAAAACCCTAATTCAGTGAAGGTCCTGATTCAGTGAAGGTTTATTTTTAGATACTATTATTCATTAGGGGCATGGCTTATTAATTTAATGTTAACTATTAGGCACTTCACATAACCCATTTAAATTTTATTTTTTGTTCTATGTAGTAAATGAAGGAATATGTCCTCAAAGACAATAGTTGATTCATTTGATATGAACCTCTGAGACTGTTCTATTTTTATAAGAATAAAAAATAGAGATAGGTGTATGAATGTGCCACAGTCTGAAATTCGTGAAGAATTTAAAATTTAGTATACTAGCTCTCAGGAGAGACAGAGTCCTTTGATGTGAAGATGCTTTCACTTGTGAGCTCTCCCCTAATTGATCAGTACCGTTGAGTCCCAAATATCATATCCATCATATGTGAGTCATCATTGCAGACGAAATGAAATTTATATTCTACAGTTTAAGAATGACTTCCCCAACCAAAATTTGATGCCACGTTTTCCTTTCTCCCTGATGCTTGGAAATAATTGATGGATCGAGGTGGTCAAGCATCACATCGTCCTGCCACATAAGAGCAACTGATGGCATGACCAGCTCTCACCAGCTCTTTGCACGATCTTGTCTTCACTAAAGAGGGAGTGTGCCCAGTAATGCACCAGCAACTCACCCGTGACTTTGGGGAGATTATTATACCAATCGTGAGAATTAAACGGTGCCTGAGGTTATTCAGTCGCTTACTGAAATGTATATTTTGAGTGCTATACCCTTCTTGAAATATATTTTGCTAAGATATTTTTCATTAAGTTTTTTAAAAAAAATTTAAAGTGCTGCTATCTTATCATTTTTAGTAAAATGTTGCTTTTGACCGTTTAATTGTCAAAAAAAATCCAAGAAAATTGAAGGACAGAAAAATACAGGGTGGGGCAAAAGGAGGTTTACAGTTGTTTGTGATTAATAAGTAACAATGCAAGAATAAACTCTTTAAAAATTTTTTTTTAATTTTATATTTATTTTTAGAGAGGGAAGGGAGGGAGAAAGAGAGAGAGAGAAACATCAATGTGTGGTTTCTGGGAGTCATGGCCTGCAACCCAGGCATGTACCCTGACTGGGAATCGAACCTGCGACACTTTGGTTCGCAGCCTGTGCTCAATCCACTGAGCTATGCCAGCCAGGGCTAAGAATAAACTCTTGTATTTTGTGTATCCACACCTGTAAACCTAATCTCACCCATCTTGTCTGTGTAAGTGGGAGAATTACCATACCCATCCAACTGGTGATTTCTCTGTGATGATTGACTGATAACATTTTCTAAGGGTAAACTAGACAATGTCAAGGGTGAAGGATACAGAAGCTGCAGTGTATCAAAGGTGTGCTCAGGGTACCCATGAGACTGCAGACTTCTAGGTCATGGAACTGTCCTGTTTAGATAATTTGCCTCCATGTCAATTTATTACTTAAAGGACCTTAGCTATGAAGTTACTTTTCTCTTTAAGTGTTGACACTTGCAACCATTGAGTAAATAAGAATTACTAAAGTAAAGAGAATGCCAGAATCCATTGAAATAGCACCACCAGCCCTAAGAAACATGGATTCCCATGCACATGGTAGTTGAAACTCTCCAGAGCGCACATGCAGGGCAGGCGAACCCTCACTGTTTTTAGGGTGTACAACCTCATGTCCCACCACCGCCTCATCAATCTAGATCACTGGAAATTGCATTTATTCCAGAGCAGCAGGGGCATTGCAGCTTAGGACCCAGATGTTGTCACACACTCCAGGTGAGTCCATTAGTGTGGGGCAGGCTGTATTCACCTGCCAGGAGTGCAAAGTGGGGAGCGGGGAGTCCAGCCAGAGTCCAAGCAGTGAGTTCATTGGCATGAGGGTGGGGAGGGGCTGCTGGCAGCCACCCTTTGGTCAGTAGGCGAGTTTCCGGCTTCTGCAAACCAGGCATTGTGGGAAATCAGCCTCGGTGTTAAGTTCTGTGCTTCTGAGGGTGCCTGTGTGAGGTTCTTCCTTCCACATCCTCCCGTTCCATTTTAGATGGACATCCTTTTGCATCCTCTTTCTGTCCGGGTCACTGGTCAGCACTTTGTCCGCAACAGACCAATGTAGAGATACCCCAGTGCCTTCTAGGACCATCACCTCGACACCATGTCTGCTCTCCACCCCCCACGATGCACTGGGGCACGCACCCTGTGAATGTCTCCTGACTTACTTTCATTGCACTCAGCCTTCTGTCTGTCTGGTGCCTCAGACGTGGGGTGCTCTTCCTCCAGCCAGGTCCCCCGCCCGTAGCCCGTGTGTTTCTCCCATAGCCCTCTGGGCCCCGCAGCCGACTTTCACCGCAGACGCATCATTTCCCGGTGCACCGTCCTCTCTCTCAGGCCCACACCCTGAACTCAGGCAGGTCCCAGTGCTGAACTCTGCTTCTGCGGCGAGTCACGCAGTCCCGTCTCCCACTGCCGGTGCCCACACCGGAGGACAGGAGCCTGCCCGGGGCAAGCCTTTCTATTGGTCCTCTCCGATCTTTCCCGAGACCTCATTCTGCTTCCTTCTCCCTAAAAGCTCCCCCTCTGAACTGCTGCTACTATTGCCTCTATACTAGCTTGGTTTTCTTCAGCCTTAAACCAAAATCAACAATCGCTCTGTCCTCACACCAATGGCCCTCCACGCTGTGGCCAGATCTCAGTTACAACCAAAGTGTTTGTATCAGGTGTGAGATAAATGAGACGATTCAGGAGAGAACTCAGCAAGCCCCTCAAATAGCACACATTCGGGTTAATGTTTGTCGTTGTGCACTGTCTTCTTATTTGCACTGCTTGCAGTCATAGAGAAGAGACGGAGTTTTAGGTGCAGGCAGATATAAAGGCCTAATCTGGCCTCCTGGGCAGGCAGTGAGGAGGCCTTCCTGGAGGGAGTGGCCTTTGACTTGAATCTGTAAGGATGAGTAGGAAGAGTCACATCTCTTTCTGTTACTCTGCTCTCTTCCTCCTCCTTCCACTTTTTTTTTTTTTTTAGGAAGGGAACAGGTATAAAGGAGGGAGAAAGAGTGGGAGAGGACAAGGGAAAAGAAGAACATCCTCCTTACACTTTTAAGGACGTGTGTGGTCATATCCATCCGGGGAGTCCGGGGCAGCCTCCCTAATTTACGGCCTGTTGATCAATGACGTTACTTCCAGCTATAACCTTGATTCCTCGTACCACCACATGTTAGGTTACTTATGTGTTCTCTCATCCAGGGAATTGGAAATGTAAATCTTTGTGAGGGTTATACGGCCTTCCTCAACTTTCCCTTTGTTGTGTGGGTCACAGCCTTGAAGTTGTTGGCAGGGTTGTGGCTCTAAAGATGACCCCCCAGTCTGTGGTCTGCACCTTTCAGGTCACATTGCAGAGGAATGGGGTCGAACAATGATAAGGACCTCTTGTCAACTGCCAGTAGCATATTTACCATCTAGCTTCTCAAAGGCGTCAAACTCCACCCTAGAGAGGCACATTATTTCGTGTAAATTCCTCTTTCCCCACGATGAGAAGTTATCTCATTGGTTCTATTTTATGGCTGCGCTGTTTGAAAACCAAAACCAAAAACGAAACCATCGTGTTCGCCCCCTCCTTGCCCCAGCTTTGTTCCATAGATATGTAACTCAAAGATTACTTTCTTTTTATTTATTTATTTATTTTTTAGAGAGGAAAGTGGGAGGGAGAAAGAGAGAGAGAGAGAAAGAGGGAGAGAGGGAGAGAGAGAGAGAGAAACATCAATGTGCGGGGTTGCTGGGGGCCGTGGCCTGCAACCCAGGCATGTGCCCTGACTGGGAATCGAACCTGCAATGCCTGGTTTGCAGCCCACGCTCAATCCACTGAGCTACACACCAGCCAAGTCAAAGATTACTTTCAATTTATCCTTCTGCCTGATGTGATGTAACTTCCCTCCCTCCAAAATATGAACCTATTGTTTTTTGTGCGTGTGGCTATGACCTAAGGCTCAGGAAACACGACTGTAGGCTAGCACCCGTTTCACTTCCCCTTGTGTCTGCTCTTGTTTGTTGTTAGCGAGTTCTGGCCATGGCGAAACACTCCCCTCGATGGTTTCAGCCCTTGCCACTTTTGTTGTGGGGTCTTGGAGGGACCCTGGTAGGGGACAGAAGCATGACCAAAGGGAGAAGGAGAAGGGGAAGGGACTCCTTTCCCGTGTGTCCCTAGAGACCGGACCTGTGAGGGTGACTGCGTAGGGCTCAGCCGGGCCTCACTCCTGAGCTGGCTGACAACTCGGAGCCTGATGATGATGCAAGAAAATGTGACCTTGTGCCCGCGGCTTGCTGTGCAGGAGGAACTCTGACCCCGACCAGCCACTGGGAGCTCATCGGGACCGCCGCACTTCTGTTTTCCATTTGCCAGCTGTGAAGACGGGGCCAGTTTTTCGGGATAACTTCGAGTTTTAAAATCAGTGACTTCCATGTCTTACTTCTCCCCTGTTCATTCAGTAGTTCTGTGTATATTGAATTATGAGACTACATTTATACGTAAACTTATATTTAAATGTGAACACAAATAATAAAGTTGGGTTTAAAAACCATGCCCTTAATGGGCGGGGCTACTTCGGGAAGTTCGAAGTCCTGAAGTGACAGTGAGGACATCTGCAGAACCACAGGGGGCCACGCCCCTTAGTCCCTCCCAGGAGGGGGCGCCAGCAGGGGAGGGGGCGCACGTAACACAGATGGCACTTTTAATTAACTGCATCATTTTTGCTTTGTGGGTCTTTCATCTCAGAATAACAGAAATATATTACCTTTTTTTTTTTTTTGCTCTGTCTCTCTTTTTTTTTTTTAAGAGCAAACCTGTCTGGTTTGAACCTCAGTCCGGTTGTTTTAAGCTGTGGCTGTGGCCAAGTTAGTTTCTCTCCCCCTCCATCTTTGCAGTGAGGGTCGTCACAGCGTCGCTTTAGGGAGCCTTGGGAGAACTGAGTGAGTGAGCGCCTGGAAGGCACTTAGAACAAACACCACCTGGGAAAAGGAGACGTTTAGTCCTGCTGAGCTTTTACGATGCAGGAGTCGTGCAGTTTCCAAACCTGGCTTGGAGATGGTCACACTGTGGGGTGTTCTCCTCATCACCCCTCTTATCGGATGCCTCTTACACCTGGATTGTCTTATTACCCAGTGTCCCTCCTATGCATTTATTTTACAAAAGTAAGATGAAATAAAAGAGAAACACGGGAGCGACGTTGAGAACACTCTGAAAGGGGATGACGAGGTGCAGTTTTTTCTCTGTGGCAACAAAGAAGGAAGGCTTTGTGCTCCACGTTAGGTGCACACCTTCAGATATTTTACTGTCGAGCCTGCATCACCCACCAGCCAGTTTGTGCGCATGGCCAGGAAGAGACCTGCTGTCGCTGCCCGGGATGAGCTGGGGCCTGGGGTTGGCGTCCCTGACAGCCTCCCACAAGACCCAGAGGACAGGCCTTGGACCCCACGCCCTTGGGCGTCCAGTGGGGCCTGTTTATGCCATTGGGCTTCTCAGGACCCCAAGATGGGTCATCCGAAAGGAGGGACAGGGACAAAGAGGAGCAGTGGAAGCAACCAAATCTTTTCCTATCACACCGGTGAGAGCAGGGTCCCTCCTTCCAGGGGTTACATCGGCTTGACTTGACTGTAGCCGTCCGCAGTCGGCCAGGTTCGTGAGCCTCCGCGCTGCCGTGGTAACACGACTGTGTTCATGTCCCATGAGAAGCTGGATACTTCCCACCAGCCCGCTCCTTGAATAGTGTGATTTTCAGGGTTTCTAACATTAATATCAATTCTGACAAAAATAGTGTTTTCTTAATTTTTAGATTCCCCCCCCAAATTTAGTTCAAAGAGAGATCTATTCATCTTTCTAAGGATATTTAAGGAAACTAGATCTTAGACATAAGAAAAAATAAGAAAGATACCTTATAAGATAAAGTTTGTAGTGTCAGAAAGATTCTTCTAGAACTCATAATTTGCACATTAGTTGTCATTTTAAATGTAGCTAGAAAGTTATGTTAATTACATTTTAAATGATTATTTTTCTCCGTATGAAGATTTGTTGTTTAGGGACTGCAGGGAAAATCTTTTGTAAAATTACAAGTTATTTATCATGTAAATAAGCATTGCAATGTACCTATGGTAGGCCTATAATTTTATTTTTTTCTGCATTCCTATGTGGATACATTTTAAGTTATAAGATTCTTTGCAAGTTGAAAATATGATAATTTGTGAAACTCATTTTACGTACATTTAACCAAATGCAATGTGGTATGGTACAGCTACATCTCCATCCTGACATTTTCAGCTGACTGCTGTCTCCAAGGTCCTGCACGGGAGCTGCATCTGCTGTTACGCTTTCTGCATCAGCCCTGTCAGAAGGACTTCTTCTGACCTGTAGCAATTTTTGCACATAGCATTCATGTTGCTGTAATTCCCATGCATGTTTTTTCCCATATGTTAGTGTATAATAACATTGGGAGAAAGAATAATTTTATTTGTGTTGTGCATCTCCTACAATACTCTGATTGTCCTAGGATGTTAATAGCATTTGTCAATCACGTATCTTTGAGATGAGCGTTAAGGGCTAGTCAGTCGAGAGTTTGCTGAACCTGCAACCCAGCCGAAATAAGGGTGTAGGTTCAGGGCGGGAATATTGTGGATGTGGATAATAATCAGAGATTCATTTGGTACAAAAACATGCAAAGACATTATTTGTAACATTAGTACTTTAAATAGAAGAACAAAAGCCGTAGCATATTTTATTGGGGTGGGGGAGGTGAAGGATTCGGTTTAGGATGATTCAAGAATCTGGAAAATGGACTAATTGGGCAACTGGGGAGAAATTTTTTCAAGATGTAAGAGCTATGTATCCTTTTGGTATCATAAATACATAGAAAACATTAATTTTTATTGTCTAATGACATTGTCAAATAGCATATTACCTTTAATGATCAGTTGTAAGCTGTTTCATTATGCACATGCTATTGTCTATTCATCTTAAATTGACATTATATTAATTTTTGATACTATAAAAGCACACCTTCAATCTATTTCTTATAAATACTTTTTTTTCCAGAAACCTCACTTAATGGTTTTTAAGCCACGACTTAGAATGTAGTTTCTCAAGGCTAAATGTTAGCAGTCAACAAGGACAGGTATCTTAAATCAATCATCTTAACATTTTCGATCCCATCGTTTTTTTTTTCTGAAAGAGAAGAGAGCTTTGCAAGTCTATTTCTGGAAGGCACTATTTCTGTCAGTAGCACACAAAACCGTTTTTTTCTCTCTGCTGTTGGTTTTAGTTCTCTGACAAAATGACCAAACTTACGCAGTAAAGACAAAAATAAAGGGAGTTGGGAGGCGGTTGCGTCGGCCGGCCTGAGGACCATGTGAGCAGTGGGGTTCGGGGAGTAGGAAATGCGTCTTCCCTGAGACCAATTCCCTAGTCAGCCCCGGGGCTGGTGTTAGAGGAGGCTTTCTTAACGATGTCCGGATTTTTGAGCTGCAACGCATGGGCTGTTGTGCTTCTTACTAAGTTGTAAGGGGAAGGAGAGGAGAAATTGTTTGGGGAGAAGACACTGAGTTGATTTCTAAATGTTTTGAAGCTGAGATTCTTGTGGGAAATTTGACTAGAGACCTTTATCTACCTAACGACTATTATGCCCATGGAAATGTCTTAAAGCTATTAAGTTCCTATCATCAACCTCCCAAGCACGGATTTCTGTGCGCTAAAAATATGTAGCACAACATGCCGCAGCCGTGGTAATGCAGGTGTATGCTCAGATGCTATTTTTCAGTAAGGCCTTTGCTGACTACTTTTGTGTTAAAAAAAAAAGGAAGAAAGAAAGAAAAGAACAGCTCTCCCACTTATCTCCACTTGACGTATTCTGTTTTCTGCACTTTTTCTTCATGTCACCCATCATGACTGGACATTTTATATATTGAATTTATTTTTTTTACCTCCTCCTCACTCCCGCCTCACTGCACAGCCCCTTCAGGAAGGCCAGGGTGTGAGTCCAGCACTGTGTCCCCAACAGCTCAGCCTGCCAGACACAACTGGTGCTCGTCATTTTGTTGACTGAAGTAGTGAATACTGAGTCAGTTATTAGCTCTTAAAATTCTTTATTAATAATTTTTATTAATAACACAGTGACATTATTTCACCATTAAAAGAGAATAAACATATTTCTCCAATTAAAAAAGTAATATGTTTATGTCACCCTTCTTCTGAGCTATACATAAGCTGAAATGCAGCACTTTGTACATCTACACACAAGAATGACACAGCCCTCTTGTGAGAAAATACAGATATTTTGCAATAAATGAAAGCTTAATATGTTAGCCCAGAGTAGACTGCAGGACGTCCAAGTGTATTATCTTTAAAGTATTTTGAGCACTCCTGACAGAATGAAGGTTTAAGGCCAAGAAATGGCCAAAATAGGTAGATACCACAGGGAGAATATTAAACTACATTGAGAAGTCCTTCCAAGTTTTCCCCAATTCTTTGATTACCTGTTCCATTTTTTTGGGTTAAAGTCTGATTTGAAGTCCCCTATTACAATGGAAGTCCCTCTGGAAGGGTGCGTAGTTGTCACTTATCCTTCGACATTAATTGGTTCTCGAAGCAATTCCTACACTGAGGAGCCTCCAGGAGAAAGACAGCAACCGGCATCATGCCCACAGGTGAAGGGAGGGGAGAGCTGAGGGTCAGTCACGGCTTCAGAAATCAGCAGGCTTCTCTTCTGATTGCGTGCAACCCCTCAGTGCCTAACGAGGACAGACGTGCGTGCTTTCGAATGTGTTTGTAAGTAATACGCAAATGGCTGTAACTTGTACTGGCTTTCCAATTAGGATGTTTGCTATAATTGATAATAGATACCCTGAAGTAGGGCAGGTGAGCTGTTGCTTGATTCATTGACTCAAATTCTCATCAAGCATCCTGGTTGTTTTATGTCACCTTTCACTACTGTTAGTGTGTCTGCATGGGTCTCCAGTGCAGCCTGCGCTAGGTCGCAGCATGGTGCAGAGATTCCAGGTAATAAAGTGACTAGGAAATGAGAGCAAAGCAGCTGCTCTGTTCTCCTTTTAGAAACCATTGGAAATCAGAGGTACTTCATCACATCAGTGACAATATATGGAAGAAGTCGAAGATGTGAAATACGCAAACAGCTCGCTGCACTGTTTTATTCAACAATGCAAACGTATCAAACATTTCCATTATCAAGGGGGCCAGACTCTCATAATCCTCATCGATGCTAATACCAAGAGTGTAAAATGTGAGCTTGCCAGAAGAAAAAAAGACACTTGTTGCAAGGACAGGTTGTCAAACACGAATTTAAATTTCCTCCAGCATTTTTTACACAGTAAGTGTCTTTGTATATTCGCGCTAAAAACATTAAATAACTCTAATATAAGGGGAATGGAAGCTCAAAGAATTCCCTTCCAATTTGTCTTTTGATCTCAGAATATTTATGACTCGAAGTTTTAATTTTAAAAAATGAGAACAATCACAATGTAAGATGTTTCATGTTTTGTTTATAGCTAGGCTAGTTCAACTATTGAGTGTCTAATTTCGGGGGCAAAGTGTGTAGGGATAAATGTCAGTTAATGACCTAAGTGATGTGTTAGAAAGGCCAGACAGTCTCAGTATCTTCTGTGTAAACCATGATAAAAAAAACAGATGACCTTATCTCCATTTTAATTATTGCTTCACTAAAGTTTCTTTTCCAACTGCTAAGCTAGCATGCCAGTGAAAAGACTGTTGCTGAAAATCTTTTAATAATAGATTAGCCTTCCTGCTAAACATGGAGATGGATGAAAAATGAATGTGTCAGTGGATGCTGGGATCTAGACAGCATGGAATCTAGGAGAATGTAAAATGAGGCAATAAAAATAATCTGTATGTGGGGAACTAGAGAAAGAGAGAGGGAGGGAAGGGAGAGAGGGAGAAAAGGGATATCTGATTGAGTTAAATGTGGGTAAAATAGGTTTATGTAGTCACATAATTCAAAATATAATATCATTTTGATAATTAAAAATAGTGAACTTTTTTTATTTTATAATTATTTTTCTAGAACTTCTTCAATTGCACTAATATTTTATAGCACAATTTTTGGTGATTTATTTAGCAATTACCTGCAAATTCCGTAGTCAGTGGGTTCCCACTAGTCAAATCTTTCTCGAAAGTCTGGTAGTTAAGCTTGATTTGCCCATCAACTTATATAAATGTCATTCTCTGTATGTTAAAATGTACTAGCATAAAATGCGTTATAATCCTGGCCCCACAGCAAGTAATAATAATAATTAGGCACACATAATCCACTTGAAAAAATATAGATCGATAGAAATTGTACTTGCTATTCCTAAGCTTTAATTAATCATATTAAGACATTAGACATAAAGTTATATCTGTTCAAAAACTGAACATTGGAATTGCATGAGAACAGGCAAAGACTGCAAAATGTAGACAAATCTTCTAATACTGAAGAACTTTATAATGAGGAGTTTTTATTTCTGTTGTAAAATATTAACAACCAGAACAAAAAATATGAGATTTAATCAAATAAATAGGTGAGTGGATAAAACAACCATAGGACATTTACACAATGGAATACTACTTAGCCAAAAAAAAAAGGAGAAAATTTTACCCTTTGTGACAGTATGGATGGACCTGGAGAACTTATGCTAAGTGAAATAAGCCAGTCAGAGAAAGACAAACACCACATGGTTTCGCTCATATGTGGACCTCCATGAACAAATTTAACTAACAAGGAAAATGGGGACAGACCCGTAGATGGAGAGCAGGATGACAGCCAAGGGGCAGAGTGGGGTGGGGTGGGGGTGGGGGCGGAGGGATGAGCACAAAGGAAAAAGGACTCAGGGACACGGACAACAGTGTGGTGATTGCTGGGGGAAAGGGTATAAGGCGACTAAAAGGCAATGTAAAAAAATAATTTTCTAAAACAAAATTAAAATTTAAAAAATTTGTAATAAAAAATGCAGTGCTAAACACGGCGAAATGCTGTGCACTGAGGTTTCAAAGTGTGAACTCACCGAAGTCTTGAGGTTTCACATGCCAACCAGACTTCCAGCCTTACATAAGTCTTAGCAACATCTCTGAAGTTCCTAAGCTCGTTTTTACAGCACAAATCCATCTTTCCCCATGGGCAGAGCTTAAAAATTACATAATTTAAAAATAAAGCTACTTGAAATAATGTCATGTTTTTAAATAAAACAGTTTTTTGTCACGAGTCATCTCAGATTTTGAAGCGTCCTTTGAAATGCAATGGCATTTTAAAAGTTTTATTTTTGCTTATCACTTTACTGGAAAGTAGCATACTTAATATGACTAGTTTTAAAAACGAATAACAATAAAACAATGACTAACAATTAATTAGTGCTTACTCAGTGCCGGAAACATCTTCTAAACTACACCTATGACATCATTTAATCCTCACAACGACTGAGAGACACTGTTAAGGTGCCTGTTAACTGATGAAGGAACTGAGGCAGGGAGGGTCATTTCGGGACCAGTGCTATTTCGATCTAATTTTCTCTGCCTTTCCCAACTTTTGTTCTTTATAATTCTAAAAAGCGAAGGTGCTACTGAGGCCTGGTGCCTTTCCTAGACCGTCCCGGGAAGCCTGGCTTGTGTTCATGATACGGTGCAGTTTGTTAAAGTTAAACGTTAACTAAAGATCGGATATTTTTGAGAAGACAGTTTGGTTTGAAGTGTAATTTGCAATAGAACAGATATCAAAGCAACTCAAGAAAAATAAGAGGACCTAACTATGATTTTCTCCACGTGCAATTGCAAACAAGGATGAGAACAATAAAATGGTGGAGACACCAAACCAAAACCCCAAACCCTGGCTGCACAAGAGTGTCCGGGAAAGACAGACCCACCATAGCTTAGGCTGACACTGGTTTTAAGTCTCTACTGACAACATCATTTTGGGCAAGTCTCTCAGTGAATGTCTTAGGTACCATCACCGTTTTTTGGAAACAATAAAAGTAAGAATATCTCACTTGACGTACGAAAGGAAGAGAAAGATGGCGTTGATGTAAACACGCAGTCATAATTGAAATGCAAGCCAAGTGGAGCGGGCTCTTAAAAACCACGCTAAGAAGGCTGAATCCCAAATCCAGGCTTCTTTTAAACACATGACGAGGAAGATAAAACTGCCGGTGTCAGCGGGGTTCGGAGAACTGTTCCGCCCTCATTTGGTTGAAAGGCACTGTGCTCGGTGAGGATTCTTCTTCCATCAATGTTTCCCACTAAACATGTTTTTCCAATTCAATCTTTTTGGGAAACTGTGTTATCATTATATTTTTTTGTCATCATACCTTTTACACTTTATTTTGGCCTAAAATAAATACCCTCTTCTCCCTCGCTCCCTAGGTTTAGATAATCTCTGTTAATCCTTAAGATTTGGGTCCGCCCTGGCTGGCCACACCCAGTGGATTGAGCGTGGGCTGCAAACCAAAGTGTCACAGGTTCGATTCCCAGTCAGGGCACATGCCTAGGTTGCAGGCCACGGCCCCCAGCAACTGCACATTGATGTTTCTCTCTCTCTCTCTCTCTTTCTCCCTCCCTTCCCTCTCTAAAAATAAATAAATAAAATCTTTTAAAAATTTTTAAAAAGATTTAGGTCTGTGTGCCCACATTTAGTTCGGAACCGAAGCCACTCAGAGCTGTCCCTGGCTGCTCCCACAGTTCCGTCCTTCGTGCGAGTACTCACCGCAGCGCTCAGCCTGCGAGACCTGTTTTACCCCCAGTCTTCCCCACTCCTTCATGCGATAAAGGGGCATTTGTTGATGGACTTCATATTCTCAGAGCCTTGACAGTTTCTGGCACAGGGCAGGGGCTGGATGATTGTTGAAGAAGGAAGGGAGGTACCGAGAGAAGAAGACCCAGAGAGAGGAAGAAAATTTTATTTCAATTCAGTGCTACTTCATTCCATTTTGATGCCTTTGGTTCTTCTGGGTTGTCTAGATTCTTTTGTCTGCTACATGTGATTTTAGAAGCCACTGAGTGAAATTTCCTTACGAGTTGGGAATGATGGTATTAAATCCCGAAATATTTCATGAAGTTCAAGTGGACAAACACTGAGCAACTCAGTTCCTCTGGAAAGGGGGCCTGAGTCCCTTGTTATTTTGAACCCGAGTCAGAGAGAAAAGAAACATGCCAGGCAGGTGGGCGCTTTTACTACATGTGTATGGCTCAGCCCGATAGTGAATTTTTCTTGTTTAAAGGCTTTCTGTTTTTGTAAAGCTCACGCACGTCCCCTGACAGGGAGACATGCACCCCAGGGCACAGGATGCCTGGTCTTGGAGAAGGGCGGGGAGCCGGCTGCCCACCAAGGCCCGGCGCCTGGCTGCGAGTCCTTCATCTGAGTCTGCCTCGGCGGTCTCCTCCTCTCAGTCTGACTCTCTTTTCTCTTTGGCAAAAACTACTCTCGATTTCTATTTTGGGATGATCAATCAGCATTGTGCCAGGATATCTTTGTGGTGTTCTGGATTTTTGTTTATAAACCTGTGGTTGCTCTCAGATACATAGCTATTAGGCACTGCAAAACTTAACATTCCGATTTAAGATACATGGGGATACACTTGGGACTTGACCGTGTACTCTAAGGGGAAATATCCTGTTTGCTGAAATCCTGAACCGCATACTCTCGGAAACTATGAAGTGATGAAAAGCAAGTATTTGAGTCTTAACTTCTACACTTGCTAAAAATGGAGGAGAACAATACAAAGGAGTATGATTGCTTAACATGGAATTGCTTTCCCCAAAGTAAGTTATTACACCTAACTTTGCTCCTAAAAGGGAGACAACCAGCTATAAAAGGCGGTCATAGATGTGTGCAATCAAGGTGGTAGTCTGCTGGCCGATGCTCATAGACTCTCAGGCGAAGAGGGGGAGGGACGGTTAGTATTGCCGCTGTTAGGCGGACAGAACAGATGCTGGCTTCTGTCGGCAAGAGAATAGTATCGACCTGTCGTGAGAGAGCTGCTCCTTTTAGTGGAACCGCAATGAAGCGGCATCATTCAGGTTCTGCTGCTTGGGCCCGATGCATGCTGTGTCCAGTGATAGTGAGCATGCAGTCAGGCTTTATCTTGCTGCCAGAGTGAGAGTGTTCTTCAGAGTTAGTTTATCTCTAGGCTTTAACTCATGCACACTAAAGACTCTCCTTAAACCAAATGATCTTAAGAACAGAATGCTTACTTATTACTTTAATAACTCTTTAACGGCCTGACGAGTTGATGGCTATGGCTGCAAGACATTCTCCTGAAGGGGAGTCTGCTCCATTCATTACACTGTGGTTCAGTGGCGGTGGTAGATCAGGTGTCGTGACACACACAAGTGTATTCTATACAGAAAGTCACGTCCCTTGTGTGAGTTGGCTTTTGGAGGCCACCCAAGGCTACCGAGTGAGTGGATCCTGCTAGGCGGTGGGCAAGTTGTGGTCCGTTTAAGGCAGCCCTTCCTCCATTTATGGCTCCTGTGGATTCTGCAGGTGAGAAAAGCTGCAGTGGATTGGCTCCCGCTACCTGAAGGACTCAAGGGGAGGAAGCAGAAAATACCCACGCCTGAGTTTATTGGTCGGTTCCATTAGATGAACCCTGAAATCTGACAGTTTAATTTTAACGTACCTTTTCTTTGACTTTTCTCTGATACCATCTTCCCATGAAGTATTTCACTTCAGCCCTGGCTGTTGTGGCTGAGTAGATTGAGAATGGGCTGTGAACCAAAGGGTTGCTGGTTTGATTCCCAGTCAGGGCATGTGCCTGAGTTATGGGCCAGGCCCCCAGTAGGGGGCATGTGAGAGGCAACCACACATTGATGTTTCTCTCCCTCTCTTTCTCCTTCCCTTCCCCTCTGTCAAAAAATAAATAAAGTCTTAAAAAAAGAATTTCTATTCAATTTGACACAATATGCAGAAGATTCTTCTGACAGGGTAATTACTCGGGGCTATTTTATAAGGTATTTGTGGTTCACCAGGCAGAGGAAGAGAGGAAGCCTTTAGCAAATACACACGTGCGGCTGCGCTGTGCGTTGCAACCCCCTTTATGTTTTCCTCGCGCTGTCTGTTCCTTCTGATGCAAACTAAGGGCAGATGTAACTCAGGCCGCCACCTGTCCCTTGTTTAACGGGGGTTGTTCCTTTTCTATTGTCTCATATTCTTTACTACCAATAATTATGGAATACTTATATTGAAATCAGATTGCCAGTGAAATATGATCCTTTATAAAAAATGAAAATTGGTGTGTTTGCTTGTATACAATGAAACCTCCTTAAAGAATGTGTAGTCAGAACATAATTAGCTACTATGTTAAGAGTCTACCCTCAAAACACATATTGACTCTCTTACGAGGACGTGGCAGGCATTGGATGGGCATCTGGACTGGGAGGTGAGGGGTTCCTAAGGGTGCAGCTGCCCTTAATTTTCTTGTTCAAATAGCTTATGCTCAGCGGGAGGTGTGTGTGCGAGGTCCCAGAGGGGATGATTTAAAGTGTCTTTGTGGAGCAGAATGAAGTTAAAGGACCTGAGTGCTTCAGTTTTGATTAATCAGCAAGTTACCTTCTGTTGGATAAGAAGAATTTTTATACCACGAGTATGATTGGGTCTGTGGGTTCACATGGTCAAAGATACTCGGTGGTGAGGCAAAGACAGGTGACATCCAGGTGCTGTGTCTTCGTGTGTTTGCAACTAAAAAGTCATTGTAACCCGTAGATGTAGTTGGAGGAACACAGAGTACCACATCAAAATTAGACCAACTTAGATGGAAGTGGGAACAAATCTCATAAGATATACGAGGGGACCCATCTAATTCAGTTAGAGGCCTTTGTTTTTGAGGGCAGCAGGTAGGACCTGGGTTAAGATTCCCTCTCAGCCCTGGCTGGCGTAGCTCAGTGGATTGAGCACCGGCTGCGAACCAAAGCATCGCAGGTTCGATTCCCAGTCAGGGTACATGCCTGGGTTGCAGGTCATGGCCCCCAGCAACCGCACATTGATGTCTCTCTCTCTCTCTCTCCTTCTCTCTCCCTTCCCTCTCTAAAAATAAATAAATAAAATCTTTAAAAAAAATCCCCTCTCAGCTGCCTCAGAACACTCGGTTCTTTGCTGGTCACTCTGTTTTCTGGGACTCAGGTTTTTTCATCTGCAAAATAGAGGGGCTCTTTCCTGCAAAACGCTTACCTTGCAGGATTACTGCTAGGGTTAGAGCTAATATTTAGAAGACGTGTTATAAAAAGTATCTGGCATGTGATGAGTGTTTATAAATAGTCCTTGTAATAAAAGTGCTATTGAATAAATTGAACATTTTCAAAATTTTGTTAATGAATTGATGTGAAATGTTATTGGATTAATTTATATTCTCTTCATTTTATGATTTGAGAGTACTTAAGTTTGGCTTCTCAAAATGTAGGAAGTCCAAGGTAAATCTTACATTACCTTAAACATGTGTTAATCTGATAAGAGAAGGGATGGAGGGATTCCACAATGTAGTTCATTACACACGTTAACCATCTGAAAAGAAGAATAAAACTTGGTATGTCAAATATTTAATTATTTACACTAGGTTGATTAAAGGATTGTTTAAAGAAAATAATTAAAATTTATTTTACAAGTTTGTCTCCGTGAGGGGAAACTAAGTCACAGTACAGTATTTTCCCGTTCACTATAACGCTGTTATGCGGTATGTTCTTCCTATCTCCAAATTCCAGTGTTACGTGGTCCGTCAAATACTTTGTATGTTTTGTTTCATGAAATTGATGTTGCCTTTTAGTACTTGTCCACTCGGAGAACAAAACATCAGCCCTGGTGTTAGGAAGTCATTCATTTTTGTGAAGTATAACCTATACGAGGGTTTGCCATTCATCAAGCTATTTATGTTCGGCAGTGATCTGTGGACAGGAAGTGTAGCAGTTCTTCTTGGGTCTTTTTGTCACTTTCACTCTGACAATTCTCACTTCCTCAATAGTCTAAATCACAGGTTTCATCTCAAGGAATTCCCTCTGTGGCTGTTGTTTTTACCCAGATGTTTATTCATAGCGTCTCATTGTAGTGTGCTTGTGTGCACATGCGCGTGTCAAGTTCACCTGGATTTTAAGTCGGCATGCTTTCCCGGGACCTTTTCTCTGATGTCTTTCTGTGGATGGATGTCCAGAGAAAGAGGCGTGGGAAACACACTTTGGTAAGTGAGGCAGCTGTGCCATGTAAACACACACAGAGTGTAGTAAATAAGAAACCACAACACGTGTGCCATTGGGTGTACCACAATACAGGGACTGCCTGGCGTGCTGTCAAACGCCGTGGGGTTAAGAACACAGGACCCAACAAGAACCTGCCTCTTCAGATGCCAGTCACGAGTTGGGGGGTCCCTAGACCACCTGGGCACTACTCCTGGCGTTCTCATGACCCCCACTGGGTTTGATAATTCATCAGGATGACTGGGGGAACTCAAGGGAACACCATACTCACGATCACAGTTCTGTTGCAAAGGCTGCAGCTCAGGACCCGGTAATGAGGAGACACACAGGTGACGGCCTGGAAGAGTCTCAGGCACAGCACTTACAAGCCCTCTCCCTACATGTAACGGGACACTGTCTTCCAGGTACAGCGACGGGCTCCCCATCCAGGAAGTTCTGGTGCCCCAATTTTTATTGTGGTTTCACTTTATAGGAAACACTGCATCGCTAGCCACATGGGTGAACTCCATTTCCAGCTCCCCAGCCCAGCCCCCGCCCCAGGAGGCCAGGCTGGCTGAGCTCCTGGCTGCTCTTTCTGAGGCCCAGCCCCATCCTGAGTAATCTCCCTTGCATAAACTAAGGTGTGACCTAAGAGGCTCACAAAAAACCAAGGATATCCTATCACTCAGGTTCCCTACCAGGAACCTGGGACAAAGGCCAGTCAAATTCTCTACTGTACGATAGTAATAATTTCAGTATTAAATATAAAGGTATATACTTCATTTCAGTGGTACACATTTTCTCTTTTTGCTACCCAGTAGAAGCGTGGTTCACAAAATATGTTGGCCTTTGAAGAACGACTTTAGAAATCAGCCTAAGTGTGTTGTAAGGTTATGAAATTTTTTGCCAATAGAAGTTCTCTAAATTTTGTTTAAAATTGGACATTGTAATCAAATTTTTGAACAGATGATTATGCTAAAAATTACATTGGGAAGCTTTTGATGAATAAAATTATTTAAAGTAGAGCTTGGGAAGAGGAACACATCAAGGGTTTTCTATAAAATCAAGGATAATTAAACAAATTACATAATGATAGCTTTGAAATATCTTGCTTTGTGTGAGTAATTAGATGGAATTCCTATGTTTATTTAGATAAAGTTTTTTTTTTTGTCTTGGGGGTCTTTTTTTGGACCAGAGTAGGATAAAAGTGAGAAAGCCTAAAATGGTGTAACATGTAAATTTGGTGGAGCACGCAAGGAACCTGTAAAAAATGGACAAAGCCGAAGGGGGATAGGATCAAGGGTGGGAAGTGGGGGAGAAATGGAGACAACTGTATTCGAACGACAGTAAAAAAAGAGAAAAATAAAGATCACTGATCAACAGCTGACCTGACATGCTTTCTCTTTTAAAATTATTTGTTAGCATCTCTGAGTAGAGACAGAAAGACGGGACTTGCAAAAATATTGAGCTGAAAGAGCTCGCATGTTGCTGTAAGAAATGCAGAATATGCTGAAGCTGTCAGAACTTGACAGCGTAACAAGATGTGTTAGCACCTATAAAGAGGTCTTTTCTTCCTCATGTAACAAACTTATAGTTTATTGAGAAAAGTTAATAAAAATCGCAAGCAATGTCCTGTTTGCTAACCATAAAATGAGCCATGGAAGAAAATGTAAAAAAGCAATATGACTGCATTAAAAAACAGTCTTCGGATTAATGCTAGATAGATAATATGAGACTCGACTACAGAAATTAATGAAAATATATAGATGTGTACCAAGAATTATTATTCTACTTAGTTTTTTTAATGTTAGACGTGAATTATTTTATTAATATACATGCATTGTTTTTATTTGTTAGAAATAATTTTATTCTGAAAATAGTTTGGTAATACTGTTTTTAGTTCTGTCAATACAGTAAAGTCAAGTTATTGTCAGTATATATGTTTTTCAAAAATAATTTTCATTATTTTTAGGGCTCATTTTCTTCACTTTTCAAAATTACCTTAGTTTGGACAGAAGATGTAATGGCCTCACCTACTTACAAATGCACATTTGCAACTATGTAATGTGTAACTATGAAATATAACCATTTAGATATTAAAAGCATTCATGCCTCAATAAACTACCCAATATAATTTAATATTTCAATGTTTCCTGTGGCATGGGTATTATGATTATAAACTCAACAAGTTGTTTTTGAGATAATTTAGCCCACCCTCCAAACAGTAATTAGTCCTAGCAGCCATTTATCTATCTCATTGCCGATCATTTGGAGGAAGCGTGCATTTTGGAAGGAAATGCCCTTTCCTATATGGTTGTATCTCATTTGATCACTCACACACTTGACGTTATTACTTGAACTTAACTTTCAGCGGTCACTGAAACCTAGCACACTTTGGGAATGGTCTCATGGTGGACTCCTGATACTCCGTCTCTACACAGGTTTTCCCACAAGTGTCACATTGTCACTGCTCTCATAATGGCATTGTGTCCTGCTTGATTTTTCTGCACAGAAAGGCGAGAAGAAAGAGTATGTGGTTATGCTTTATTCAAGGTTAGATTACTTCACTGCCTTCTTTAGAAAGAAACAGGGTCCACTTGTTTTTCTCTGTCGTGCTGGCCTCTCAGCAGGCGTGGGCTGACGGAGGTGCCAAGGACACCTGAGAGGGTCTGTAGTGACAGTGCCCTCCCTGAGCCTCGTTTCAAATTGAGGGGCCTCAGCGCCTCAGCGATGTGCCACGAACAACCCCAGGCAGCCTTTTCAAAGTTGGAATTCTCCACGTGCTCCCTTTCCCCCAATGCTGCAAAAGCTGCATTTTTTTCCTACTGAAAAATTAAGAGGTTCCCTAATGAGGACCTCGGAAAATTCTGGGGTTTCAGATCAATGTGTATTATATTGAAGAAAACAGAGTAAGAAGGAAAAGGCAAAATAAAAACATAAACAGAAAAAGATCCCATATCCTGGAAGCGAACATCAGAGTACATTGGGAGACATCCATGGGATTTGCTCTTTCTACTTTCATGGTGGTTAAAACAAACAAACAAACAAACAAACAAGGCTCTGAACTTTCACTGCCATTGGAGTTGCGTCAGTCTATGGCACAGGTGGCAAACACAGGGCCCGAGGGCCGAATCCGGCCCTCCACCTTGTTTTATAAGGCCTGGCACCTTGTTTCTGCCCAGCAGCGGTGCTGAGCTCTCGCTTAACTGTTAAGGAGTCGTTACCTTTATACAGCCCTAAAGTTACATGCAGCCCCTTGGAGGCAACTGTGAGGCTGATGTGGCCCCCGGTGAAAATGAGTCTGACACCCCTGGTGGGAAGAGGGGTGAAGCAAGAAACCCGTCAGGAGTGGGCAGAAAGAAAGTTTGAGAGAGGAGTCCGGCTTTAGACACGCAATTTGTAGTTACAGATGGGATCTCCAGAGATGAACGGGGTCTGCCATTTGGCAGCTCAGAGAAGAGACGGGGTGGGAAGCTAGGGGCGGAAGAAATGAATCGTATAACTCAAGGGGTTTGGGATGAGAAAGTAAAGTTTCTGCAGAAGTTTGCACAGCACCTGGGTGAAATACAGCTAACACAATGAAGGAGTGAGGAAAGGATGTTGGGCTGTAGACAAAGAACAGTGACCTTGTCCAGCTCATTTTAGTTTGAGAAAAGGTGGGACATTGCCAGATGTTCTCACTTTCTACGCTGACATCCAGAGTTCTTTGGGAATAAGGGGAATGAAGAGGTGGAGGCAAATAAAGAGTGAGGCAGGGTTTTTGCAGAAAGGCAGGAAATGGGCTGTTTGGGCTTGTCTAGCAGCCCGTGTACTTAGCACAGTTAGCCCTTGAAAAACACGGTTTTGAACTGCATGGGTTGGCTTATATGTGGATTTTCTCAATAACTACTGTAAATGTATTTTCTTTTCCATTTGAATTTCTTAACATTTTCTTTATTTAGCTTACTTTATTGTAAGAATACAGTGTGTAGTGCATATAACACACAAAACGTGTTAGTTGACTGCTTATGTTATTGGTAAGGCTTCTGATCAATGGTAGTCTATTAGTAGTTAAGTCTTTGGAGAGTCAAAAGTTTCAGCTGCATGGGGGTTGGCACCCCTCCCTCTGTTGTTTGAAGGTCAAGTGTAATGAAAGAAGATAAAATCACTTACAATATTGAATTTCTGCATGTAGGACAGGAAACATTCAAAAGTCTGAGTTAATTAAGTAAATATTAGTTGCATGGTTATAGGAATATTTCTGAAATTTTCTGTTGTGCCTTTAAGAAAAAAATGAGAATTTCAGAGTTTTCTTAAGTGACATAGATGAGCATTTTGCAAGATTTGAAGGAAAGTGATTATGAACATGTTTGTTTCACACCAGAGGGTTTTGATGTGGGTGTTTTGTCTTAGGAACTTTTGAAAGTAGCTTCATTAAAACAGCTATAAAATTGCAAAAAACAATATTTTTTTAATTATAAGGGAATCTCTTCTTTACATTTCATGTCCCCTGTCCATTCCCATCTCTGAGTCTCTCTCGGACTCCGAGGAAGGCTGAGAGCTGTGGATGGGATGAGATATTATGCAATGTTGTTAAGAACTCACACAGAGGGAAGTTATATGTCAGACCACAGAACCCCCTTGTAAGGTCACGTTGGCCTTAGCAAAATGCACACTGGTTTTTCATGGGCAATTTGACAGGTCCTTGCCCAGCATTACTGGGCTTTTTGGTTTCCTGCTGGTGGCCTTAGGGTATTTCTGAATCCCCACAGGGTCACTAGATTATAGGGTGTCCAGCTAAATAGTGCCCAGCTAATTGGCTTTTCTTTATTTTATTAATCGGGTTTTAAGATCTGCTCAATGCTGTCTCTGCAGGTAAAAGAGCAATGTGGCCACCTGGGGTGACGCCCTTCCTCTTAGGTCAGAGCTGAATTTCATTAGGTTCAAAGACTGTGAGCAAGACAGTACTCCATTTGATTAATAGGGCATTAACACATAAGCTCCTTATGTGTTAACGTTGCATCAGATTCATGGGAAATAGAACATTAGAATTGGAAGGGAACTTCGGGACCTCCTAACTTGAAAACCTACCTCCTTTACACTATCTCTGACCTCCAGTTACCCGTTTGGCACACCCACTGCCTGAGAGTCACAATTCCATGAGAATGCCTGCTTCCATGGGCGTGTGTGCTCCCGGTGATAAGCAATCCCTGCTTGTTTGGTCCTTCCAATGCAAACCTCATTTCCCCCATCTGGGCTCTGCTGGGCACAGTTGCTATGAGCTATTAGTCACATGGAAAAGTTGAAATCAGGGGTAGGCTGGGGGTCCTATAGCTAACTCGGATATTGGAGTCCAATAAGAATTGGAGGTGACTGGGAAAAAGCAGAGATGTAAATACTGTGGATGAATGTAAGTGACAGACTATTTCACTCTTGCCTTTCTTAAAGTTAGGGTGGTTGCAATGTCCTTCCAGATACACCTTTGTAATTGATCTGATCGTTCTCACCTTATCTTCTGGTAAGACCATCTTTCAATACGTGTGTCTCCATCTGCTACTAAGAGGATCTGCATTTACAGTGTCTTTCGATGTTCATATACATTATGTCACGCAGAATGCATTTACCCAAAGAGCTGATAAGTAAAAATTGTTTCACACATGTCATTGTCAATATAATATTAAACACAATGATGGTATCTTTGTGATGGAAACCTGCTCTGTTTACTCCAGGAGCATGTTTCAAGGGTTTTACTTGATTTCGTCTATGGATAGAAATACCTAAGAGGTAACATCAAGTAATATTATGGACATGGTTGTTTGGGGGTTGCATAGCTCCAAGATATTGCTACATTGCAAAGGGACACTTCAATTGCCAGTTGAAATAAAATGCTGTTAAACTGGTTAAATACTGTATTATTTGAGTTCACTGCTGCTTTCTTTTTTTTTAACTAAACTGTGCCAACAACAGCAGCTTTAGAAAACCACAGTTTGAGACGGGAGGACTGCTCACACATTAAAAAAGGACGGCACTGCCACAGCAGCTAATAGACAAGCCAGATTTAACGAAGCCTTTGCAGTTCTTTGGGGAAATGTGATAGATTTCACTAAAGAAGTTATTTATAGGCTGGCCTTTCCCTTTGCTGAAGCTCAGATATGAAATTTGAGGATGAATCTGCTTCTCTTAAGCACTGTCTTGTTCATGGGTTTTTCTGGAAGATTACAGGGTAATCTTGGGGTGTGATTAAAGTTTTGGCAAATGTGTCAAAGAGAGAGCAAGTCAGTGGCCACTGTGTATACATTTTAAGTTCATTTTGGGATATGGATGTACACTAATATAAAACAAATGACTTACTTAATCTGTTACTCTTTTGCTTACTTAAGAATAATAAATATTATTATGCAACTGGAAAGTATTATGCTAAGCGAAATAAGCCAGGCAGTGAAAGACAAATACCATATGATCTCACCTTTGACAGGAACCTAAACAACAAAACAAAGAAACAAGCAAAATATAACCAAAGACACTGAAATAAAGAACAGACTGACAGAGTTCAGAGGAAAGAGGGGAGGGAATTATGGGGGAATTTCAGGGGAAAAGGGGAAGGGTTTGCAGGAACGAGTATAAGGACACATGGATAAAAACTAGGGGTGGGTGGAAATGGGAGGAAGGAGGGAAGGGCTGGGTGGGTGGGTTGGGATGGGAGTAAAAGATAGAAAATTGTACTGCAACAACAATTTAAGTAAAATTTTAAAAAAAGAATAATAAATAAAGTGCTTTTTAAATATAGCCAGAGGCTTTTGTACCTTATACATAATTGATAATCATTTGTTGAAAAATTTTCTCTAATTTATTACTATAAATTTATTTCATTATTTTCTTGTTTTTATTTTTATTTTTTAAATTTTATTTAGTTTTAGAGAGAGGGATAGGAAGGGAGAAAGAGAGGGAGAGAGACATCAGTCGGTTGCTTCTTGCACACCCCTAAATGGGGTCCTGGCCCACGACCTAGGCGGGTGACTGGGAATCAAACTGGCAACCTTTTGGTTTGCAGGCCAGTGCTCATTCCATTGAGCCACACCAGCCAGAGCTATTATATTCTTTTTTAATGGTGGGGGATTATAAATTTTTGATGGAGTTGTTCAGACAACCTCCACAGTTATTGAATTATACAGATAAACAGATAAAGTTACAAGAAATAGGCATCAGTGCTGAAAAGAATATACATGAAAATACAAGTCCTTGACTTAGGAGGTTTCATGTCATGATGCGGACTATAGTCTAAATCAACAGCATTCTTGGGGACGCAGTTTGGAGATAAAGGCAACTTTTACCCACCTTCAACTTCCCATCACTTCCTAATTCTCTACAATTTTCCGAAGACAGCATTTCCATGGTGCCATCTGGGAGTCCTGTTAGTGTCTTGAGACATCATTCATTTTTAACTATACTTGAACTTATGAATATATTTCTTCATGAAACCAAAAAGTCAGATTTCACTAAAATCCTCCTGTGGTTTCATTTTTTTGTGTTTGATATGAAATTGGATGTTTCGTCAATAGGAGCGTGATATATTTTTTTGCTCTTTGATTACGGATTCATTGCCCATGATTGTTTCCATTGTCATACCCCACCAGGAAACTGTGCAGAAGACCCCGACAGACATGCGCATCCCAGAACATGAAGGACCTTCCCAAATCCGGCCCCTGAGAAGACAGATAGAGTGGACTATTGTCGAATGCAACTGTGTATGGGTTTTACTCAAGAATAGGGATAATTAGTTGCTATTCCGTGAATTATTAAGTTCTCTATGCTTAGATGATATAATTTATTTTTCTGTGCATGGCTTTCAGAAATAGTGCGATCCCTCTTCTGCTTTTCTCACAAATGTGAAATCCATACAAGTGAAAATTAGCTGCAGCTGTGATTTTATGAATGGTTTCCTAGAAACTACATCGCAAGGAACTTCAATCCGCAAATGAGTTTTACATGCTCTTCTAAGGATGTGCAGATGGGAGGCTTGTGAGTTTTCACTGTCGCTACCAAGATACGTTGAATATAGTTTTTGAATGATGATGGTCACAGTTTTTCAAGTTTAAGGTAACATTGAAATATAATCTTTATGGAGTGGACAAATATACATGTTTTCATAGCGGGAGCTTTAGTAGTTGTCCATTACAATGAAAACCTCATCATCTACTGCAATACTTATCCATTAAAAAAAATAAATCAAAAGGTCATTGCATCTTTTGTTTATTCATGGAGACAAGGAACTCCCATATCATCCTGTGTTGCAGGGTCATTATCATCATTTATTTTTTTTTGTCAAATCTAGGCTTCTAAACATCATTTACATATAGCATATTCTTCGAATTCTTACTATTCGCAGGGTATCCATACTTAGTAATCTTGGTGAAAAAGATTAAACTAATCCACATGTCTTTTATTAGTTTATTAACCCCTTGGGGAGATAAGAAATGTGTATCAATACATTGAAGATAGGCCCTGGGCAACCCTAGGCAATTATTAAATACATCATTTTGAATGCTGAAAGAAAAAGAGATGATAGTAGATGCTTATCATATTGCACTATTGAACCTGTCATATTCAAACAACCGTATTTTATGACAAATTTTTATTCTGTCTGAACAAAGATATAAGAAGATATATTAAATCTGGAATAAAATTAGGCAGTTGACAGAGCTTCTTTGGCCAATCTAGTGACATATGGGTACATGATTGGTAATATATATACAACCGAATATTGCATTGACAGACAACCAAGTCTCAGATTAAAAGGGTTATCAGCCTAAAAGATGATTTCTCATGGATGAACTATTTCTATGATCCATCCATCACAGAATTTTTTATATTGCTTAGATGAAAACATTGAATGTTTGCTTAGAATTTGTAGATGAAACATATTCTTGACCTAAGGAACAGTGTCTTGACACACGGCATCGGGATCTAAAATGTCACTGCGACCAGGCAGGATCCGTCAATCCAAATCAGACACATCTTAATAGACACTGATGGATGTTCTGCCCTCGGCTTCAAAATACACCCAGCGTGTTAAAATATACATAAGCAGTATTCATTTCTATGAACACGGATCCGAAGCAATATGAAGAACACCCACTGGGCAGTGAGTTCTCCATGAATGCTCAGCCCGATAGCACAGGCCCACTGCTCATCTGATCTCACAAAGCTGCTAGCAAATTGGTTTTTCAGTAACTTATATTTCTCTCTTGGTATTAATAGCTAACTCATATTCAGCATAGTAGCTAACAACAATTCACCATCCCAAATTGTTCATCGGCCTATTTTCATTGCGCTAGCAGCTTTTTCCTCCATTGTTCAGTAAAGAAGCATATGAGTCGGCCTCAACTCCTTCAGTACTTTCACATAATTAGTCAGTGTGTCATGTGTAGTCGGTCAATATAGTTGGAGTTATTTAGAGCTGGTTTGGAAGTGAGCAAGAAATAGCAATGCTCATTCATTCATTCACTCATTCATTCATTCACTCATGTGCCCCTACATCTAATAATTTAAAAAATGGTTATTGCCCTGGCTGGTGTGGCTCAGTGGATTGAGTGCTGGGCTGCAAGTGAAGGGTACTTGGTTCTTCAATTCCCAGTCAAGGCATATGCCGAGTTGTGGGCCAGGTCCCCAGTAGGGGGCGCATGAGAGGCAACCACACATTGATGTTTCTCTCCCTCTCATCCTCCTTTCCCCTCTCTCTAAAACATAAATAAATAAAATATTTAAAAATGTTTTTAAATGTTATGAATACAGGCTACACGATTGTGTTTTCAAAGGTGTATATGCCAGCAACAAGATAGAAAATTTGTAACAAAATAGAAATGCAACATAGAAATTTTAAGTGCCAAGAGAAATATATGTCTACTGTTAATAACAGTGGAAAATAATTATTTCTAAAGCAAATGGTTAGTTTATCATTAATTAGGAAGCCCTCAACATAGTTCTATAGCTCTTTTACCAATGTTTTCTACTAAGGTTATTTTTTAAATCTTTATATTATAGAATCACTCTAACTTTTTATTTTTGTTTTTTATTTTGTTATTGTTGTGCAATTAAAGTTGTCCCATTGTACCCCCACTACTCTTCCCTGCCGTACCCACCCCCACCTGCCATATTCAATTCCCTCCTTGTCTTTACCCATGAGTCCTTTATACATGTTCCTTGATGACCCTTCCCCTTCTTTGCCCCATTATCACCCTCCCCCTCCCCTCTGTTTACTGTCAGTTTGTTCTTTATTTCCATGTCTCTGGTTATATTTTGCTCCCTTGTTTGTTTTGTTGATTAGGTTCCACTTATAGATGAGATCATATGGTATTTGTCTCACCACGTGGCTTATCTCACTTAGCATAATGCTCTCCTCCAGCTCCATCCATGCTGTCACAAGGGTAGGAGCTCCTTCTTTCTTTCTGCTGTGTAGTATTGTACAATGTAGTATTACATTGTGTAAATGTACCAAAGGTTTTTGATCCACTCACCCACTGATGGGCACTTAGGCTATTTCCAGCACGTGGCTACTATAAATAACATTGCTATGAACATTCGGGTGCATAGGTTCTTTTGGATTGGTGTTTCAGGATCCTTAGGGTGTAATCCCGGTAGTGGGATCATTGGATTGAAAGGGAGTTCCATCTTTAGTTTTTTTGAGGAAATTCCATACTGTGTGCCACAGTGGCTGCACCAGTCTGCATTCTTGCCAACAATGCACAAGGGTTCCCTTTTCTCCACATCCTCACCAGTACTTGTTATTTATTGATTTGTTTATGATGGCCATTCTGACCGGCGTGAAGTGGTATCTCATTGTGGTTTTAATTTGCATCTCTCTGATAGCTAATGATGCTGAGCATCCCTTCATATGTCTCTGGGCCCTCTGTGTGTCCTCCTTGGGGAAGTATCTGTTCAGGTCCTTTGCCCATTTTTTAATTGGATTGTTTGCCCTCCTGGAGTGGAGTCATGTGAGTTTTTTATATATTTTGAAGGTCAAGTCCTTGTCTGAGGTGTCATTGGCAAATATGTTTTCCCATACAGTTGGTTCCCTTTTCATTTTGCTGATGTACTCTTTAGCCATGCAGACGCTTTTTCATTTTATGAAGTCCCATTTGTTTGTTGTTTCCTTTATGTCCCTTGCTGTAGGGGACATATCGGTGAAAAGATTGCCATGTGGAATATCTGAAATTTTCTTGCCAATGTTCAAACTATATTATAAAGCCACTGTAATCAAAACAGTCTGATACTGGCATAAGAAGAAACACATAGGTCAAAGGAACAAAATAGAGATCCCAGAAATAAACCTGTGTCTCTATGGTTAATTAATATTTGACAAAGGGGTCAATGGCATAAAATGGAGTAAAAATAGTCTCTTCAACAAATGGTGTTGGGAGATGTGGACAGCTACATGCAAAAAAATGAAACCCAAGCACCAACTTACAAGCACCAACTTACACCATACACAAAAATAAACTCAAGATGGATAAAAGACTTAAATATAAGTTGCAACACCGTAAAAGTTCTAGAGGAGAACATAGGCGGGAGTAACTCTAACTTTTAAAGTGAACCTTTGACTTCAAGTTATATTAGTTTTGATTGCCATTTTGATTTTGAAATGGTTCCTTATTAATTTATTTAATTCAATACAAACCATAGTCATTCTGAATACACATCTAAACTGAAAATGTTCTATTTTATAGGAATAAGAAATATTTTAAATTAGAAGACTAATATTACTCTTCAGAGAAGGAGAGAAAGATGTTAGCAGCTTTGGGGAACTTCTTGTATTCAAAATGTAATAATATTTGGTTTTGGTAAAAACTCCATGAAGCTTTAGAATCAAGTTAATTTGTGCCAGGAAAACAGTTTGACTGGAGTTATTTTACTTTGCCACAGATTGAGGTCAAAATAATAATTGTAGTGCAAAGACAAAGTGTAAGTACCTCTGTATTTTTATTGTTCATAGTAATATTATTTATAATCAATCTAACATGCTCTATAAACAGCTCAGCTCTTCTGTAGGGGACAAGTCTCACGTGCCTGAACACACAACCCACTTTAAGTGGCTACGTTTTCTGTTCAGTGACGCTGCTCAGTAGCCCGGTGTAATAACCCCTCCCAGCTTTACCGAGATCTGATTGCAGCCAAGCTCTGCTGGAAACGCAGGCCAACAAAAGCAGCAGAAATCCCGTCACTGGAAAATCCGTGCGGCGGTTCAGGCCTCTCGGGTGTCTCCTACCTGTCACAGGTCTCGGCCAAGTGTATGAGAGGACGCTTAGTCCCCCATGGGCTGTTGCTCCCAGAACTGTCACCGCTGGGGTATGCATCAGAGTCACACCTCCGAAAGAAAGCACGGAGATGGCCCAGAAGAACTGCTAATCTGGAAGACAGTCTTGTTTTTTTTAAAAGATTTTATTTATTTATTTTTTTAGAGAGGGAAGGGAGGGAGGAAAAGAGAGAGAGAGAAAAACATCAATGTGTGGTTACTGGGGGTCATGGCCTGCAACCCAGGCATGTGCCCTGACTGGGAATCGAACCTGCGACACTGGTTCGCAGCCCGCGCTCAATCCACTGAGCTACGCCAGCCAGGGCCGACAGTCTTGTTTTTAAGCTTCCCTTTTTTGTTGTTTGACTAAAAGAAAAACACGAAAACTATGTTCACAGATACTATTAAGAAGAAAAATATGCACTAGTATCGTGAATATCAGAAAAAAATTCTGATATTCAACAGAGTCAGAGACTGGGATATGAAAGGGTATCAGTCTAAAATACAAAGAAAAAACATTAATTAACTTACTAGAAATTAATTAGCAAAATGAATGCGGGGCATTATGAATGCTGAAGAACAGAATTCTATATTGTATTCTACGGTAACTTGTTGATCATTTTTACATTGCCTGTGTGTAGTTGCAATCTTCATGTGAATAGTGAGGAGAAAAAAATACTAGTTTTCATATAAGTGGTTAGGGAAGAAAAGGTGAAGCTACGTCCTGTGACCAAAACTGCACCAGGTCCCTGGATAAAGAAGATGCGGTGCTTATACACAACAGAATGCTACTCAGCCATGAAAAGGACGAATTGCTGCCATTTGCCACAGCGTGGATGGGACCCTGAGAATATCATACTAAGGGAAGTAAGTCAGATGGAAAAGTTAAAAATCTGTGATTTCACTCATATGTGGGACATAAAACTGAAAGCTACAAATGAACAAACAAACAAACAAAAACCACAAAACCTCATAGACACAGACCACAGTGTGGTGGTTACCAGAGAAAAGGGGGGCGAGGTGAGTAGGGGGTGGAGGGGGTCAGAGATATGGTGATGGAAGATTTGGTTTTTGGTAGTGGGCCTGGAATGCAAAATACAGATGAGGTACCACAGAACTGTACACTTGAAACCTATATAAACTTATTAACCATTGTCACCCTAATAAATTTAATTAAAAAAGAAAAAAATGTAAAAGAAAACAAACTGTGTATGTCCTAGAATAAGTAACAAAACATATGACTGATATTAAACAATAAAACTTTGAAGAAGAACATTTTTCATTCTTTTGCCTATTTATGTGCAGGATAATGAAATTGTAATACTCAAAGAAAGAATTTTTGTTTTCTGACTGATCTGGCTCTTTATTAGAAAAATCATCATTTTAAATTTCTTTGATTTGAAAATTTATTTAAAATATACTACTATTATGTATAAGGTAATGTCTAAAAAGTTTACATTATACTGTGCGTGTACTCTGTAAGAATGCTGATGAGTAACTATCTCTCCACCACGAAGCTTAAGAAATAGAACAATATCATTGCTTCTGAAGACCCTTGCGAATCTGTTACCCTTCCTGAATCTTTCAGAGGTAGCCTTTACCTTGAATTAATTGTTATTTATTCTGTTGCTTTTCTTTATCTCTCTCTCTCTTTCTCTCTCTCTGTCTAAAATCAATGGATATATCCTCAAGTGAGAATTACAAAAAAATTATCACCTGCAAATAATGTTGAATTGTGAATGTAGTTTCTACTTCCACTTTCATGTTTTCCATATTTTCTGTTATATATAAGTTTATTTATGGTTACAATATTTTTCTAAAAAGTTCAATTTTTCTAAATTGAACACATGGAAATAAGAAAGGGGAAAAGAATACAACCAGGATTTCTGAATACCTACTATATCAAGCATATGTGGCTTAATACTTAAATCTAAGATAGAGATATTATCTCCATCGGCAGGTGAAGGCACTGATGTTGACAGGAATTTAGAAGAATTTGAGACTTGTGAGACTAGTCCTTGGTTATAAATAGAAATAATTGGACCTGGTTTTTAAACTTCAGCCTGTTGATTTAATATGCTTTCTCTTTCCATATTGCTTCTCAGAAGTTGGGAGAGAAAATTTTTCTAACTTTATTTTTTATTGTTGACAGTAAGAGTCAACAATAAAATGTCCCCATTTTCCGACCTTTGCCCACCTCCATCCAGCCCCTGCCCCTTCCCTCCAGGGCTGGGGAACTAGATGAAGGAGAGGAAAGAATATTGTTATGTGGAGGAGGGAAAGAAAGCCCATTGACACAAAATTAACATGTTGCTTAGAAATTCTGCCTCCTAGCATCTGAGACTTGAAAACCAGCAGTCAGACCTCTCCAGGTCATAGCCCATCTAAAGTTGCTTCTGAGGGCGTCTGATAAAATTGCTTTTCTTTGGGTTTTCACTTGTTACAGAGGTCTTCTTTTATTGTGTGTGTGTGTGTGTGTGTGTGTGTGTGTGTGTATTTTCTACTGACTATACCATTTTCACTAATTACATTGTCTTTAACAATTTTCACCTGTCACCTGGCTTCTTGACATCAGTTGTTTTTTATCACCTTATTGCTATTTCAAAAGTATTCATATAAAGTCTATAAACTCAGACTAAGCCTTTTTATTGGGCATTTAGAACGAATGTGGAATAGAACCTTAGAGTTATATCAGACACCAGATCCCGGTTCTGCCACTGAGCAACTATTGTAACTTTGGGCAAATGCTTTAGATTCATGAACGTTTATTTCATAACAAGCGCATTTATGACAGAACTCGTCCCACATGGTTGCTGGGTAAATGATGATGTATACATAAAGTGTCCTAGATATTAGTTTTTACTTAGTAATTATTCAGTACATGCTCATTACTCTTATGAACAGTCCACATTTTGTACTTTCTAATAATTATTTTGAATGTGAGAGCCTTGGAGCAATTATTAGATTCTTGTTCCAAGGCAAAGAAACTCATTGTTTATTCTACTACTCAAAGTGTCAGTTCAACACCTCTTTGTGCAGGTCAGACAGGAATTCGTTTATTCGGAGAGAATAAAAACCCGTGACGTAGGAACAACCCTTGAAACTGTTGAATCAGCCTCGTGCCCTTCCAGTAAGTTCACAGCCCTCCCATGCGCTTAACTGTGTAGATTTGTTATTTACTGGTATTGCACAGAAGGATAAAAATGTAACCTAAAGCAGGGCCTTGACTATTCAAGGGTAGTAATTCTTCTTTCATATCCCAGCTGAGGAAGGTGAGTTATTTCTCCTTTCAGTCAAAGACCTCTTCATCTTAGGGTCTCTCACAAAGCTAGCACTGTGCGTTAGCACTGACATTTCCAGTTTCCCAGGTGATTCTAGGTACGCTGTGTGGTGGTAGTCAATGACCCAAGCACGAAAGTCGAGCAACAGAAAGACCAAACCAAACATTCAAGGAGCAAGGGGAGAGCTAAGCAACAAGGACTAAATGTCTACTGGTGCCTTAATTCAACAGAATCAGTAAAACAAACAGCCAGTGAAATGCCGATGTTTTGTAAGAGAATCGAGATCTAACCGTTTGGTGAATATATTCAGACAGGGTTACTACCGTTCGTAAAACTCATGGGTAATATTGTTAAACCAGGCATTTCCATGTAATTACTTAATAGTAATTTATAATTCTCAGTGGTGAAGACTTTGTCATTTGTTAAAACTTCAACAGAAAACAAGCATAAAATGTGAAAGAATTATTTGTTAAAAAATTATTTGAAAGTACTAGAGATCGGTGAGAGATCAGATCTGCTCTGAAAAAACAAGACCTGCACCTCATGGGACTTTTTCACTGTGGCTTCCAGTGCCTTGGGAAACTCCCATTCCCCCCCCCATAGCTTCGAGAGCACGAAGCTGCAACCCAACTGGCCTGGGCAGTGAGAGGAAGTGTGTGGGACTAAAAGAGAAGTTATAAATTTTAGGTGAATCCCTGCACAGGAGGGATCTTCAGAGGGGATGAAACACCCACATTTTTGTCAAATCTACCTAAAACTTGGTCTGGCCTATAAATTATGCATGTTGGTTGAGAAATTGTACGTGGGATCACAGGTCTGGTGCAAAAGCAGCAGGTTGCAGCTGAAAGAACGGATTGGACATTTCGGCTGCTGCCTACCTCAGCTCAGGCTGACTTCTGAGGTTAATTCAGGTAAATTGACTGCCCCTTGGAAAAAAAATGTGTTTCCAGAGAAATATAACAAAATCCAGATTCCGTTTAATTGATCATTTCTGACATCCAGAATCTAATAAAAATGAGTGAACATTTGAAGACACAGGAAAATGAGACGTATCCTCAAGAAGGCACACAGTTAATAGAATATGACAGTGACATCATTAAATCGTTCCAATTAGCGGGTAAGAATTTCAGGCCAGCTATTTATGTTTTCAAGAACTTACAGAAAAAGAGGCATGCAATGAATGGACACAGGATGGAATTTCAGCACAGTAATAGGAATTATAAAAAAGAATGGAATAGGAATTCTAAAGCTGAAAATACAGCATCTGACAATTTTTTAAAGATTTTATTTTTTTATTTTTAGAGAGGGAAGGGAGGGAGAGAGAGAGGGGGAGAGAGAGAGAGAAAGAGAAAAACATCAATGTGCAGTTGCTGGGGGTCCTGGTCTACAACCCAGGCATGTGCCCTGACTGGGAATCGAACCTGCGACACTTTGGTTCGCAGCCTGCACTCAATCCACTGAGCTACACCAGCTAGGGCATATCTGAAATTTTAAAAAAATTCACAGAGTAAATTCACAGAGTAAGTTGAACAGAAGGTTGGAGCTGGCGGAAACAAAGTCGGTTAACGTGAAGATGGAACTTACCCAGTGTGGGGAGCAGAGACGAAAAGAACGATGAGATTTAACAGAGCCTCACAGGCGAGTCACATGATCTGACATATTGTCATTGGAATTCCGGAAAAAGGTGAGAGAACAATTGAGGGAGAGAAATGTTAAAGAAATAATGGCTGAAAACTTTCCAAAAGACACTCATTTACAGATCTACAAGGCTCACCCGGAAGGACAAATGCAAAGAACACACATCCGGGCCCATGACCATCGCACTGACGAAGATGAAGATTAAAGTGAGAATCTTGAAATTACACAGGGGTAGGGGGAAGAACGAAGAAACAAACAAACAAAAAAACCTATCAACCTGAATTCTGTGTACGAGACACCATTCTTCGAAAACAAAGATGAATTTAAGCACTTTGATAGACAAGTATGAGAGGTGTTATGAGACCTGTCCTACAAGGTATTGAAAAGAAAGTTTCTAAGTCTGAAAAGAAATAGCACCAATTGGAAACTAAAATTGACAAGAAGCAATAAGGTGCCCTGGCTGGCATAGCTCAGTGGACTGAGCTCGGGCTGCGAACCAAAGTATTGCAGATTCAATTCCCAGTCAGGGCACATGCCTGGGTTGCAGGCCACGGCCCCCAGCAACTGCACATTGATGTCTGTCTGTCTGTCTGTCTCTCTCTCTCTCTCTCTCTCTCCCTTCCCTCTCTAAAAATAAATAAACAAAATCTTAAAAAAAGAAGCAATAAGGTTACTAGAAAAGTTTAAAAGTGACTGATCTATATAATGTGTGAAAACAATATTTATGAATATATATATGTGTGTGTGTATATGCACATACACATATTACAGACAATATTCTTTCAACTCTGACACTGAAAAGACACTGATGGGAAATACCTTGATATTAAAAATAATTACTTAACTTTAAAACAATGAAATGTATTGTGTTTTACGTAACATTTCTGAACGCTGAGTTTTATTTCTCTAGTATTTTTCTCCCTTGGGAGGATTTCCATAAGGAATGCACTAAGACATTTTTATCCAATGAATAGATCAGGGCCAAACATGTTTCTATGTTTGTGCTATAAGACAGTCTCCAGTTGGGTATGTCAGTGGAGGAGAATCTAAATGTCATTTGTCTTTTTGCTTTATGTAAAGATCATTTCCCTTATTCACACTGTTGTAGGATTTGCATTCTTTTACAATAGGGGCATAACGCTATTGTTTTCCATGCTGTACTGCCTGGTTTAGTTTCACAGCATGTAGGTAGATTTGGGCTCCAAGGAGAATGCCCATGTTTTATTTCGATAAGATAGGATTGCTGTATCTTATTGTTCCAGCAGCTCTCAGGTCAAGCATATAGTTAATGTAGGTGCACATTGAACTATATCGGTATGCTTTAGAAATGGTTTTCCACATTTTGAATTTTATAATTTGTAAAATATTATTTGTACCAATACATTTTTATTCTTCTGCTCTGAAAGTAAACCATATGCTTTTAACAAATTAAGACAGGCTGTCTCAAAACCATTTCTCCCTACTAATTTTGCCCAACCAACTGATACATGTTGAACTTGATTCTTACTTTTATTTATTTATTTATTTTTTTGCTGAGGCTTTCCCTACAAGGCTGAACTCACAGCTCCATCTCCTTCCATAAAGTTTTACCAATTTCTTACATATTGTGTAAGTTAGGTATGCCTTTCTTCATTTCAGGAGAGTCTTGGGATTGTTTAAAACTTCAGGCAAACGTGTGGTCCTACATCAAACCCCTGGAAAGCATCCCAATCCCCATCCACAGCCACTGATTTATTGCTTTCCCTGTTTAAATGAGCATCTCAGGAACATACACTGTGGATATTGGGTGGTAGTCTTTAGGGGGCTTAGAGCAGGAATCCATGCCCTGTACAACTGAATTTTCTTACAGAGCTCAAATGCTTTTAGCTACTGTGCTTCAGACAATGCCAGCAGTATGTCAGTCCTTGTTCTCTCTTCTCCCCCCGCCTGGCCACTCAGCAGATGGCTTCAAGCCCGCACACTCTCCTGACAACTGCCCTGCCATCCTCCCTCTTTACCTTCTGAGGGGCGCTGCGGTTTGCACAGCAGACGGAGGCCCCTCGTCCGAGCGATGAGCAGGGGCGAATGCCAGCTCCGGCTCTGCCCCGCAGGGCGTGCTCGCTTGGCGGGCTCCCAAAAGGGAACGCTTCTGCCTCTACATGTACTGACCCAGGGAGGGAGCCTCTCTGTGATTCTTGCCGCACTCCCGTGACATTTAGCCGTGCACCTGCCGGAGAGTGCGCACGGAGTTTGGTTCTCACGCACTTCTTATTCCGGCAATACTGGAGTGCACCAATGAGGAGAGGAGCCAACTGGGTACCACCTGCCTGGGAAGGGCAGATCAGGACGCGCAAGGCTGTCTGTCTCTCGAGAATCATTGACGAAGAACGGAAGAAGCGCGCTTGATTACATCCCTCGCCTTAGCGATGCTTAAAATGACGTTTTAATAAGGCGGTTCCCTGCAACAAGCCTAAACTGGGGGGTGGACGGTATCAAAGAACTGACTTGAACTCCTAGACGTCAGAGAGATGATTCTGCTTTTTTTTTTACTTGTTTGTTTATTGATTGTGGTTTTGAGTTACAGCGAACAAGTGAGCGTTTTTATGTTCCTAACCAGTTCTGCTTTAACAAGTGGGCCACGTTTCCAAAGAGAAGAAAAAAATGCTTTCTGTAAAAAGCCCGCATCACACACACAGCCGTGAGGCTGACTCCCTGAGGCGTATTCTGAGCCGGACACGTTTCAGGGCTGTGTCCTCAGCGCGGTGGCTCTTCCCTTCCAGCCCCGATCGTGGGTGTCCAGCGTCCCCCGCGCTCATTAGGGCTCATTTGTCTCTGTCAGCGACGCATCCCGGAGCCAGCCCAGGCAGGCTGCTTTGTCTCCCGGCGCTTCGAACCAGGCCAGTCTGCAAGAAAAGAGAACCTATGCTTTGGAATCTATTCTACCTCAGGGAATTATGTAATTTTTTCTTTAGAGACGACCATTTGCAAGGAAAAGTGCAGGTTAAGCACTGTCTAAATAAATTAAATGGCACACGATAAAATATTCCTTTCTATTAAAAAATCTCGGAAGGCTGTACGCAAGCGGGTCCAAATGAACCTGGTGGAGAGATGCTGACCCCCTTGGCTGATGGACAGCAATAGTGTGGGGTGATTTCTTAATATTCCATTTAGAAGTGCTTTAGGGCCATATGTTGTGATAAAAATAAAACATATGTGACACTCTGATTATTTGTTTTCATTCAAGGACAGCCTTTTCTGATGGCTGTAATAAATATACCTAAAACCAAGATTTTTTAAATATAATCTGTCTCAATCCAATTTTTATAAACAGAATTGGATATAAATGATTCCTAGGTTATACTCAAGTGGCTATAATTCATAATACCAAGTTTTAATAGCTTGGTATTAATAGTTGGAAATTCTCTTATGAAAATAGAGTAAATAAGGAAGAAAAATGCCCAGACAGAAGGCTAACACAATGATCAATATTGTCTTCAAACATTTTTGTCTGCCTTAATGTATAAGGAATGAACTATGGGGTCTCCACATCTCTGTACGATTACAGAAGAGCCTTTGCATCACAAACATTGCAGCCTCTTGTGTTCTGCTAAGATCTGTGGCCTTGGACTTTGAAAGCCTGCAGCCTAGTGGGGAAGAAGGTGATGCTGAACAAATCATCAGCCTGAGCCTAGTGCTGAAAACCCTTTGGAAACAGTGTGATGGGGCCATAGAGGCGGGAGGGTCGCTGCAACCTGGGAACCCCCCCCCCACCGAGAGGCCGTGTTGGGAAGAATTTGACGTCTGCCTCCGTTACCCTCCTTCCTCAGCATTGCTTCTCTCCATAAAGCGGCCAGGGTGGTCTTTGGGAGAAACGGGACCCACCGAGTGCCAGGTCAGGCTATTTTCTAAGTAAATTTTATTGATTATGCTATTACAGCTGTCCCAATTTTTTTCTCCTCTTTATCCCCCCTCCACCCTGCACCCCCGCTCCCACCCACACTCCCCCACTTAGTTCATGTCCATGGATCGTGCATCTAAGTTCTTTGGCTTCTCCATTTCCTATACTGTTCTTAAGTTCCCCCTGTCTATTTTGGACCTACCGTTTATGCTTCTTATACCCAAGATTAAAGATAAGGAGAGGATCTTAAAAGCAGCAAGAGAAAAGGGGACAGTTACCTACAAAGGAGTTCCCATAAGACTGTCAGCGGATTTCTCAAAAGAGACCTTGCAGGCAAGAAGGGACTGGAAAGAAGTATTCCAAGTCATGAAAGGCAAGGACCCACACCCAAGATGACTCTATCCAGCAAAGCTATCATTTAGAATGGAAGGGCAGATAAAGTGCTTCCCAGATAAGGTCAAATTAAAGGAGTTCATCATCACCAAGCCCTTATTATATGAAATGTTAAAGGGACTTATCTAAGAAATAGAAGAAGAGAAAAAAACTATGGGCAGTAAAATGACAAGAAACTCACAACTACCAAAAACTGAACCTAAAATACAAAAACAAGAACTAAACCAGCAACCCCGTGAGGTGTATGGCTCACAGGAAGAGCCATTTCAGTGGGAAGGCGGTGTTAAGGCGGGACAAGGGCAAGTAGAGCAGAAGTGGTGGACAGAGGGGATAGAGACGAGAACAGAGTGAGTTAGAGAAAGATTTGGAACTGGAATTAACCGGGTCAGTTAGCAGGGAAGAAGAGTCAACAAGGGGAATGATTTATCAGAGACTACTCATTTCACTGTTCCCATAGATGATGTATATGAAACAACTGCATTTGGGCCAGAAGTAATGATAGATACAGTTTTAAGTATGACTGTTATTGATGTTTAGTGTGTGATGATTTTGTATGTATGAGCATTTCTTTAATTTTAGATCAGGAAGCTACACCAGATATTTCTTGGCATTCAAATTCAAAATGCATGTTTTTATTTATTGATGTATTTATTTAAATTATATATATTTTTAAATATTTTATTTATTTATTTTTACAGAGGGAAGGGATAGAGAGAGAGAGAGAGAGAGAGAGAGAGAAACATCAATGTGCGGTTGCTGGGGGCCGTGGCCTGCAACCCAGGCATGTGCCCGGACTGGAAATCGAACCTGCGACACTTTGGTTCACAGCCCACGCTCAATTCACTGAGCTATGCCAGCCAGGGCTAAATTATATTTTATTGATTATGCTATTATAGTTGTCCCAGCCTATTCCCATTTCCCCCTCTCCACCCAGCACCTCCCACTCCCTCAGGCAATCCCCCTAACCTTTGTTCATGTCCATGGTCACGCCTATGAAGCCCCGTAGCGATTGCCACTAGCCTGTGTCCTTTGTTCCTCTGCCCCATGGATCTGGGCTGTCTGACTCCTTTGTCTACCTGTTATTAAATGTGTGCCCTTCAAAAAGGGGAGACAAGAAAATCCAGAAATTCAGCTTATCCCATTTTACATATCTTTTTTTAAAGAATCTATAAAAATAGTTACATCTGAGCCCTGGCTAGTGTGGCTCAATGGATTGAGTGCTGGCCTGTGAACCAAAGAATTGCTGGTTCGATTCCCAGTCTAGGGTACATGCCTGGGTTGTTGGCCAGGTCCCCAGTAGGGGGCATGCGAGAGACAACCACACATTGATGTTTCTCTTCCTCTCTCTCTCTCCCTCCCTTTCTCTCTGTCTAAAAATAACTAAATAAAATCTTAAATAAATATCATTTAAAAATAGTTACATCAGTAATATATCAGCTTGACTTGGGAAGATTTAGCAAATTTGTAGAAAAAAATGAAGATTATCCCAATTTTTTAAAATGGGAATATTTATAATTGGTGAGTTAATAGGGCTGTAAAATTGCAAACTAAGTCTTCATAATGAGACATAAAAAGTTGTTTGGCAACTGTGGAGAATACTGGATTTCCTTAAGAGCCTACTTTATGAGAAAATGTTTATCTTTAAATGTTTTTAAATTCAAATGAGTACTTTTGATTTTGCCTATTTTAATTTGGTATTCTGCCCAAGACACCATTTGGATCTGATCAAAATGACTCAATTTCAATACACTCCTCAATTCTGGATTTTTCCACAGTCATCATTAATTACCTGCTGCCTCCCTCCAAGCTACACTGTATTTTCATCAGTACTTTGGCACATTTTAGATGAACAGTAGCCTGTGTCTCAAAGAAAAGGCATTGGACAATGTGACTATTGGACTAACCCTCCACAGAGACCTTTGTCCTGGCCTCCACCTCTCGACAGTCTAATGAAATCATGAAAATTGGCTTTCTCTGGGCTCTGGGTTGACCTCATATTCATCATCCACCTAATGAGTGACTAATTAGCTCATAGATACTGAAAGAGTAAAGTAAAAAATAATGTTTGTATTTTTGGTAGGGCGAGAGAGTGCATTTTGCTTTCTTTAGTTAGTATACAGCAAAAGATTGATGTGTTTGGGAAAGGGGTTCTTGAAATCATTGAACGAGACAAAAATGGTAGGAGATTCATGAGTCGTAATGAACTTCTTCTTCTTCTTTATATGAGCGAAGAAAAAATCTTGGGAACTTGAAGTATTAGTTCATCTGGAATGAAGGACAGAATAGATAACCCATGAATAAACCTTTTACTTTAAAGCTTAAAAGTATATGTCAGCCTTTACTGTGCTTGAATTCATTTAAAAGTAAGCTATTTCTTGTTGCATTTGTCTCTATTAAACTTTTAGATTCCATAAAACTAATGGCACCTTTACTAAATTTTACTTGTCTTTACTTTCATAATCATATCTGCGATCTTTAATTACCACACCAATTAGATTTGCCTCAGAACCCGTGCTTTCAGTATTAATGACGTGGTGTATACTTTCCTTATCATTGAGACTCATAATCACAAGCAAAGACATTTTGGAAGAATTATCTTGTCATAGTTCACAAATTTTGAAGACAATGTAAGTCCTAAGGCAAAATGTTAAAGGGGACAGTGTTTTCTTTGGTATCTTTCTATTTACTCCTTCTGGAGGCTTTTGCTTATTTTTAAAATTTATGAAGCAGCCCGAGCTGCTCCTTGCGATGTGGGTTCCATAGTGAGAAAAGTGACAGAATCATGCCTGTTTTACCTCCTCTTCAACTTCTTTGAAGAGCCACAAATTAAAATGAAAAGCTCTATGTTGGAGTAGGGGTATTAATACAAGTGTTTACTCATCAATGAAGCACAATAATGAAAGACAGTCTTACTGCATGCAGGCTGTAGTCAGTCCCCATATAACATACTTCTATAGCCCTGGCTGGTGTGGCTCAGTGGATTGAGCATTGGCCTGTGAACCAAAGGGTTGCTGGTTCAATTCCCAGTCAGAGCACATGCCTGGGTTCCGGCCCAGGTCCCCAGTAGGGGGCGTGTGAGAGGCAACCACGCACTGATGTTTCTCTCCCTCTCTTTCTCCCTCCCTTCACCTCTCTCTAAAGATAAATAAATAAAATCTTTCAAAAATTAGAAATAAAATACTTCTATAGCTCTAATGCTGTAGTTATATGAAATGTAAGTTATTAGTAATATTGTTCACAGGAGTATTAACAGATGAGTCCCAGAACAGAGAATCTTAATTTATAAGCACAAATCAGTCATAGTGAGATTTAGGAAAGGCGGTCAGAGAGGTATTTGGAGGAAAATCCTTGTTCCAGAATGTATCCTGTCAAGATTGTTTAAGTTGTGAATCATACTGTTTACTGTGCTTGAGAACCCACTGGCACATGCATGATGATTTTCACTACTTAACCTAAATTTATTTATAATATTAAAACACCAGAATAACCCACCTATCTATAGGTAAAGAAATGAAACTAAAGCAAATGTGTTGGTTTCATTTTTAATTTAAACTTTATTCCTTTGTTTTTCTAGGATGATAGTGTATTATTGGGTTAAAAAATAATCATCCCTGCCTTTGAGATCAAATGTGGTTGATTGGTTTAGATCGCATCTCCACCATCACTGGCCATGTCTCTGTCAGCAGTGTAAGCTGCTAAACATTTCTTTAACGTGCACTCCTTGTAATGCAATGTCAATACGGAAATTCATGTAACGTGGGCTATACCCTCGGGCTTTGCACTCTATTCAGAGAGATAAGTGAGGGAAGAGATAGCAATAATGCACAGGCATTTTCTGGTCCCAAAGGAAGAGGATCTGATGTGTAAAAGGATGTGGGTGTCTCTGTGCTCCTCTTGGGGTTGGGGTGGTCAGGGAGTGGATGCTTGTTGGTAGAGGGCTGGAACTCACACCGGGCCTTGATCATTTGCTCGGCTTTCCTTCCGTTCTCTGCAGCCGGGAGGACATAGCACCCAGGGTGCTTCTGGAGGCAGGAGGATTACATGGGATCGTATACTGGAAGTCTATGTGAGTGGGCATGGCGTCTCAGCTCAGAACAGGCTGCACCCTGAAACAAGGCCCCCAGTATGTGGACAGGGAATGGGGAAGGGGGCTTGTGGGCCATGGTGGTCCAGCAAATGTCAGCACAGAATCCCCAGCTCTGGGCCCCAAGAAGGAAGATATCTCATCCATGAGACAAAAAGCAAAAGAAGCGAGTATCTCTGGGAGAGAGGGATTTTCTAAGACCTAAGGGTTTGGAACAAGGGGTGATCTACAGAAGACCCGGTTGGTCACACCAGTGTCAGCAGGCCTGGGTTAAGGAGCAGGAGGCTGGTCCTTGCACAGAAGGAGTGCTGGGATAGACCAGAGGAAGGTGGATTCAAAGACCTAGAAGACAACAGAACGGTTGTTCAGGGTGAAGAGTTGAACATAGTTCATGGACACTGAATGCCAGACAGACGCCGGGACCCACATCCAATAAACTGTGCCCACATGCGGCTATATCCTTGGGAACTTAGACAAAGTCCTTTTATGCTTTCTCTGTGGAGTGGGCCCTAAACTAGAACCTGAGGCTTGGTCAAATCTGAAGGACTAAGTGACCTCAACGATGGCAGACATGGTTGACGAAACTGGGAGTTGGAATCGGGTGTTGTATGCAGTCAATTCCTTGAGTCGCTGCAAGTTAGCCAATGAGAGGACCAGAAACAGGCATGGAGCACCAGGGGCAGGGCGAGCAGTAGTGGGCACCAGAGCCTCGCTGTGCAGATGCCTGGTTCTGGGGCCTTAGGCAAATCAGTCACACTCCCTCATCCTCACATTCCTCACTTGCATTTGAACTTGGTTTGCAGGTCTTAATAATTATTTTAAACATACTTAACCTACTTTTTATATATTTGTTAATGTTTCTTCTGACCGTGTTTAAAATAGGATTTAACGAAGCAATTGAGTTTGTACAGGACTTAATATATTGACTTCTATGTAAAATAATACTTTATTTTCATTACATTACACTTGCGGCAGATTTTCAACTATCTCCAACTTAGGAGCAAAATAACATCATTATCCAAATGTTTGCATATTCATTGCAGAAAAGCTCAATTTTCTTTTACAAGTTTAATTGACTAGGAATACCTGGTATACTTTATGTGGGTTTTTTTTTTTTTTTTTGGTTATGAAAAAGGTAACTTTAATCAAAGTAAGGATAAGAAACGCTGGTATTTTTAAATTTTCTCTTCATCTTGTTAATGAAAAGAGACTCGAATTTTAAGAGCTTCTCCTAAGTCAAAGAATCTTCTGGGTGAAGCTACTGGCGCTGTGAGCATAATCCGTTACCCCTTCAGGTTACGCTTCTTTCTAAGTGAGGGCGGTGAGAGAAATGGTGGTGATGAATGCCTGTGCTTTGACGCGGCTGCTCATCCGTGGGCCACGGCGCGCAGGTCAGAAACTTAACGCAAGGTTTAATGCAAATTAGTAAATCTAACATGAATCCTTTTGACTGTGAAGATTTTGACCAAAGATTTTAAAGAAAATGGTCACAGGTATTTAATTATTTACACAGTAAGTTTAAATATGTGGCCTAAAATGAAGCTGGTGGTAATAAAAGCAAAACTGAATTGATGACTTTTGTAATAATTTAGAGGAATCAAATTAAGACTGGTAAGAAAGTAAATTTCTACATTTTAAAATAATGGGAAAAGATCAAGGCTTTTAGCTATGAAGTAAGAGAGGACAATATCGCTGAATGACATTTCCAAGTCATTTAGTTTATAGTCTTTCAAAATTTAGGAATAATTTAGACTGGCTAAAGGAATCTCATCCGTGAACAGCTAAACTCTAAAATGTTTTTAATATCATCTGAGTTTTAATGATACTGAAAGGTCTCTAATACTCTGTGAAATTAAAAAAAAAGATAAAAAGTCTCTAATACTCTGTCAAAGATAATAATTTCCTCTTTAGTTATATAGTGGACTCAAAATTATTGAAAACTGTTGGACTCTTTCATTGCTGACATTAGTAAAATTATTAAAAAACCCAAAATATATAAGAATCTTATACTATTTAACACCCTCCAAAAATCTGGTTAAAAATTGGGCAGAGGATTTGAATGGACACTTTTAATGAGGACACGCAGATGGCCAGTAAACATATGAGAAGATGCTCAGCATCACTAGCCATCAGAGAGATGCAAATTAAATCCACAACGACTTACCACCTCACACCTGCCAGAATGGCTGTCATCAACAAATGAACACACAACAAGTGTTGGAGAGGATGTGGAGGAAAGGGAACACTCATGCCTGTTGGTGTGGATGCAGATTGGTGCAGCCATTGTGGAAAAAAATACAGAACTCCCTCAAAAAAAAAAAATAAAAGAGCATTACCATAGGACCCAGGAGTTCTTCTTCTGAGAATGTATCTGAAGAAACACTAATTCAAAAAGACATATACAGCCCTATACTCACTGCGGCATTAATTTAAATAGCCAAGGTGTGAAACCACCCTGAGTGTCCCCTGATGGCCGAGCGTATCACATGACACTGTGGCACCGATGAACGATGGGGCGCTCCCCACAGAAAGGAGTGAACTCTTACCACGCGAGGCAGTGTGGAGGGACCCGGAGGGTATTGTGCCACCTGAAGTAAATCCAACCGAGAAGACGAATGCCAGTGATTTCACTCGCACGTGGACTCTAAAAAGCAAAATAAACGAAGAAAATACAAACAAACACAAAGATATAGAGGATAGACCGATGGTCACCAGATGGACACGGCTAAGGTAATGGGTGAAAAAAATGATAGGGATTAAGGAGTGCAAGTTGCCATTTATAGAAACAGCCACGAGGATTTAAAGTACAGTGTAGGGAGTATAGTCAATAGTGTTGTGACAACCTTGAATGGTGGCAGGTGGGGACTAGACTTCCGGGGTGATCACTTTAAGAGGTATATCAATCTCTAGTTACTGTGTCGTGTGCCTGACACTAATATAATATTGCATGTCGACTGAAAATGGAAAATAAATTTTAAAATGATTTAATATGCAGACCACATCCGTGGAATTTCTTGGTGTGTGCGTTGAAGCGTGTCTCTTCAAAACATATCGAAGCCCTAACTAATCCCCGGCACCTCAGAATGGGATTCTTTTCGGAAATTGGATCATTACATAGGTAATCAAGTTAAAATGATGTCATTAGGGTCATTGCGGTGACTGATCGCCTGATGGAAAGGGATAATGTGGACCCAGAGGCAGACATGTACCTCGGGAAGGTGATGGGGAGACACAGAACATCATCCACAAGCGCAGGACCCCTGAGGCTGGTAGAACCTAGCGGAGGGGCCTTGAGCGCGTTCTCCCTCGCAGTCCTCAGAAGCAACCGGCCTGCCAGCAACTTGACTGTGGACTGCTGGCTTCTAGAACTGTAAGTCAAAGCATCAGCTGTTCCAAGCCACCTAGTCTGTGGCGCTTTGCTTCTACAGCCCCTGGAAATTGATAAAGTTGCCCTCTGGCCTCTCGTTAAGTTTGGCCACTGGCAGGCCCTAGCAGACTGTGGGAGAGAATGAAGCAGGCAGGGCCAGGGCATCTGTTCCGGTTCTCTCTTGGCAAAGACCTTGGGGTCAGCTACACTCTTCTTTAGGGGGCCCTCTCCGTTTAGCCATCCCCTCTGGATTCTGGAAGCCACTGTCGCTCCTTGTCTGTTCAGGTCCAGGGTGTGAAGGGCTCAAGGACATGTGTCATCTCTTACGGTTACAGCTGCCTCTGTCCACACCTTTGAAAACAAGCCTGTATATCCTCCTAGGAAAGAATCTGCTGGTGGGAGATATATTTTTCTTGGCAGGACCTTGACTAATGTAGCCCCTCTCCTCCCCGAGAGCACTGATTACCATTGATGTGTTCTGCTGCTGGGCAGAGTACATGCAATAGCACTTGCCACCTTGTATAGAGCTAAGATTTGCTTGAGTGAGTCCATCTATAAGAGAAGTTCTTTAAACCTACTTATTCTCTACTGTAAAAATGGCATCTTACACAGGCTTTGGCATAACATAAAGCCTCAAACTATACTTATTGAATGGATGCATGGATGAATATTTATTTTGAAAGTATTTGCATAACCTCTCTTGTCCACAAAAAGAGGCTTCAGGTAAGTAAAAAAAATAAGCATCATCAGATATTAAAAATTAATAGTTGAAAAAAATTAAGACTAAAGGATAATAAGATCAGAGAAAGTAACATGAATATAGGAATAAGAAAAGTATATGAAATGTCGTAACACACTATGTACTTGTGAGAGGTGATTAGCAAATATGGTTCTGTGCTTTCTAACAGACAATGTAAAAGCAAAAGAAACAAAAAGCTTTTCTAACAGACCATGCAAAAGCAAAAGATGTACACAATCACAGTGTCCACAAGTTAAATCCAAACTAATTATTTAAGCAATGCATACTTATTTCAAAAACTGATTGAGAGTAGGAGGTGGGGAGTGGTGGGTGAAAATGGAGGCAACTGCACTTGAACAATAAAAAAAGAAGCATTCTGAATACAATCGTATTATTTTTGTTGAATAAATATTTATCAAAATTAAAAAAAAACTGAGACCAGATGCAGATATCAGTTCCCAGTGAATCCTCATCAACAGGCGAGCGTGTCACGCAGTGAACAATGGCTTCAATATGCTCCGACTGATAATTAAAAAGTGAGTTTCATAAAGAAGTTCTTGAGCCATGGTCCCTTGTGGCAGGCACAATCCCCAGCTCGTATTGGTCAGGACTGTTCCGGTGAAGCAGACGGAGCGCAGCCGTGCCAGCCAGGTGCCCTGCCAGAGCGCATCAACCCGGGCATCCGTTCACAGCACCTACAGTGGGTGTGCTGCCCGTGCCTTGGTTAAGGCTCTGATTCATGCCCCTAATGTCTGAATCATAAATAGTATGGGTACAGGGCGGGGCAAAAGTAGGGTTATAGTTGTTCGTATGGAAAATAGTACCACGATTCATGCAAGAATAAACTCTGTGTTTTGCATACTCACAACTGTACATCTTCTTTTGCCCTGCGCCCTGTATGTATTTTATGTATATATATATGTGTATAATTTGATTTGGATGGATTTCTCTTTGTATTACTACTCAGTCACCAGGATGGTTTTAGCATCCTCTGTGAAAATTATATAAATTATATAAAATTATACACGTATGTAAATGGTTTTATACTAGTAGTACTTGTGTCTACGTGGGCCACTGAGAATCTTGTATGAAGGCATTCGCTCTGTTTTTCTTCCTTCAGGAAACTTGTTTCTGGGAGCTTATAAAGATTGCTCTTGTTTCTTCCGTTTCCTTTTTGCTCTTAATATATACCAGATTCCCTTTGTCTTCGTCACTGACTTCTTGGCTCAGAGTACTTCACCGAGTACGTTTGTTGCTTTTGCAGAGTCATGATCCCCGGGTCGAGCTCTTCTGTCCCCCAATCTCCCCTCACCTGCAGTTCCCATGGCCTTCACTCCCCCAGGCAATGCTCGCCAGAACCCTGCCTCCTGCACCTTTCTGCACCCCAGCAGGGCCGCGGCACTTCTTTCCTCGGGCCCCCTCAAGCTATGTGCGTCAGGTCCCCTTCGCTTTTAATAGGACCTCCTCCAAGTCCTGCGCATCTTGTTCGCAGCCCCGCTCAGGCCTGTGAGGCCAGAGGCTGTGCCCCGCGGCCAGTGAGGTCCGCCAGCTCTGTGGCCAGGCTGGCACAGCGCCTGCGCAGAAGGGACGCAGTGTGCGATTGAAGAGCAAACTCCCTGCCTGCTCCGTAGATGGGGATGCACGTGATGTCCACAAGCCGAGTTGGGATTTTGCCCGTAGCAATTTCCGGTCTGCTTTAATGCAAACAGAAATAAATGACTGAGACGCCCAATGTTCTCCATCATAGGTTTCATTCTCCGTAATGTTCGCCTGAAAAAATTAAAGAATTATTGCCATATGCACTAGTTAATCAAAGGAAATGTTAATAAATGACACTGAAAACCTCTAATTTGCAGAGATAATACTTTCTGGGTATATCCTTTAGGATCAACTTGTCTTAAATTGTTACTCTGAGCAACTGCATAAATTAAGTGGCAGTATGAGCTTTTTAGATATGAACTAATTAATCACCCAAAGCTGATTTCTTGGGTTTAAGAGAAATTCATCTGAATTTCTTCTTACTTCCAGTACTTACGAGGGCGTATCCGTGGGGACTGCATTAGACTACATATAGCAAATACTCTAGATTATAACAGCTAAAGATTGATTTTTGGTGGTGGTGTGGTGGTTTTTCCACATGGAAAGGTGTGCAAAGACAGGCAGTGAAAAGCCGGTTGGTGAAGAAAACACCGTGTCAGCGTGGGTACGATATTCCCCCTTCAGCTGTCCGAGCCAGCTGCTCCAGGGTGTGGTTCTTAGTCGCACGCCTACGAGATGGTTGCTGGAACCCCAGCCATTGTGTTCCCCCCGCCGTGTTTTCCAAAAAGAAGGGAAGGTGAAGAGCCGGGGGTAACGGGGTGCTGCCCACGTGAGCCAGCCCCCTTGGAACGCGATGCTAACGCTTTGCCTTACGGCACACAAACACTTCTGTTTATAAAAATTAGTGCAAGATACAGTTTTTTAGCTGGGCAATACGCCCAACCAAAAACATGCTTCTGGTTTTAAAGAAGGGGCGTTTGGGAATGCAATCTCTGCCATGGAAGATAATCTAAACGGAGGCCATATTATAATGTGTGTGTAGAAAAATGTCTCTTTGTCTTTCACAATACAAATACATGTGAACATGCACACATGTGTGTTTGTGTGGGTGAGGTGGGGGTGGGGGGATGGTGAGGAGAGATGAATGCAACCGCCTCATCCAACAGTAGTTTCAACTCATCGAGATGGAAGCGAAAAGGAAGGGGTAATCCGAATGCATTCTCATTTTTACCCCAATTATCTCCAATTAGAGGATATCCCTGCTAATTCTGACTGTCATGTCAGAATTGTGGTACAGGTTCTTACTCACCATGAATATCCAGGAATCAACCCTGTATTCATACAGTTTATGCTCGTGGCTTATTCTTGTCCATGAAATCAAAGGCCTCCGGCCATGTCAGTAAAAACGTCAAGCAGTCTTACATTTTCTTCCTAACGGAGTTGTACACAGGGCCCTAAGATCCTCCCTCTTTAGAGGTAGTTAAATATGCAAGTGCTATGACCAAAGACTTTGCACTTCTACTCTCGAACGTCGTCCTGACAAACCTCACAAGAGGACATTTGTTTGCATCTCAGGTGGTGTAATAATCAGTTAGTGAATGTATAACTCTATTGCCACATATTAACATACCAATTCAGTCTATGACTTACTCCAGTGGGAGGAGATTTTAGTTATGAGTCCTGACCATTATATTTTTGCATCTCAAGAAATGCTGAAAGGACTAGAAGAGAAAGAGCAACAAAAGAAGATAATACCCCTTCTCACTTCTTTGATTTAAAAAGTGAGTTTTATGGCCCTGACCAATGTGGACTGAGTGCCAGCCTGGGAACCAAAAAGTCGCCAGTTCGATTCCCAGTCAGGGCATATGTCTGAGTTGTGAACCAGGTCCCCAGTAGGGGGCACATAAGAAGCAACCACACATTGATGTCTCTCTCCTTCTCTTTCTCCTTCCCTTCCCTCTGTCTAAAAATAAATAAAATCTTTAAAAAATGAGCTTTATGATATGAATGTTGCTTCTCATGAGCTGTTCTGGCAGTATGGCTGGTACTCTGTATTTCATCCAATGCCAAATGTTTTCCCAAACTACAAGTACTCCTCTAGTTTAAGGAGAGAGAAAGTGCTCAGGGTGGAAACAGGCAGGGCTGGGCTCAGGAGAGAAGATATGAACCGTACCGAACACAATGGGTCAGGTGGGGAAAAGCCAACCTTAGGGAGGGAACCTCCTACAGAAGGTCAGATGAGGGAGTGGTCTGTGAGTTTGTTTAATGATAAAGTGAACAGTTGCATTGCATGAGGTCTATGTGATGGATATTAATATAAAGTCAGAAATGGGCTGGGCTGTTAAAAATAATCACTGGGGTTTCCCAACATAGAGTCATTAATTAAAAGTTGACTTTCATTTACATATCATAGAGAGTCACTTTCTGTGTTCATAGATCATGTTTTTGTATTTTTCTTTAAATAATTAAAAAACAGTGTTTGGTGGTAAATTTAATAAAATATTCTGATGGGCTTATATTTTGTTTTACTGATGCATTTCAACATTACTTTTTAAAAAAGATTCCATTTTATTTATTTTTAGAGAGGGAAGAGAGGGAGAAAGAGAGAGAGAGAGAGAAACATCAACGTGCGGTTGCTGGGGGCCATGGCCTGCAACCTAGGCATGTACCCTGACTGGGAATCACACCTGCGACACTTTGGTTCACAGCCCATGCTCAATCCACTGAGCTACGCCAGCCAGAGCCCTCAACATTACTTTTTAAAGGCAACATTCCAAGGTTTATATGTGTAATGTTTGAAACCAGTAACAAATATTCTTAGAATCTGAAAGGATATAATTCATTATGTGGTGATGCCTTGGCTACGGAGTGGCTGTTGGGCCAGGTGAGCTCCCTCTGTGTCCACTTAACGTGAGACTTCAGTAGAACTGTGGTCTCATTCACAATGGTATCATTAAATGAACACTGTATCTTATTTACACATTATACAATCCTACTTGTTATAAAAGCATATATTTGGCCTTCCTAGTATTTGACAATAGCCATAAAGACAAGAGTGGTTTCTTTTAGTAGTTTGTACAGAGTAGAAGCGTAACACATTTTTTCTTGAGTTGTCTTGAATGGTACTTATGGCCATATGACTTTGTTCCTGTTTCTCTAAGGCATCAATAGATACTCAGGGAGTGTTCATTGCATGAATAAATGGTTGTCAGTTTCAGTAATAACTCAACTAGTGGCTTTGAGCAAGTGTGCTAATTCCTGATGCTCCTTAGTCGGGTGTCCTATAAGTAGTCCCGTTGCTGATCATTAGACTGTCTTTGGGAAGCTAGAGTCTCTATAAGAAAAGACCAAAACAGCATGTTGGACTTCACAGAATGTAGACTAGCAGCAGCTGTCGTGTGTTTTGACATCAGCTATGATTCCCCTTCTGTCCCCCATATGTTAAGATTAAACTGTGCACATATGTTCTATATTGCCATAATAAGGGTTTGTGGGCATACATCCAGTTGCATAGTTCTTATCTTTAAACTACCATTGGATATACCAAAAATAAATAAGGAACCTTATAACTAGTGAAATTTAGCACAAAGAACATTTAAAAACACTCCAATTTGAGCAGGGTTTTCTAGATAATCAGATGAGAGTTTCAAGAAGAATGTTTATAGTGAATTGCCTCAGGAAGCAATGAATTATTTTCAAAATATTCATGTAGAGGCTGATATTTTTTGTCAGGAGTTTCTCTCATGAAAATCGAGAATAGGTTTCACATCAGTTCTGTAAAGAGTCATCAAGTGTGTGCTCTGTTCCAAAGCCTTTCCCCTCTATTTGGAAACATAAGTAGAGTTTCCGCAGCTGGGGTGAGATGAGGCAAAAGTTATTTCCAGTGATTAGATTAACACGAAGCAAAGAATTCTGGGAAGGCTGGTGTCCTGATAAAAAAATGATTACATTTTGAGGGAGACAAAAAAATCCTTGAAAAATAGATTTGGAGCAATTATACCAGGTCTCGAAGTCAGCGAATTTGGTCTTGATGCTTGTTTGAAGAATAGTCCCTGAAAGTTTTGAATTCCATGATACAGTTAGTGTTTATTTAGATCGTTCTGGCCACAGCACGAGCGTTGGGTTGAAACAGAAATACTGGAAGTGAAGAGAATGGTTAGGAGACTCTTTTTGTAACTCAGACAGGAGTGATTCGGAGGAGTGAGCAATAGGAGGAAAGACTGCGGAGGGCATCCGTGGGGGACTTTTACCACCCATTCCCCAGGGTGTTAAATAAAAGCGTAGGAGTTTTAACCAGCAGTCCCAGAATATGTCAATGTGTTGGTCATTACGTTTTTTTCTTTAACTTAGAAGTTGAGGAGGAGAAATTTTAAGATTTTTTCAGCCTGTTGGGCTTAAGATATTCTTCCGTTCAGGGAGTGCCTAGCCAGTGAGAGAGCCTGTTACCCAAACAAACGAAGAAACAAACGAAAACAAGGCAGTTGATCAAAATACTAGATGTGTTACTCTTTAGCCTCTGATAATTCGTGTCTTTAGGGAGGTATTTATATTATGAGACACTTGCAAGTTTCTAATTTTCACTCATATTCATTAATGTAGGTGCTACTTTACGTAGGTCTATAAATAATGAGCCTATATAACTGCTTATATTAACCGGGATGATTTCACACATTTAAAGATGTATCTTTAGTGCCGGTAAGGGCTAGTCTGATTTTGCAATTTAATCATGTGGACGATGTAGATTTTGTGTATTTTTTAATTCCATTTCCACTTCCCTTCTTCTTTCCGTTTTAAAATCTAGTAGACTCTCCTATAAACTCTCTTTCCGAGGCTTCTTCTGAATTATTTATGTTATAACTTTACTTTTTGTTTTATCATAAATAGTACCTATTGGGAAAGCAGGGGTGGGTGACGTCTTTGCTCTCTACTTCTTTTCAAAACTGAAGCTCGCCACTCTCGGGACGTGCTCCGGCTCACTGGTCACAGCACGTCACGGGTGCTGGCTGCAACGTTCTGTTTAAGCGGTGTCACCGCCGTATGTTTTCTCAATGCTCTGCGGACATTCGGCTGATGTAATCCACATTATGATATATGGTAATGTATGTGTGTGTGTTATATATTTCATCAGAAGAGCAAATTTTTGAAAGGTGGGCCTATCCTTTTATCTTCTAAGACAGTGTGCGCTGTGAGTTGCAACTTAGTGAGTCTTAGCAAATGAAGGAATGTTTTTATTTGATAAAACAGTCACTCTTTGCAGAAGCCCACATTCACCTTTCATTTCAATCAGATGCACTGGTTGTCTGTATTTCGGTAAATCAACTTTGTTTTACTGCAACTTTTTTCCATTTTTTTTCAGCTCGTTTTAAATATTCTGAAGTCCCTTGTAAGATTTAGAGTATGTTTAAAGAATCCTTTTATATGAATGTGACAATAGGCACTGTGAATTCAGCGTTAGAGTGTTTGTCCTCTAAGTAACATTTGTAAAAGAAAGCCGACTCAATAAATAATAAAAACATATGTGGGATGAGGCTTTTTAAAAAGTATTGAGTCTTACAGAAAAGAATTAGATTGTACTTGCTCTACATTTTACCTAAGTTACTGACTCAATAAGTGTGAATAAAAGGATCTAATTCTGTCATCCTAATGTGTTAATACTAGTTTGGTCGGGAGCTAGCTTTCTCATGTGTTAGCCTGACAGTAGGTCTTGAACCCTAAAGTGGGGGTGACAAAACTCGGTTTGTGAAGAGAGTGAAGACACAGGGAATGCACGTCAGAAAGGCGGCTGGTAGGCCCCGCCCTGCAGGACGTCAGCGCCTTACGTGAGGGTGAAGGTCTCATCCTTCCCCGTGCAGGCCATGGATGAAATTTAACGTCTTTCTGCAGAGCCTAAACTCAACATCCTAACTTTGGAAATAAACTTAATGTTATGATAGTTTCCTATTTACAAAATGTTGCAAAGATAGTATGGAGAGTTTCCATATATCCCACACCAGTCTTCCTGTTTATTAACATCTTACCCAGTGCAGTGTATTTGTCAAGCTAATGAACTGATGATGACACATTATTATTCACTGAAGTCCATGCTTTTATTCAGACCTGATTATTTTCAATTTAATGTTCTTTTTGTGGTCCAGGTTCCCTTTCAAAATTTGCATTACATTAGGTCCTCGTGTCTCCTTAGCCTCCTCTGGACTGTGACATTCTCTTAGACTTTCCTTGTTTTAAATGACACTTTTGAAGAAAATATTTTATGAAATGTCTTTTAATTGGGCTTGGTTTGGTATTTTCCTTGTGGTTAGACTAGAGTTGTGAGTTTCTGGGAAGGAGACCATAGAGGTAAGGGACCATTCTCCCTGATGGTACGTTTGTATCAAATGTGTATGCTGTGAATATGACGTCAAGATGAGGTTAACCTTGATCACCAAACTGATGTAGTGTTTCTCAGGGTTCTCCTTACTGTATTCTTTTTTAAAAGCACTGTTCTTTTTTAAAAGATTTTATTTATTTACTTTTAGAGAGGGAAGGGAGGGAGAAAGAGAGAGAGAGAAAAACATCAATGTGCAGTTGCTGGGGGTCCTGGCCTGCAACCCAGGCATGTGCCCTGACTGGGAATCAAACCTGTGACACTTTGGTTCGCAGCCCGCACTCAATCCACTGAGCTACGCCAGCCAGGGCTTCCTTACTGTATTCTTTACAAGGGATTCACTATATGCACCCTGCACACAACAGGTGGAAAGTTATGGTCCATCTTCTTTACAGGAGTGTATACATATGTTATTTGGAATTATTCTGCAAAGGAGATTTTGCTCTAATCTGGCATTTATTTTTTTGACTCAATCATTCATTTACATTTTTAAGTACTCATGGAAATTTATTTTATACTTTGGATTATAATACAAGATTATATTATATATTTTATTGTTTAAAATCTTCCCATTTGGGCCATTGGGACATCATGGAAAGTGGCATTAGAAACCAAAATCTAGGCACTGGGTGTGCTCATTGCTATTGGTGGTGTATTATTATCAACTTTTATAAAGTTAACTCAAACCATTTCATCAAACTAAGTAACTACTTAAAACATACTCCCCGCATGATCAAATCCAAACTTCATGAGACTGGGTTTGTGAGATTATCGTTTCCCATTCAAGGCCTAGGATGCCAACACTTAATAGAGAGAGAGACAATTTTTGCTTGTAATCAGCTTCTGTTATTTGGGGCTTCCTGCCACTCACACTCAGACCTAATCCTGGTTATATCCGGTATAACAGACACTTTAGGGTATGAATCTTAAACAGCTCACAGCTGTTGCTCACAGCTTTCCGCTTCAGAGGATTATGTATCCAGTCACTTACATCTAATCAAATAAAGACTTATTAAACACCTCCTGTGAGCCAAGTTCAATTTCTTCTAGGAAGAAAGGTTATTTTGTTTTATTTTTCCTTTTCTTTCTTTTTAATTAATGGCATTTTTAAAATTTTTGTTCAAGGACAGTTGTCTCCATCCCCCCCCCACTTCCTCCCCTCCACCCGATCCATCCCCACCTCCCACCCTCGATCCTAACCCCCTTTGGCTTTGTCCATGTGTCCCTTATCCATGTCCCTTTATGACCCTTCCCCTTTTTCCTCCTGTTATCCCCTGCTCCCTCCCCTCTGGGTACTGTCAGTTTGCTCTTTATTTCCGTGTCTCTGGTTATAATTTGCTTGCTTGTTTGGTTTGTTGATTAGGTTCCCCTTATAGGTGAGATCACATGGTATTTGTCTTTCACCACCTGGCTTATTGCACTTAGCATAATGTTCTCCAGATCCAGCCACGCTGTTGCGAAGGGTAGGAGCTCCTTCTTTCTGCTGTGCAGTATTCCATTGTGTGAATGCACCACAGTTCTTTGATCCACTCATTTACTGGTGGGCACTACAATGAACAAGATAAAGAGAGTCCCTGCCCTACCGACACGGTATTCTAGTCATGCAATGGGCAGGAAGTTTCCTGAGCACACAGTTCAATTCTTTCTTCTTTTTTTTTTTTTTACTTTTTTAAATTGAAGTTATTTGGGTGACACTGGCTAACAAAATTATACAGGTTTCGGGTGCACAATTCTACAACACACCGTCTGTACACTATGTTACGTGTTCACCACCTCAAGTCAGTCTCTGTCCATCACCATTTATCCCCTATACCGTCCCCCACCTCCCTCTAACCCCCTCCCCCCAGCAATCACCACACCGTTGCCTGTGTCCATGAGTTTTTCTCTTTATTTTTTGCTCAGTCCCTCCACCCTTCCCACCGAGCCCCCTCGCCCGACAGCTTTGCGCCTGCTCTCCATCTCTGAGTCTGCCGCAGTTCATTCTTATGTCATGTGTACATACGTGCTTCTACTGGAGGCGCCCCTTGCTTTCTGTTGTCTACATGGGAGTCTCCTGACGGCTTGTCAAGACTCCGTGGAAGCGTCATTGCCCCTTCAGGGGAGTCGGTCCTGTTCTCTCCAGGAAGTCTTGGCCATCCATCTCTGCTCCTGAAGCACCCTCTATAAACCCTCGGTCTCGGTAGTGAGTCACGTCATTTATCTGGTGGACCACGAGCTCCTGCAGACCGCTTGCATGTTGTCATTCAAGCACTGTTATCACCTACCGAAATTCTGGCAGATGTAGGATGTTGGTATCATTATATTTTATTAATTTACAGTGGGTGGTGTTCCATCTGAAATAAGGTACTGTTAGTATTTACTGCGCTATTCAGCAAAATCCCTTTACTTACCAAGGTGACAGGGAAACTCAGTTAATGGTCAAAAGTTTGCAGTTTGCATGATGATTCTGGAATCAAAATACAGCTTTCGCAGTTGGCCTGGAGGGTGTTTCAGCTGGGGCATACTGAGGTTGGAAGAACAATTACTGTCCATGACAGGATACATTGCAATGATGATCTTTCTTTTTAGATTCCAGATTGTATATGATTATAGTGAAAAAAAAACGAACTTGAAAATCCCTCATAACAGCAGCGTAGACATGGATCAATAGTGCTAGCACAGTCAATGTTCACGCTCATATTAGAAAAGATCACTGTATTTTAGTTGAACACAAGTTGAAATAGTTGGCTTGCATTTTGGGGGCTTGTTAGAGGAATAAGTGTTATCTTCAAACACTGGCATCACACTTGGCCTGCTGAGACTCACCTGCTGTGAGAGGCACGCGCACGCTGTACAAACTGAGAAGAAGGAACCGGAGCCTTTGTGCGTCAGGCCACGCTCACTCAGCAGCCGGCCGGCCTGGCTGTGGCCCTGGCCGGAGGCTTCTCGACTCTTCCAGTGCGTGCTTCTCTCTCTCCTTCTCTCTCCCTTCTCCCTCCTTCTCTCCCTCTCTTCTCCCTCCTTCCTCCCTCCCTTCCTTCCTCCCTTCCTCTCTCTCTTTCTCCTTCCCTCCCTCCTTCCTTCCTTCTTTCCTCCTTCTTCCTTCCCTCCCTTCTTCTTCCTCCCTCCCTCCTTCTCTCACCCCCCCCACTCTCTCTTCCCCAGCCTGGGAGCATGTGTAGTTGAAATTTTCAGTTTACTATACCTTCACATACTCTAACATGCAACTTTATCTCACCCAAATAGCCTAAACATGTTTCATTCCCCTGAACAGCCAAACCTCCTGGGTTACTCTTACCTCTGGGTTATTACGTCCTTGTGTGATAACCTCACCACTCTTGTTTGGGTGGGGGTGCCCGCATGCTAACAAAGGTAAAAGATTGATTTGTAAGACAACGACACAGTGCCGAGGGCATAGTAAATACTAGCATTAATAGTAATAATCTGTGAGGCTCAAAGAAGTGGTATGTTTGTGTCGACCAAGTTTTAGGACTTGGAAAGTAAGGGAAAGGCCATGTTGGGCAGGGTGGACACCTGGTGAGTATTTGCAGGGTGGACAAAATGTGATCGTGGTATTTTAAGCAGCAGGCTGAACACTCGTTCAGATACATTTAGAGAGAATGAGATGAGGATAAAAACCATTTGTTTGCGTTTGAAAGGCTCCACTCTGGAGACAAACACGTGCCTTGTGGGCAGGCCACGTGGCTACTGTTGCTAAAAAACAGCACGCTCGTATTCTCTGAGTGTCTCAAGTTCAGCCAATGTCCACTCGAAGCACCCTTCCTTTATTTGGTAAAGTTACATTACTGGTTAATAGGAAGCCACAGATTTGATAAAGGAAAGTTATACCTCTAATGAGATTACTCGAAAATGTCAGTCTTTTCATTGAGGCTGACCCGGGTCCCGAACCTTTGCGTTGCTGATTGTTAGTATCTGATCTTTCTCTTTTTCTTATTTTTTTCCACAAAAGACAATGTACAATGTTCGATTATAGAAACTGAGGTAGTGCTGAATATTTGAGGAAAAGTTGGTCATCTTTCACCTGTAATTTAAATGATAAAAAGGTGAAAATGATGACCATGGAGAATAATTTGGGTTGTAAAACAGGCGACATAATCTGGCTCCCTGTGGCTTTCAAAAGCAGGACAAGGAAGCCTTGGCCTGGATTTTCCTCCCGTCCAACTTGGAGGAAGGGGAAAGACGAGATGACCTTGTGAGACATATTCCCAGCTTAGGAATCATCATGTGGACTTGACGAGCTAGTGACATTCCTGCTAGCCAGAAGCTTTCAAGGCAGGCTTTTCTTAAACTGAGATTAGAAGTCATTGATTTCTCGTGCCCTCTAAGTGTTCAGTGCCTTGGCTCATGGTACTTTATCTTTCTGCACACATGTTTGTAGGGGCCCCTGGTGACCCTCAGGACCTATGCAATTAAAAAAGGTTTGGGTGAAGTTCTGATGGGATATATTTTTCTCTGGAAACACAAAGGTATCCTGTATGGTTCTCTAAAACAGGAATTAAATATTTGGTAATGGTTTTTAACATGGAGTGATAGTAGCTAGACCCTGCTTACCTTTATATGCCATCTAATATTGATGTGGCAATTTGAGGCATCTATGCATGATTTTCAGTCAAAAAGGAATTTCTAACATTGACCCAATACGTGTGCTTATAGCTTTTCTTCTACTTCTCCATCAGTAAAGGCCTAAAAACCCTCCTGTGTGACCTTCACCCTGAAATATAATCTGTGTGTCTCCTTCTGACCGTAAGAGGATGCTCCTTAATTCTCAGTTTGGAGGGGGGAGATGTTTCTCACTCACACACATTTATTTTCATTTAGAAAAGGTGCTCCTCCATCATGGATGTCTTTTGTGAATCTGCCTATTTCTGCCACATTTTCGGCGGGGCCTTGGAACCACTTCCCAGTCCCAGTGGGAAGCGGGGAAGGACATGGTGTGTGTCCTCCCCCCTCCCAGCCCGTCGCAGCCCTCTTCTCCGCTGCTATGGCAACAGTTGTAGAGGGAACCCGCTCAGACGGGAGCCAGATGGATGGAGTGGGTGCCAGTGGCAGTGTCGCAGGGCAGCTGCGTGGGGCTGGGATGCACTGAACTTGGCTGTGTTCCTCTCCAATAGACAGGGGGATGGAGAAGGAAGGAAAAGGGCAGAAACCACGGAGCATCGTGGAAGCGGAGCCACTGTTCGCTGGAGCACCATCCACATTCATGTGAAATCTACATTTCCTACTTAGCTTTTTTGAAATGATCTAAATATGCTAATATCTATGCTATTGAAAAACATGCTCTTCATGATATGACTTCTGTTCTAATTGGCTTACTATGAAACATCTCCTCTAAAAAAATAATTTTTACCCAATCTCCCTAACTTCACAGCAAATAATCTCCTGAATTCTTATTAATAGTATATTCTTTATTATTCATGGGAACAGTTGGAATATTTATTTTTATTACATAATGTTGCCATTAGATCACATTTTAAGGTGCATAATGTCAGATCACTATGTTGTACACCTGAAACTAATATAATATTGTATGTCAGCTACACTAAAAATAAAGAAAAGAAAATACAGCATTGGTTTTAGTTTTGTAGCTGCTGAGTATATACTTATTTTTAAAGATGTTTATTTAGAGTTAATAAGGATTTTCTATTCTCAAAGAGCTTTTATAATATAAAAATCAAGATTTATATTAAATGAATGGTAAAGAAGAATGACAACCGATTCAGTAATAAAACAGATCTCTATAAAGAACAGACTTTTAAGCAAACAATTTGTTCTCAATGAAAGGTTAGAAACCCACAAATAAAGATGGAATTATAATTAAAATAAAACAAAACCATTTTAAAAGATCTATTTGAGTTGTAATTTCCTCTTTTAGTGACAAAACAACTTATATCGTAAGCAGAGGTACATATGACCCGTCATTATTTAACCTTTTGATGATATTTCATTATTTTTCTAATACGTTTTAAACTGAAGGTCAAACTTGAGATGAATTTTGTTTCCCAGGGGGGTGGTATCAGTCAGCTGCTAACAGGAACCTCTGGTTTGGTTGACAAACACGGAAATGGACTCACTTATGGATTGGTTCCTAGAAGTACAATATAATAGTTAAGCTGTCTAAAGAACAGTTGAATGATTTTTCCCAGAAAACATTTTCCGGCCCGCGTTCTGACGCGAAGGTAGGCGTTAGGTGTCAGAGTGACCTGTGGTGCGTGTGCCATCACGCTGGTGCCCAGGAACTCGGTGATCATCTAAAATCCCCAGATGAAGCAAGGTTAATTAACATGCTTTTCTTGGCTTCTTTTAATTGCTTACCTATCTCCATGTTCTGACAAAATTTCATGTCAACATGTTACGATATTACATTTATAAGTAGGTAGTGCTCACATCAGGTCCTGAATTCATGAAAAACTAAAGAATCTGAGCCCAGCATTCACTGCTTTTTACCTTCTCGCAGACGCGCCGTATCCTTTCTGTAAGAAATGCGATCATTTCATTAAGTATTCATGTAAACATATCATTTTTCTCATTTGTTCCTCACAAAAATATGCCATTGATTTTTTCCCAGCTAAAATGAGAGACCCAGTGAGCTGGAATTATTTTATTTCACTTAAAGTAATTCATGGCTTTTGGACAAAACTGGAATATAGCCTTTCCCCATGTTTCAAATGTCTAAGAACGATAGCTTTAAAATTACTGAAAGGTTTACTCTGTTCATTAATAAAGCATGTGCCAATTCAAAAATAATAAAATAAGTCATGGCATAGCATGTGCCTTATGCCAAAGGACACCCGTTAAATATTGGCAGAATAAATGAACGCATGAACAAATGATTCGATGTACAGGAAGTCAAACATTTCAGTGAGGTCAAGCAACTCACCAAGTTACAGTGAGTGGCCGCAGGGGCTGTGAGCAAAAGGAGGCTTTGGGCACTGTGAAAACCTGGGCACGGAGAGGGCCAGGGCCGTGAAAGCAATCCTCCGTTCAGTTTGGTGAGTGTTGCAAAGGATTGCTTAAAATCAAGATTTGCCCCCGGAAGTAGTATGTGTCCTTTGGGATGGGGTACCACTCTGTGCAAACATTGTGTGAGATGAGATCAATTTGAAGCTGGTTTCAGATAAGGTTTGACAAGGAAGGCTTACTAAATCTGAGTTAGCTTGCCTGTACCTGTGTAGAAAAAAAAAGTGTTGTTTTCAAAGTATGTCTATCAAGTAGTGTTTTAGAGTCCTGGAGCAGTGCGTGCTAGTTTTAAACTTTCATGTACAGACCCTGAGTGCTCTGTGCTGTCACCTTGCTGACAGATGGTTTATCAGAAAGAAGGGGACCAAAGGCGAATCTCAGTAAGTTCAGATGAGGGTGCGTTTTTACAGACACAGAAGGATGCCCGTGGGACAGGATGAGGGAGAATCTTCTGTTTGAGGTGGAAGAGCCTTTGACAAGCTCGTGTGGGCGAGAGAGAGCCACCAGGGGAGGCGTGGGTGGCAGGCTAGGCAAAGGGTCGCTGTGAAGGAAGGCAAGCGTACTTACAAAAAGATGGATGGATTTTAGAGCAAAGGTTTAGGTACAGGAAGTTGGGTATGCAGGACAGGGCAAAAGGAGGTTTACAGTTGTGATGACATGAAAGACTTTATTCTTGTATTATGCTTTATTAATCACTACATTATTTTCCAGGCAAGCAACTGTAAACCTACTTTTGCCCCACCCTGTATATCAGTTGGCTGAAAAGAGAGAGCCTTTTTCCACTGGGAAAAGAGTAAAAATAATGAGAAAGGTTGGTCAAGCAATTTCCTAGTGATGGTTATCGCTGCAGCAGCAGCAACAGTGGCCAAGGTGACGGTGCTGAGTGTGGGAGGAGGGGTAATTGGCAAGGGCACGCTGGAGATGGTAGCATCCCAGTTGATTTCCAGGAAGAAGAAAGCAAAGTCCTTTGGTTAGGATGCCGAGGAGGTAGGCACAAGGCGGCTGGAAGAGAATGCCAAAGTTTGAAATCACTGTTTAGAAAGAATAAGCAATGTGTTCCGATGTATGAAGTCCCCTGGCTGTGACCTATGCATTTGTCAGGCATCACCTAGGGACCTGTCAGTTCTGGAAAGCAGGAATTCATACTGAACCTATCAGCAAGGCCAATGCCAACGTGCTCTGACTCCCGCCTGCCCTCACAAATCTATCTCCTTGCCACTGCACTGCGGCCACTCTGTGCCCTAGTCACCTTGAATTTCCTTGCAGGTTTCCAAGTGAGCAATTCTCCCTTATGCTTCCATATGTCACCCCCTTTGCCTCCAGTTTTCTTTTTACTGTATTTCATCTGGTCAGTTCCCGTCCTTCAAGATTCTCTTCCAGCAGATTCCTCTTCAAGAAGTGTTGTCCGGAGGGTTGCCAGCTAAAACTGGGGATCCCCATACTTGGGACAGGGTTATACTAACAAATTAATTCGTTCTGAAACTGAAATGTAATGGGGGCAATCTGCCTTTGTTTTCGCCTCCCGGGAACCCGCGTTGTCAGCGGCAGGTAGACCAGGTAGCTGTTTCCTGAGTTCTGCCAGAGCAGCGCTGCTGTAGCCTCCTCTGTGTGCCGCCAACTCCGCGTCCCGACTGCCTGTCTCCCCGCTAGACTGTGAACTTCTGGAGGCGAGAGACCACATCTCCGTGGACTCGCCACACGGCCAATGCCTGACACCACACAGGCTGATCCACCGCAGGCTCCTCCTGCTAAATGGTGCGGCGTCTTCCCTGGAGAAATTAAAGCAGGTTGGGTTACGGCTCCCGACCTGGCTAAAGGAACAGAAAAGAAACCCTTTTCTGACATTGATCCAAATATGCTGTTATTTTCTTATTAAATACCTTTAGCAATCCCACACTATGGCATCCAGCATGAAATCTAAATGCTATGGCCTGAGTTTTGTGGCTCTTCACCTCAACGTGTCTTTCCATCCATAATGCTTGTATATATTTTCCTGTATGCCCTGGCTTCCCATCCCATGAAAGTATGACACGTTCCCCCCCAAAGGCAATGAAACTTCACATCTTACAACTTTACGTTGTACCTCTGCCCTCTTCTCTGCCTTGGGAGTTCTACCCCAAGCCGGAACTCAAATAAAGGATCTTGCCATCAATGAAGCCCGTGCCCAATGTCCCCCTAATTCTTCTGAACACAAGAGTGACTGTCGCCTACTTGGGAATCTTTTGAGGTCTTAGTTGTGTCGGCATCAGTTACGTGAGTGTCAGACTTCCCCGCTGTATCAGGAAGTACAGGGGGCACAGGTGGGGCCTGCTTTGACCTTGTGGCAGACACCCAGCAGCTCTTCTGCTGGCGAATTGGACGATCGAGGCGTCAGGGCTAGAGCCCCTCACAGCACAAACCTTGGGGCCCTTGAGGTGGGACTTGAAGACCTGTGGTTCCTTGATTTCTCGACAGAACTGTGGTTACAACACTCAGTGTCGAGTCTCAGACTAAACAAAAACACTTCAACATCAAACAGAGGAACGGATGGGGGGATGGAAGGAGCTGGGTGTTAGTTATCAGATATTTACCAGGTTCTGGGTGTGACCCTCAAGAGTCTCTGATGCCCCAGCCCCTCCAAACGAGAGAGCACTGCAGCTGTGAGAGTTTCGGAAGTGCTGCTGTTTTTCTAGTGGGAAGACTGTTAGAACAGGTTCTAAAGATTGTTTTTTATGAACTCGGGCAGCCCCTGATGGCATTTCAATGTATTTTATGAAAATAGAGAAATGCAAGCCCTGGCTGGCGTAGCTCAGTGGGTTGAGCGCAGGCTGCAAACCAAAGTGTCGCAGGTTTGATTCCCAGTCAGGGCACATGCCTGGGTTGCAGGCCACGGCCCCCAGCAACCGCACATTGATGTTTCTCTCTCTCTCTTTCTCCCTCCCTTCCCTCTCTAAAAGTAAATAAATAAAATCTTTTTAAAAAAGAAAATACAGAAATGTCATATATATTTTAAAACAATATCATTCAGAACTCAATGAAAGAACAAGTGACTTGTACCGTTGTCTTTGTGTTACAACAGAATAGAAACAGCCTCTGCCCTGTGATAGAGGTGAAATTCTGTGACATGGAGAAATTAAGTATTTTTGTCCAGTGAAAACTTTGTCTAAGTTTCACTGCATTTTTCTTCAAACTTTATTAAGTAACATACTGCTTCATAATAATATTCTTGGCTTACCAGGAAATATAAAAAATGTTTAAATCATTAAAAATTAGAACAAAAACATTTTGTCTATATTCTTAGGAGTAATAAAAATCAGAAAATGTCCTTGAGCATGCAACCTTTGAAAAGTGACTTATGACCATGGATTTTCATCTTTGTGATGCTCACATTAGGATAAAGTTCTGATAGAATATCCTTTTAATTTGGCAGGAGCCCAGCAGTATCAAAACTTGTGACTGGGGCACTTTGCTCCAACTAAAAGAATATACAGGAGTTACTCTGCACCATTTCTGTCATCTTACTGACCTTTTAAATGCACAATGCTGTTCTCAAAGATGCCTGTGATATTGAACAAGACATATTCTTAAGAAAGCCTGAGTGTGAGCCACCGCATAAAACTTTTATTCACGTATAAACTCGCCAAGTGCAGAGCACGGCAAAAAAAACACATGCTCCCCATTTTCAAATTCTTAAATATATATTGAGTTTATATACTAGATTTTCAGTTTAAGTATATTAATCAGAAACATTTGTATTACCCCAAATTATTGTTGATTACATTGTTGACAGTGATCTAAAGTTGTTAATACAGTGACATTACTCTTTCAGCTTGTGTTGGCATTAGGAATGTTTAAAGATTTAATATATCTTTACAATCGTACAGCCTAAGAGAGCAAGAAACCACTACTGGAAAAGGGGATACTACATGCTTGGTGAGTTACAGACCACTAATGGAAACAGAAGAAACACTCATTAAAATTAGGCAGTAGAAGCTCTGGCTGGCATAGCTCTGTGGATTGAGCACAGGCTGGGAACCAAAGTGTCCCAGGTTCGATTCCCAGCCAGGGTACGTGCCTGGGTTGCAGGCCATAACCCCCAGCAACCGCACATTGATGTTTCTCTCTCTCTCTCTCTCTCTCTCTCTCTCTCTCTCTCTCTCTCTCCCTCCCTCTCTCCCTTCCCTCTCTAAAAATAAATAAATAAAATCTTCAAAAAAATTAGGCAGTAGAGACTGAATGTTAAATAACTAGGCTACTGTGAACATTGCTTTGCCAACCAAAAGAGATGGCTTGGTTACTATTATCAGCTTCATAGGTGAGGATGTATGTGAATTATCTCTTAACTTTTAAAAGCTCATAAAGATTTAAAATATGTACGTATTAATTTCCTCTCTCATTTCTTAAAATAATACACCTTTACAATAACTCTAAAATAGCTCACGTACATTACACATTACGGATTTTGTTAAGAAATTAAGATAATGATTCTTCACCATTTATTTGTCAGTGCTTCATTTTATTTTCAAATGGGTTTGTTATCCATTCTATTGAATGGCTTCAAAATTCATTCACCTTGAAATTTCTTTGTGTCGTCACTGAGGGAGAATGAGTGATTCCCAGCGTGAGGGTGGGGAGCTGGGGGTGCACAGTTCTGGGTACAACCCTGAGGGCCGTCTCCTGTGTTCAACATCATGTGTAACATTTGTCTCATATCTGATTGTAGCAGGAGAATAGTCCTCTCTCTTTCCCTGGTGTGCTGGTTGAAAATCAAGGTTTTAGCACTGGGCAGAATGGGCTTAGAATATGGCCCTATTTTGTTGAGCTTGCTAAAGCTTTTATGAACCATCGTTTGCTCTTCTGTGAAATGGAAGTCACTGGATAATACCAACTTTGGGGCTTTTTTGAGGGTTAAAAGTATAAGCACTTACCAATTAATATATAGTACATAATAGCTACAATTATTCGTATTACAAAATCCATGTAGGAGCATAATTTCCAAACCTACTTCTGAGCACGTAAGTACTTATCTATTATACAAATTATTGGGAATTAAAAAAAAACAGAAATTATTTGTAATAATCCAAACAAGATGAAAATAGTTTTATTGCTTAGTAATAATTTTAATAAAGCAAAAATCTCACTTTCTTAGTTTTCTATCCTTTCACTATTTGTCTTAGTAATGTTGCAAGATTTTTAATTATGCATCCTCAAAAAAAAAAAAACAGAAGACAAATCAGAAAGCTTGGAAAGTGATAAGGAGAGGAAAAGAACATATTTTTCTTTTTTTTAAATATAAATGTTCCATAGTTTTGTGTTTTTATTTTATTTTTTATTTATTTATTTTCAGAGGGGGAAGGGAGAGGGAGAGAGAGACAGAGAGAGAGAAACATCAATGTGCGGTTGCTGGGGGTCATGGCCTGCAACCCAGCCATGTACCCTGACTGGGAATCAAACCTGCGACACTTTGGTTTGCAGCCCGCGCTCAACCCACTGAGCTATGCCAGCCAGGGCACATATTTTTCACTCAGTGTTTAATGCTGCATAAAATACGCCTAAGTAAAGGGAACCAGAATAATGTGTGCATGGGGGACATTCACGTGATGTAAGGTCGGAGCTAATTTAAACGAATTCTTTTACAGCCTGCCTCGCAGTACACACCAATCAACTGCTGTTGGATATTTTCCTAGAACAGTTTTTCTTTTTTCCATTAGCAAATGCAATAAGTGATAACATGAGGAAGCTGAGCAGAGGGCTACCGTATCTGAGTGAAATCTGCCAGGAAATGAGGGCACGTGTATGGGTAATGAGTTTACCCAAATGGAGTTTTGGCCGTGACTCAGAAGGCCGGCCTTCTGGCTGCCTGGCTGCCACCTGTGCCCTACATAGCCAAGGTGTTCAGACCTGGAGAGCAGCTCTCTCCTGCCGGTTTCTGGGCCGACGGCGCTGCCGCTCGCCCCGCGTGAGTGAGCCCGGGCTCTGGACCGACGCTGCTTCTGAACTACACGTTGGTGTTCACCTTGACTGCGAACGCTTGCTGATCTCTTTTTTTAAAGTGATAACACAGTGACCGTGTACGTTCTGTATCCGTTGGGAGAGACTCAGCTGTTAGTATCACTGACCCAAAAGGACAAGTGGCGTCCAGAGGCTACCTGGCAGGTCCCTGATCCTCAGGGACACAGGCTAATTCTTGTTCTCTGTTCCACCCTTCCTAGCGCTGGGCTTCCATTATTAAGGTGACATTATAGTCACAATATAGCTCGTGGAGCCCTCACCTTCCTATCCTCATTTTAAAAGGAAGAAGGGGAAGGGCAAAAGATGACCCCCCTCTTTGAGTGACTCCCCCGCCCTTCTTCAAGTTAGTTACTTCTGTTTGTACTTATCGCTGACTCCTCTCTTTAAGGAAGCATGGCAAATGTCATTTATAGCTAGAAGCATTTTGGCACTATTCAAATAGCGTTTCTTTAAGGAAGAAAGGGTGGCAAGGGGAGATTGCATAGGCAACCAGGAGTTTCTACCACACTTCTCATGTTTAAACTAGATCAATTATCTAAACATGTTTCAGTAAACGGAGCTAGTAGCTTCTATATGGCTGTGCCTTAGCTCAGGGACGGTGTGCAAACACCAGTAATGTTCAGAGCTTGGCTTGTGGAAGAACATCATCGGGGTTTGTATAGAATAGAGCTTCAGAGACTCTGGGGCACAGGGCGGGTGAGGAGTGGAAACCCCTCTGGGAGTCCCTGAAGGTCTCGGCGTTAGGGACGCCCCTCCCTCCAGCAGTGTTGTGGAGAGCTTTCTTTCAGATGTGTCCTCGTCTGATACTGCTTCACAGTGTCACGTCCGGACTTTCTATGGGGGTGCAAGCACAGAAGTTTCTTGATGGGGGAGAGAGGCATACAGAGTGTTGGCAGCTGCAGAAACAAAGACTTTTATGGGAAACTGAGGGCGTGCCTCCAGGCCACATGGAAAAACTGGGTAGACCCAGATCGTCAGGGAGGAGCTTGGAGCCCCTTTTCCTGTGGCTTGGGGCTTCGGCTGTTTGCCAACCTGTGTACCTCCTCATTCCAGACATCTCAGCCCCTGCCCGGAAGAGCGGCAGATCCCTGGAACGCTCCCAAGTCCACTTTTGTCCTTTTCTTTTTTCTTTTTCTTTTTAAAGATTTTATTTATTTATTTTTAGAGAGGGAAGGGAGGGGGAGGGGGAGAGAGAGAGAGAGAGAGAGAGAGAGAGAGAGAGAGAGAGAAGCATCAATGTGTATCAATGTGTGGTTGCTTGGGATCATGGCCTGCAACCCAGGCATGTACCCTGACTGGGAATCGAACCTGCTACACTTTGGTTCACAGCCCGCACTCAATCCACTGAGCTACGCCAGCCAGAGCTTGTCCTTTTCTTCATCTTTCCCAGATCCCTGATGCTAGTGGATTTAGAGTAATTTAGCAAATGACTGATGACGAGACGAGAGAGATGCTTCCCAGTTCGGAAGAACTGGAGGGAAAACAGAAACAACAGCAATTCTAACTAAGATCTTTCATTGAGTTTCTATCAAATGCTTACCTTCACTTTCCTGGAGGGCCTCAATTAATCCTCCATGTGACACTTCACAATAGGTAACCTCATGACCCCTGCTTCATGAATACGGACACAGAGACTCTGAGTGGAAATTGCTTGAAGACACAGTTAGTAACAGGCACAGGGGGATTCCCACCGGCTCTGATTCCAGAGCCACGCCCTGAGCCTCTGCGTACTGTCGGGGAGGGAGGGAGGGAGACCCACCAGAGACACGGGAACCCGCCTCGCTCTCCTCCCCCCACCCCCATTCCCTTTCTTCTTCTTCCTCTGTTATTCCCTCTTATTCTTACCATTACTATTTTACGATTTTGCTTGGATTTGTGAACATCAGTTTCATTTCAGCTGTATTTTCTCCCTTACAAATCGTTCTCCAGTGTCGTTAAAGGACCGTATTTGAAAAATCCATGTGTGCCTATTTTATTCCCCTGTTTAAAACTCATCAGAGAAGGCTCTCATTTTCCTGAGCAAGGCTTTCAAGGCCATGTATATTGTCAGCTTATAATATTGTCTTCCATCTCAGCCCATCCTCCCCCGAGTCCCTCCCCTTTTCATTACTCTGCGTTAGGATACTGGACGCTGAGTTTCTTGAGGAGCCCCGAACACACCAGGGTCCCTCCCTCCCCGATTTTGACCTCGCTGCAGGGCTCCCTGGTCTCCCTTACCCCTCGGGGTCCATCCTCACCACCACGTGGATTCGCTAAGTTTTAGGCCTGAGTCAGGGTCTTGCTTTGCCCCACAAAACTGACAGACATACACCCTGTGCAAACATTACTTCCTTGACTTTATGTTCTAGAAAAACTCTCAGACTTTCTCCAACCCAGCCACACCAGTCATCTAGCAGTTTTCTAACACGCCAGCTGGGCATCCACACTAGGGCCCTTACATTCTTTCTCACCGTGATTCTTTTCTTTCAGAATCACTGACACTGTTCTCAGTAACTCCACGGCCCTACTCTGGCCTTTGCTCAGTGCGGCCCATCCACCCAGACAGTCCCGGATTATATGGCAAGGGCCAGCCGCAGCCCCACTCCAGCCAAGCCACTGGTATTCCCTGATGTGACCCCAGTCTTCCATTTTTGGCTGTAAAACTTAGAGTCTTCTTTCTAATGTACTGTGTAACTTACGCGTTTACTTTGTTTACTTTGCATCGTCTACATGCTCCTTTCCTCACCGTTAGAAAATAAGCTTTTGAAAGGGGAAACCTTTGTTTTGTTCACGGATGCATCCTGAGAGCCAGTCCGTGGGTTCTGCATCCTCAGATTGGATGCAACCAACCGTGGATCAAAAAGTATCGGAAAAAAAAAAGGCACATTGTTGCTGACGTGTCCTGTGTAGTCGTGTCTGCGATGGTCGTATCTGTGCTGAACGTATATAGACTCTCCTTTCCATCTTTATTCCTAAACAAAACAATATAACAGCTATTTCTGTGGCATTTATGTCATATTAGGCATGAGTAGTCTGTAGATGATTCAACGGTTATGGGAGGATGTCCGTAGGTTATCTGTAAACACTACTGCATTTCCTAGAAGAGACCCGGGCACCTGTGGGTTTGATGTCTATGTGGTGGGTCATAGAACAGACACTCTTGCCCTCCTGCGGATACCCAGGGGCCACCGCACATACAGGCACACCTGGGGGGTAGCACGGGTTCGGCTCCAAACACTGCAGGGGCGTCATATAGAGGTTTTGGTTTCCTAGTGTATATCCAAGTTTGATCACACTACACTGTAGTCTACTGAGTGTACATTAGCATTACATCTAAAAAAAGCAATGTGCCTACCTTAATGAAGAAAATACCCTATTGCTAAAAAATGCTACCCATCAACTGGGGCTTCGGCAGGTTGTGATGTTTTGCTGGTGGAGGATCTTGCCCTTCAATTGGTAAACAATGCAGTATCTTTGAAGTACAGTAAGGCATAACACAATAAAACAAACAAGGCATACCTTTACATATTTGATTATAGCTCTGAGTATTTTTACAGAGCTTGGGCTTACATATTAACTCATTCTTTCAAGGTGTGTTGAATATTTTGAAATACCGATGCATTGTTGATTTCTATGTAAATGCTGTATCAATTTATATTCCAACCAATAGTGAATGAGTTCATTTTTCCACCTCCTCAGTAGAAAGAAAAATCCAAATTAACCAATATTATTGGTGATGACTGATATCTCATTTTTTAAAAGATTTGATTTATTTCTTTTTAGAGAGGGAAGGGAGGGAGAAAGAGAGAGAGAGAAACATCAATGTGCGGTTGCTGGGGGCCGTGGCCTGCAACCCAGGCATGTGCCCAGACTGGGAATTGAACCTACAATGCTTTGGTTTGCAGCCCATGCTCAATCCACTGAGCTATGCCAGCCCAGTGATATCTCATTTAAAAATTGTTTGTAATTGTACTCCAAGATTGAAAATTATTTATATAATCAGCAAAATTTATTTTTCTTTCATGAAATGTTTGTAACCTTTGCATAACTTTCTATTTAGATGTTAGTGATTTCCTTGTATATTTGTAATATATTTTTCACACAAATCACATTATCTCCTTAATTTAAAAAACTATCTGACTAAAGTTTCATTGCTATTTTTCTAATAATTTCTCCTCTACTTTCTTTTATTGCCTCTGCTAGCTTCATAACAATTTATTACCAGGTTTGTTGACCTGCTTGTCAACAAATCTAAGGGTTTTTATCTTTTGCCCTACCTTTTCTCCTTTCTGCTCTTTGTACAAGGCCTGCTTTTGTTTGACTTTCAAAGATGCAGTTGTGGCTTTGTCTTGTTATTTCTCAGCGGACACTTCAGGTGCTTCCTTTTGATGTTTCTTCTGTAGATCAACATTAGGTCACCATCCTTCATGACTGCATTGTTTTCCTAAAGATTCACTCCATGAACCATGTGCCCGTGCCCATGGCCTTGAGCAATAGTGATATGATAGTCTACCTGTGCCTCTCTCTTTTGCTTAAATCCCAACTCATCTCAGTAAAGTGATAAAACACAGAGGTTTTCTGTTCCTGGAACAAATGTTTTCATTAGCTTTGAGAAATGATGATGTCATATGCAGGGCTGTCATTGACACAGGGGTGACTTTTACTAGGTGATAAGATTTTGAATGAGATTGGACGCCAGGTCCCCATGTGTTAACAATGGCTCATGTGAGTATACCTCAGGGTGGTTAGAAATGTGTCCCAGAAATAGGATGGAGTGGAATCAGCTAGACCTACTATGCTGCAGATTTGTTTACATTCATATTTTTAATTTCACAAGTATTTACTGAGCTCTATGCAAAGCTAACAACACCTGAAAAGAACGGGGCATTACAATGAAAAGCAAACCGTAGTTTTTCTGTACATGGAGCACACGGTCTAAAGAAGGGGTCAGACCGGCAGCTGTGCCTCAGCCTGGTGAGTGAGAAGACAAAGTCCAAGGGCGATGTGGAATGTGAAGGGAGGATTTCCGATGTCATCACCCCAAGGGCCACGGGGAAAGGTTTCTAGAAGGAATGAAGGCTGTCTTGAGATCTACATTTGTAAAGGAGTCAGACAAAAGTAGAGAAGGTGAAGAAAGGGTCAAGACATTCTGAAGCAACCATGGCCACGTGAAAGCGTTTCTAAAAAGAATGCTGAGATGACGAGATATTTTGAAGCAGTCTTAAAAAATAAGTGGTGGCGTGGCTGTGAGTCACCGTGAGCCGTGTTTATTGTTTCTGTTTCTCAGCTCGTCCTGGACGCAGAGACGTGGCATTTGAAAACTCCGTTTCTGTTTGAGGGTGTGACAGCTTCGTCCCTTTCCAAACTGTTCATACAGAAGTCTGCTAGGAGGAGTAAGACTCTGTTATTAAGTGTAGTGAAAAGCTACTTTGTGGTTCCAGCTTATATTTTTTATGTAAGTTTAAAGTGTTTTTCTGCTGAATAAAGAAAAAAGCTGTTTCGCTGAAAAATATAATTATGGCTTCCGTACATTCTAATTTATAGCTGTTGCCTTTGCCATTAGGGAGAAATAGATGATATATGATATAAATATATTTATATGTATACATAATATCCATAATGGAATACATGGGATACCTCATAAGCCATTTCTATTATTATGTCCTATTTTTTAAATTTGATTTATTTATTTTATTTTATTTCTTTATTTTTAGAGAGAGGGGAAGGGAAAGAGAAAAAGAGGGAGAGAAACATCAGTGTGTGGTTGCCTCTCACATGGCCCGCACTGGGGACCTGACCCACAACCCAGGCATATGCCCTGACTGGGCATCGAACCACCGACCCTTTGGTTCATAGGCCAGCACTCAATCCACTGAGCTACACCAGCCAGGGCATTATGTCCTATTTTTTAATTTAATCTTTATTGTATTTTTTCCATTACCGTTTGGTCCCCTTATCCCTCCCTCCCCCCAGCAATCACCACCCTGTTGTCCGTATCCATGAGTGTTTTATCCTTTTTGCTCGATCCTTCCGCCCCCAAAACCCCCTCCACTAGCTGTCATATCCTAAACTGTTGTTATTTTATTCTAGTTTTAGTACAAGAGATTTAGTATAATAGATTTAAGGACAAGTTTTCATGGTCAATGTAAGTAGCTAAAAATTAAGACAAAACTGCTTAAGAGCATGAAATTATTTTTAAATGTAGCATTGCATGGTCTTTCTCTAGAGGGATGTTGATACGATTTAAACTTAAATGGAGTCATGCCTTAGAGCACATTCTGGTGTGCATATTTTACATCATACGTCACAGTGAAAAACGTGTTTGCCTTTCTTTAATAGTCTTTTATCATGACAAGTAGGACGTGACTTTTCTACTGAAAATACATTCTCTACTTGAATTGCAAAACACTTAGCCTTTTTCTATGAAGTTAAATGAAAAGTTTTTATATATTTTAATAAATGTTGATGGATAGTTTGACAATCACTAGGGTTGGCGCATTTTTACATTATTTTTATTGTATTTTATCACCATTTATCCCTCCAATACCCTCTCCCGCCACCACCCACCCCTCTCCCCAACAATCACCACACATCGGATACTTCAAAGACCGAATATGTATTTTTTAAAACTAGGTTTCAATTCAAAACTGTGTTAATGTGTCCTTTCCCTTCTGTAATTTATTGCTTTGATCCTGGGTAAAAGCATGGTGAGACATTTAAATGAAGGATTTTCTATTAATTTAAACTTGTCTCAGCAAAATATAAATAGAAACCAAAATTTTTCTTTGTTATTCAAGATGGCCAGGGATGGCTAAGATAAACAGGTATATTGCAAATGTGTGGAAACAAGAACAGAGACAAGCACACACGCACAGGCAGGCACGGAGATGCACAGACCTCACAGTCGCCCTCACTTGGAAGGACCAGCCGGTTGCACAGCTCGAGGCCCGGCCGAGGTGACGGGGAGCGCACTCCAGGGCCTGACGGATACTGGCCCTGGTGTGTTAGCATTGTGATGGCCAAGGCCTTTATTCTCTGCGGCTTCCATCCTTCCTACCTTTAAAAAAAGAAACAAGTGGGATGTCCCCGCTGCTGTGGAGGACGGTGGCAGTTAGGGGACGGTGGCATTTGGACATGCGCACTCACTCACCTCCCTGCCTGGGGCTGTACGACTGTGAAGAACGAGGGCCGCCTTCAGGGACCCCTCGCCGCTGGCCTAAGCACGTTCTGGCCTCACAGGCCTGAGCTTGGTCTTCGTGAACGGGATCGATGGTAGGGATTCAGGTCACCCAGGTGAGCCCCGCCCCTCAAGTGCCCGCAGCCAGCGCCCCGCAAGCACCCACAGCGGCCTGATGTGTGTGGCTCCTGTGTACCCTTGGCCTTCCCCTCCCCCCGAAGGATGGAACGTTCTCTCCAACTTGCCCACAGTTCTTGGGGAGGTTGTATTCTTCGATTTTTGTGAAAGGTGCATGTGCTTTTGAGGGATGGATACTTGACCTACCCTTAACAGCTTCAATGCCATGCTACGAATAATCATTCTAAAAACTATCTTGTACAAATAGCAGTAAAAGATTTGAAATCTTTATTTAAATAGTAAACCTCTTCAATCGTGACACCACTAAACATTGTGATGCCTGACTTCACTATGGAAATACTAGGCTGGGCTGCAGCCATTGTGCGCGCTGGCTCCTGCTGCAGAGGGCATGCCAGAGCTGACGCTGACTCCTGCCGTCATTCTTCCTCTGAGCTTCGGCTCCTCCTTGATTTTGTGACCTGCGGGCACACCAGGTTCACAGCCACCTCCCGGCTGCCTGCCACCTTCTAGAGACCGCAGCCTGTCACCTCAGTTGTGCCCCAGGCTTCTTACCTGCCCGCAGTCCTGCGTGCTCCCCTCACCTAGGTGTTTGCTCTTCCTTTCTCCGTAAATTTTCCTAGGGCTGTTTTGGCATTCGCTTGCTTGAACCAAATTAATAAAGTGGAACAACAGTTTATCTTACATGGGAATCCATGTTTCTGGGATCGTGCTGAACTCAATCACCGGCGCTTCATCAGTACCTAGCCAAGCGTCCTAAGCGACCTTGAATCTCCTCTTTGAAGTAGGTAACAAATAGATTAGTGTTGAAATCATCCCCGTTTCCAGACTCCAGTGACCTCACAAAGCAATCGTACTGTGAATGAAGCCAGCTGTAGGGGTTTCTTCAGGTGACTGACATCTGGAATGGTGAGGAAGGAACCTGGGAAGGGAGGAGGCGGTTGGACAATCAGGGTCCTGTGTGCGGTGCCGGGGGCAGGTCATCCTTGTTCTTCCTTCTCTTGGAGGTGGGGTCCGGGACGACACTGTAAGCAGTGCTGAAGACGGTTCATGAGCTGTTCAGTCAGAGCAGGTGGGTGGGGTGAACGTCAGTGCATGTAATGAATTAAGAGGCAGATATTTTAGATATATTAGCAATTATAACCTGACCTACAATATTTTAATATAGAGACTTTAAATGTCATTCATATGTGCAGAAGAAGATCTATAACAGCCATAAATAATACATTCATTTCTATGGGGGAAAAGCCAATATGTATTATTCATGGAAAGACTATAAAAATGTAAGTATTGATTTCTCCATTTATACACACATATAAAATTAGGTGCACCTTTTCCTTCTCCTTCTTCTTCCCTCTTCTTAAGTATATATAAAATTCAAGTAATTTTATATATACTTAAAAACATACATATTTCACACTAATACATGCTAGTCAATTAATACTGGTTTTATTAGACACCACTCCATAATGGTTTCACCGTAAAGTCTCATTGACAACATGGCAGGTAAATATTTAAAGCGGCATGATTTATTTTATCCATATATTGTTTATTCAAATGTGCTCATTGAACATGCCTCTTCTGATTTGAAAATTAGCAGTGGAATTAATACCGCCAAGTTCTCGTCAGCCCAGGCTGCTACAACACAGTACTGTAGACTGAGTGGCTTAAACAACACATTCATTTCTCAAACTGCGGGGGCTGGGAAGTTCAAGATCAAAGAGCTGGCAGATGTGATGTCCGCTCACCGATGACCATGTTCTTGCTGCCCCCTCACATGGCAGAGAGGAGAGCACGCCCTCTGGTTTGCCCCTGCAAGGGCACTACTCCCTCCAGGAGGGCTCGGCTCTCTGGACCTAAACACCCGCCACAGGCCCCGTCTCCACATCTCGTCACATTGGGGGCCAGGGGTTGACCGTGAACTTGTGGGGAGGGACACAGTCCCATCCATCCTCTCTGCTCATCTAGGAGGTTGGCTGGTGGATAGTCACAAAGGTGGGACAACGCTCAGGAGAACATGAGGCATGGATCGTGACTATAGGGACCTTGAGACCGCTCCTGTCCCCTCAGGGGAAAATGTTGTCCCGCAGCTTTTCCCACCTGCTGCTCTTAAACAGAAACGCTTTGTAAATATGCTTGTTAAAATTTAATCCTGAGAAGTGTTAGGATTCCTGTCATGCTGTATATGTGACCCAGAAGTTGGGCCCTTGAATGTACTTTTTCCCCCTTTAGGAAATGCTGATTCTTTTTGATGAGAACGAGAAAAAGGGATTAGAGAAATATAATCATAGAGGTTAGATACAAAACTTTTCACCCTTGTTGTTCTTAAATGAAAATGCATGTTTCTCTAAATAAACTATGAAGCATAATACACAGTTATCTTCTATCAACCCTTGTACCACATACATTTACCAAAAGAATGAAGTAATATGGAGGCCAGAATCGATGCTGAATTTAGCAGAAAACATGACAGTGACTTGTGAGTTTGAATTCTGGGTGAAAGCCCAGATAATAATGATATAACCTTTTAGACTCTCTATTTAGGACTTGTCAGAAACACTGAATTCTATTGACTTTAAATTGCACCAACTCAATAGAAATACATCCACATTTCCCCTTTTCTAGAGTGTATTTTGGCTCAGGCAAGGGTTAGCCTGTAAGCTCAAATCAATAAGGGATCTGGAAAATGCACTTGAAAACACAGTGGAGTTCATGTTATCAAATTCAGTATCAGAGGAGACCAATATTTTGGTTAATTTAAAATAATCCAAAAAACTCAAAACAGTTTGCACCATCATTAAAAAGAATATTTCCATTCCTGCAATATTTTAAAAATACTGGTGCTGGCTAGCCAGCTCAGTTGGTTAGAGCACAGTCTGAATATGCCAAGGTTGTGGGTTTGATCCCCAGTCACAGCACATATAAGAATCAATCAGTGAGTGCATAAATAAGTGGAACAACAAAGCAATCTCTCTCTGTCTCTCTCAAATCAGAAAATATTTGTTTCTAAATGTTTGCAAGTGCAGCATGCATTCTGAACCTAGAAAACAAGGTGTATTTCATAACAATTGTATGGTTATAGAACATGTGACAATGACCATAAAAATAATTAAAACTGTTTTCATACACTCATTCTGTATAATCAAAATTTAATTTATCGTTAGATTATTTTATGTACTTATTATGCAAGCCACTATAACATTATTGATACTAAAAAATAAAGAAACATTTTGATTAGTTCCTTTTTTTAAGATTTTATTTATTTACTTTTAGAGAGAGGGCAAGGGAGGGAGAAAGAAAGGGAGAGAAACATCAGTGTGTGGTTGCTTTTTGTGCACCCCTTGTTGAGGACTTGGCCTGCAGCCCAGGCATGTGCCCTGACTAGGAATTGAACCAGCAACCCTTTGGTTCACAGGCCGGCACTCAATCCACTGAGCCACACCAGCCAGAGCTCAATTAGTTTCTGCTAGAGTTAACTGGAAGACAAATACAGGATGGGACAAAAATAGGTGTTGTGTGTATGGAAAATGAGACAATAATTAATAAATAATAATACAAGAATAAACTCTGCATTTTATGTACTTACAATTATAAATCTATTTTCCCCCACCTTGTAGTCACTGAGATCATTTAGATTTCTGAATTAATTTTTGTGCATGGCAAAAACCTATAATCTAGTTTCATTATTTTTTATGTGGCTTTTCAATTTTCCCAACATCATTTATTAAAGAGGCTTTCTTTTATCCATTGTATGGTTTTAGCTCCTTTGTCAGAAATGATTTGCCCATATACCTGTGGTTTTATTTCTAGGATCTCAATTTTGTTCCATTGGTCTGTGTATCTGTTGTTCTGCCAAAACCATGCTGTTTTTATTTTCACAGATCGGTTGTATAGTTTGAAGTCAGATAGTGTGATACCTCTGGCTTCCTTCTTTTTCCTCAGAATTGCTTTCTTGTTTTTTAGTAATTGGCACCTGAATGGCAATCTTTGCAAGCATTTATTTTACATATAGAAAGTTCTTGGGGGAGGTTGTATGCTTCTTGAATTAATTGAAATTAATTCAATTGCAAATATGAAATTGAATTAATATTAACAAGTGATAGATTTCACACATCTTTATCCAACTATTCACCATATGTTTATCACAATTAGCCTTGTGCCAAAGATCTTGAGAGATTGAGAGTTAGATATGATCCTCCCCATTAAGTTTATATTTTAATGGAGAGAACAGGAAGAGAGAATCATAAAATTTCATAATGTGGAGGCTGAGAGAAAGGGATGTAGATAAGACGAGAGATAAGGAGAGGTCAGGTTATGCAGAGCCTTGTATGTTACACTTGGCATTTTGACCTTTATCTTGGATTTAATGGAGTATTGTTGGAGATTTTTAACCAGGAAAGTAGCATCATCATATTTGTGTTTTAGAAAAAAGAAAAACTTTACTTGCAGGGTGGAGGAGAGCAAATCCAGAGATATATAAAAACATAGGAAACTTTGAAATTACCCACATGAAGAAGGGTATTGTCCAAGTTAAGGACTTTGCAATTCAGGACCTTTTACAAAGGAAGGGAGATCTACAGAATGCAGTTACTGATTAAGTGTGGAAGGTGAGGAAACAGAGTAAGTCTAGCCCTACAGCCTTGGTGAGAAATTACCTTGAGGCCTGATATGTGTTAGTCTCTGTACAGCATTCCACTAGGATGTAGAGGGTGGCAGAGTTTAATAGTTTGGGACATCTCTAGCCCTGGCTGGCGTAGCTCAGTGGATTGAGCGCGGGCTGCAAACCAAAGCATCGCAGGTTCCATTCCCAGTCAGGGCACATACCTGGGTTGCAGGCCACGGCCTCCAGCAACTGCGCATTGATGCTTCTCTCTCTCTCTCTCCCTCCCTTCTCTCTCTAAAAATAAATAAATAAATAAAATCTAAAAAAGTATTTTGGGACATCTCCTGAGTGACTTGACTATGGGTTTTAAAGTTAAGAGACTTATCTTCAGCAGAAGTGAGGTAAGGTAATGGAGTCCCCTGATTGTAGGTCATTGTCGACGTTAGGGGCATGGAAGTGACTCAAGGAGAAGGAGTTGTGTGGACTCTGAGGGAGCAGAGAATGCACATCTTAAGGGCACTGCATAAAACTGACCAGAGGAATGGGAGGAGACAAGAAGCAAGAAGGAAAGTCACGCTTAGAAACAGAACATGGGGTGCATGATTACAGAGGAATGCATGCAACCAGGTGACCATGTAAGGACAGTCAAGCAATTGCTTATTGACCAGGTGGTCATGCAGCAGGTGTGCAGATTGCTTACTGTATTCAGCAGCGTGCAGGGATGTCAGGTTGATCGTGACATTTTCAGTGGACAGGTAGGCAGCACCAGGTTACAAAGATGTTTAAACATCAGATGGCCCTGGCTGGCATAGCTCAGTGGACTGAGCGTGGGCTGCGAACCAAACTGTCTCAGGTTCAATTCCTAGTCAGGGTACATGCCTGGATTGCAGGCCATGACCCCTAGCAACCCACATTGATGTTTCTCTCTCTCTCTCTTTCTCCCTCCCTTCCCTCTCTAAAAATAAATAAATAAAATCTTTTAAAAAATCAAATGTAGGGTAAAAAAGGATAGAATTTTAAAAAATTAGTATATTTAAGAAGAGAAGTGGATATTAAAGTGGATTGAGAGGAATATAGGTTCAATGTCCCATTAGGAGAGAGGTAAGCAGGCTTGAATGCTGAAGAGGGAAAACGGAAGAGAAGAATCCAAGGAAGACAGGAGAGAACTGATAAAGAGAGAGCACTGAGGAGTTGCGAGATAAAGCAGAGAAAACGTGGGGATGCCAGAGAGGCATCCCACTCCAAAGTACAAAACGCTCCAAAAAAGTACATCTCACTCCAACGTCAGAAGGAGAAAGGATGGATGGACATGTTTGTAAATGACAATGTTGTTCTCAGTACAATTGGAAGTTACATACATTCTCATGACTGACGTGAGCAGGCAAGGGAGGTAGATTTTGGGAGACTCGAAAAGTTTGAAGCAGCTGCCCTGGAGAATCAGGTACCTGCTTTCGTGGGACATGCCCATCTCACCCACCAGGGTTTAAAGCCTAGTTGATGTTGGAACCGCGAGCAGGTTGTGCTGCTGTGGGGTGTTCTCTGGCAAAATGCAGACGCTCAAATGTAGGAAGGAGCGAGAATGTGGACAGTTAGTCTTGAAATAGACTACCACCGTGAGAATGCAACAGAGAAGAGAATTGACAATTCTGATGAAACATTTATTGGAATAATGGATTTTGTGTCAGGCTGGATAAGGAAGTGATGATGAGTAGAGAGAAAAAATGGGAGAAAATAGGACTTTGCAAAGACTAGCCATCTCAAGCCAAAAAAAACCCCCAAAACCAAAAAACAGTTCAGTGATGGTAAGACACCAAAAAAATAAACTAGACAGAAAAAAAGGTGTGATAAGAGAAGTTTTGGTGCTAAAAAGCTTGAATAAATATTAACTACAATGATAAAATGATCTATATGAACATTGGCCATGTAACCAGGGTATGACAAAGGATGACAGATATTCTGGAATGAATAGTATGTACATTTATTTCATTGCAGGTAAAAGATTAGGATTCTTTTTAAATCAGAATCTCTATTCCATCGTCACAAAGAGCATTTGGAAAAATATGTAATAATCCCATAGATTCCCATTTAGAACAATGCACCCCTTGTTTCTAAGCCAGAACCTACCTTCCTTCCTTCTTTCCTTCTTCCCTCCCTCCCTCCCTCCACCCCTCCCTCCTTCCCTTCCTCCCTTCCTTCTCTCTTGTTCACTTCTGTTTTGAAAGCATGGGCTAAGTGCCTACACTTTTATAGAGTTATGGACTGGGCCCTATAGGAGGAAGCTCTTAATTTCTCTCTGCAGAGATCAGATAAGTTTTTGCTGGGGAAGCGATGTTTGAGCCAAGTTTTACAGTCACCGTCAGCAAAGGGATAGGAGGGAGGCCATTGTATCAAGAGAAAACAATATGCAAACAGAGCCAGGTCCTGATCAATCATGTTGCATAAAAGGTGTCACGAGTGTGGTGTGGCCCAACCATGGGACACCCACAGAGAAGGGTGATAAATGCCACTGAAATGATAGAGGGCACGTCACAGAAGCCCTTCTAATATTAGGCCAAGAAATCTGGATATCAGAAAGATTCTCTATCTAACAACTGCTTGAGCAGGGAAGTTTCATGGTCAAGTTTGAACCGTAGAATGATAATTCTGGATGCCAAGTAGACTATGTTTCCAAGGAAGGTGAGACTGGAGATTGATGATGTAAGGCGATTAGTAATGTAAAAAATAATGATAGAGACAAATTACCTAATGAAGTAAACTGGTTGATTTCATAAATGGAAGAGGGACTTGACAAAGCAATTCTGAATTTATTTTTTAAAGGTTTTATTTATTTATTTTTAGGGAGGGAAGGGAGGGGAGATAGAGAGACAGACAGACAGACAGACATCAATGTACGGTTGCTGGGGGTCATGGCCTGCAACCCAGGCATGTGCCCTGACTGGGAATCGAACCTGTGACACTTTGGTTCCCAGCCCACGCTCAATCCACTGAGCTACGCCAGCCAGGGCTCAATTCTGAATTTATTTTGAAATATAAATATAAACGATTTACGGGGAGAATTATTTGGGGACAGTAACTTAGAGGTTGGAAACTCATTTAAGTGGTGACTTCTTAGCACTTGAACAGATCAACAGCTCATGTAACACAAAGCGGTTAGTTAGAAAGCACAGGAAGTTATGACCTTGAGTTGTATAAGTTTTTCTATAATAGGGCGTAACTCGGATGATCGGGGAGGGGGTGCATTATAACAAGATAGCTAGGACACTGACGTGGGCTTTTGGACCCTTCTAAGCCTCCAGCACAATTAAGGAATCAAAGCAAGTAAAGGAATGCATCTGCAGAAGATACGGGAATGAGAGCAGGGGGCTCTCTCTGATACAATAAAATTCTCAGAAGTTTTAGGAGACCCAACACAGAAGGAGAGGAATCCCCTCCTCTGACCCAGGAGAGAAGTCCCCTCCCTGGAACAGGCCACAGAAAGGTCCAAGGGAGGGAGAGGGAGAGGTGGCCGCCCAGCGGGCCTCCTGAGGCATTCAGGGTGGGAGTCAGAGGCGCGGTGCAGGGCGTGACTGAGCAGGAGGCCGGGTGCATCTGAGGACAGTGGGACCGCCCTGCTGTGTGTCATTACCCATCACCCCCCCGCTCGGCCGCAGCACACACAGACGGAGGGGATACAGGCCCTTTTCACTAAGCCCCACGTACAACTCCTCATACATTCTTTTTTACCGAATAAATGGAACCTATGTCCATGGGAAGATCCAGCTTCACTGGATGCTAGAAAGAATGGAGTCACGTCTTCATCCACCTGGAGGAAGTGATCTTCAATCGAGAACTCTGCAACCCGACGAGCTGCTTTTTTAAAAATAAATATAATGAAATGGATTTTTTCTCTGCTTTCTCTAATTTTATGTAATAGTTATTTTATGTATTTTTATGTTTAATATATAGTCTTTATTATATATGTTTTCATTACCATTTAGCCCCCTTTTACCCCTCCCCCCAGCAATCACCGCACTGTTGTCCATGTTCACGCGTCCTTTTCCTTTTTCCTCAATCAGACAAGCTGTTTTTAAAGGGATCAGAGAGGGTAGTCCTGCCCCAGACCCCTACCACCTGGAATAAAACTGTAAAGGGAGAGTAGGTGCAGCGGCTACAAGATGCATGAAAGGCAACAACAATCATGGTAGCTCCACAGTGTATCCAGAGAAAAATGAGTCCCGCTTATGGGGTGGGGGGTCGTGGGAGAAGAAAGCGAGTGTGAGTGTGTGTGTGTAGTTGGGGTGAGACCATGAACACTAACAACTTGAGTGCCTAACATTGCATTCTGTACAGAGTCAATATTCAACAGGTTTTTAGTGATACGATAAACCCAATATATTCAAAAGTTTTATTACTTTTAGGGGTCCTCACATATATGTCAGTTCATATAGTTCTTACCAAAATTCTGATAATTGTGGGTTTTCAACACTTCAGATGGTCTGACACATCTCTAGGTGCACATTGATCTGAACTGGTGGAACCTTCTAGTGCATGTTTAGTTTGGAAGGCATCCCGTGACATTTTCCAACAGATCGAGTTTTAAAGGTTTCTGGGGTTGCTAGCAACTTCGCCAACACTTGTTTATTTTTTAAGTTTTAGTTTCTTTTTGGGAGATTGTAATCGTAGTAGGACTTTTTCTTTCTTGTTTTTTTACTTATAGTTTTATCAAATGTCACAATGTGTGGTTGATTCATGATGAATCAAGGTTCTGTTTTCCCCGCTTTATACCCCAAAGCACACACGTAGCAGTTTCTTTCGGAAAGCATTTGCCAAGACAGTGAACAAGCACCGCCGACACAAATCCACTCAAATAAATGAGCGTTTCAACCTGGACGGGCTCCCACGGCCGGCCAGAAGGCATGCCAGTGTGTGATGTAATTCTGACGGCCTGGACAACAGATGATGAAGGCGCATTGTTTTCATCCGAGCAGTTGTTTGAGAAGCCGGCTTTCCGTTCTCTCGCCGCTCCTGGTGCCTGCGGGCAGCCGGGGCCACGTGCTGGTTTGCACGTGACTTTTGTAGCCCTGATGTGCAGACAGACATTGTGCAATTCGTCCACCTATAACAGTGTTTTACTTATCTACTACATTTTATTTTATCACACATTTACATTAGGATTAGCTTTGCTATTATGTTTTATTTATTTGATTTGTTTTCTTAACAAAGGTTTAGGGAAACTGGTTTATATGAAATAGTGTTTTACCTCTGGTTTATTTCCATTTCTGTGTGTGCTGGTGCCCCTGTATTTTCATTTTTAAGAAATGGTATTTATTTCTAAAATAAATAAAGTTCCATAATAAGGTATTCTTATGGAATTTTACATGAAGAATATCATTGGTTGCATTTCCTTTCTTTTGGTGGAAAAGCGAGGGGAAAATTTTGGAAACTGAGTAACGCACGGCCAGGACTAGAACTCTCGTTTGCTGGTTTCAAGTTTTACGTTTCCCCAACAAAAACATTTTTAATTCTCTCATGACAAAATTATTTATTTAGTGCCTTTTTTATTTCCTGTTAACTATACTTATCCCTAATATTAACAAAATAATTGTTAAAAATGTAAAAAAGATATACATTATATAGCTAGCAATTTAATGTTTCATGAAAATGCATATGACTACATTTAAGAATTTTACCACCCTACAAACACTATAATTTTCAGTGCTTTAAATAAAAAAATAAAACCAAATAGTTAAGATGCCTAACATTTATCATCACTTGTGAATTTAACCAAGTTCATGAATGTGACACCATAAACATTAGAATGGATTCTTTCTCACAGAATTAATAGAAAATAGAAGACATAACAATATTTAGGGTATACTTTAAAAATATGTTATCAAGAGACCAACAAAATATATTACAAACTTTATGCATGTCCTGGAGATGGTTTAATAGTTTGGTTAACTGAGGATTAGTGCAAAAAATCTTTCTGAATTATATCTGAATGGAATGGAAAATATGGCATATTCTTTCTTGGTAATGTCAAAGAAATGTAATAGATATTTATTGAAAAAAATATATATGATACTATCTATGGGAACATAATTTGCAGAATATGTAAATGAGTTTAAACATCCTCTGCTTTGTTTGGTTTGATAGTTCAGTCACCAGAGCTTGCAGACTGAGTTTTCTTTCTGTTTTAAGAGCATTCATTATTTAAAGAATTTTAAAATACAAATTGATGAGATGAAGTCTCCAGAGTAAAATATCTGTTCTTACTAAAGTTTAGGTACATTTCTCCATACCATTGTGTGGTGTATTTTTGCCCTTCAAAGAGCATGAGTTCTTGTGATTATTTTCTAGGCTGAGGAAATGAACTAGTAACAAAAACTAAAATAATTATACTATTTGTAGCTCAAAATGCAGAGATAACTAAATTTGTACTTATTGGAGCATGTAACATTATAAATCTGATGAGACAGCAGTTACACAAAAGAGAGTGAGCAAAAGATTTACATGAAACTAGGAAAATACAAATGAGACTATTATTAGCAATATGTTATGTCTAAAATGGATTATCCCAGAATCCTCTCCAAAAAAACACAATATTATGGAAATGTCATTTGAAACTCATTTGCAAAAGCTTTACAGAATTCAGAAAATAATGCTAATGTGGTTATTTGCTTTTTTTAACCTTCTCTTTCCACGCACAAACACACACACAGTCACACACTGTTTCTGATTGTTTTCTTAATTACCATTTTCTACCGTGTACTAGACAAGGAGGAAGGTTATTCCATTTTCTATTTAAATTTTTTTAAAATTTCTACGTTGAGGTTTCACGATATGATTTGCCAAAGAAGAGTTCCAGAAAAAGTAATTCTATTTATTAAATCGATATTTTAGTGCTGACTTCATCCTGCAATTAAGTGCGTAGTCAGCATCAAACAGCCTTCACGCAGCCATCACTGAAGCTCCAAAGATGCATCATAAAATGGGTTTCTTATTCCTCATTTAAATCTTCCAGTAGTTGCACAATTTGTGTGTATTGTCGACATTTATAGCCATTGGAAATTTGTAGTAGAAGAACACACAATGATCTTAAATAGTTTAATTTTAAGAAATTCCCATTTTTCCAGCGTGCTTATCCATCAAAGGCTCTTCTTTGTAAAGCCACGTTCACGATTCCTTCTCGATTTGTTTTCCCCAGGGTGTAAGCTGCTTCCAAAGGTAAATCACAGCGTGGGGGCCAAGCCGCTCTTCCCTTTTTCCGGGACATTCTCCAGCACACAGATGTTCTTTCCCACCACACTGTCCTCGTGGAAGTTCAAATGAGGCCCTCTAGTTTTCTAAAATAGATGTGAAGATTTGGGTATGTTCAGTTAACAAAATGCAAGCTGTTATCAGCATATTTGTTTCTGGCCATTTCCCGGCGCTCGACTGATACCGAGTGGAAATTCGAAGACAGATGAGGGAGGTGCTCATGAGCATCGTGTGTGACCCATTCATGCAGACTCGCGGCCAGGTGTATACCTGCGGCGGGTGAGAGATGTCTGCGGAGCGTCGGCTCTGTCCCAGCGGGCACGGCGCCTCCCAGTGTCCACAGCTGCGCTTTCACACTCGACCCGATCGGTCCTCCCCGCACTGTTTCCCACTAAACGTGTTTGAAAGATTCACGTTATAATATTTTCCAATATTCTTTTATTTCTTTACTAATGCATGGTCTTTGATTTTCCTCAGACTAGCAAAGCTAAATAAAGAGCAATTTTGCCTAAAGACATACTTTTCCTAAATGGTTAGGATATGGAATTAAAATCTCCTGTGAAAATAAGTGTGGTTAGAAATGGCTGATAGATTAAACAGTAGCGAAGTAATGAAACAGCCACAGAGTCCAATAGTCAAGGGCCAAGCTAGTTAAGAAACGTAACAAAGTTGTTTTTACAACTAAATGATCTAAAATTGCTTTTTAAATTTTATGTATACATATACATTTGTTAAATAAACATGTAGACACAATCAAAATAACACATGCACAAATGAGCTGTACTTTAATGGCCATGACTGATAAGTAGTATACTTGTCTCTATAGTTGTTAAACTATATAAGCGTTGTTTAGTTTACTGCAAAGTCCTGGAATCACACACATCTTTCGAGTTTCAATGATAAGATATGTGTGCCAGTCCTGACCAATGAATGGGGCTCAGTTGGTTGGGCACCATCCCACAAAGCAAAAGTTCTCCAGTTTGATTCCTGGTTGGGGCGCAGGCCTGGGTTGTGGGCTCAGTCCCCGGCTGGGGTGCGTGGGAGAGGCAGCCAACTGATGTTCCTCTTTCGCATCAATGTTTCCCTCCCATTCTTCCTCCCTCCCTTCCCCTCTCTCTAAAAATAAATAAATAAATAAACAAATAAATAAATAATCTTTTAAAAATGATATTTGTGCCATTTCAAAAAGGATGGTCAAGCCCTGGCTGGCGTAGCTCAGTCGATTGAGCTCAGGCTGTGAATCAAAGTGTTGCAGGTTCGATTCCCAGTCAGGGCACATGCCTGGGTTGCAGGCCATGACCCCCAGCAACCGCACATTGATGTTTCTCTCTCTCCCTTTCTCCCTCCCTTCCCTCTCTAAAAATAAATAAAAATAAAAATCTTTAAAAAATGCTCCTCCTACACATTTGTGCGAGGCTGTAGATTTAAAAAAAAAAAGGATGTTCAAAATCGGTGTGTGTGTGTGTGTGTGTGTGTGTGTGTTATTCCCCCACTTGGGGAAATGAAGTCACCCTTAAATGTCTTTATGCTCCCCACGTATGTGTGAAGGGGGAGAGGGAGGAGGCTCGGAGAAGACAGGACAGTGTGCCCTTCCGGGAGTCACATGGTGCACCCGAGTGCATGTGAACGCACAGCTGTGGCCAGAGACGCACTCGCGGCCCCCGGGCGGGCCGGCTCCCTCTCTGTCTCCAGGTTCCGGTGGGGAGGGTGTTGTCTGAGAAGCTCAAGTGAGAGGACCGGAAAGGAAATGCAGATTCTTTTTCAATTTAAATGCTTTTGAGGATTTGAGAAAATTTTATTATTTCTAAATATTTGGGGTAAAGCTAGTTTGGAAGTTAGTGATTCTGACAAAAAAGTAACCAAGTAATTATAGCATTTTGATTTTGCCACCATATCCAAGGGTCTAATCAGTAGGCTAATATTATGTCTTCCATTTAATTTTATTTTTCTATTAATTCATTTATGCTGTATTTTACAAAAGTGTTTTTCTGTGTGCTCTGGATAGAGGAGAGAGCTGATTTTCACCGTAGACTGAGGAGCTCAGATCTAATTGTTCAGGCTCCTGGAGGAGACAAAGTCCAGGTTACTATCAGAAGACTGGTAGGGATTTGTTTTGAATAGAAGACATGTATTCTTTGGAGACTTCGGGAAAAACAGTAAGAAAAGCTGTAGATATAAGTTTGTTTGAAGGAATGGGAGAACAGAGTTGGGGAAATTTAAACATAAGAATGTCACTTTCCTCCAGAAAAAGTAGAACTTGACGCTAAAACTGAACAGAACAGTCCTGGCTTTCGGGGGAGTAGAAAGAGAAAAAATAGAATACATGGTGTTAGGAAGAGATCATAGCTGAGGGCCTCAGAGGAGGTTGCTATCCTATAAAATTTTCATAGCCACAATCCCCTGTTTTCTCGCCTGTAATCTTCAGCAGCTCAGGAGTAGAAGATGTCTGTTTTGATTGATCAGAAGTTGACATTTTGTGGAGAAAAGGCAACGGAAAAACACAGAGTCCTTAATAACTGGAGACGCATGGTGGGCGGACGTCAGGAGGTTGTTAAATGCCAGAAAGGAGGTTAAGTTATGGGTGGAATAGCCAAATAGAAAGAACACTAAAGAAAACGATTTTTTACATACAGCTAGACAAACAGTTATCTGAATGTGGCAAAGGGGAGGTGGGGAAATGAGGACACTTCCATCAGAACCTGAGGCTTAAACATGCAAAAGAACCAAACCAACTCTCTCTGAGAAAGCTACCGTAGAGGCTGAACCTTTGGGGAGAGAGTGAGCAGGACTCAGGCATCTCAGGGACAGCTCAGAAAGGGGGTGGGGGTTATGACAAGGCTGAGGCTGCAGAACGTTAATAGATAATGGAGGGGGAGGTTTGGAAGGGACAAAGGAAAGAAGAATCCAGGAGAAAAGCACCCACCAGCATGAGGCTCTGACAATAGGTGTGCCGGGTTGGGGAGTGGGCCGTTGTGTTTGGACTGTTTGTAGATGCTCCTGGAGATGAGAGGCCCAGGTGGCTGACTTTCCTAAAGGTACAAGCTGGCCATTCCTAGTGAGATCCCAGACTGAGTAGGGGACTAACAAGATTAGTCCAAAGACAGCAGTCACTGGTCCATGTTAGAAGACATTACTGTGAAGAGTGCTTTTCTCTCATATACCAAGTAACACCTTCCAATAATGTATTATCGACACTTGGTACCAAAAGCCTAGTTAGATTACCTGGATCATTGTCGAAGTAAGAATTGCAGGAGGTACAGTAGGTCTCTTAAAATATAGATTTTGTTATCGATTATGATGAGGACCTATTGAATCCTAAATGTGCGTTAGCTGTGAAACAGACTGAGCGCCTAACGTTGGTGTTCTTGTGCCCTGCTGTCCACACAGTGTGCAGACGCTTCATCTAAACGATACGTCAGGTTATGCAGGTGCAGATTCACAAAGAGAGCCAAAAAATCCAACCTCGTTTTACACCTTAAACATCAGAATGTTCTTTGTCGAGAGAGGCTTTTCTGGCCCGTTTGACTTCCTTAGTGTTGCTCTGAAAAGAACACCGCGGGTGTACTCCCAGCCCAGAATAAATATCGAGGTTATAGAAGCAGTCTAGCCCACGAACGGTCCCCGCCTGTGAAGTCGAACACGGAGGACTGGTCACTGCGTGCTATGAAAAGTGTGAAACTGCTCTTGACAATTTTTGCGGTTAAGTAAAACACGGGAGACTGAATGGTTTAGGATTGATTGGGCCCACTGATTTCATCGGCGGTTTATGAGAGTGAGAGACACCTGGAGCCAGTGTCTAGGAAAGAGTTTGGAAGCATTGGAAAAGAACTCAGCAGATTTATGAATATCTTCCATTACAGCATGTTGGGATCGGGCCTTTCAGAAACCGAAGGGAACATGCATTGCTCGTGGGAAAATATTACAAAAACATCTGGTGAACAATTTTGCAAATATTAGGGCAGGATTGGGGATCCTACATCAAATTATTTTCATCAGAGCATTCCTTAGCTTTGGAAAGCTGATTGATTAGCTATCCTCTCTGGAGTCAGTAGGCGCCAGGTGAGCAGAATTCCAGAACCGTCACGGTGTAAAACACTGCGGGGCGTCTGTGGTGCGACCCTCCCTCCCGCTGGGGTCCCGCAGACAGCACGGTGTCCGGAGATGGACCATGCAAAGCACAGGCCTTCCACCGACATGATCTGCAGTCTAGATTTTGATGACAGTAAAATCAAAGAAAGCTTATTTTAATTTTTTTCAGTTGACTCTATTTTAATATTTTTAGTTGACTCTTAAAAGTACCACTGAAAATCATACGTTTGAAAGTTAAACATTTTTGTTTACGCTATTAGCAGTTGTCCCAATTTTCCCCCTTTGCCCCTCCCCCTTCCCCCCTCCCCCCACCACTTAAATGCATATTGCTCATGGTCAGAATGACCTTTTCGCTATTTATACCCTGAGACAAATCACTAGGAAGATTGAAAATAATTAATTTTAATTCTCTGATTTAACACACAGAAGCAAAAGCTTCACATTCTTAAGATCAGAAGAGATTACTTATGCTGTCACTGTTTAATGCCTGCAACATTCTTAGTCACCCATTTAGCAAATTACTGGGTGTCATCTATGATGTTATATCGGTGTGAAGTCATGCTTGCAGGAAGTGGTATTAAATAATTGATTTAGGCAGAAATTTATTGCTCAAGGATGTTCACCTTGCAGATGGAAAAAAAAACCAGAAAACATTAATTAATCAGTGGTATGGTCTGCTTGATCAGGAAGTTGAATGAAGTTGCACTTAGCTTTTTGCTACAAGCTGCCCTTAGACAATAAGAAGTTGTAGCAGTGTATAAATTAGACCAGATGCTTGCTTCCTGGGTTAGCATGACTCCCTACAGATGTATGGGCTCCATAAAAAATGGTCTTCTCAATCCAGATCTTCTGTGGGCAAGGTTTCAGCAGGACTGTTGATAATCTCAGCGGCTGGTGGGCAGAGTGGATGATGAATTATAACAGCTCAAGGGACAACCAGATTGGTCCCTGAACTACACACATTCATTTATGTTTGCATCTAAATTACCACTACGTACTTTATTACATCCTTCTCCCAGGTAGATAAATCAGGGTGGATGCACATGAGTCTGACTATTTGAAAAGAGCCTCTGATAACTAACTAGTATCAAAAGAGCCAACTTGCTTCTTCCTCTTCCATAGTTCGATTTTGGGGTAGCCCCATAAAGTGAGATCACATTTGAACATATAATGTTAAGACCAAAGGGGAGACTCTGTGAAATCAACCATGTGAGTTGTTGCTGAGCACTCTCTATAGCAGACTTAGTATATACATCTTGGGCTAGCGTTGTATGCTAGCATTGTGAGGACGGGACTGGAGATGGGGGAGAGGAAATGCTTAATTCTAGGTTTTGTTCTGTTATAATACAACCATAATACAATAGGGGTTCGGTAATCACATGGAGGAGGAAAGAAGAAGAAAAGAAAGAAAGGAAGGAAGGAAGGAAGGAAGGAAGGAAGGAAGGAAGGAAGGAAGGAAGGAAGGAAGGAAGAAAGAAAGAGGGAGGGAGGAAAGGAGGAAGGAAGGAAGGAAGGAAGGGAAGAAAAAAGATAAAGTTTCTAATATTTTATAAAAGACTTTATTTCTCCAATAAATTCCTTTATAAAAATAGTGGTTATGTTTCTCTAGAAAACATTTCAATAGGGTTTTCCTAAAGGAGTGAATGGATATTAGCATATTTTATCTTAATTCACCTCAAGATTTCACAAAGAAAGCCTAATTCCATAAAAAAAACCAAAGTGGAAAGTTCATAAAATTCAGCTCTGCTCCGAATGGCCCCAGCCCTCTATAGCACCCCAGGTCCCACGCTGCAGCCTGGTAACTGGGTGATGACCGCTGCGTGTGTGCTTCTCGGCTACAGGCTTGGGCGGAGAGTTTCCGGTCGTTACTGTGAACTTCAGAGCATCGGGTTGAAAGGTGACTCATTTCTTATTTGATCCAGAAGTTTATATTCTGTAGCTTTACCCTATTTTCAAACAGTACAATACTTACCCAAAAGACATATTGAACTATTTTGGCGGGAAGTACTTAGGCATGAATATAGAATTCTATTACTAAACACAAACATTAAATCCATACTGACTTTTTTCTACTTTCGTAGCAGAGACTTTTTAATTATGTTTTACTGTATTACTTTTAAGGAGAAATTATTGATGAAAATGTTAATACAATTTTCATTTACAAATTCAGTTGCCAAGAAATGCCGCAGGAAGCAACATCAAAAGGACTTTTCCTGTGGGTCTGCCAAATACAAAAACAAACAAAAAAATAACTTAGAAGAAAATAAAATTCTCAGTGTCTTCGTAAATTATGCGTATAACAGTCTGAACATCAAAATACACGAGATGTTGCCTTTAAACCTAGAGCCCCAGAGTCACTTCTGAAAGGAATTCAGACCCGTGTGTACACAAAGCAAGATTTTTTTGTTCATTATAATCACTGCGTCAAAAGGAAGATTGTGCCCTGGCTGCGAACCAAGGCGTCACAGGTTCGATTCCCAGTCAGGGAGGGCAAAATGCCTGGGTCGCAGGCCACGGCCCCCAGCAACCGCACATTGATCTTTCTCTCTCTCTCTCTTTCTCCCTCCCTTCCCTCTCTAAAAATAAATAAAGGAAATCTTTAAAAAAAAGAAAAAAAAGGAAGACTGTTGAAAGAAAGAGTGACTAATACAAATGCATCAAAGCAGAAAACAGTTCATTGAGGACAGATGTGGGGGTTTTATAGCAGGGAAACTCCCCTGTCCCGTCACTCCCCTCTCTGCACCTCAGTCAGCATCTCCCCAGAATGACAGAGGTCCCCTTACTGGTATGTGGCTTCTGAATCAACACGTACGTTTTGGGGGACATCTTTCTGTTTCTGAGATAGTTTTGCAATACCTGTTGTCCTTACTTTAAGAACTGACGATTCTTTTGGCAAATTATACAAAACGTGGTTCTAATAAGCATCTCAGGATATCGTGTCTGTGTATTTAGCCATATTAAACTCATGAAAATATCAGTAAAAAGGTTCATAGGAAAGACTAGCCTATACTATATAATACGAATAATAAAAGTGGAAATAATCTTAGTTTTTAAGAAACTGTTGCACAACTGTTTTTTCACCAAAACCAGGAAACAGTTATCTCAAAAGTCACTATTCGATATTTGCAATACAGCTAAAAGTTAACTGCAATTAGTTCTCCATCATACTGTATGTTTTACAATTAAACTTCACTTGTTAATAATTTTATTCCTTAGCTTATTTTTTTTTTTGCCCTTCAGCAAATCCATTAACTTAACAAGGAATGAGACACGAGAAATGGGTGGCCATCACTCGCCAGTTTTGCTACCTTGTTCTAAAGCAGCTAAAATGCTCGGAAGAACAGTCAATGAAAAGGACTGGCAAAACCTATGTTTTCGAAACGTGACTGTACATTTAATGTATTCACATCCTCTCTGCCCTTCCTGGAGAACCCACAGTTGGTTGTCACCCGGAGTAAAGATGCAGGAATGTGATTCTGTTTCTCTTTGTAAAAGTCCTTCTTCTATTTTATGAAATCACGGCGTATAGCGCATAATGTCAGTGAGTACTGACATTGGTGGTGTTCTTGACTTTAAAAAAAAAAACCCCGTTTGTCAGCGTTGACTGTGTCCGTCTGTCCGCAGATTTTCCACATGACGTACGACCTGGCCAGTGCCGTGGTGCGGATTTTCAACCTCATCGGCATGATGCTGCTGCTCTGCCACTGGGACGGCTGCCTGCAGTTCCTGGTGCCGCTGCTGCAGGACTTCCCGCCCGACTGCTGGGTGTCGCTCAACCAGATGGTGGTAGGTCCCGCGCGCGCGGCCCGCACTCTGCGCGTCCACGGTTTCCTGAACAGTCCCCGGGGGTCGCGGGGTTCCCCTGAGAGGGACCTAATTCTCCTCCGCAGACGTTTAGAGGCAACTTCCTTTTGCTTCCATCGTTGTCAAGCCAGATGTTGTGTTTCTTTGGTACAACAGAATTTTGTTTACATGAAACGTTCCTGGGGAGGTGTGTGTTACAAATCTATTTTCAGGCATCTCACTCCGTGCACATGGAGACATTTTATTTCAAAGGTACGCATACAAACGTGCACACGTACAATCATAGCACAACCTTCTTTTAGAATTGCTTACTCCTTAGAATAACTTATTTCTTTCCACTTGATTTTAGCATGTACCATGTTCAGGACATGCAGCGCTAAGCATAGTTAAACACGCAGAAACACGTGCCTCAGTAGGAAAGCAGAGGAGATGCGTGGGATGATATCTCAGAGAGTACCTCTTCCTAAGGAGAGCTTCATGGCCAGGGTGCCCTTTAGACTTTAGCATAAATAATATGTAAATATAAAAAGTCTGCGAGGTGTACATTTGACTTACAGGGTATATCCACAGTCACAGAAAGTGCAACACTCACGACAAAATTGAAATAGTGAATATTTAACATGTATACATGCAATACATGTATAACACACATGTGTTATATATTCTTTTATGTAAATTCTTGTTTTCTTCTGGCATTGCATTTTATTGCTTTATGTCTTTATGTTCAATTTACTGGAGTAACATTGGTTAATGATGTTATGTAAGTTTCGGGCGTACAATTTTATACTGTATCATTCATGGATTCAATTGTGTGCTCACCACCCAAGGTCTAGTCTCCTTGCATTACCTCATATTCGACCCCCTCTACCCTTTTACCCTACCCCGCCCCTTCTCCCCGGTAACCACCATTTCGTTGTCTGTGTTTATGAGCTTGGTTTCTTTGTGTTTTATATCCCACACATGAGTGAAGTCATATGGTTCTTGTCCTTTCCTATCTGACTTATTTTACTTCGAGTGGTGCTCTCTGCATCATTCATGTTGTCACAAATAGTAATATTTCATCTTTTGTGGCTGCGTAGTATTCCATCATCTATAGATCATCTATAGATCTATAGAAGATTTTATATATATATAAAATCTTCTTTACCTGACCAGTGAGTGGTCAAAGAGCACTTACATTTAACAACATGTTGTTTAACCATGCAGTAGAACAGCCTCCTCTTATGTATGGCATTTATGGCAGGTAAATTTTAAGAGAATGTCTCAAGAGTGTATCTTCAGCAGATATCCAATACCCTGTCATTTCCCATAATATTCTATTATTAATTTCTTGGCTTATTATTGTAGAAAAGGCATGAACATCTTAAGAATATGCATTTTTTTCTAATAATTTTAGCTCAGGCTTTGTATTGGAAGGAAAGTGGGGTTTACATGATTACACTTTAAGAAGTATGCTGTGTTTTTCTTTCTTTTTTCTTTTCTTGCCCACCTACTTCCCTCCTCCCCCTCCCTTTCTTCTTTCTTCCATCCCTCCCTTCGAGCCCTGACATTCTTCACCGGGTGCCTCCCTCATCTCGTCCACTGTGCTGACACGTCAGTGCTTCTCGAAGTGTCCCCTGGCCACTGATATCTGTCACTGCATTTGTTCATGTTTTCTCTTTAAAATTTCAGCCACGTGCATGTGCACACACACACACACACACTTATGTGTTGTTCATATTTGTCTGTATTCCCCACACTATCATGTAAGTTCCAGTGGGTCAAAGACCTTGTCTCGTGATTCTGTCCTTCGTCTCCAGCGCCTAGAACAGTGCCGGGCACAGTCAGTTCCGTGTACCGCCGCAGTCACTGCTGGGACTCTATTTGAGCAGTGTTCTGTATGGCAGGTTCCGGATCTTAAGAACAAAGCTCACTTGTCAGATCTGTGACGTCTCTTTGACTAGTGACCTGTCACTTTTATGTATCGACGAGTGTGCAAAATACAAAGACAGTATTAAAGTATTTGGAGGGAAGGAAAAAGCCACTGGTCTGCAGTGACTGAATGAATGGTATAGAAACAGTCACAGTACTGCCACAAGGTGATTTGTTCTCGACACCAACTACTATTTAAGACTTCAGGGGATTATTGTTATTTTACATTGTCCCTAGGTATCTTTCAGAAAATAGCAATTGTCTTTGTCAAAAAAGTATTTTGGGTATCCATAAAGTAATTATAATGTAGGGCAATCTACTTATTGCATCTACCAATAAGCATATTTAATGAAGAAAAATGTTAATGTTTCAGTCATTTTTCTTTAAGTGTCTTTGCGTGTGCTCATTTGTTTGTGTGTTTAATGTAACATCATTAACCTTTATTATGGCCTGGAAAATGTTTTTCCTGATTTTACAGTTTGCTTCTTGGGTCTTTTTACTCTTGGCTGCGGGTTTACTTCTGAAACTGGATTATTTTCTTTTTCATTTATTTAGCACTCTTTCTATGTTTAACATAGAGGATAAGAAACATGTAAGTCTGCGTTCAGTTATAAAGATAAAAAAATATGTGAAATTGTGACTATCAGTGATAAGAAGGAGACAAAAATCATAAAAAGGACATTTTTGTACCAATAGAGAATCTCAATGGTGTTATTTGCCTTGGAGGTACCATCGTCTACCCTGAAGCTATTGTGTTCTAGAAGACTTTCCATCACAACAAAACAGAGCAAAGTACATTTTCACACACAAAAGAGTCCTAAAGGAAAAGGGAGCACTCAGTGTGAGAAAGAAGCGCCCCACATTCATATAGCATGCTCGCTGCAGACAAGCCCCTGTGCCTTGAGATGTGCCGTCTCATTGGGTCCTTGCAACAACATAGATAGGTACACGCCAGCATCTCCCATGTCACAAGTTAAACTAATTATCCCCTGTTGCACGGCTAGTGTGGATTCTAGGGCCAAGATTAGCATGCTTAGCTACCTGACTCCATCATATCTGTTCCTAACCACATTAGATTATCTTGTGTTATATAGATTACAAAGAACAGTTATATAGGTTACAAAGAGGAGTTAAAAATAATGAGGAGGACTGAAAATGGAAGATGGAGGTTGGGTAGGATAGGGGAAAGTAATGGGGGAAATAGGGACAACTATAACTGAACAATAAAAGAATTTGAAAAAATAATAATAATGAAAGATGAAAGCTTTGGTCACGGCAGACCAGTTGCAGTAGACAGTCACTGGAAACTCAGCATTTGAGCTGGAGCCTGATTTGGGATGTAGGTGGAGAGAAGCAAATGCAACTTGGAAGGCAGAATTTGAGAAGCCAGATCAGGATGAATGCAGAAGGTGATACTAGTTATTTTTGATTATGGGATTAAAAATCATGCAATGTCCATTTCACATTGATACTAAATTATTTTTCACAAAGTTTAGCAAATTTTTTGTGCCTTCCTCTTTCATGTCTTGCATTTTAAATGATTTATATCCTTAAGTATTATTTTAAATCTTTCTTAACCATATTCATATTTATATCTATATTCTTATCTCTCTACATTTTTAGAAATTCTTCTTAACCACATTTGCACTTATATCTTTACTTCTATCCATATACAGTTTAAATCCTCTTTAACTATATTTACATTTATGTCTGCATTTTTGTCTATAAAAATATGTCATTAGCGAGTTACCCATGTATGTCCTGTGATGAGGAACTCAGAGTCCATATTGCAACTATACAATATCTTTAATGGGTTATTTGTTCAATATACTTATTCTTACATGAAGAGTTTGTAATCTGCATTCCATTCCATAGAAGTAGGTTCTGTTTCTCTCGGGCATTTCCTTATTAGTCTTTATCAATTCCTCACTAAGACAATTTTTTAAATGTCATTTTTTAAAAAAGTCAAACCAGTCATCATGGAGGTATGTGACTTGCTACTTGAACTGGGATTAATCTTGCCCTGCATTTGTAATATTTGCTTCTGGGTTATTCGGGAATTGTTTGAATGATGGAATGGTATCTGAATGAAAATATTGGATTAGTCAGATAATGAATGTCTAGTATAATTAATTTTGAAAATCTTGCCATTCCCAGGATATTTTGTGGCTACAGTTTAGGTAGAGCGCATGGAGATGGCGTTAGTTCACTGTTCAAGCAATTAGACGTACTGGTTTTGGGGTTAGATTACAAATACCATGACATATTTATTTTAAGAATCTAACTAAGAAAGGGAAACTATGACACATTGGAACTTGCATATGAATTTTGATGTAATTCAGAGCATGACCCTGCAGAATAAATGAAGAAGGATTTGTAGCTAAGTGATACATTCCCAGAGCCATGTTTCCGAGGCTGAAGTCTGCACGTGTACTCTCAGGGAGCCCACAGTTTTCTCCCGGTGACCTTGTGAAGCTGGGCAGTGGTTTGGAGGGCTTCCTGGTAAGCACATTGTGACTCTGGGGCCCGCCGAGTGCCCTAACTGGGGAGCCCACGTTGCTTTTGTAGTTGACGTGTGTTGTGTGATGAGGTGCTTTTTAAAATAATTCTGGCTTACGGGTCAATAAGTAAACAACCCATTTAGACCAAATGAAAGCTAAATGATACATTAAATGTAGTGCAACATTTTCACTGTAGTTGAAAGGAGAAATTGCTGGAGGACTTAATCACTCGTTACCTACGTAGTGCACGGTTGCACTGTGTTAAACTCCATGCTCCGCCCCATGATAACTAGTGTGATAACAGCACTGTAGTTACATTGTGTGCAACTATTTGGTTTCAACAAAACGTCATCACCCATCACAATAAATTCACACGAAGATATTTTTGTTATTATTTTGTTAGTATTTGCTTTGTAAATGTCTTTGTTTTAGCTTTACAAGACCTATAACAATAAGAAACATTTCTATTTAAGCCTACCAGTAGTCATGCATGATGTGTTATTTTGTTGTGATCTGAAGGAATCCACGCATTATTCCGTCCTGAGAGATTCCATTCTGGAGGGCAGGGAATATACCTTATATGTACCCACATGTCACACAGACCCTGTGCCAACCTTACATCTGTTGCTGATGACATAAATAAAATGGGAAGTTATCAATAGCATTTGAAAATTATGTATAAAGGAGTTATTATATTATACCTTTTAAATGTTATTCATTGCCTGGTTTTTGCTTTAGTATTTTGTACATCAAACTGTATCTTCAAAAACATGTAGTCACATGACCAACTCACAGGCACTATAACTTACACAAAATGCATAAAGTCCAAATAATTAGTGAGCTCCTAATGCTCTTCAGCTCTATGTAAATATCAGCACATTTCAGGAAAAAAGTAAGACGTGTAAACCATACCGTCTACCAAAATCAGAGAAAAGAATAGGTATGAAATGACTGCAAGGGTCCAATTAATCAAACCTGTGTAGAGAACATAGAGGATTTGACTGGAAGATCTAGGAACTACCCAGTTGTATCTTCATCCCAGTCATGTGGCAGGGCCACTTACTGATGACCAAACAGTGGCACTGTGCTCAGTTCCCAGCTCCCTTCCCGTGGACTGGGGCCCTGCGATGGTCATGGTCAAGGGCCTCTGAATGGCTGTGTTAGTTCACTCGTAGGTCTGCACAGTAAGAAGCTGGTCTGTGACCCTCCAGGCCCTCTCCAGACGCACCCGTTTTTATTTGTCACCCAGCACACAGCATAGCTTAATCCCTCCTAACTCGCCAAGACAGCAGAATAGAAAAGGGGAAAACTGGCAGCACTGATTAGATGCATGAATTCCAGAACTGCCTCTGCCGCGGAAACATGTATGATTTCAGGCACGTCACGTAGGTCCCCTGTACTTCAGCTCTGAAACGAGCGTGTGTTTTTATCCGTTCATTTAGGTGATCTCCCTGAGTACCAGTCCATGCCAGGCAGCCCTGAGAAGCGGTGAAGGACGAGGCAGAACCTCTCCCCCCTCAATGCTTCACGTTCTACCAGACTTTAGTTACACAGCTTCTTTCTCACTGCTGAAAACCAAGAGATTATCAAAACAAGACTCGGCTCCAAGGAGATTTATAAGTCCACAGAGCAGGGGATGACGTGCTGAAGCCATTTGTGTGGATTTGAATCGAGGCCCCCAAAATGTGTGCGCAGCCCCAGGGCTTTGGCACCAGGGGCCCCCCTTGGGCCTGCCACACCACGGCCCCTTGAAAATGCAGCTTTTCATGCAGCTCTTTTTTTTATATATAACTTCAGAGTTAGACTCTTTTTTTTAAAGACTTTATTTATTTATTTTTAGAGAGGGAAGGGGGAGAGAGAGAGAGAGAGAGAGAGAGAGAGGGAGAGAGAGAGAGAGAGAGAGAGGCATCAATGTGCGGTTGCTGGGGGTTATGGCCTGCAACCCAGGCATGTACCCTGGCTGGGAATCGAACCTGGGACACTTTGGTTCCCAGCCCATGCTCAATCCACTGAGCTATGCCAGCCAGGGCCTCATGCAGCTCTTTTAAAAATGTTCTCTCATTCAGCCCCCCTGACAGTGCTGCTTTTCTCGGACTCACACCGCAGCGTGCTGGGGGCAGCCTCGTGTGGACCGAGATCGAGGCTGTGAGTGGACGGTATAGACTAGAGAGGTTGGGGGACGTAGTGGGTGGACATTCATGTCAAGTGCTATCAGCTGGGTTGGGACCAGGGACCTGCAGCAAAGCGTGGGGACTGAGATGTGTCCGTCACCTCGGGATCAGTGACAGTACCAGTCACAGCACGTGTGCTGGGGGCCAGGGTAGAAAGAGCTGTTTGTCGGTATCTACTCCAAGTGAATGATTTAAAGAAAAAAATATATATATATCATTCATTTACAAGTTTCCATACATAAGGAGAACATTGAAGGCTAGGGTGATTAGATGATCTGTTGATATTCTAGCAAATGTCTGAAGACAAAATTAAAATTGGTTCACTTAGTGTTACAAAGTCCAATGCACTACTTAGATCATGATTGATTGAAAAAAAATATACCTGAGATTACATAACTAAGAAATGAAACTAAAATATCTTAATTGGAAGTATAGTTGTTCTCTCTTGAGGTCTAGCAGTGTACATTAGGTATGTAATTCTATAAATTAGAAACTGTGTTATCATATTCTTGATTTTTTTTCCTAAATAGAATGCATTGCCTTAACAGTCTTTTTTTAAAAGTCCTGACAAAAGGTAACTAATTTGCTGACAAGTCACTATGTAGCTTAAGTGAAAAAAAAAGTGCATCCATCGGTCCTGTGAGTTACAATACAAAGTAGGTCAGCAGCCTGCTGAGTGCTGCGATTCTCCTTGGTCACCCCGTTTCTGCCTAATGGGGAACCGGCCTGGCGACTCGCTCTCTCGGGCAGAAACACAACCTCATCGCAAAAGAAACAGCTCACATACCGTGTTCTTCCTTCTCAGACATGCACTCATTTATGGGAACAAACATATGGAAATATGTGCTAATCTGGTATTTTGTTTTCACATGAAATATGCATTACGGAAAAGCGTTGGCATGAATTAGACTTCCATATAAAGAGGGATACAGGATATTACTTAAATTACACGCTGGCTGTGACTACATTAAGTTGCCTTTCCAGTACCAAGACCAATACCTAAGTTCCAAACATGTTTGTTTTTATATAGGCTAGCTCTTAAATTTCAAGAATCAAATGGCTAGAAGAAGCACCACTCATGCCAACTAGCATAGGCAATTTATCAGGTAGGATCTTAAGAGTACATTCTAGAATCATCAGCTGTCTTCTCTTTGCTTTGAGGGTACAGAAATGGGTCCTGTGTGACCAACACCTAGAGACCCTTCTAGTGTTACCAGCGAGGTGCCTCGGAAACATGGCTCCTCCTAAGCAGAGTCAATAAACACCTTGCTGTCCCGTACAACCCGCTATCTCGTAGTCCGTGTGCAGTTATGAGCACAGCCAGCGGTGGGCTGTAATCACGTGTTTTAATCAGCTTGATAATGATGAAATATTACCTAAGAAAATTGGAGAATTCACCATACCTTTGTAAGGCATAAGAAGATCTAAGCAAGGAATGATAACGTATTCTCTGTATCCCAGGAGGATTTTCTAGGATATGTCATAAGGTCAACAAAAGGTTTCTCTAAATATATTCTAAAGATAAAAAATATTGGTTATCATATTTGCTCGTCATGTCCACCAGCGCCCCTGTGTTAGCCTTGGCCACTGCGAGCCAGCAAGGTGCTGCCCTAGTACCCCTGTGCCCGCAGGTTAGGGAAGGGCTCCTGGGGGAGACATCTTTCATTTCCATGGTAGTAAAATGAGGACAGAATTCAGTGGAATGATCTCAAGTGGCCATGAACTGTAGTTTTATCTTTTCGATGATTTAAAAACCATTATTGTGTTCTAAGTCTAGCTATGGATTCATAGTCATAAAAATGTATTGAGTTACCCTGGCCGGTATAGGTCAGTGGATTGAGCGCGGGCTGCGAACCAAAGTGTCGCAGGTTCGATTCCCAGTCAGGGCACATGCCTGGGTTGCAGGCCATGGCCCCCAGCAACCGCACATTGATGTTTCTCTCTCTCTCTCTTTCTCCCTCCCTTCCCTCTCTAAAAATAAATAAATAAACTCGTTTTAAAAAATTTTAAAACAATTTATTAGGTTAAATGAAATGATAGGGTGCTTGGAAAGTACCATTTCAGGCGGTAGCCATGACTAGCTTCCCACGGCCCCCAAACCGAAACTAAAGAATTCACCCTCCATTCAATGAGGATTACGTTCTGTCCACCAGTTTTGTATGTCTGCCCTCAACTAGGTCACCAATTCTTAAAGAAAAAGAAAAACAATAGACATTTGGCACAGGTCACTCATCAGTAAACATTAGGCAAATGAAAGTAAAGCTTTTATTAATCTTCAACATTTAAAGAAGTCATTCTCCTGAAGGTTACATTCGTTTTTATTTATCGATGTTATTATTTATAACATCTATAATTTTTACCTTGTTTTATGAGAAAATTAAAACTTTTTTAAATTGCCCCTTAGAAAAGTATGGAAAAGAAGTTCAAAAATGTATAGATTTTTAATACAAGGAAACATACAGATATAGAAACCTTATAAATAACAGAGCTCGATGATGTTTGTATATGAAAACTCATGAGAAGGCCCTGGTGTAACGTCTTCTGATGTATCTCTCTATCACTTCATGTGCATCCTAAGGCCTTCTGTGAACAGGCTCATTACCAGAGTGGCTTAGTGTTCTACAGGAAGGAAGTCACCCACAAATTGAAAGGGGAACAAAAAGATGGATAAACACATTATTTTGTAGGAAAATGAAAGGAAAGAGAGAAGAGAAAGCCAAGTTGCTAATCCACTCAGGGCAGGTTTCCTTTCCTCCTGGGCCACAGAGTTTCTGCCCAAAGCCATTCGGTAACAAGAGGTGCCTAATTATCTCTTTGACATGTAAATGTTCATTGTTGTTTGCTTTTCTCCCTGAAATGATGCCTTTGCACTAATTTAGATCCATTTACAAATTCATTGGTATGTTAGATAAATTGAGAACATTGTGACATATCAACAATTAACCTGGTTTTCAATCATCACTTTTCTCAAAGAACTCCCTGGATTATTTAACAGAGTATTTAAGTATTAAGAAAGCATGAAAAGTATCCCTAAATATCGTATAAACCTATGAAGAGTGTGCCAGAAAGAATGGAACTATGCCCTATAGAACAAAAGAGATTTCATTATTTTTACACATAATCTCTTCGGTGGTAAACACAGGAAACAGAGGCCCCCACTCTGCCGTGTGCTTTTCTTTGCAGTAAATCTTCCACTGGGCAGCGGAATTTGCTTCATCACACTGTGTCACGCGTTAGAGCAGATCACTGACAAGTACTTTGAGAAACTTAGACAGATGTGGCTCCTCTTCAATATACCGTTAATATCTTGTCTTATAAATATGCATTCTATCTTGCCCTGGCTGGTATAGCTCAGTGGACTGAGCGCGGGCTGTAAACCAAAGTGTTGCAGGTTCGATTCCCAGTCAGGGTACATGTGTGGGTTGCAGGCCATGACCCCCAGCAACCGCACATTGATGTCTCTCTCTCTCTCTCTATCTCCCTCCCTCCCCTCTCTAAAAATAAATAAATAATAAAATCTTTTAAAAAATATGTATTCTCTTTATTACTAGTAAAAAGAAAAAGTTTTAAATTCTAACAAAAATATTATTCTAGGTTAAATTAATCCTTTGCAAGTTTCCACTTGGAGCACCATATGAGAAAAAGATAGGCTTACTGTTTAATTGGAAGGAAGGAAGAAGTTGCATAGTTCACAATTGACTTCAGCAAAAATAACGTCAGCCCTGATATAATTGTGATGCATCTGCTTGCAAAATTGCTGATCATTTTTATCGCAATCAGCCGATGGAAAATTGAACCTGCAGCCTCCTAAAAATGCTTATGCCTTTATTTAGAAATAAAAGAGATAATGAATAAGTTCATTCATTCTCTCTATGAATCTTAATCGGTGAAATTACATTTTTTAGAGGATGCAGAGCAAACCTTAGTGAGCAGGGTGTTAAAGCTATGTGAAATAAACAACCAATTAACCAAATATCTGTAACCCATATCATTAATATTAATAAAATATAACTATTCAAAGCCTTAAATAGTTTTTTTTACTTAGTTTCCCATAGCTTGGTGCAGAAGAGTTCAATGGCAAGAGAAATGGGGGAAATAGCTGAGATTTATTTTAAAAATAATTCTACTACAGAATTAATGCAGGTTTAGCCACTCCAGTGGCCTGGGCTATGCTTCTTTGTCACATACAACAGTTGACTATACAGTGGGGGATCCAAAAAGTCTTGAGTATCAAATAGTTATTTAATATAGTTTATAATATTCCATTTACCCTAACAGGAAAGGAAAATCTTTCACCAACTTTTGAAACCAAAAAAAAAAATTCTCTATTATTTTCAGGGTCAACTAAGTTCATAAGAATAATCAGAAAACTTTGTTCTCTAAAAATACTATTTATAAGTTTGACTGCACATAGAAAATTCTTTCAGAAGCATAGAAACAACTTGAGACTATCAAGTGCAATTAGCTTTTGAAAAATTAATTCTAAAAAAGGAGGGTAAGTTGATCCAAGGGTATCACCCAAACCTTGTCTGACCTAAGCAAACCGATTTCTAGATGAATAGCCAAGTGCAATACCTCCAGGAGCAGCCTGGTGACACAGACCTGCACGCTAGAGCGAGTGCAGCACCAAAAGCAGCCGGGGAACCAGGGACAGGGCTGCTCCCGAAATTCAGCTGATAATGGTGTGGAAATGAATGCCCAGTGATGCCCGGGCATCACGCAGACCCTTAGTGTCCAACCTCTGAGATCAATCCAAGTTCGTGCATAGGGTCGAAGCCAGGGAGAAAGGCTTTGTCACTGCCAGTTCTGGTCTCTCCCTGCAGACTCCGGCTCGCACAGAATTCCTCCTTCCTCCCCCACGTCCAAAGCAGGAAACCCAGTTAGTTGACGACAGACACCCGGGAAAAACGAGAGGAAGGGAACTTGCGCACAGTAGTGGCTCAGTCTGGACTTGTTTACCGCTTCTATCAGTTTGGATTGCTTTTACATTAATTTAACTGGCTTGACAATTTGTCTGAATGATATGATGCATTATCAAACAGCTATGATTTGAAGGAGCTGGCCCAGGAAACATACATAAGTAAACACTTTAAAGACATGCCAGTTGCCCTGGCCGGGCAGCTCCGGGGGCTGGAGCTTGGTTCCAGTTCCCCAAGGCTGCAGCTGCCATCCCCGGGCAGGGCACGGGCGAGAACCCATCAGTGTGCGTGTCCATAAGTGGAACAGCAAATCGGTGCTGTCTCCCTCTCTTCCTCCCTCTCTCTCTCTCTCTCTCTCTCTCTCTCTCAAGTCAATAAACAAAAAGACAAGACCGTTTTAGGATTCGGCATTGATTGGGAGAATTCTTGGTCATGGCAAGGGAAAAAATAATGCATTTGCAGTTACGAAAAACTACAAATTCACCGTGCAGAGTTGGTTGAAAAGGGTTTTCTCAACATTGAAGGCAGTGCCTTCCTCACTTCTCCTGCTGCCAACTACTGAGAAATACCTGGTGAGCAATCCGGTAATGAATAGATCAAGGTCTGGAACTTCCCTGCAGCTACAGCCATAGCACCATGACTCAGGGGGCCTGCAGTTCAAGCTTTAGATTCTAAATATTCCAGGTAAAGAAGAGCTTCATGAATTACTGGGTATGTGCCCTGACTGGTGTGGCTCACTTGGGTGGGTGTCATCCTGCAAAGTGAAAGGTCGCTGGTTTGATTCCCGGTCAGGGCACAGGCCTGGGTTGCGGGTTCAGTCCTCGGTTGGGGTGCATGCCAATGGCAGCAGACTGATGTGCCTCTCACTTTGATGTTTCTCATCCTCTCTTTCTCCCACCCATCCCCTCCCCCTAAAGATAAATAAGGTTATTGGTTATGTAACATCACCCTTAGGTTAGTGATAAAATCAAAAATAGGTCTAGTGTCTTAGAAATGTATCATAAGAGAGATTTCTTCAGTTGCGTGTAGTGCTCAGGCTGGACTGAAAAAGACTTGGGGGTGTATTGCATGTGCCATCAGGTATAACACCCCTCGCCCCATACCCCAGGATTAATTTGCATCCACTTACTTGCATTTACTTAGGATGCACTAGTAGCATTGACGTAGCATCTAGCTACCTACCTACCTACCCACCCATTTATTTTTTTTACTTATTTTGAAGATTGTATTTATTTATTTCACATCCATGTGAATAGCAACATCAATCAGTTGCCTCTCTTACGTACCCCGATCAGAGACCAAACCCACAGCCCAGGCAGGTGCCCAGATGGGGAATAGAACTGGAGACTTTTTACTTTGTGTGATGATGCCCAACCAACTTAGCCACACTGGTCAGGTCTATTTATTTATTTTTTGAGTGACTATTTTTATACCTGCTTATGTTGTGGGAAAATAGGCTGATAAGAAAACAATGTCTTGCCCTCATGGCACTCTCCTTGTCTCAGAAAAAAAAATGGAAACGAAACAGCATAAAGAGCCATAAAAGATTACTTCGCACAGCACAAATCCTATTCATAAATCTAAAGCACGAGAACAGAATACAGTGACCTGGGTCAAGCAGACCCACTTAAGACAGAATGCTTTTCAGATGCCATCCCTGAAAAGATGGCGCTGGAGCCGAGAATGCGAAGAAACGAAGGCGTGTGTTACACAGGTATTTGGAAGGCCAGGAGGAGTCCGGGAGGAAGGAACAACCTGTGGGAAGGTGACTGGTGTGGCCAGAGCAGAGGGATGGAGGAGAGCCCAGATGGTGTCGGGGAGACCCCCAAGGGCCAGCCAAGTCACAGAGGGTCTTGTAGACCATGTGAAGAGTCGGGGGTTTACGCTCTGTGAAACAGATTGCTCAGTGAGCCCCAGCGCTCTGAGCCGAGAGCCCCTTCCAGGACAGGAGAACCCAGAGGAGGGAATCCTGGTGTCTCATCGACAGGGGAAGCTGCAGTGCCAGGCTCTGAGATGCAATGTGGGAGGAAATGCCCAAGGGAGTCAGCAACGAGCCAGTGGATGGGGCGGCAGCAGGGTCCAGAGCAGTGCGGAGCTGGCCTATGTGTGATCAGAGCCGAACGGGTGGGCACACCACCACCCAGCAGCGCGGTGAGCTCCACCGGAGCCAGTGAGCTCTGGCAGTGGGGCAGCAGCCCCTCCCCCTGGGAGGGCCAGAGAGTGCCAGGGGCTGCGTGATAAGTCAGACTGATTGGAAAACACAGGACACATTTCCCTAGCATTGCGGGTGGCAGAGGGGCTTGAGTGTCTCTGACCCCTAAGACCTTAAATTAGATACAAATATTAAGCAGACCTCATGTTACTCTAAGGCAAAATAATTTAAGTGGATTCATTATTTCATTATGCTAGGCCGTCAACAAACACTTATTGATGGTCTGCTCTGTACCAGGCACCGTTGTAAGTACCATTACCCTGCCCTGGGAGCCCTGCATTGTAATTGAACTTGGTACTGTAAAAGGAATAATGGCATCTTAGCCTGATTTCCTCGAGTATCATGTTGAGTGAAGAGAAACCGAAACAAATGTTTGATGTCTGGCAGTCTCACACCGTTGATGATGTTGGAGCTCTTTGATTTATGTTTCTTTCATCATTATTTGAGAGTTTCAACATTTATTCCAAACTGAAGCTGATTTCATCTTTATTATATTTTTTCCATTACCAGTTAGTCCCCTTATACCCCCTTCCCCCAGCAGGCATCACACTGTTGTCCATGTCCATGAGTCCTCTTTCCGTTTTCCTCAATCCCTCCGCCCCCTGACCTCCCTGCCCCTGACCACCAGCTGTCTTCCACTCTCCAGCTATGAGTCTGTCTCAACAAGTTTGCTTGTTGGATCCGTCTGTTCATTAGATTCCACATATGAGTGAAATCCTATGGTATTTGTCTTTCTCAGACTGGCTTATAGCTGCTTCTTCATCATAATCTATGTCATGATATCAAATGTTAGTCTTTGATTTTCCTTTTTACCTTCCTTTTAATCTCCTTCGATGCCCTTACTTCCAGGAAGTCCTGCGAGAGCACTCCGTGTACTTGCATTGTTACCCAATGAGCACATCAGAAATCCATTCTAAAATGCTGCTGCAATCATAATAATCATGCCCTGTGGCTTTCCTGTGCTCCTCCTTTAACTGGAGAGGACCTTCCGCGCCCTGTGAGCCGTGTTCTGTGCCTCGCTGTGCTTGCTCGGGGACGCGGGGTGCCGGGGACACACAAAACAGAACTCTGCGTTTAAAGGGAGGTTTCAGGTTGACTCGTTTGCTTCTAAAAAGATAAGAGATAGCATTTACAATATTTCCTACTTTAACTTGCTATCATCTTTTTCTTTTGATAGAAGAGAAAACTTACCAAAAATATTACATCGCTGTATGAAATTGGAAGGCTTAGGCATCATCATCATCATTTAGGCCATTACATTTCCATGGAAATGACATCCTTTTCTTATCTGAAATTTGATTTCATCAAATGTGCACTGTCGTCGCTCTGATATGTATATGGAATTGTATTAGAGAGAGAGAGAGATTTCTTGGAGTATTATAATTCAGTTTCAGGAAAAATGTTACACTCGGGCCTCCTTTTCGTGTTTGCCTCCTCCCTCCGTCACCTGCCACTTTTCAGAAGAGGCCACACTGCACTTAACTGACAGGGAGAATACTTCACAGTGACCTTGCAGGAACACTTTAATGGACTGCTGGTATCTGACTACGTAAAAGAATCAATATACTAAATGGGGATAGTGCTTTATTGAAAGTGTAATGAATGAGGTAAGAATGCCCCTGGATTATCAGCTGGAACATGTCCTGTAGTTCTGCGGGAGAGTGACAAGTTTTCTGACAAAGGGAATGTGGTCGTGGAAGCTGAGGCATGTTCAGAACATCGCGGAGTTCATGCGACAGCTGTTACGTCAGGCATTGGATAGCTGCGTGTCATCACTTTCACGTAATGCGCCTTCTTCCCACGGCTAGGACTGGAAGAATCTCATCAGTCACCAGCGTACACCAAATTAAAGGGAGCATTCTTCTGCCGACTTGGTCCTTTATATCACGTCACAATTGTGTCTACTGTATCTTAGGATCCCCTACATGCACATGGTCTCATTTCATCTTCACCAACTCAGGGTGCGCATGGCTAACCCCAATTTTACAGTGAGGAAGCTGGAGGTCTGAACCGTCAATCTCTCCCCTGTAAATTGTTCAGCTGAGGTTTAACCCAGGTGTGCCCACTTCCAAGCCTCCACGGCTCTTTACAGGCTTACCTCCTTTGTCTCAACGTCTGGGACTCCATCAATTATTTAGTGTGTGAGTCATCTTCGGCTGCTGTGAAAGGTACCACGGGTTGGGTGGCTTAAACAACAGATATTTATTTCTCACAGAAGGCTGGGAAGTCCAAGATCAGGTGTCACATTACAGAAATAAACAATTCATAAGATTTACGTTATACACCATTTCCGAATAGCGTGATGAAATCTTGTGCTGTCCTGCCTTGCCCTGCCCAGGATGTGATTGGTCCAGCTCATCCAACTGTATACATTACCTACCAGTTAGTCACTTAGTAGCTGTCTTAGTTGTCGTACCCAATGTTCTGGTATCACACTCCTTGTGGTCAGGTAACCCTTATTTTACTTAACAATGGCACGTTCACCTAACTCTTACTGCAGTATATTATTATAACTGTTCAGCTTTATTGTTCGTTACTGTCGTTAATCTCTTCCTGTGCCTAACTGATAAATTCAGCTTTATCATAGGTATGTTTGTCTAGGAGAAAGCATAGGCTGTATAGGGTTTGGTACTATCTTTGGGTTCCAGCATCCGAAGAGGGTCTTGGAATACTCTACTACCGATAGCAGGGACTCTGTATTGTATGAAGATAAAATTTCCTTATTTTTCTCTTCAAAGTTCAAAAACTCAACGATGCGCACTCCGTTGGGTTGTAGTAAGATTTATAAACACGGCCTGTAAATGAGCACATCTGGCATATGGCCAGCACTCAAAAATATTAGCCATTGGCAATGCGGTCCTCCGGTGCCAAAATGTAGCAAACTGTCTGTATTAAGTCCATCTGTGCTTTTTTCATCATCGCTCAGTCTCTGGCCAAATATCGCTCATCCTACACCTCTGCATACCGATGATTCTCTCGTTTACTTTGTTCTCTGGAGCACGTCAACCCCCCGCCCCTACTTATATATACTTGAACTTCTGTTTTCTGTTGTTTTGATTTCTTTGGTTTCATTTTCCCTCTGGATTCCTTCTGACTAAGTTTGTTGACTGTGCAAAGAATAATAGTCTTGGTTTCGCCTCAAACGGCTGCCCGGGGATGTTCCTCCCAGAGTCGCATTAGCCTTTTGCGTTGACACAGTGCTGGGGTACACAGGGTGGACTCCAAGTGGCTCTCCAGGGATGTTACCAATCGACCATAAACTTGTACACCTTTAGAAAAATAAAGGTGGCACCACTTTCTCCATAAGTCATTACTCTGTGTCACGAGGCTCAAATATTACCTCTATAAATCTCTCATAAGCAACTTAAAATGTGTTTTTCATTCTCTCCAGAGAGGTGGAAAGGCCTCTGTGAATTGTAACTTGATGCCCACTCTTGCATGAACCCTGCTGAATACACCGTATAGGAAATGAGGAGGTCACCTCCGGGTCTCTGTGACATGGGGACACGGCTCCAACGTGATTTAGCTAACACACCACGCCTGGGTTAACCCTCCCCCACCAATCCCATTGGGTAGGAGTGAGGGGAAACCAACAGTTTTTACAGTTTTCCTCTGTGGGATATTTTTTGTATTTGAATTCAGTTAGTTGAGCACCTACAATACACCAGAAGCATGGCTGGTCTTGCACGCGTGATGAAGAAAGAAAATACACGTGTTTTCCATCTTAGCTTCACATCAAGTAAGGAAACCAAACAGTTTGAAAAGTGTAGCTTCCTGAACCTTTTAACCTTCAGCAGAGCACCTAAAAATTGCACCCGTGACCAGGCTGGTCACCGAAGGGGAAGTAGGGAGAGGAAGGCGAGCAGGGGGCCGTGTGCCTCCGCGCCTGGAGACAGGACGTGGACTAACGCCTGTCTCTTCGCTGGAGCCCAGGTCAGCAAGTTGTTGTGCGTGAGTGACGTCTCTGAGGATGTCATGGTGACCTGTGCTTTTTTCAGTGAAAACGTCCTTTGCCATGAAACAGAGAATTCGGGAAATACTGGAGTTCTGTTCTACTGTAACTCATTTCATTGTGCAGGGATTTATAAGAAACAAGACATACTGGGTGATTTTTGTGTGTGCTTGTTTTTGTTTCCAGCTAGAGGTTAAAAAATATGCTTTGCATTGGTAATTGGCCCGATTCTTACTCACGTCGCTGCCTGCTCCCTCGTCTTCTTCCTACAACCTCTCTTGGGTGCCACGGTCAACTCCGCCCCCCCCTCCCCCGCCGCAGCTTCCCGCTGCCCCCCTTCCCGATCGGCCACATCCCTACGTTCCTTGGGGCTCTCAGCTCCGCTCTTGCTGTCGAGTGCCCACAGCTACTGCCTTCATAAAGGCAATAAGGCGTGAACGTAATAATGCATGAAAGACATTAAGTCATTACAAATTATGCACAAATGTTTAGGCGAAAAGTGTGTAATTGCCTTTATTAGTAGTAAATCAAAAAATTAATTAATTAATAATTAAAATGGAATACAAATCAGCTGTTCACCACTTGTTCTACAGAGTTTACTAAAATAATATATTTTTTATAGTTTTGTAAGGAGTACATGGTAAATTAGAGTGACGTGACTATGTTTTTTAAATGAATGTTTTTCCATTGCCTCAAGTTAGCTCGAAAATGACTGAAAAGTTGACAGTCTGACAAGAAGGACAAGCAATGACCTCTATGACTCTTGACAAGAATAATCAAAATCTTAAGCAAGAGAAAATCTGAAACTTCCTAGCAGGGACAGCAGAAATGAACCGGCAGCAGGATGGAACAAACGAAAAGCATTTCTATAATCAAACTTTACAATGATTCTCCATTTTTACACAGTGAGAATATGTCGTTTTCTGGTTGTTTTAAGTATCCTTCAGTTGTGTTTCTACTGTGTTCAAGGAACTTTGCATTTCGTACGTGTCTCCTTTTCCCCCCATTTTGGTGACGGACGATACAGGCTCACAGAGATTAACCGGCCTCCCCTGTGTAAAACCGCTAGTGAGAAGCCCGGTGAGAATTGTACTTAAGAACCATCTCACTCCAAAACCTGTGCTCTTTCCACCATAATTTAGACTTCACAGGACTAAAAACATAATGTTCTCCTTCAGATAATGCCCAGAAATTTTGAAAATGGAAAATGGTCAAGTACTGCCTTTATACAGTCTTAGAAAAGTCGGGTTTGTTCCCAGAGCCAAGGGTTTGTGGAGCAAGAACATGAAATAATGCTTTGTACTTTAAATGACTTAGAAACCGTGATATCACATATTGTACCATAATTTCAACCAGGAAGTTTCCTGATGGTAACAAATCAAAATTATTATGGCCTAATTCTTAAATTGATAGCATTTTCCTAGTTTTTATATCAAACTTCCAGATGACCTCCTTTCTTTACAAGCATTTTATGCTTTGTTTTCATTATAAAGGTTTAAAAAATAACTTGTAGTCAATATGCACACATAAAAATAAAAGCAAATTTAGTGGAACCATACATTTGATATACAGATCCATATCTTAGAAATATCTAATAGTTGAATAAATGCAATGCGAAGACAATACATTTTGTTCATAAATGACGTCATTGAAATGAGTAACTTGGTCAGATCTAACAAAACACCTGGTGTTTGCACGCTAATTTGCAGGAGAAAGTAGGACTATCGAAAATCAAAGGCTGAATACATTTGAGAGAACACATAAATATTCAGATGTCTCAGAAGGAGGCAAAAGGACTTCTCTTAGCTGAGCAGTTATAAGCTTAAATGTTAACCATGAACACAGAAAACTGTGGAAGGTATCATCATCATCATCATCATCATCATCATCATCATCATCCAAACTAAAAGCTGGGAGACCACTGGCTGCAACCATTTTTTGAAGGTGTGACAGCGAATGGCATTCTGGGGACAGCCAATAGGTGTATGTGGGTTGGCTGGTTTGACATTTACGGGCAGCTAAAATGTGATGTATTCAGCTCCTGGTATCTCGGAAACAAGCAGCTGTAAACTTGGGAAGAAAACATGTTAAGAGAAGCAGAGCTAAGCAGTGTGAGCCCGGCTCCTACAGGTGGAGTCGACCGTGGGAGCACTGGTGCGCCACGCAGCGGAGCCCTGCCCCGTCACAAGCACAGCAAGGGGGCTTGTCTGTGCCTTGCGTGTTACAGACAGCAGTGCAGCGTGAGTTCCACCACAGTTTGAAATGGTGAGTGCGTGAAGCACCATTCCCATTATATATGATAATAATGCCTGTAGGCGTGTAGTGTGAATTATACACATATAATATGAAGCACAACAAGATGACTTACTTGAATGGGACTTTCCTAGTACAGGCAGGCATCAAAACGAAGTTCTGTAGGTTTATGAATTCAGATTATATGTTCCTTTTATCTGCATTCTAGTTTAAAATTGTTCCTTCTCCTTTAGTTTTCCAGGTGACTGAACCCGAAATACAAGGTTTTTTTTTTCTTTCTGTAGTTACAAACATAACCACGAGAAGCTTTCCCAGAGTTCACAGGGCGAGCAGATCTAAGCACTTCTGAATGCTCCTCACGGGGCCGATGCTGTTTTAATTCCTGTCCCCATGAAGAGAAGGGAGGGCTTGCTGTGGCGGATCACTGGCATTAGCTCCACAGTGCGTTTGGTTGTGAGGTTCCAAACAAATGATCCTTAAAAGAGACAGAGCAAACAGGCACCCAGCAGTCCAGGATACACATGAGTGCTGCCATGTAAGAGTTACATCCACAGGATCCAGCACACGTTGTCTACACGTGTTCTTCCGATTCGAACAGTTATGCAGCGTTCACTACTACAGGGAGAGGTGACAATGTTAGATACGGAGAAGGGAGGAAAGCATCTTGCTGTTCCAGGCTCAGGAGTAAACACGCAGTCTCTGTTTTCTTACTGCCGCAGAATCACAGGAGTGCTCTTCATCACTCGTGTGTGCTTCTAGATCTGCATTTCTAAATTTCTAAATTCTCTGTGCTTTGTGTGTCTCTACTGCCATTCCCAAGCATCCATCTGTTTTAAATCATCATTATTTCATATTTAAATTACAGTGAAAATCTCCTAGTTAATTGGCCGTTCTCCCCTCTCTCCTGACATACTCCATATCTCACTCTCCTTTCGGTGGAGTCCCTTAATCAGTCTACAAATCAATCAGGAACAATCAGTCACAGTGCCTTTCCTTTTTTATTAACTTTATTGGGGTGACATGGGTTAGCAGGATCACGTGGAATAAGACAAGGATGCCCATTGTCACTACCCTCAGTCACCATCGTTCTGGGAGTCCCAGCCAGCACAGTCACACGTCAGCCTTCTGGTCCAGGAGCCACAATGATTCGAATGCATTTCAAACCGTAAGCATGGAATTCACTCAAAGCTCTTCCCCAAACGTCTTGAACGTGTCATCATCTCTCACGACTTCGTTACTGAGCCTTTTACCCGGTTAGTTGTCCCCTTGTTCCCACTTCCATGCAATTAGTCTCTGAATCTTCATTCTCCTTCTTCTCTCCTTCCATTGCTGCCATCTTCAGAGAAAACATCCTTTGCCACGTCTCTGCTGAAACTGCTAAATCACGCTGTGGTACACACAATATTACTTGCCATCTTGATAAAATCACTCATAGGCTGCTAGGAATTCACCTAGAGTTTCATGCACCTCTGTAATTTAGCTTCAAGAATTGAATGCGTGATTTTGAATTGATTAAATGATCTCATAGTATTTGTTAGTATTAAATAAAGTGCCACCCATGGAGTTAATTAGTACTATGTGCATATACATCGTACAAGCACTTCACGGTGGGATGCACATGTCAAAAGGTGCAAGCTGTTCATTGTATCTCATACTATCCCTGCAAGGAGGGGCAAGTGTAAAGGTTTGTCAAGAAAATCACAAACCACCAGCCACTTGTTGGTTATTGCTCGGGTTGTACTAGGCGTTATATGCTAGTAATTATAATAAGACCTCAATCACTGATTTCATTATGTTCACATTCCAAATGCCCAAACTATGGACTCTTAGTAAGAATTATAAGTGACTCCTTGATTGAAAAGATATGTTATCATTACTGACGATACAGATTCTCTAGTATGTAAGCCATATGTATATAGTATGTAGTGTGTATATATATACATAAATACATATGTGCTTGTACATGCAGTATGAGAGAAATGAGGGTTTTCCAGAATAAATAGTAGCAACAGACATTTTCTTCTTTTATGTATTAAGTCTAAATAAATGTATTTATTAAGAAAGGTATAAAATGCTGAAGTTGCCCATCTGTATTTTAGATAAATGTTCAACATTATCAGCAACAAACCAAGTGCAATATGTATACTGGGGTTACATTAAGGGTTATTAAAGAAAATATCCTCCAGTGCAGTTTGGGGAATAGTTTACCAATATTTATAAATTAATAGTAACATTCTGTGCCATGTTAGTACTGAAAGTAATATTTTTTCCAAAATTTTTGGAACATTTTGGCAAATTTGTTTATAAAAAGGGTGTTTTTCTTCTTTTAGGTAACCTTACTCAGCAGATAAATATCAATTTTCTAATTTTTACAAAAGTTAGTACTTGGTTTCTTGGTGCATTTTTAAAAACAAAGCAATTAATACATAGAGTTAATTCCTAATAACAATTTTAATGTGTTTTTTTGTCATTTTAAAGTACTTTTTGTGAGCAGTGAACTCGGCAAGGTCAGGGAAAGTAAGTATGTGATGGATAGACTTCGTTCTTCCTCTCAGAGAACCTGAGCTGGGAAGACAGGAGGGAAATAGAAATATGCAATTTAAAGAAAGTCCCAGGAGACTGTTGGGGCTATTTTGGAGTTCGGGTATCAGAGAGTCTTTACCGAACGCGGGTCATGTGCTAACCCCTCGGGTAAACGCTGCCGGGCGGTGGTGAGCGAGGGAGCCCGGAGCGGAAACAGATGCGGATGTGGCAGCAAGTGAACTGCTTTACAAGTGCACACTGTTGTAGCAGTTCCAAGGGAGTCATGTCAAGGAAGAGGCAAAAATTAAGCTGAATTTTGAAAGACGGGTAGAAGACCTGAAATTGGCGGAAAGCAAGGAGAACCTTCCAGACGTGCAGCGTGTAGTAAACAGAACCCTTCTTGCAGAGGAACTCCCCTGCAGGGGAGTCTAGGGGGGCCAGGGAGCGAGAGCAGTGGGGCTGCAGGCAAAGGCGGGCTGCAGCTCCATCGTGCTGGGTGGGAGAAGTTGGGTTAGGAGACAGAGAACGTAACGAAGGATTTCGTGTCTCTTGCCCTTAGACTACGTACAGTAATGATGCCTTCATCCCCCTTTAACCTTAGTGTTTCTGTCCTTAACATCTCAGCAACATAAAAGAGGCCGGCAGGTACCTAAAGGAAATGGTGAGCCACAGAGTTGTCGATCAGATCGTTTGCATGTTTAGAACAGTGGAAATGTAAAACTGCAGAGGCAGAATTAAACCTCAGATTCCAGAAGCCTGTATTTGCTTGTCGAAAACGGACAGATGCTCAGAGAAGGCGAAGGACTCAGTTCATGGAACTGCTAGTGACGGATCTCTCGGGCGACATTTCTCGACTCCAGGCTGAGTTTATTTCTGTTTCCCCGCATGGATTGTCCCCTCTCTGCCCCAGCACCGGGAGCCCTACACAGGCAGGGACCCTGCAGAGAACAGATGGCAGTCTCCAGTGACAAAGTTGAGGCAAGGTCTAAAAAGAGACTGTTTGCCAAGTTGTGAGTGGGATGTTGGGACACGGGGGAGAGCTGAACACGCGGGGAGAGTCGCAACAGAACTATTACTGACTCTGGAACCCAAGGGTGGGGGCCTTGCAGATGGGCCTGCGTCGACAAGAGAACAGAAAACTCAGGCAAAACTCCCTCCCTCCAAAGCCCGGAGTACTGCCCTCATTCTCCCTCTGCCCTGTGGTCGCCCGTCAGGGCCCCTAGCGACCGAAACCTGCTGAATCAGAGGTAAGGAAGGGCACCTGCTGCCGCCACCCATTGTGGGCAGATCCCTGGGCAAAGTGCAGAGGGGGAGGGGCAGACACAGAGGGAAGGACACTTTCCCAGCACGGTGGCATATTCTGCGGTCCGTCTTAAGGGGACTCCTGGCCCTCGATTGCGGTGGCATCGTAGTTCCCAGCACCGCTCAGGGCTTCTGGGGAGCATCCTCCTGTTAGTTAGCTTCTGCACCTCCCGTTTCTCTCGAGTTTAAGGGTATTGCCCTCTCGCACAGTACTCTGGGTCCTTGAGTCTGAAGGACCCCCAGGAACGGCTGGTGAGTCCTGGGTAAACAGCCACTTAGTAAACCGTTCCCAGGAGGCGACGATACTCATCCGTCCTTGCCACTCTGCACTGGTTCTTTCCGGATGTGAAATAATAACTCCTAGTCCTTCAGGCTTGTTCAGCCAGGAGGATGTCCTGTCCTAGAGCCCGGCCCTCTGAGCTCCCCCGGCCACACCCGAGATATCCAATCCCTTTAAGCAAGCCCAGCCTCCAAAATATGATGTTCACCCTAAGTTCCTTGAAGTATCCGAGGCGTATGGCCAAAACCAAAGGTCATCGAGTGTCCCCTGACATAAAGGGACACGGGACGTGTGTGCACCACAAGCCCAAAGACGGCACTATTTTCCTCCTAATAGTCTGTGATGAAGAGAAGTCACTCCCATGTGAACATGGGATTTAGGCTCTGGTGTTATTTCAGGGTCAGGTTAGGCCGGCAGCAGATAGAGTTAGATATCAATCTGCAAATTAAAATAAAGTACTTTTCCAGAGAGGTCTTAGAATCCTCTATTGGCAGACTGGTTTGACTTATACCTTCTGCTCCAGGAAGCGAGTCCCAGCTGGCTGACGGCCTTCAGCCAGAGCTTTCTTCCACTTCCACGGTTACGTTCCTCTCCCCACGTTTGCGTGGCTGTGGGGCCCCAGCTGCTGACAGTTGTCCGGATTCCTCAGCATCGGAGCCCAGCTGGAAGCTCACTCTCATTTTCCTCATGGGCGTGGCAACCTAAACACTTCACCTTTTTCCTACCCTAACTTCCTTTCGAAAAGACCAGCTTGCTTGGTTTTAAAAGCTGCATGCAAAACAACATTAAATAGATTAGAGTGCATTGATGCTACCAGCATTAATTTTTAGCTCAGATGAGCTCTGGGATAGGTTACTGCTGTCACTTATATATGCATATATAATATGTACTCAGTTATGTATTAAAATAAATGAAAACATGTATAAGGAAGAAAACATGTTTAATCTTTGTATATATTATTCAATCACTCTAGTTTAATGGATATGTCTTCTCACTCTCTTCGCTTGCATTTTAACAGAGTACATTATAATCACTTTTAGTCTATCATTCTATGTGTGAAAAAATCAGGATTACAAAATAAATAGAAAATGGCTATCTATTTCTAAAACCAATTCACAGGCCTTAATTGGCTTTTCTTGTAAGATATCCTTCTCAGGATGCTGCCACTTCAGAACTGAGGTGCCCATTTTTCCAGAGTCAAATTCGTGTGGTGATAATTCTGTATGCCATTCAGATAAGATACCGTCCAAGCCTGCCTCCAACCTTATCCACCTCACTTTGTAAAAATATACACCTCATTATATTTAGAATTTCTACTCTTTTCTATCTTAGCATTTTTCCCAGGGGTCTAAATGAGATTTTGAAGTCTGTCTGACAGCTGTTGTTCCTCTTGCTTTTGGTTTCTTTTCCCGGATGTGTTTGGAGGATTAAAATTTTCCACCGTGAAGTCATACACCTTAGTGTGACCTTGATTTTTTTTTTCCCTCTGCACTAATGAGACCCTGGGTAGCTCTTATTTAAGGAAGCCGCTTTTGTCTCCTTGGCCAAATTAAATTGGTCCTAGCCGACAGCGAGTAACCTATTGTTGCGTGTATTTATATTTTTGAGCAGATTGAAAAGGCCTTGAGAAAACGCTTGGTTTTTGTTTCGGGAGTCACAACTAAGATTACACTGTGTTCTTCTATTCAGTCACCTGCTGGAAGCAATGACCTTGTATTTGTCCTAGCAATGGAACCGAACGTGACACAATCACCTGCTCTGCAATAAGCGTGGCGTTACCAACAGCCGTTTGAAAGTCGAACACCACAGGGACTCTTAGCCCGAACTACAGAGACTGCGCCCCTCCCTCGGACCTTGACCTCGGACCTTAGTACCAAATGCTGATACCAGTAGCTCCCTGATAGTTTCTGGGGGTTTTTCCAGACTATATTACAGAAATCTTACATTGACATAATAGGCAGAAAAGTATATTCTAAGTGGCAATTTATCTAATATTAAATTATTAGTGGCCCCGAAGTCAGTGCACTAATCTTCAGTGGCCAGTCCCCGTGGTCCCACCACCACACTAAGGGGCAGCCCACCTGAGTGTCCTCCTCATTTCCTCCTGAGTTTTGAGTTTTACCCAAGGTCAAACTAGTTCAGGGTTGTTGGCAAACTACATCCAAACGTTAGGGAGTTTAAATGTGTTCTCTCTTATTGAGTCCATGCATGGGGAATGATTCTGGGAAGCCTAGAATATTCTAAGGTTAGGCAACACAATATTGACATTGCCTTTATTTTTTAAAAAAATTTTGGGCATAGTAAGGAATAGTATACAGTTCAGTGCCCCCTGCTCACCAAAGATTCGTGGCTTATTTTTATATGGAGACATCTCTGCCACTTTTGTTATCCACCCTAAAGAGAACATTGGGGTGTACCGAGAATAATCATGTCTGATTTATCATGTTTGAGAAAGCAGACATAGCATTTTGTACGTTTTGTTTTTGATACTCGGAAGACTCAGGAGCTAAATAACACCACAGAAACGAAGCTGCGTGTTTCAGGGTGTGCCGCGCACGCTTGTCTCACGAGGCCCGTGAGAACGGGGTTCCCAGGCCGGTCACGTTTCCGCGCGGGAGTGGTGGACCCCGTGTCTCCCCTTCAGTGTCAGCGTTAGATTTGTCTGCTCCCGGAAGGCAAGCCGGAGCAGCTTCCGTTAGGTTGTTTGTCGGCTTCTGTGTGCCGACCCTGTGCTCCACCTGTGTCTCCTGAAGACACACCTGAAGGAGGGACACCCGCGTTCTTAGAGCGGTGTTTCAAATCTACCTCGTGACACCTGAGCCCAGAAAATCATAAACACGTCACTTTGAAAGGACCGTTGTCTTCCTCCTGGGAGGACACTTTCAAGGAAGGAAATCTATGGAAGTGTGTCTGAAGACTAGGCCGGGATGCTCATCCGGAGAACAGCACTGATGAAGACAAGAAGACCCGAGGAACACCCGACACACTTGAAGGGCTTTGCATTACTTCCACTTTTATGTCAGTATTTTAATGTGTGCCATGGTGTTTGTATCGCCTGCTATACAGACATCAACCGGGAGAAGGGCTGATCAGACTGCTAAGGACATCTGTTGGATTTAATTTAATTTGAAGTTCACATTCCAATCGCAGCAGAAGTCCCCTGAATCCTAATGAGGAGTTCTGGTCTCCTGTGTGGGTCAGGTGGAGGCATCAGGCTTTTCAGCTCGAACACAAGCCAAGCTGGCGAGGGGGACGTGACACAGCAGAAAAGTACTTGAACGCTATCACTAAGTCATTTACAGGGCGGGGCAGAAGTGGGTTTACAGTTGTTCATACGGAAAACAATACAAATACTTAATAAATAACAACACAAGAATAAACTGTCTTTCACGTCCTCACAAGTGTAAACCCACTTGAGCCCCACCCCGTATGTGTTTTTCCAAGGTTGTATTTCCATCTGTCGCTGCCAGAAGTGCACGATACACAGGTGGTTAGGGAGCGTCCCTGCTGTCAGGGATCTCTGATCGTATCAGGGAAGGTAAACAGGTAGTTGGTGAGACACAGTGCAGTCACATGACAAACGGAAGCCCAGGTGGGGCGGCCGCACCGTCACCTGGGAGGAACAAGGTTCCCGAAGGGGCTGCCTCGGGGAAGACCGGCAGAGTGGTGGCCAAGCAAAGAAGGAGTCCAGACCGCACGTGCAGACAGAGAAAACTGCCTTTGTGGGGCACAGGGTAAAGGGCGCCCGCTGGCTTGGGGAACCGCAGGTAGATCGGGGTGGCGTGGCGTGGCAAGAGCAAGGGCTGGGCTCTGGGGCTGGGCTGCGAAAGCTACGGAGTGCGGCTGAGAAGAGAGGTGGGGCTGCATCCTGACCCGCTCTCCGAGACTGACCTTGGGGTTGGCAGCCGTTCAGGTGGGAAAGGGAGGCAGGTAGTGCTCGGTGGGCTGCTCTCTGTGTCCCCACCACCTGGAGCAAAACCGTTGGCACTGAACCAGGTTTGTGTGGGGCTCGTTGCTTGTTTTATGGGAAGGGGCAGCATAGAGGAAGGAGACGAGATGAATAAATAACTCAATCGTCGATTGGAGTGACACCTGTCACAGTTTACCAAATAGCGAGTTAGAAATATGAAAAACATCTGCTTAGTGTAGTGAATGGCAAGGGACCCTCGTGACGTCTTCGGATTCATGTTTTGATGAGCGGACCCAGGTCAACTGAGTGGAAGGGTTTGTTTTCCAGAGCTCCGTTCTGTTTCGAGTGGTCTCATTTGTTAACAGCCAGAGCGCACGGCAAAGCTCTGTGGCTTTGTTCAACTTTACAGATTCCTGGGCTTTGAATTCTGCTTTTAGCTTAGATTTAATGCCTTCTATTCTGTATGCATAGAAATTTTTAAACCTTGAGCATTTTTATAGGGATATGTTACCATGAACACCTTTTATGCAGATTTAATCCCATTAGTAGATAATTGCCTTTGAAAACGCCTTTGTTCGCTAGAAAAATTGTCCTTAGAAATGTCCTAGTGTGCTCTGAAATAATTTATTTTCCTGTGTGGCTAATGTTATGAAGATCACTACTCCAACCCAAATCTCCTGCCCCTTCTTATCCTGTGATTATATTACCTTTCCCAATACTAAATATTCTCCTTTTTTCCTACCCCTGGAAGTTCTCTATCTAACTTTGTCACAATACCAATCCGTCTTACTCATGTAATTTGTTCCTGCATGGTGTAGCTAACAAACTATGGAGCAAATACAAAACCAGAATCAAACATGAACATCTTCAAATCGGTGCTATAACTGAGATCCTCAGGCAGCCGTGCCATTGCTAACGTGGACTGCTGACTGCTCACCGTCAGAACAGCCACACCGTCATCGATACTTGCACCCCACTCTTTATAAAGAGTGTCAGTGCATTTCACTCCTCGGGCACAGCTGTCCTGTGTTTCACCAGTATCCATGTCAGGGCGCTTTATAGAAATAACTGCATCGAAAGGTTTTAATTTTTTTTCCCTGATCTGTTCCGATACTCCTCCCTACCTCCGTGCTCTCGTATTCTACCTTCAACGTGAAACCCGTGCTCTGGGATTTCCTCTCGTGTGTGGTTCACTTTCTGCTCTAAGTTTCTGTAGGCTCTTCTTTCCCTTGTATTTTTCATCCTTTGCCAACCCGCGAGGGGAACGCCACCCTAACCCAGCACGCCCCTGCACTGCAGTAGAATACAGGGTGAAAAAGAATCCTTTGGACCATTCCATTTTCACCACATGCTCTGTTGTCCATGAGAGCCAAAGGCAAGCCACGGGTGAACCAAAGCAACGGCAACCCCCCTGCAGCCTTCTTAGACCCCTGACAGACTCACGCCAACTGCGGACTTGTCTCCTTTCAGCTGGGAAGTCCTGCCTCTCTTATTTGCTTTTAAATGTATGGCGTTCAAGCCCGGCCTTTCCTTAAGGAATTTGTTTGGGGGGGGCGCTCCTTGGGCTCTCTCGGCCCCAAGCTGGCCTGTGCTCGTCGGGGCCGTGGTCTTGGGAGTTAGCCCTGAATCCTGCCGGGACCAGCCGTAGAACCTGGAATCCATGGCAGAAGGCTGTTTGGGTACTGACTTACAGGTGACGTTCAGGCTTTTAAATCGTGACATTCCAGAGAGATGTCATCGACATGACCTTCTTACATACAACAGAGAGACTTGTGGGAATTTTAAGCCACTTATAAGATACGGGAGAGATTTTTGAGTAGGGTCCTCTCTCCCCAGTTTCCATTGGCAGGGTGACTGGGGTCACCTCACTGAGGTTCACTGCTGCTTTGGTCCCTGCTGTCGGTGTCACACCACCCACATGGACAGCACACTGGTGGTCCAGGGGGACCACTGTGCTTCATTTCTTCTAGGCAAGCCCATATACGTACACGTCATCATGTATTCACATATACATATACCCACATCCGGGCACCCACAGATGACTTGTTAACCTGTGTCACTGGGGCCTAAAGAAATGTGAGGGTGTGGCCTGATTGGTGTGGTTCAGTGGACTGAGCGCTGGCTTGTGAACCAAAAGTTCACAGGTTCGATTCCCACTTGAGGTCACATGCTTGGGTTGGGAGCCAATGTTTCTCCCTCTTTCTCCCCACCTTCCTTCCTCTCTAAAGATAAATAAATAAAGTCTTTTTAAAAACGTGAAGGTGAAAGACGCCTGACTCATTACAGCAGGTCAATCATTTCAGAACGAGCTTGGGAAAATCTGGCGTGAGCCATAGAAGTGATGCGCAAGAGAAAGCATTAGGCTCTGAAGGTTTACTTCTGACTTCTGAAGTCTTTGTGGACAGAGAAATGCATGCTGGTCCTTGTTAAGGCTTTCCCAGCTTTGCCAGCGCGCCTTAGAGTTGTTTCTGTCCTGTCTCAGGAGGTAATGCAAGCTCAGCATTTGGCCCGAGATGCTGCCGATCAGACTTTCACGGCGTTGCGCTGTGGAGTGTGCTCCCTGCTGGAAGCACCCGTCTCCGCGCCTCTCACCCAGGTGGTCAGGCGCTCTGTTTCTGGTAGCATTTGCCTCTTCTTTGTGGTTTTTTTAATCGTGCAGAAATACAGTAAAAACTGTTCTTTCCTAAAAGTTAAATAACCTTAGTTTTCTTCTTAATGCTGTAAGAAAATAACTAGAAAACCCTCGCTAGCTGGATTTCAAATGGAATCCACTGAAGGGAATCAACCAGCTTCACATTCATATCTTCTTTGGGTGGTAATGTCACAGTTGACTGTGCGACAAGTATCCGTGTATTTTTGTTTTAATTTTTAAAGGTTGAAATTTTATCAGGAATAGGAATGATGTCTATTTTAATATAATACACATTTGAAAATAGAAGTGGAAATTATGTCATAGTTACCATTTTCCCAGTCTTCTTCTGTGCTGGTAGAATTGGAAGCTGGAAGAAACGAAAAAAACAAGAAAATAAGAAAATGTAACAGGTTGTTTTGAATCCTTTTCTTTGTGTGTTATAGTTTGTTTATGAATCTCTGAATCAGTCTATATCTGAATTCAAGAGCATGGCTGAAAGAAGATAGCTTGAGCTTTAAAAAGAAATCGCTCTTTCCCTGGCTGGTGTGGCTCAGTGGATTGTGTGCCGGCCTGTGAACCAAAGGGTCACTAGTTCGATTCCCAGTCAGGGCACGTGCCTGGGTTGTGGGTCAGGTCACCAGTAGGGGGCGCACAAGAGGCAACCACACATTGATGTGTCTCTCCCTCTCTTTCTCCCTCCCTTCCCTTCTGTCTAAAAATAAAATCTTAAAAAGAAGAGAAATCTCTCTCTATGTCTCTGTCTCTCTCTTTTTCTCAAATGTAATGTTGAGTGCAGAATTGATTTATCACAGACAGCTGAGACTCTAAGGGATTTAACCTTTCTAAGCAATAGTAAAAAGGGTACTTGGTTTGATTCGACTGATCAAGATGTTGTTTTGCCTCTCTTACAGTACTGCTGTTTGGTATTTGAATTTTCTTTGAAGTTGTACCTGAGATCAGGGAGTCCACACATTATAAAACCTATGGTTGTGTAGAGCTTATGTGGATTTAGAAGTTGAAGCAAAATATTCTCTCAGTGCCGTAACTCTAACATAGAAGCCTTATATACTAACACACAGAATACACATCATAGGATAAGAGCTTAAAGTTGGGGGATAGGTTTCTAAAAATAACTGTCCATGCTCAATACTTTATGCTTCTTACACTGCCATACACACCAGAGGATTTCCTAGGCTTATCTTGTTAGACTGCACAATCAATATGCCAAGTCGCAGCATGTAACTGAAGGCCTTTTTTTTTTGTCTGCAACGTAAGGTCATGCCTTTAGAATTAGGTAATATGTACTGTTGCTGATTTGCATAGTTATTACTTCACTCTAAATTTTAAAAAGATGAATTTTAAAAGTATTTTCCAGTGCAACACAGTTATTTTTCCTGGTGCCATTTATCTTTCAAACTAGCGATTGAAATAACTTTACCCTAGGGGAATGTCTTTTATATGTTCAATTAGCCACTGATCTCAGAAGAGTATATGTGCCTGAAATAGATAATTCTGTGACAACGCTGAGTAATACAGAGACCGCAGTGGACATCTGTGTCATTTTACCGAGATATATTGCAATACTTTGACGTGTACTCTCTCGTTGAGAATGGAAATGTTTTAATCAGACCATGGTTGATTTTTCCTCTTAAATATCCCTATATGTGCATAATATAGGATAGCAATATGAAGGTACAGTTTATTAATTTTTTTAAGATTTATTTTTTAGAGAGTGGAAGGGAGGGAGAAAGAGAGGGAGAGAAACATCAGTGTGTGGTTGCCTTTCACACACCCCCAACTGGGGACCTGGCCTGCAACTCAGGCATGTGCCCTAGATTGGGAATTGAACTGGTGACCCTGTGGTTCGCAGGCTGGCACTCAATCCACTGAGCCACACCAGCCAGGGCTGAAGGTGCAGTTTAAAACATACTGTGTTTGCAGTGGAGAGATACTGCTTCTTAGCATGAGGCCATGGGCAACTTAAGAGACTTTGAACTTCATTAGTACCAGTGAAATGAATATAACGAAGGCTGTTCTAGCCACCATAAGGTTGTTGTGATTGTCACCAAGTCAAATAAGATTCTTATTGTAAGGGATCTATATAAACTGAACTCAGTGCTTTTGTTGGTGGTGGGGTTAAGGTTATTACTGTGGTTATGCAAACACAGTGGAAGTGATACTTTCAGGCATTTAGAGTAACGAGAGTGTCTTTTTATTTTTCAGTTCTTAGACAAACAGGACGAGACCTTAAGTACATTGTTCCTTGCTTATGAGGAACACAAAGTTGGTTATAACACAAAACAAAGTTGGTTACTCTGAATATATTTGTATATATATACATATATATATATATATGTATATATATATGTATGTAGTTAGTTACTTATGTTTTTATTTTCATCTTATGATCATGGAAATTCTGAAACTCGGCTTGCTCGTAAAAAGGATAAAATACATTTTTCTTATGCTCTCATGCAGTTCCTATGAATATATGAATGTAAGTCCATCTACCACAGGGAAACAAATGTTTAGTGGGTGAACTCCTTTACCTTGTTTCACTACCCCTTCTTCCGTCCGGCAGTGGAAGCCCAGACACAGTGGCACAGCCAAAAAGAAAAAGAGAAGTTTGTTTATCATACCGTCAAAATTACATGGATATGTTCAATATTAATGGCAAATTCTACCCTTAAAAGGTAGGACTTCAGAGTCTGTAATAGGCAAGAGCTAAACTTTTGGATAATGGTTTTCTTTTTAATGTCAACATAAATAACCAAATACTAAGTAATTTTTTTGTCAGGTAACTCTTTCTTTTCTCTGTTGTTTTTTTTTCCTGTATTTTAGTTATGCCTAACTCTGAACATTGAGTTTTAATAAAATGTTTTATAATTTATATATTTGTAGAGGTTGGACTTGTCCTAGGCAGCAGAATGTGCTATAAACATGTTTGTCAAATTAAAACACACACACATACAATTAATAAATTCAGACCCTCATTTATAGCACTATTATAGGTGGAAAATACCTGAACACCTTACTTATTAGCTCTTTTATATATAGCCACTTTATGTGTCACCTATTATATAAAGCCTCTAACACATGACACCATCTGTCATACGAATTGACATATATGCAAATTATCCAGAAAAAATCTAATGCCTTATCCTTTCATATGGTAACAAATATTTGTAGAAATAATAATTGACAATAACCACCCAAGGGTGGCAATCAGGCTGAAAAGATGCTCTTAAGTCTCCTGCTTCCTTTACGTCTCAGGTGGCAACCTTCTTTATTAAGAGCAGAAAGTTGGGCCTAGCAAAGACTATTATAGTTCTTCATTTTCACTTTAAATCCAGTAGTTTTTAACACAACCAGTATGCTAAAACCTCTAGATTTAATTAGCGGAGTTAAACAATTTGAGAATGCTGTCCAAAGAGATGATCTAATTTGTAGCTCATCAGTATGGAGCTGCTCTACTAAAACCCACAAAATTAATTTAAAAGTGCATATTGAATGATAGCACTCACGAAATGTGGTGCCCTGGTGTAGTGCATTCTGGCCAGGGGCTGAGTGACAGCACACGGCCCTGATGGGTGTTTCCAGCTGATCCTGCTTCTTCGTGGCCTGTGCACCTTCCCCGGTCTCTGGGGGTTAAGCCTCACGCAGGGAGTTTCCTCCAGTGGACAGTCCAGATGTAATAACAGGGCAGGTGGCTCTGCCCAGGCTTTGCGGGTAGGAAGGAAGAGGAGAACCCTTTGAGGGCTGTCGGCCAATAGGAGAATATAAACGTGAACTACAGCCGTAAGACCAAATCCCCTTACTGACCCCAAATTCTGCAGTGACTTGCCCCTCAAGGGTTGTCTCTGGTGAAAACATGAGATAATTTTTCCTCTAAATTCCCTGAAGGTGTAGTAAAGGTTCCCTTCTGCTGGTTGAAATGAAGACATACTTTAAAGGGTGTCTGTGATACTGTTATTCTTAAAATTCTTGAAGTGACTGCATTCTAATGGTCATGAGTTTTGCTCGTGTTAATGGTTGTGAACCATGTGGCTGTGGTATTCGGAGTGGAGAGGGGGGTTTATACTGTGGTTCCCACCCACCAGTCATTGAAGTCCAGCTTTGCCACCTGCAAGTGTGTGGCTTTGAGTCAATTCCTTAGTTTTTCTAAGTTTTGCATTTCTTACCTTTAAGAACAATATCAGGTTTCAAGAATGTTACAAGGGGCAATGACATGGTATAATAGCATTTTGCAAGTAGTTAAATGTTCAGCATATATTAATATCTTTTATTTTTTCTTTATATTTATGCATTATATAAGGTATGTTTACCACTACTTATATGTGCAAAAATATGTAAAGTATATTTGCTTATATGTACTTGCACAAAAAGATAAGAAATAACCAATGAAAATATTTTGCTTGAAATACTAATTATAATTGAAAAATTAACTTAAAACCTTGAAATAGTGTTTGGTTTGGGGCCTTTCTGTAAGAAGTATTAATGAACTCTTAGGACCAAAAAATGGGTTAATATACACAATAAATGAAAAAAGTAATTTATTGATTCATTGCATTTTTATTTTAAAATAATACACCAGCATTAGGACAAACATGGGGAAAATATCCATGATCTCAAGCATCATTGAATTTTAATTTAAAAGTCTACTTAATGCAAATTTTTTTACTTTATCATCATTATTGAAGCAGAAAAAAGTACTTAGAACTTGAGGGATTAATTGCCCAGAAAACCAGTCTAGACCAATCTCTAAATGATCAGACATCATTCATTATGCAGCCACAAAAGTTTATGTTACTCCTGGACACTGTTCGAACCCTTCTATCAGGCAAAAGGGTTGTTGTCGCAGGTGCAAATGTTGGTAAGCAGATCACAGCACTACAAATAAGAAAAATAAATTTCTCCAACTGAAAAACACGTCATTGTATATCTAATTATTTTTCAAAAGAAAGTTTTTTATAAGATTTTATTTATTTTTAGAGAGAGAAGAGAGGGAGAAAGGGAGAGAGAGACATCAATGTGCAGTTGCTGGGGGCCATGGCCTGCAACCCAGGCATGTGCCCTGACTGGGAATTGAACCTACAACACTTTGGTTTGCAGCCCAAGCTCAATCCACTGAGCTACGCCAGCTAGGGTATCTAATTTTTTAAAGTGCTATTGCAAGAAATCATGGCATTTAAATTTTTTGGAGATATTGCTATCAGGGATACAAATATATATTCATATACCAAGAATTCAAGAGCTTCTATCATTTGAATTGGAGGAAATAAGCCAGTACTTCCTAGTACATTTCTAAATACACACATACACACACACACACACACACACACACCCCTACTGGATAGGAATGGTCCCACTGAATAATGTTCCCACACAATAATTCAATATAACATGGCCTCGCTGAGCTGATCCTCTCTTTCTTCCCATTGACATTATCACTGACTGATCCGTAGCAAAAAGTCACAAATATTGTTTCCTCTAACTAAGGCAGAAACGTCTTCAAGGATGTTTCTTAAACATTTCTGTTTATAATAAATATATAAATCCAGTAATTCTAGGGGATATATTTCAAAGCACAAAAATATCTCAAGTGAATACTTAAAAACGGTGGCAATTCTACTACGATCCCTGAGCAGCGTAGGGCTAGTTCCCGAACGAAGTCTCTTTGTGCTCAGCCTGCTGCAGCCCTGGGAAGTCGGTGGGGGGAACCGCTGTGGGCACCCTGACGGTTCTCTTACTCGCGCATGAAGTTGCGGCACAGTCAGCTCATCGGAACTCTTGGGGATTGACAGCCTCTTAGGCTCCACCTCTTGTGTCCACAGGCCAGTTGTGCTCCGCTCTGCTCTGTTTGTTTCCTGGAGAACGTCCCGATGCAGCTTTCTCTCTGATCGGCATTGCTGTATGTGGTGCAGGTGGTACATTTGCTCCAAGAATGAGGAAAGAGATTGAATGCAGTGAACACACCTGGCAGCCCGGCTCTGCGGAGCTCGCTCCCCGCCTGGCCCTCTCGTCCCGCCGCCGCGTGCTCTCTCGGAGTCTCACGGGGCAGCAGTCGGTGAACGGTGCTCAGGCTCCAGGTTCCACATTTGGGTTTGGCTAAGGTTTTACCTACTTCGTATGTTTATCTTTACATTGGCTTTCAAGTGATGGAGAAGAATTAATTTAGGCATTCAATAATGAAATGTTTGGGCTTCTAAATTAACACAAATTTCAGTTCATGTGGAAGACTGTGAACTGGAGATCTTTTGTTCTTATGGTGGGTTAGTAAATGACTTCATCTGAGTTTGAACGGTCTGTGTCAGTAAGGACCCACGCTGGGGGTCAGTGATGATGTCAGTGGGGAGAAAAGAGCAGATCAGCTCCGTGAGGCCTTATTACGTTGAATTGTTATGTGGCGACATTATTCAGGATGTCACCCTGACCCACACTTCAGTAACAGGACAGAGTATCAAAACAGATGCCTAGAAAGTACTTTAAGTTAAACCTGGAAAAAGTTCAAAATATATTTTCTCTATGTGAAAGTTCCCAGATGGAATAATCAAATTTACTTATATATGTTCCCATTAATTTGGCTGAACATGCTTTCCTCAAACAATGGTTCACTTCAATGATGTCTTGGTGATGTAATGAACTAAGTGGGTAAACTATTTTGAATAATAAGAAATGTATCTATATGGGGTAATTCACTGATAAAGCATTACCTAAATTAAAAACAAGATAAGCCATAATTAAATCAGAGTTCACAGGTAGCATTGCTTACCTTCAGTAGGATTCAATTTACATGTAAGTGGGTCGTATTTATATGGCGAAGCCTCTTGCATCTGCTCTCTCCCATTCATGTTCTTATGACTGATGTGGACTGAAGTATAATAAGGTCATTTGTAAAAGATGAAAAGAGAACAGTCCTGTAGTAAAAGAAATGTGCTCTCTTGAGAATAGAAACATGCCTAGATTTTCATAAAACCCTCTCAGATCCTAGCTTTTCTTTCTTTAGGTCTCCTCTTTGCCTTATTTTCATTTACTACATTAAGTAAGAGTTTACATGTGGGATATGGGCTGATCGGTTAGTTTTTCCAGGCTTCGTATTTTGCCTGAAGGTGTGAATATGGCAGGCTTACAAAATCAAGAGCAGTGTCACGCAGTGGTTATAACGGCGTGTTCTCTGGAGCCGGCCTGCCTGGGTTCACACCCCTGAATCTTCCGTGTACGCGCTTGGAACCGTGGTGACCTTGGGCACGTCACTGTGTTTGCTGGCTCCGCAAAATCATCCCCAGTGGAGAGCCACCGCTCAGCGATTCTTCCTGGTCGGTCAGTCTTCCCAAAATCCAGTTCAGATGACATCATGCCCTGCTGAAAACGTTCAGGGGCTTCTCCCATCGAGCCAACAACTGTTCTCATCACTCTGACTGGCCCCCACTATGTTTCCTAGGGTAGGCCTCCTTCTCTTACACATGTTCTGGCTGATCTATGAGAAATCTCCAGGTAGAGATGGATTGCTAGATAGATAGATGGCAGCCTGACCTCATTTTATAAATGAGTAACAATTTCACTTTAAGAAACTTAACTCTTCCTGGCTGGTGTAGCTCAGTGGATTGAGCGCGGGCTGCGAACCAAAGTGTCGCAGGTTCGATTCCCAGTCAGGGTACACGCCTGGGTTGCAGGCCATGACCCCCAGCAACCGCACATTGATGTTTCTCTCTCTCTCTCTCTATCTCCCTCCCTTCCCTCTCTGAAAATAAATAAATAAAATCTTAAAAAAACATGTAAGAATAAATATACAATTAAAAAAAAAGAAACTTAACTCTTTCAACCCAGTGGGGTTAGTTATATTTTATTTGTCAGCAGCCACATGCAAATCCAAAGTTTATAAGGTTGGGCTTTTAAAGCTTACCATGTTCAACTTTTGTAAATTAAATTGACTGAGGTGACATTGGTTAGTAAGGTTCTCTAGGTCTCAGGTGTACGGTGCATGGTCTGTACATTGCCCTGTGCGCCCGCCTCCCGGAGTCAGACCTTCTTCCATCTCCTTATATTTGACCTCCTTTACCTTTCACTACCCCCCAACACCTTCCCTGGTCACCATCATACTGTTGTCTGTGTCTGTGAGTTTTTGTTTGTTTTGTTTTTTGTTCATTTGTTGCTTTCAGTGTTATGTCCCACATGTGAGTAACATCATGTGCTTCTCAACATTTTCTGTCTGCCTTATTTCCCTTCGTGTGATATTCTCAAGGTCCATCCATGCCGTCACAAATGGCGGCGCTCCATCTTTTCCCGTGGCTAAGCAGTGCTCCGGTGCATGTATACACCGTCTTTCTCAACCAGCCATCGGTTGTCTCGTGTCTTGGCCACCGTGGCTCTTTTGCTACTTACCAGGTGGGCCACTGGGTTTCTAATAAATAGTCCACTGTGGAACCCACAAGCAGGTTCCAGAAGAATCAACAAGCATCAGCTCAATTCTTAGGGGACCTAATACAAGGTCCAGCACAAGTAACACCTGCTTGAGGGTGGTTGGTAGGGTAGCGCGTGTAATAATTTATAGTTTTAATTTGAACATTTCACCTAAAGTGCCCTATGTGGTGCTTGAGTGTGATGTTGTTACATTATAGCATTACATGCTTATGCTTTTGTAATGAAAGATTTTGTAATAAAATAAGGGGCATTATTTATGCTGGACCCTGTATATTAACACCAGGGCACGCCTGGGGATGAACATCTGCTACGCATTAGATGATTCAACATTGTCTTTTATTAAACTTATTGGAGTGACATTAGTTAATAAGATTATGTGGGTTGCAAGTGTACATTTCTATGACACATGATCTGTATATTATATTGTGTTTACCGCCCAAAGTCATGTTCAATTTTTTAATCTAAAAATTTGATTTTGAAAAACCCCATTAAAACGTGGACATGCTATCCACATACACTGAACATATTTTTTAAATAACCGTAAACATCTCTGCTGATGCCAAAGTTCATTTGACAAAGGTGCGACTCGCTTCAGCTTCACAGGTATGTGGGGCATGACCTTGCCCTTGCTGGAGGACCCTCTTTCACAAGAACCCTGCACTTGGTTTAAAGCTCTGCTGCCACTACCTTGCAATTTTAGTAGCTTTATTTTTGACTTCCTGTTTTGTCAGTAAAGTCCCCTGGGACCGTGGGGCCTGGATGTGAACTAGTGGGGGCGGCAGGGGGGCAGCTGAGCGCACACAGCCTGCAGACACACTTGTGCATGCCTAGGCAGGTGGGGTGCTGTGTGACCCCGACATGGCACAGCCAGATCTCCCCAGATTGGCAGAGGCAACTGCAGCTGTAGCTGCCCTGGTGGCCACCCCAGAGGGAGGAGTGGCTCCCCCAGGCGGCAGGGTAGGACCCCAGGTGAGCGGCCAGCTGCCTGTCAGTTTGAGGAGCCCCTCCCTGCAGTGTCTACACAAATATTAAATCTTCTGCCCAAGTTCCAACACAGCGCCTGCGGAGCTCAGGCAGTAAACATCATCAATAAATTGCTACCAAGTAGAGAATGCCCATGGGCATTGCCATAAAGCAGATCAGGGACTTATTAGAATTCTTCACAGTTTACGACGGTGCCCAGTTTTGAAAACGGCTCCAGCGTTGTGAAGCAAATATCCACCAGCCGGGAAATACAGATTAAACTCAAAGATCAGCGTATTTGATGGGACGTAAGACCATTTTCATGTTAAGCTGTAAATGAGCTAATTATTAACAAGAACCTTTGGGATAGCATGGATGGAACTGAAGAGCATTAGGTTAAATGAAATAAGCCAGGTGGTGAAAGACAAGTACAATATGATCCCACCTATAAGCGGAACTTAATCAACAAAACAAGCAAACAAAATATAACCAGAGACATTGAAATTAAGAACAATCTGACAGTGATCAGAGGGGAGGTGGGGGGGGGATAATGGAGGAAAGGGGGGAAGGGTTTTCAAGAACGACTATAAAGGACACATGGTCAAAACCAAGGAGGAGTGACATGGGAGGAAGGTGGGGGTGGCTGGGTTTGGGGGGAGTGGTGGGTAAATGCAGACAGCTGTACTGGAACAACAATAAAATAATTTAAAAACATGATTACTAACAAGAAAGACAATTTTTTAAAAATTAAATTGTTGTCATTGAGAATAAGGGAACAGACTATGTAAACATAAATTCTGGATTCCGTATGAATCATGGAACTGCTTTTGGTTTCCCGTGTGACCTCAGCAAGCTGCAGGAAATGTCAGAGGAAATGTGAAAATGCCACAGCACACATTTAAACTCAATATGAAGGCGTGTCAGGGATCTCTGTTGTGATTCAGTTGTTCTGTATCCTGACTGTGTTGACAAATACACGGACCTACAGGGGCGATAAAACCGTGTGAAACTAAATATACACACAAATGAGTACATGGAAATTACTGAAGTATGAATGAGATGACTGGATTGTGTGCATGTCAGTTTCCTCATTGTGACATTTTATTATAGTTTTGCAAGATGTAGCTGTTAGGAGAAACTAGGTGAAGGATGTATTTCTATTATTTTTTACAAATTGCATTTTAATCTATAATTGTCTCCAAATAAAAGGTTTAATTTTAAACATCACATTTACACATACCTGTAAATTATATGAAGTTACGTTTTTATAGAAAGTTGTTCTGTAAGAAATAACTCCAGATGTATGAATACTTATATATTAAAACACTTTATCAGAAGTTTATCCCAATATTGGCACAGCCTACAAAATGCTCTGAATAGCTCCAGTAACAATTTCATGAACAGAAAGATCTTTCTTGAAATTAAAAGTATCGACAATCATTTGTGACCTTGGTAGCCAAAAGCAACTGATGTCACTTTTAACTCTATCATTAAAAATGAAATCACTAATTGTATAAATTTTGATGACCTAAGAAATTAATTTGCAGAAAAGGAAGCCAGAAATAGTGTGTGATCAATCAAGATGTCACAATAATCTGTATTATTATTTATTGTAGTACATATAATTATACCAAAATACTAGCTTTTGAAATACACTTTTGTTATTACTCATCTGTCGCTATTACCTCAGCAAGTTTTATAAGTAATAACATACTTTAAAGGAAGATATTTATATATTATTATCTTTAACAATGTGTTTTTTTCCTGAGTTCTGAACAGAAAGGCCCAAACTTTCCATTTGCAGGTGGCCTCATAAGTTATGTAAGTCCTGGGCTAGGGAGTTTGATGCATATTTTTGTAGAATTGAGCTTGGAATAAAATTTTGAAATGACATCAGAAATTGCATCTAATAACTAATCTCAGAAGTCAGCTTTTTCTTTACCTCACAGGTAAAGAAAAACCCTCCAGGCTGTTTGCCAAGCTATTATTTTGCCCATTTTATTTTATGTTTTTAAGTCTTTTTTTCAAAAGCCAACAAGATTTATTCATCACCAACCTTGGCATTTGAATTTGAATGTACCTTACTCTGAGAGAGGGTATCAAGGAAGTCCTTCCCACTTACCAGACCAGTATTTCATAATATGTTTACTTTTCCATTTAAGAAATATAGGATTCACGACTACTACAATAATATGTCGATTTGGATTTAAAAAATTGAAACCTCATCGTTTTGATCAAAATTCCTATACTTCCGTCTCCTTGGGTTCACACCCATCTCAGCTAACAAATGCATTTCTAGAGGACAGCCAGATTTCCTAGGAACTTTCAATGAGCCTAACAGCATTCATCCTGGGCATTTTTATGTGACTCTCACCCCATTGTCCAAAAAGTAATTGTAGCTCTAAAAACAACAAACCTGAAACAGAGTAGGAAGGCGCATCTTCACCACGCACTACTTCTATGCCTTAGTGCCAGGCAGGCCTCGGAAAGCATCAGGTACCTGTGTAAACGCTGCTGCCCCATTGGCTCAGGCTCCTTTCTTCTCTTCCGCTGCAGAATGACTCCTGGGGGAAGCAGTACTCCTACGCACTCTTCAAAGCCATGAGCCACATGCTGTGCATCGGGTACGGAGCCCAGGCCCCGGTGAGCATGTCCGACCTCTGGATCACCATGCTGAGCATGATCGTCGGGGCCACCTGCTACGCCATGTTCGTGGGCCACGCCACGGCTCTCATCCAGTCTCTGGACTCCTCCAGGCGGCAGTACCAAGAGAAGGTAATTGCTTTTGTCTCTAGTATCTTCCACCAGCTATTTTGCATATGGAACACTAACCGTGTTCAAGCTACCTAACCTATCGCCTCTATCAAAAAACGTAACGAGAGCAAATGTTTAAAGCAGGAAAACACAATCTGTTTGGATATTTTGAGGTTTCTTCAAGCTGGCTCCTCATAGCTTTTCTTTGTTTCCAATTACTTTTGTGAGTAATAATTGTTTTAAAAACTCTGAATTTGCATTCACGGGAAAAAACAGTCATATGTTTCAGAATGCACGAAGCTGGTTTACACGATTCACGTTCTACCGTATTTCCTTAGTTAGCACTAGATCAAGCCTCCTGGAGCGCACGTGGGAATGTCAGCTGAGGAAATGGGGACAGCCACCCATCGCCTGGGCCCCCGCCCGTCGAGATCATAATTTATATTCTAATCTGTGTGCTCAGCAGAGCCTACGGCGCCCTTGCGTCTACTGTACGTCACAACGGCCCCCAGTCTTCCAGTTGCATATTAACAGCTGCTACCGTGCAGTCTCACGCACCATCTTTTAACTGAAATGATTCCTGCTCGAGACTTCTCAAAAAAGAGAGTAAAAGCAGATGTATCAATGATTTATTCATGTATTTTTTTCCATATGCTCCATGACTTTGGCTGAGGCTAGGCCTCCGGCCATCACACAGCACCCGTGTTCCTGACCGAATGTGGGTGACTTTCTGACTTCCTTCCTTTCTGAAGGAAGAACGAAATAATTTACTATCCAGGGCCCTGTTGAACCTGACGGGGTAGGTAGTATACACCTTGCCAAAGAGCAGGTTGAAAGGAAGAGTTCAGGTGGTTCCAGAACATTTCCCCTGGCGAGGGACCGCAGCCTAGACTTGCCTTTGCTTACAGAACAGCCAGAGATGGTTTTGGTTTCGTCTACAGAGGTGCCCAGCACTGTAATGACACGGTAGGAGAGAGGGAGCCTACATACTTCATTTCCCTCGAAGGTACTTACTTATACGGCTGCCACTATTACAGCAGCAAGTGGGTATTTTTTAAACATTTATTTATTTGTTTGTTTGTTTGTTTATCTATTTATATTGTTGTTCAATTATAGTTGTTCCCATTTTTCCCCATTACTCTCCCCTGCCCTGTGTACCCCCCCATCCACATTCAATCGCTTCCCCTGGCCCCCGCTGTTGCCTTTGTCCATGGGTCTTTCATACCTGTTCCTTGACTTGACCCTTCTCCTTTCTTTCCCCCATTACCCCCCTCCCCACTCCCCGCTAGTCGCTGTCAGTTTGTTCTTTATTTCCAAGTCTCTGGTTCTATTTTTGCTCGCTTATTTGTTTTGTTGATTAGGTTCCTCTTGTAGATGAGATCATACGGTATTTGTCTTTCACCGCCTGGCTTATTTCACTTAGCATAATGCTCTCCAGCTCCATCCTCACTGTTGCAAAGGGTATAAGCTCCTTCTTTCTTTCAGCTGCATAGAATTCCATTGTGTAAATGTACCTCAGTTTTTTGATCCATTCATTTCCTGATGGGCACTTAGGCTGTTTCCAGCACTTGGCTATTGTAAATTGTGCTGGTATGAACATTGGGGTGCATAGGTTCTTCTGAATCGGTGTTTCAGGATTTTTAGGATATAATCCCAGCAGTGGAATTGCTGGGGCAAATGGCAGTTCCATTTTTAATTTTCTGAGGAAATTTATATTGTTTTCCACAGTGGCTGCACCAGTCTGCATTCCCACCAACAGTGCACTAGGGTCCCCTTTTCTCCACACCCTTGCCAGCACTTGGTGTTTGTTAATTTGTTAATGACAGCCATTCAGACCGGTGTAAAGTGGCTTCTCATTGTGGTTTTAATTTGCATCTCTCTGATGGCTAGTGATGCTGAGCATCCATTCACATGTTTCTGGACCCTCTGTATGTCCTCCTTGGGGAAGTGTCTGTTCAGGTCTTTTGCCCATTTTTTAATTGGATTCTTTGTCTCCCTGGAGTGGAGTCATGTGTGTCCTTTATATATTTTGGAGAACAAACCCTTGTCTGAGGGATCATTGGCAAATATATTTTCCCATACCATTCGTTCTCTTTTCATTTTGCTGATGTTTTCTTTAGCCATGCAGAAGCTTTTTATTTTGATGAAGTCCCATTTGTTTATCGTTTCCTTTGTGTCCCTTGCTCTAGGGGACATATCGGTGAAAATATTGCTGCATGGAATGTCTGAGATTTTCCTGCCTGTGTTCTCTTTTAGGACTAGTACGGTGTCATGACTTATATTTGTCTTTTATCCATCTTGAGTTTATTTTTGTGTATGCTGGAAGTTGGTGGTTTCATTTTTTTTTGCATGTAGCTATATTTTATTGCCGAAGTGATGAAATAATGAACCATCAGAATTGTTTCAAGGTTCATTTTAAAATAAAGCCTCCATTTCAATTGTAAAGAACAAAGCCCATAGTGAAGAAGAAGAGAATTGATACAATGCTGATTTGTATCTCAAAGCATTTGGGCTAAACTTATGGGTATTTAATATAAAACTACAACACAGTGTGTGTTTCTATTAAACTGTTCCCTTTTAGTTGATATTTCTTTTCATAAAAATGCTCTTTTCTGACCTCCTTTTTGTCCACATATTTTCTTAAAAAGAAACCAGTCTCCAATTTCCAGGATTGTATTTATTAACATTGTATCATTTATACAATGACTTACCATTTCTGTGTTTTTAGGTCTACTCTATAAACCAAGCTTAACTTGGAAACCCAATTTATTCACTGATATAGTCATGGGTATTTATTTTTAAAAGCTGTTGCAATGTTTACCATAATCTAAGTCATCATGTTTTGTTTTTTTTGTTAAATTTATTGCGGTGACATTGGTTAATAAGGTGGTGCAGGTTTCAAGTGTGCGATTTGATGATACATGATCTGCATGTTGCATCCTATGCCCACCACCCAGACTCAAATCTCCTCACTGTCACCATGTATTTGACCCCTTTTACCTGTTAACTTCTTGATCTTAGGAGTGCTTCATAGAGGACAAGCATACTGGGGGTGAGATTTCTGGGTCATAGCAGAATTCTAAGTTGACCTTGGTGAGGAATCTCTTATCGTGTAGTTAACATTTGTCATTAGGTGTTTGGAACCATCTGCCATGGAGGCCTGATAAATTAATATGGCATTGTTTTCATTTCCATATACCCCTTAGCAACATATTTTTTATGTGAAAGAAGCAAGATCTAACTAATGCATGTTATAGTAGTCATTCAGGATGCACCGGTATTCAGCCCACCTAGTGGTGAGTTCTGGCTGCAGAATTCTCTCCTAGGTATAGCATTCTGCTGTTCCTCCAGCACTCATATCGTTTGGCGCAAGGCCTTCCTCCCTCTGCCCACCTCTCGGCCCTCGGCTGCTTCCTCCACCGAAGCAGTGACAGCCAGCATCTCATTGATCTCCAGTTCTTGGCAGGAGTCACACCTCAGTGTCCACAGGCCATCTGTGTGATCTCGATGGCACTCAGACCCCAGGCTAATGTGTCCCAACAATGCGAAAGCATTTCAAAGACCCCTAAGTGGTTTTCTTGAAGCTCTCTCCACAGGTCAAGTGTTTGAAGGTGACCGTCCCACACCCCGACCCCTAAAGGACTTGGGAAAGGGACTCGCAGCAAGAGCAATCAGTTTCTGCTAAGAAATCTGCTCGCGGGCCCTGCCACAAAAATTCTCACTCTGACCTCTGACCTCTGACCTCTGTGGAGCTTTGATGAGACTGAACCCTCCCAGAATCTTGATTCTCGGCTCACCATTTACAGCTGTGAACCCACGTGTGCGCAAACCCCTTATACAGACCCTCAGCTGAGCACCTCAGCGAACTCGAGAAAGAAAACGTTCCAATCTTGCAGCCTTTACACATTTCTTTATCTTGACTTTGTGCAGATAATGCTAACAAGTCAGATATATACACACATGTCTGTATGACTTACTGTGTATGTACACACGTGTGTGTGTGTGTGTGTGTGTGTGTGTGTATGTAACTGCTTGGGCAGTGATTCTCATCCTGAGGTGAAATCACTCTTGACCAGCCGATGTCTTCACACTACTGCATCTTAATCATCTTAGCTCTTACACCCAGACACCTCTGGGAAGCCTACTATTATTTTGAGACCTGTCATTCTCTTTCCTGTCAAATAATGACAGAAATAGCAGCTTTTAGGTGTGTAATTTTCCCACTGTAATAAGCAAGGATTTTAACACAAGACATTAGGAATTTAGAGGAAGAGATTTTCAACTCACCTTGGTAGACTCGAGGTACATGGGAGAGTTTTAATGTGAACTTTGAGTATGACCACAGAATCACTCTGATTAGATGGGGGAACCTATCAAATTGAAACACCTTTATACTCTGAATAGCTTCCTGTACCCAGGAAGTGAGTGTACACATCCAAGGCAGGTGCAGGAATTTGTCGTTTAAAAGCCTGTGCTTTGCGCCCTGGCTGATATGGCTCAGTGGATTGAGCGCGGGCCTGCGAACCAAAGGGTCATGGTTCGGTTCCCAATCAGGGCACGTGCCTGGGTTGCAGGCCAGGTCCCCAGTGGGGGGCATGCAAGAGGCAACCACACATGGATGTTTCTCTCCCTCTCTCTCCTTCCCTTCCCCTCGCTCTAAAAATAAATAAATAAACTTTAAAAAATAAAAAATAAAAGCCTGTGCTTTGCAATGGTAAGGACACACGAGGGCAGCCACTGCTACTCTGGGCTTCAACTGCTGATTATGTCCTATAAAATTTTTAAATTAGTCTCAACTTAACAATGATAAAAACTAAAGTGTGACATTTACCCCGAAGGACAAAATGATAAAACTTTGTCCGTCTCTGTGAAAGCTTATATGATGCCCATCAGAGGCCCTTTGGAAGGAGAAGGTACCATTTCACGTGAGTCGTCTCCCCACCATCCAAGTGAGTTATGTGTAATCGTGTATGAAGCCATATTGAATTATGCGGCTTTATGTCATCATGCCGAAACTGTAATATCCTAAATCCCATCAGTTCAGGCAAACGTTTTCTCCCGGTTTAAATGACTAATCCACACGTGCTGAGCCTCCCCTTGTAAATGAATGGATAGCGTCAGGACTATCACATTCATTTCTTATTCCAAAGAAATTGCTTCTCCCTTTTGAGCCAGTCTAATCTTCTAAATTCGACTACGCGAGTGGTCTTGCCAGAGACAAAGGGCTGGCACCGAGCCCCGCTCCCCTTCCCAGTCCACTCAAATCCCATTTGCAATAAAGCGCGTTTCAGGTCATTGAAAATCAAGTGACTGTGCGTCAGATACGTGGTTCCTGGTAGCGTGCCCTTCCGGAAGAATCGGGGTGGTGGAGGAAGAGTGTCAGATTGACATTTGCACTCTCTCGTTTCCAGCCAGACAGTTACTGTTCTCTCAGCTAATCAGATGCTCTGGCCCTGCACACCCTTCAGCCTACCCCCTTACCTACTGTTCCCCCTTTCAGTGTTTACATAGGTTCTGCCACTGGACTAAAGGGGTCTGTTTGCCTGCCCACATCAAGGCCCAATTAAGATGCAAACAGGAATTTGAAGGCAAGAAGCAAGGGTTTATCAGTTGAGGAAGTAGCTCATCCCCCCAGGGCACAGGTGAACTAGTGCTCAAAGACCTGGCTCTCAGATGGCTTCCAGGGGATTAGTGATGCAAGGGAAATCATCAATTATGGTGACTTAGGGAGTTAAGGTCATGGTCAGGGTCATGGTCAGGGTCTTGGTTCCTCTTGATGGGTTGCTTCCGGGGGAGAGGTAGCTGATCATTGCACCTGGCCCTGACCTCAGCCGTGGCCTTGCTTCCTGGGGTTTCCCTCTCTCTGGGCCTGGAGCTGAGACACAGCTGAGGCCTGGATGTCATTTCTAGGTTGACTGAAACTCTATCTCTGTGGTCAACAGACCGAAGGCTCTGTCCCAAGGTAATTTGACACCAGCCAAAACCTCAGTGTCCTGAGGGCTGAATGATGAAGGGAGTGGCCTTGTGACGGGGAGGAGGCCGGGAGTCAGGGTGCTGGGGGAGGCCAGTTTCAGTCCAAAGGAAAGAGAGGAGAAAAGGTCACACTGAAGACATGAGTTTTCTGTGTGGTTCCAGTTTTGCCCTTCTCTTTGGAAGGCTGTGACATCTTCCCTGGTCACTCCAGCCTGCAGGGATCTGTTCGTTGTGTCTATTCCATCTGTCCAGGGGGAGCACAAGCTCCATGATGGGGAGATCCCTGTCTATGCTGACGTGTACTTCAGCCCCACGCAGAATAACCTTGGTACCGGGATGCTGAGGACGCAGCGGTACTCAGATGGGACGATGAGGAGTGAGAGTGTTTACAGGCTCCAGCCTTTGTTCTGACAAGCAAAAAGAGGAGCTCATCATTTGAACTTTTCTGAATGCTGCCACCTGAGTATACATGAAAGCATCTTTTTAAAATATATGCTATGTTGTTCATTTATTTGCAGATAAGCGTATTGTAAACACGTTGCCTCAGGTTCTGTAGAAATTGGTGGCGTGTGTGTGTGTGTGTGTGTGTGTGTGTGTAGCTTCAACACAGATCACTTTTTAGAAACTGAATTTTCAATATGCTTTCCCCTCTGGAACCCTGGCCTCGATTTCCCTATAAGTGTCTGTGATTAGGGTTTAAGCGATCCCTTAGCTGCTGGGTTGATCAGAAGTGTGTTCTGGTGGCAGATTGATGGAACCCCGTGTTCAGCAGGATGGATGGAAGAGGTAGTTGCTGCTGTCATATAATTGAGTCTTTTATTTAAAAACAACAACAACAACAACAAAAACTCTGTGACCAGAGTAACGGCAGAGCAAAGAGAAACATCTGGAGGCTTGGCCACGATGGTTTATAAGTAATTCATTATTCAGCTTAAAGTAATAAAGAAAAACAGTTACTTCCTGTTTTGCAAACTTTATTATATCATGACATTTAGACAGGTGACCTGCTAATCTGGTTTATTGCCTTTGCAGACTATCATAGTATTTACCTTCAGAGAGCAAGGAGACTTGGATGTTATACTGACCTTAACCATGGAAGATCACAGCAGTCCAGTGCCTAAGTGAAAAATAGTTTGATTCCCTCATTTTCATTAGCAACATTCTTAGGGGGGGAGACATAGCTCTAAATCCCGGTGCACTCAGCAAAATGCTTCACTTGTTTTCCTTTCTTTTTCGTAAAAGCTTTCTTCCTTCCTTTACAAATGAGGGTGCCATGAGCACACACCCCAACATTCCTTAGTGAGCTGGAAAGATTGCCCACTCTACACCTATCCCATTTCTTCCTCGGAGCTGAATGTGTTGCGCTCTGGTGTGTCAGAGTGCTGGCTAGTGCCACCAGACGCTCTCAGGCCAGGACGCCCTAGGACAGGGACTGTCTGGGACTTTCTCCCAGGAAAACCGCCGCGCGGTAGATGGCCCTTGGGCTTGCGTCACATGACGACTTGCCCTGCTCCGGAATCAGGCTCCTGGCAGAGAGATGACACTTGGCACTCTCGGCTGGGAAGTAATGTTTTACTTTAAATAAGCACTGTTATAAAGAGAGGCACAGGAAAGGGAGGGTGTCTGAGGCTGTGAATTTTAACTAAGGAGAAACACAGAATTTTGCTAATTGTACATATTTTATGCCCCTGGTTTTCTGCCTTTGTATTTTAATATCTCCCACCGGGAGACATGGTGTCCCCTTTTACTCAGCAGTGCTCTCTGTACAGTCTGTACGTTGAGACTTCCTGCGTCTTTATTGTAGGTGTTCATGGTTTCGGGTGTGTGCAAAGTGCTAAAGATTTGTCCTCACCGGTCCTCCATTTAGTGCTTGACAGCTGACATTGTTTGTCTGTTGCCCATCTGGCAGCCTCTTTAGTGGCTGTAAACTAGAGCTGCATTTCCCACTATTTTATGTATTGATAAACGTATAGCTCTGATTTTTTAGAAATGTTCGAGTTTTCACTTGAACGTACTCCATGAAGTTCTCTTTCCGCTGTGTTTGCTGTGTCCCCTTTACGCCCCCTGTATCATGAGACGTGGACACACAGCGAAGCACAGTCAGAGGGCAGAGCTGGCCCCGAGGGATCTACCGCCTGAGAAGGACCCACAGGAATCCCTGCAGATCACTTGCATTTGTGTAGTCAGATCACGGGGATCCATTTGCGACGGGCCTTGCAGATCATGGAGGAAACCCGCAGGCAGAGTAGTCACCATGTGAGAAATGGCCCAGAAACGAGTCCTAATTCTGAGAAGATTCCCGGCAGATGGAAATAAATGTGCACAAGGGCAGCCCAGAGGCCGATATGCATGGGGAACACGGAATGGCCTGTTTGAATGAAGCAAAAATCTACCCTGCTGGGGAAAGCATGAAATGAGATTGGGCTATGGCCCACCTAAGGGTAGGTGGGGATGCTGAAGTGATGAGATTATAGTTAGGAAAAGGATGACCCCCCCCTTGCAAAGATGTAGCAAAGCTATGTAGTAATTGAAGCTGTCTTTTCAGAAAATAAATCACAGCAGTGTGTGACATAGGATGGATCCCTAACTTAGATTGTAAGATTCCAAGATCAAACAGATCACTTCATAAATGCTTACCGATGGAAGCATTAATACAAACAGGAACAGGAACTTCGGCCTTCTAAGGAGATAGGGACACTCTTGATTAATGAAACCACTGGAAATGACATTCTTCTCTAAGGACGAGGGATCCAAATAGTCTTAGGAGATGAGATTTCATGTGATCTGAGTCTCAAATAATCCACGTTTTATGCATTTAATGCACATGGACTGACGGTGCCCGGCCTGGTCCCAGATGCTCTGCACGCGGTGTGAGCGAGCAGGCACGCTCCCTTCTTCCCTCGTGCAGCTCTCTGTGGGCCCGGGGGGGGGGGGGGGGGCACAGGAAGGGCGGGGCATGACACCCAATAACAGCACTCACAGGAAGCAACGAATGATTACAAACTGGTGAAGTGTCATGAAAGGGAGAGTGAAGGCTTGATAAGGGTTTTTAAGGCTTTGACTTTATGATGGGATGCATTGGGGTGGGGGAGAAGAAAAACGATCTTTAAAGAGAGGTATGAACAGTGAGTGGAAGTAAGACAGTGAAGCGAGTGGTGCAGGAAGGAGCTCCCAGGGGAGGGAGGGTAGGGGGACACTGGCCAGGATCCCAGAACAGAAGGCGAGTGTGACGAGAGCAGAGAGGAACACGGAGTGACTCTGGATGGGGCCGGAGAGGTTGACATGTGTCCCATTAGGTGCAGCCTCGTAGGTCTAGTTGAGCATCTGCATTTTAGCCAAAACGCTGTGACATTCTAGTGAGGGTCTGAAGTGGAAGAGTACTGTGATTCCACTTGCATTTTTTGAGTGTTCAGCAGCGTCTCCAACAGTTAGAGGACAGCAGCAACAGCCCGGTGGGCCCGGCATGAGGCAAGTGGGCTGGCGCTCACTTGCAAAGATCTGGGTAGGATTTCAATGTTAGCAAGTGGAACTATTAAACAGGGTGGATGTATGAAACAGGCCATCCCAGGTGGAATAACTGCTACTTAGGGCAAATGCTGAGCGGTTGAAGAAAGAGATTTAACAATTCGGTTGCTTAAAGAACGAGGTGATGGCACAAATAAACTGTGTACGATAGAGGCCAGGTCACTGGTGCGGCGCTGCTCCTGGGGGTATTTTCAAAACAGGCACTCCCAAGGGTACTCCCTCCACTACCCCCTAGGCCAGTGCTCCCCCAGTTTTCATAGGTATCCGTCACCTGGGGAGCTTGCTCAGATGGATGCAGAGTTTCTGGCTCATGAGTTCTGGGGGTGGGCTGAGGATTTGCATTTCCAAGGTCTCAGGTGCTGCTGCTGCTGCTGCTGGTCTGGAGACCACCTGTTGGGAGCCCCTGTCCCAGAGTGCCGGTTCCTGTGTCCCCATTGGAAGCTGTGCCTGTTTGAAGAACCCTCTTGTAGCTCATGACAAGAGGGAGGGACTGGGGGAGATACACATGTCACCCTACTCACATTTCATTGAGAACTGAATCCATGTTGCTACTCAAAGAGGCTGGTGAATTTAGTCTAACTGGGCAGCTCTAAGCCCAGGTAACTGCACACAAAGGGAAGAGGCAGGGAACGGGTTCCGGTGGAAAAACCTGCCAGAGATGGTAGAGCAAAATGGAGGAGGCAGAAGAATACTTGGGGTTTTCTAAGAAGCTGATACACTTCGGATGGGTCACGGAGCACTTGAAAAAGCAGCAGACAGAGGAGCCAAAGCCATGTGTGTTGGCTTGCATAAGCAGCGGAGAGCCGCTGGGGCTTTGCATTAAAGCCTGACCGGGTGAAAAGGTAGCTGCTGGGTAGTGGGAAGATGCAGAGAGCGAGAGGTGATGGGAGAATGAAGTGGAGGGGAATGTCTGTCCCCCGCTAAGCTGCCTGTTAGAAAACCTGGACTGCGTTATTGAGCGTGTGTCTTATGCAGTGTCTCATCTACCACGGGTAATGAGGTGTCTTTAAGTAAATACTGGCGAAGTCAGACTTTCTTCCCCTCTGGAGAAGGTATGAAATGAGGTAACTCAGGAATTTTTAACTGAGTAAGTTGATAGTGTGAACTTGAAATACAACTTAGATTGAGCGCGGGCTGCGAACCAAAGTGTCGCAGGTTCGATTCCCAGCCAGGGTACATGCCTGGGTTGCAGGCCATGACCCCCAGCAACCGCACATTGATGTCTCTCTCTTTCTATCTCCCTCTGTTCCCTCTCTAAAAATAAATAAATATAATCTTTAAAAAAATACAACTTAGAAACTTTCGATATACCACTGAAGTATAAACCATTTAAAATTTTATTTCATTGTTCCATTACAATTGACATTCAGTGTGATTTGGTGTTGGTTTCGGGTGTGCAGCGCAGGGGTAGACAATGCTGTGCTTCACGAAGTGTCCCCGTGTGAGCATCTCCTTTTCCACCCCCTCCCCCAGCCCCGGCCCCTGTGATGGCCATCGGTTTATGGTCTGTATCTGTGAGCCTGTTTCCGTTTGGTGTGTTCATTTATATTGCTACTTCGATTCCAGGTACAAGTGAAACCATAAGGTATTTGTCTTTCTCCAAGGCAAAATATTTTCAGCTCTTTATTCTGACTGTACCAATACTTTACTTAAAGGGTAAACGCATATATTCAGAGGATAATATAAGATAGATGATTACATTCTACTTCACCGCTTAAGCTTTGCCAAAGTGAAATTACATTAGATTAGTGTATTCGTTTTAAAAGACGTCTTGCTGTCCTCCTACTTTACCAAGTTGTTAAAGTTAATGAACTAAAAATGTGGAAGTTATTTAAGCAATTAGGGAAAAGCCGGTATTAAAATACTTAAGGTTAGCATATTTAATGAAAAAAAATGATCTTTAGCTTCAGTAGTATAGTTTTATTAACTGCTGTTTAGAGAATATCCAAGATGTTTATTGAGTGAAGCAAATAGATTATTTTAACATTTTCCCCAATAAAAATATAAAATACTGCCTTCGCTTTAATGGTATGATTTTTTTTCTTTCTGTTCCCAGGAGTGGGCTGACCGTGAGAGCACTGAATTATTTTTTTAGTTGACAGGAATATCTCACTCACATGGCGTTCAGATTTCTAGTAATCATGTCTTCCCCAATTAAGCTTCACCCTGAATTTAGTGGAGAAGCAGTATGTTAGAAGCACGGGCATAGACAGGAATGAGGCACAGGTATACGCTAGCAAGAGCAGGCACAGGAAAATCATAAAAACCACGTTCCGCAACCAGAAACTTGCCACGTGGCGCAGGCAGCGCAGGACTGCGGCTCCTCCGCCGGGTTCCCCTCTGCTGCTTCAGACGGGGCTGTGGTGGGAGGACTCCCGTCCCGCAACTGGGCCCCACCACATTTTGATCTGTCCAATGTATTTTACTACCAGGAGAGTCCCTTCGGTTTTGGTGACACCTGGCAGGCAGGTTGTAAAGCTGAGCTGGTCCTCCAGCGATGAGAACACTGGGAACCACGTGCTGTGGGTAAGAGGGGAGGGGCCCCCGAGTCACACAGTCTCAGAGCCCAGGAGACTGGGGGAGACTCAGCCCCCAGCGGGGGGAGCCGTGCGCAGGCCAGGGCAGCCGCAGAGAGTGGACTGGAAGGTGGTAGCTGTGGAGTTTTGTTTCCAAGTCGCCCAAACTCACATTTAAAAAAAATTAATTACATTTGCCATTTAATTCCTTCACACATGGCATCCAAGTATTTTAGTACTTCAAAACATACACAGAAATCCTATAAAGCACTGAAAGACAACTACAAAAATGTAAGCGTTACTTAAAATGTCAGGAATATTGACAATGGATGTGAGGAATGGTTCATTTGAAATATAGTTATATTCTTATTTTTAGTTCTCGCATTAGGAATGTCGCTTTTATTTATTTATCATTTCTATTTTTTATTAAATGCTTTGGGATGACATGGGTTAATAACATGATGTAGGTTTCAGGTGCACAATTCTCTCACACATCATCTGTATACTGTATTGTGTGTTCACGACCTCGAGACCCCGTCACCACGTATCCCCTTTTTACCCTCTCCCACTTCTCCCCACCCCCCCTTCCCTCTGGTAATTAATTGTCTGGAAGTGTTCTATTCTGAAACACTGTTCCCTGATTGGATGACTCATGCTCTCCGTCCGGCTTCTTGGCAATAACATTATAGCCTCCTCGTCGTGCAAGCTACAGGAAGTTGTGTGCTGGAGAAATCACAAAATTTAAGAATTTCAATTTATGAATCAATTCTTTCCTCTTTCCATAAATGATTCAGATGACTGTAGTCCAAATTTCAAAAAAAATTAGTAAAGTATTCTTTATGAGTCACAGTGATCATCCCTTCTATTAGCAATCTGAAAAATCTAGCATAAAGAATACTCTATATTTTATTAAAATATTGTGAAATATCATCCCTTTCTTTCATCTGTTTTAGATTTGAATAATCAGAAGCTGGATCTACATTATTCTGAGGGATCATTACAGAGAAACAGTAGTTTGATAATGAGCATCCGTGGCTGTAAGCAGTATGGAAGACATATGCAAGGATGTATCTGCATTTTAAGTGGTCAGATTAGCCTCCAGATAATTAATGCTACATAGATAACATAAATATAAACACTCTCTTAGCTTAAAAGCTGATGGCTAAATTTTGTTGATGTTTCCACTACTGGGAAGAGAGAAGATTTTTCTGTTTAGGTTTCCTTATTATGAAGTTACTTTCCATTCACATTTTCAAAATAAGAGGCCTGAGATCTAGAGAGATTCAATTATATCTCACCTCCATTGATCTAAGTAGCAGCATGGCTGAGATACCAAACGCAGTTCTTGTTTTTCTAGTCAGTGAGGTTCAGAGAGATGCATAGGCAATCAAACAGGATGAAATGTTCAGAAGTACTTGTCAGATCAGCCTGTGCGTTTCCCTTCCAACCTCCAAAACTAGACCGTAACGTCCAAAGAAGATCCCGTTGTGAGCTAAAATTGCTATTCTGAGACTGTTGTATTTGTAGAAACAATATTTTTGAAGAAGGAAGTGATGTTCTGGTCAGACATCAGATGAACAGATTGATTGCATTGTTTATTGGTTGAGTGCCTGTGTTTAATGAACTAGATTGTAAATGGGCATTGTTCCCAAATACGAATAACTTTGCACTTAAAAAACCATTTTGTCAGTGCAGCTTAGGCACTGTTGGCTTTATCAACACTGAATATGCACTTTAGAAAATCAATTTTTACGATTTTTCCTGACAGAGTAAACTATCATTTCACAGATTTTGTATTGTTCTGAAGCTTTGCTTTGGCTATATTTGATATGGACATCATTCGGCTGTCTATGGGAGTTGTTAATATTCTATTACATTTGGCAGTCAAATTTATACACAAACCTTGCATTCATCTGAAAGCAGATGTGCGTGCCCCTGCAAACGTCTTTACGAAAACTAGTCCTGCGAAGAGAGCTAATGAGAACGTGAGTGCGCAGTGTAGACGTTCTGCATGGATTGCCAGAATCCCCAACAGACTTTTGAAGGAATTGTTTTTTCTTATTTACTCACAGCTAGAGAAACTGGGCTATAAATGAATTATACAATTTCAGGACACAGAGCATTTCACTGTTGCAGAGTGTAAATAAATAAGTCAGTTTCATGGATTTTACCAACAGCTTTGTACATATTTCCCAAGTGTATAAATTCAATTTTTTTCCTGGAGTAGAAGTATATGGAAATATTACTTTGGTTGGTATTTTTCTCTTTTATATTTTTATATTAACATGGTGCAGAAATTAAGTGTTTTTGACATTATCTGGATATACCCTTTTGTTGTTTTACATTTTTTAAATTAAATTTATTGGGGTGCCATTGATTAACAAAATGATATTGGTTTCAAGTGTACATTGTTATAATACATAATCTCTATATTGCCTTGTGCGTTTAGCACCCAAAGTCAAATCTCCTTCTGTCTCCATGTATTTGACCCCCTAACCCTTGCCTACTCCCCACCCCACTCCCCTCTGGCAACCACCATGTTGTTGTCAGTGTCTGTGAGTTTCTCTTTGTCTATCTTATTTGTTCATCTGTTGCTTTCAGTTTTATATCCCATATATTAGTGAAATCATATGATTCTTTACCTTCTTGTTGGACTTCTTTTGCTTAGTATGATATTCTCAAGGTCCATCAAGACAAGTAACAGCAAGTGTTGGAGAGGCTGTGGAGAAAAAGGAACCTCATTCACAGTGGGTGGGAATGCAGACTGGTGCGGCCACTAGGGAAAACAGTGTGGAGGGTCCTCAAAAAGTAAGAGTAGAGTTACCATATGACCCAGCAATTTCTCCTCTGGGCATCTACCCCAACACTCAAAAACATTTATCCATGAAGATACATGTACCCTTATGTTTGTGGCAGCACTATTTTCAGTGAGTGGCCAAGACATGGAAGCAACCAATGTGTCCTTGGATGGATGATTCAATACAGAAAATTCTGTACATATATGAAACAGAATACGACCCAGCCATCAGAAAAGATGAAATAATGCCATTTTTGACAACATGGATGGGTCTCAAGAACACCTCATTATTTTAAATGAATAAAAGTTAATAGTTTAATTGGTTCCTCAGGGATTTTAAACCTAATTATAGATTTTGAAATTATGTGCTCATGTTTTAAAATTATAATTGCTTGTTTTTATTTTCAAGAAATTGGATACAAAAAGTTGCAGTAATTTAAAAGAAGAGGCAGGGGCATTAAATACACAAAATGTATTATATCACAGTCATCTGTAAAAAAAATTACCAGAATATTTGAGTGATAATGTTGGCCATGTTTGCACAGCATTGGAGGGGAACCCTAGAATCTCCTGTTTTCTGTAGAAATGTAGCTGAAATTCTCATATCATAGATTGGGTTCTGCAAGGTCAGAGAATTTCTCTGAGATTTTTCAGAAAAATATTAAATTATCTTCAAAATCATAAGGTTTTATGGAAATATAGTTTATTAACAGGCTATACGCTTCATTTCTGTGCTTGCTAATTTTATACTTATTAAGACTCATATAAATTAATTTTAAGAAGTTATATAAGACATCTAGCTTTGTTCCTTTGAGAAGAGCCTTGTGAGGTAACAACTCTCTTCTCATGGAAAACATGGTCTGATTCAGCGGAGCTGAAGAGAGCTGCTAATAATTGCCATGCTTGCGGCACACTTATCTTCGCTGTGCTGTGTTCTTTGGGAAAGGAAATAACATTTTGTAATTTTCAGTTTTTGAAAAAGTAAGGGAATTAACCTCATTTTGAACAAAGGGCAGGATGCCTTAATCTCTTAGTCCTAGGAAGTTTCCCGTGATGCAAGGGACAAAAAAATAACTCCTTAAGATCCTCTGACATCAAAATGTAATATTACTGCATCTATAGTATCTACAAGGAGGTGCAGGTCTAACAAGAATACTTAATGAGCAAGGAATTCCTGGGTGTGTTCCCAGGTGTCAGGATCATGAAATCTTAGGTCCTTTAGTTCTTCCTATTTTTTTGGTGGTAAAATATACATAACATAAAATTTATTATTTCGGCCCTGGCCAGGTAGCCCAAGGATACAGGTGGTCAGGGTACATACAAGAATCAACTAATGAATGCATAAATAAGTGGAAAAACAAAATTGATGTCTCTCTCTCTGTCAAATCAATAAATTAAAAATTATCATTTCAACTATACTTTGTACACCTATTATAAACATTAAAAAACCCATAAGGCAGCAATTAGAACATTAATATCCTGAGACCAATCACACCAATATAACTTAAATTCTTTAAGAATGTCTTAGCATGCACTAACTGTCCATAATATACAGGGTGGGGCAAAAGTATGCTTGCAGTTGCTCATATAGACAAACCCAAATTAATAAATAATAATATAAGAATAAACTGTGTTTTCTGGGCTTACAACTGCAAGCCTACTTTTGCCCACTTCTGTATACAGAAAACCAGGAATTCACAAACTTCAAGTTCTTCAAGTTCTTGCATGTTCACTTAATATAAAACTATTTCTATATTTTTAAATATTTTATTGTCATAAAAACACATGAGATCAACTTTCTTAAGTTTTTGAGTATACAGTACATTCTCACTGACTGGAGTTGCAATGTTGTACAGAGATCTCTAGGCTGATGCATCTTGCTTGACTGAAACGAGTCAACTGGTACCTCCTCTTTTCCCCCTCCCTTCAGCCCTGGCAATTACCACTCTGTTCTTTGATTCTCTGAACTGGGCTATTTAAGGCACCTCATATATCTGGAATCCTACAGTATCTTTCCCTTGTGACTGGCTTCTTTCACTTAAAGTAATGCTCTAAAGGTTTATCCATGTTCTTGCATATTGCAAAACTTCCTTCCTTTTTAAGGATGAATAGTATTCCATCATACATACATCATATATATATGATGTATATATATCCAAAATTTTTTATCTGTTCATCTGTTGGTGGAGATTTAGGTTGTTTCCACATACTGGCTATTGTGAATAGTGCTGCAATAATATAGGAGTGCCAATGTCCCTGTAAGATCTTGATTTCAACTCCTTTGGATAAATACCCAGATTTGGGGTAATGTACTACTTCTATTTTATTTTATTTTATTTTATTTTATTTTTAGCATAAACAATATTTATTTATTTTTAAATTTAAATTGTTTTATTGCTGTTCAGTTACAGTTGCCTGTATTTTCTCCCCACCCCTCCCGCCCACCCCTTCCAAACCCACCTCCTTCCCTTGCTTCCACCCTCCCCCTTGGTTTTGTCCATGCAAAGTGAAACAAGCCAGACAGTGAGAACAAATACCATATGATCTCACCTTTAACTGGGACATAATCAACAAAACAAACAAGCAAGCAGAATATAACCCGAGTCATTGAAATTAAGACCAACCTAACAATAGCCAGAGGGGAGCAGGGAAGGGACAGCAGGAAGAAGGGTTTTTAGGAACTACGATAAAGTACTTCCATTTTAAATTTTGGGGGGAGCTTCCATACTGTTTTCCACAGTAGCTGCACCATTTTGCATCTCCACCAACAGAGCACAGGGTTCCCATTTATCTACATCCTTGCCAACACTTGTGTCCTTTTTTCTAAGTTTTTCTTTTCTTTGCTCTTCTTTTCTTTCTCTTTTTCTTTTTTCTTTTGATATGGCCATCCTAACAGTTGTGAGGTGGTATCTCATTCAGGTTTTAATTTGAATTTCCCAGATGATTAGGGATGTTGAACATTTTCTCATATCTGGTGTCCATTTGTATTTTTTCTTTGGAGAAATGTTTATTTAGGTCTTTAGCCCATATTATGTATAAATCCTTTTTTTTGTACTTTGACATTTGTTTGTTGTTTGACTCCTGAGTTGTAGAATTCCTTGTAAACCTATCTCACTTCATTTTAATTGCAGTGTGCAACTATCACCACTCTCCATTTTCATACTTTTTTAAAGATTTTATTTATTTATTTTTTAGAGAGGGAAGAGAGGGAGAAAGAGAGAGAGAGAAATATCAATGTGCGGTTGTTGGGGCCCATGGCCTGCGGCCCAGGCATGTGCCCTGACTGGGAATCGAACCTGCGACACTTTGGTTCGCAGCCCGTGCTCAATCCACTGAGCTACACCAGCCAGTCATACTTTTTTATTAGCCCAAACAGAAGCTCTCGGCCCATTAAGTAGTAACTTCCATCCTTCCTACTTGTTCTTACTATTTTACTTTAGATGCAGTTATACTGCTGCTCTCAAATAGTAGCGGGATAAACTGGCAGAAACATCAATAAAAAATGGAGCCTAACACTGTGTTCCAGGGGCCCGGAAGGCGCCACCCCGGCCACCTTGTGTGCCCCCCACCATGGCAGTTGGTGTTGGTGTAAGCTCTGCTCATGGACCCGATGGTCATCGTGATTTCTTATTTACATTTTCCCATCGAGAAGGCCAGTAAAAATGCAGGATCTTTCATAAGACACTCATGGTGGTCAAGAAGTACCTTATTATTTGGGGTTTAATACAAGGATAAAAGTTCATTTATTCTTGTTACAGCATCATTTCAGCCTTTGCCCGAGCCACTCCCTTTATCCCAAGTGAAAATGTGAGGCTCTTTCGATGAACTCACCTCCAACTCCTGTCTCATCACTTGTTTGAAACAAGCAAATATGGAACAAAGTTTTATTTTTCTCTATTTTCAATAGTTATTTGTTGGCAGTGTTGTTATTTATTATATTAGAAAATGAGTTCAACGGAGATATGAGGGCCATAGTTTAGCAACATCTCGAAATTTAACTTGATTTCAGATAATTCATATTAATAAAACATCAGTGTTTCAAACCTAACTGGAGTTAGTCCTCCTTTTCTCTCAGCCATTTCATGCCTTCCTAATATTTTTGACTATATTGAAAAAAATTTTTGAGGCCAGAAAGGGAGATTTTATATTCTATTTAATACCTAGAACACCAAATAAATATGGCATTGATGCATAGTTTGTACTAACATATTTCTTAAATGAAATGAATAAAAATTAAACAGATTGCTGCATAATTTATCTGTGGCCATTGAGGTTAGTTATGAATTTAGAATCTCTTTCTATTTGAACTTTAGTCAAGTTTGATTTATCTCTTTTCAAATGAGACTCTCTTAAAAACCGAAACTAATTTTTACCTAATATTATTCATATTGTTAAGTCATTTTTCTTTTATTTTACATGTGTTACTTATTTTTTACTTACATTTTAGCAAAATAATGAATGAAAGAAACATACATTTTACTGTTATAGTGAAAATTTTATTTTTAAAAATACTTGAAGCTATTAATTTAACATCTATTAGCTAATAACTTTTAAATTGCTTCGATAAATTTAACTTATGTTTGGAAAAAATTTTCAAATCATAAAATAGAAACATTTTATGTGGTTTAAAAAACACAAAAACTAAAATCATAATGTTTTACTTTCAGAAAAAATATACATCTCAGATACACAGCTTGGAGACCATGTTCAGTGAATACTTTCCTGAACAGTGTTGCAGATTAAGAGGAGAATATCAGAGAAAAGTGCACATGAGAGAAAAAAGGTGAAATGCCAGTGATCCAACGCTGTAGAAAAATTAAGGATGGACGGACAGGCAGACATCAGCTACTGTTAGAGCTCCCCGTGGAGGGAGGGGGACCCGGGGGCGCAGCGGAGGCTGGAGAGCGGGTCCGGGTGCTGCCTGGCTCCAGCCTCATCTTCAGACTCAGGAGGAGACACGTGGTGTTGCTTCAAAACGAAACAGCTCTCCCTTTAGGCACGTTTTCTAACTGTCTCTGTGTGTGGTGTTGTCACGGAAATCGGTGTTCTGGTTTAGTCCACGGTCGAGCTGGCGGGGTTGGCTCGGTCTGTCTGGGCCGCTGTGATGTAACAAGGTGGCTGACAGAGAACAGATGTGAGCTTGTCGCAGGTCCGGAGGCTCGGACACCCAAGATCAAGGCGCACGCTGACTCGGTGTCTTCTCAGGCTTCTGGGTCAGAGGTGGCACTTCCTTACGTGTAGTCTCATGGGGCCAAAGGGGCAAGGGAGCCTCCTTTGGCCACTTTTATAAGGGTATTAATCCATTTATTGATGAGGATTCTGTCCCCTGTGACCCAATCACCTCCCAAAGGCCCCATCTCCTAATACTGTCTATCACCTTGGGGGGTAGGTCTCAACATATGAATTTTAGGCAGACACAGACGTTCAAACCATAGCAAGAGTTGTAAAACTAACCCGAGAATTAATCTTTTTCAAAGTACCGAACGACAGTAAAACACGCGGAGTGGTGAGGCGGCCGTGGCGCCAGGAAGGGGCACCGCGCCGAGAACGCGGAGACCCGGTTTTATCCGTCACCGTTGCCAGCCGGGTGGCATCCGTGTGTCGGGGAACCTGCCGACCCGGCTCTTCCCCTCGTCTGTGAAGTCAGAGGACTGGATCCAATCCTCCCTGGTGCCTCGAGGCTCTGACTGCCTCCTTTGTACTAAATATATGTTAATCTTCCTTGGACACCATAAAAGGCAATTGGAATGTCTTTTGGGTCATCCTTATAAACAATTCATTAATGTGTAGTACTGCGGGGGATACAGGCTAAAGAAATCTTTCGTAGAATTAAAGGACTCCTTTTATTCTGTGGCAATGACTTTCAGGGCATATGCTAATGATTATTTTTAACATTCAATACCATCTTTAAAATGCCCCTCTTGGGGAATTGTCTTCCACTAGTTTTTGGTTTATAGCTACAATACATCCTAGTTTGTTGTGGCATTACCCATTTATAGTAACACCCAAACACACAGCTGCCTGACCCAACCTTCTCAAGTAGGTCAGTGGCAACACAGGAAATAATTAAGCTAAAACCTCCCTGAATCTTAGGGAACAGGTGTCAACATACAGGTACTAGGAGAGGTTGCATTTATTGCCTTCTCTTTTTTTAAAGAATTTTTTAAATATTTTTTAAAGATTTTATGTATTTATTTTTAGAGAGTGAAGGGAAGGAGAAAGAGAGAGAGAAATATCAGTGTGCGGTTGCTGGGGGCCGTGGCCTGCAACCCAGGCTTGTGCCCTGACTGGGAATCGAACCTGCGATGCTTTGGTTTACAGCCCGCGTATAGCCTTCTTAAACACTTAACCATGTCTTTGACTGGTTTTACCAAAAGCCATTAGTTTTGTTCTGGGTTAGTCTGAACAGGCAGTCTGACAAAGGTGGTACAGACTAGGTCGCAGGTGATTGTGTGCAAATAGACCCCTCAATACTTGGAAAGTTACAGTTAAAAAATAGATCAGATCACAAGGAAAGGAGCGAGATAAACAGCAGCGGCAGCAGACAAAGACAAGTTAGTGGAAAGACAACAACCCCGTGCATCTTGGAGCCACTGAAATGAGACATGACGTCAGAAGGAGCCTTACGCAAAAGCGGCATAGAGACGGAGAAACCCAGGCAGCGACTCCTGTACTATGTATAGTAGAGGAAGCCTTATGCATGGTGGTTACCATGAATCATCACAACAACTTAAACTATGCTCAGCATGCTCTAGTGGGAGCGCATTTCACAGCGTGTACGGGATGCTCTGGCCATAGCGCACAGGGTTTGAGAATGATCTCGAATTATGGAGGGCAGAGATCCCCAAGTCTGAGATCTCTGGGGAGACAAAGAAATGTCTTCATGTTCTTTTTTATGTAAAATCTTGACATGTCTCTAGAAATACTTTAATTTTGTACCCTTTTGTATTTGAACTTCCTTCCATGTCTCTCGAGTGGCTTTCTTTGTGCCAGGTCAGGGGACTGGTGCTAGTTAGGTCAGGCAAGTTAGGGAACTAGTATTCAGTTAGCACCGCTCTATGCCATATAGCATTTAATTCGCAAATTAAGTTCCTGCAATCTCTGTTTTAACATTTTGTTAGATGGAGAAATAGAAGATCAAGGGATTCCAGTTTTAAAAATGTATGATTATAAAAACCTTCAAATACCCACAAAAACATATATGGGTACTACTATGTAAACATTTGATTTATATTTTTATTTATTTATAACCTTTCAGTTATCACTTCCTTCTTCAAAAACTTGATGCCAATGTGCAGGAAAGATGTGAAACAATTTATCTATCAATAATTCTCTAATCTGAACTATAATACTGTGCGGGAAATGTGCTCAGTGTTTTCTGAAGCACTGAAAATATTTGCTTTAGTGCAGAAAGAGTTAAAGTGCTGGAATGTTATTTTTAAGGTAAGAAAATTGGGAGTCAGATGTGTTAAGCTTTTTAGTTAAAAGCCTTTACTTTATAGTTGTTTGATGGTCCCAAGTTTGTTTCTTTCCAAGTTTATTTTCATTTTCAGCGGTGTTATTTCTATTTTTTAACTTGATAATATTAAAGAAATATATTTGTTATTAGCCAGATGTGTGAGTGGTTGATTGTTCCACATGAAGTTTTATCTGTTTGAAGAACAAAAGCAGGCTTTGAGGTATACCCCATTAGCAGTAAACTAGGATCAGTGCTCTATTGTTAAAATTATATAATTCTCATACTCTTTTCATGTTTCTCAAGTAAAAATTAGCTGTGAGCCTGTTTGAATTCTACCCAAAGAAAGAAAAATTCTAGGCAGACCAGAGTCTTCTAGCACAGTGTGGTTTGTTGCTGCCGTTTCGTGTTGTTGCAAACCTGAAAACTTGGTCTGACAAAGTGCAGAGCTGGGATCTCTCATTCTTAGAGGCTCTCCGGCATCAGCCTTAGTCAGCCGAAGCTCAAACTAAAATCCGTTCCTCGCGCGATCCAGAATGATCAAGTCTGTCAGTGATTTTCACCCTTCTGTACCTGCTGCCCCTGAAACGCAGAGACATTTAAACACATGCACTGGAATGTTCTGGAACACAGACTACCGCCTCTTGTCTCAATATGAAAATTTACCGAGAATGTCAACGTTTACAGTATATTCTACAATTTACTTTATTTTAATGTCACAAGGCTTTAACTTTCTCACCATGATGCAGGAAGATTTGATACATGTATTCCTTGTTTTCTCTGGGACTCCTGTATTCCCTGCTATGCCTGATGTTCTCCTGACTTCCAGAAGAAAGATACTGAGCAGATTGGAGCCCGGGGAGCAGGCAGGGTGGTAGGTGACGGGAGAGCAGCGGAGGTGGGTTCACACCTTTCCCTCTGAGCCTGGGACGCTTGGACGGTTTTACACAAAGACAGGTCATGGGCAGACCTACATTTTCAAAGGGCAACTCTGGCCCCTGGGCTGAGAATAAATGATGAGCAGTCAGAAGGGGGAGCCAAGAGGATATCCAGTCAGGAGGGTTTTTAAGTCTTCCAAATAAGAGGTGATGACTTGGACAAAGTTTGCAGGAGTGCAGATGCACGGGTGGGGGGTATCTTATAAAAGATCCAGAAATATCACTCAGTGATTTAAATGTTACAAAAACATATACTGATACATGCAACCACATGGATATATCTGGGAAACATCATACGAAGGGAGAAGATGCCAGATGTAAAAGATCACACATTGTATTATGCCATTTATTTACAAGTCTGGGAAAGGCGAACAAGTTACAGGAACTAGATCAGCAGTTTCCCGGGGCTGGTGCGGGGGGAAGCAAGACAACCACGGAGGAGAACGAGAAAACTTTGGGGAGGGATGGAAATGTTCTAAAACTTGGGCGCGACAGTGATTGCTTATGGAAATGTGCACTTAAAGTGAGCATGTTGTTCTATGTGAATTAGACTTCGATCAAGCTATAAGTAAAGATAGTGTATAGACAAAGATCTATTGACAGGAGTAGTGTATGAGAGAAAGAAGTATGGCAAAACCAACTGCAATGTTTTTCGCCTCGGCTACTGGTAGAAAGTCATTATGTGACAGGCAGCGATGAAACATTGTACGGTAATATGAGGTTTGGGGGGAGGATTTCAGCTTCGGATTTGTTCAACGTGAGCTCCTCATTTCATATCCAACTAGAGATACCAATTAGGCAGTTGGACAAAAAGAATCGGATTGAAAGGAGTCTAGTCTGCAGACATACTTTTAGGACTTCTCAGTGAGCATGTACAGGAGGGGACAGAAGTAGGCTTATGGCAGTGAGTGCATGAAGCACTATGTTGATAATGCTGTTGGAAGAATCATAACCTGCATGCCTTTTCCATGCACACGGCAGTAACGCTCTTTCCCCAATCCCTGTCTTATTTAAGCCAGAAGAATAGAAGCTGACGACATCCTCTATCAATGCATGTTGATTAGGAAGAGAAGAGGAGGCACTAGAACAATGTTCAAATTTCTCTACCATTTGTCATTTCTTCTTAAATGTCTAGAGGCCACCCCCACTCCCCAGCCGAACTGTAGGCAAATGCCTGGCTAAACACCGTGCAAAACAGATACTCATTAATTAGCAGAAGCTCTCTCCTTTCCCTTGGTATTATTAGTCATGATGTTTAGGATGCTGGCACAAAAAACAGTAGATATTGATAAATCATTGCCAGTTCAAATGACGCATTCAATTTGCATTACATATACACGCTTATACTCAGAAATCCATATATATGTACATATATACACACAAAATATAAACATACATATGTATGTTTCTATATGTATGTGTATGTATCTTCTTTTGAAATCAACTGCCAATGCTCAGGTTTTGTTCAAGTTTGCGCCATGCGTAAGACTCTATGGTTTTTCTCATTCTCCAGGGCTGTACTTAGCACTTTCTTCTAATAACACCCCTTACTCTCTGGTAGGTATTTACCAAAGGTTATTATAGTAATTATATATTGTAACTTCCCCAGTGGATTAACACAGGCTTTTAAATTGTTCCATGGTGAGACCAACAACTGATCAATACCCAGGTCTAAACATGGGTTTTGACGGGCTGTGTTTAACATACATGTGTGCAGCTTCATTGCTTGTGATACCACATCGGTCAGATGCGATAAATGCCATAATCACATCCATTTTAATCTTTTTATGTATTATATACTTAACAAAATTATGCTTTTCATTTGTACTGAAGGAATTAATCTTTGTCAGAATTATTCCCTCCTGGAAAAACAAGTTAATCCAAAGGAGTGCACATTTTAAGTATTTTCAAAGCTCCTTTCTTGTGCTATTTCTCCATGGTAATTTACTGATGAGTCATTTAATTCTTTGTCCTCTTTTAATTATTCTCCAGATGATATTTACTCGTAGTAATTGTTGTGTATCCTCAGATATTCAATTGCTTTAAATTTGGAAAGCCAGGGACAGTAAAACAGAAGCAGTTGCTTAAAAAAAACAACTAGAGAGATGTTCAAAGTAACTCAAGCTATAACTAATGCTGAGAAACATTTTAACCAAAAATAATGAAAAATATCAATGATATTTTAATAACATTCTTAGTTTCAAACTATTAATCTTTTTAATGTACTTATACAGGGATTATGTAAATAATTTATCACCCATCACTAAAAGCTTAAAAAATTGTTTGAGGGTGGTGGGACAAGGGTGTTGGTAAATATTAAAACACACACGACACACTGTCCAAACATTCCATGAACACAATTTAAAAAAAAATTATACCATTTTAATGACTGTTCACTAGTCTAAAAGCTGCAGTCATGGGTAGCCTGTAAGATTTAACTTTGGTATGAACTATTACCTCTAGATTTATGACTAACAGACTTCATAGTTTAGGAAATACTTTGTCTTTCATCATCTAATTTTTAAAAATTAAATGACAAATCATTTAAAGTTAAAGTTAATGACTAAATTATGGACCTTCCAGCTACTTCAAATAAGCCATCTTATCCTCAGGGGGGAAAAAAAAGACTAGACATTTTGTCACTTTTAATAGGTGTTTGATTTTTCTCTGTAATGTAAAATTAGAATTTTTTTAAAAAAAGCAAAGGAGTTTAAATGTTTTACATATATTTGGCCTTATCAAACAAACCTATATCATGTCATATTTGGTAGTACTTCAAAAATGTAATTTAAATCAGGTACCAAATCAAGACTAAACAATATTGTCTACAAAAAGGAACATTTTAGAACATATATAGCTAATCTAGCATATGTTAAATACCTACTACATATGAGTTGCTATATTAGAAAATAGAGATACAACAAGGAAAATACACCTCAAGATGTCTATGGTCTAGTTAAGAATATATAAAATTTCATAAGCATTTATGATAGTGAGGAAAGAACCAAGGAGCGGGTTTGGTGTGGTGGGAGCATAAATGCCCCACCTAATCTAATCTAGATCTCTCTACTGGGAGTTTCTGATCACCAGCATAAGCACCATTGAGGACATTGTTAGAAACACCAAATCTCAGTTCCAACACCACCCAGACTGAAGGAGAATCTTTGTGTTGGTAATATCCTCATGTTATTTGAATGTGCATTAAAGTCTGAGCCAACTCAAGTAGTAGGGAAAATGCTCAGAGAAAGTATCAGTAAATGGGGATGGAAGGAGACCCAACCTGAGGTGAGAAGAGCTCAATCTAATATACAAACAATGTACTGCAGAAGTGTACAACTGAAGCCTGTACAATTTCATTAACCCGCATCATCCCATTACCCTCGTAAATTCAATTGGAAAAATGGGCTCCCAAATGGCAATGTGGTGCCTTGACGGAGAATAAGGTAAAATGTCTTGGCAACAGAGAGATGATTACCCTGCAACCCAGATCTGTAGCTTAGCTCCTGATTGGATAGCGAAGGTGCGGGGAGGAAGGAGATGACTTCAGTTCTGGGCTTTGTGTTTGATGTGCTTTCAGGTGTGTTTTAGAAGTAGATGCTTAAGGGGAAGACGGACATATGAGTCTGAAGATCTGAAGTCAGCTCTCTGCTGGAGTTATTGATTGGAAATTGGTGGGATATTGACAGTAACTCAAGTCAGACAGGGGGAGGATTGCTTAAGGAAAATATGTGAGGTGAAAATTTTAAGAATGTCTTTGGGTATAGTCCTTGGAACCATAAAAATATAATAAGACCTCAATAAATAAGACTGTGAAAAGCAGCCAGAGAGGAAAGAGGAAATAAGAAGAGCATCTAGGTGGGGTATCCAAGGACTGCGATGCCTTGTGGAGGAAGGGATCAATGATAATGTTGTCTTAATTTGGGTTCCCCTACAAGCCTAAGAAAGGGATTTAGGTTTAGGTGATTTATTGGGGAGTAACTAAAAAAGCAGAATGGGGAACAGAAAGAGTAAGAGTGGGATAAGCAGAAAGCCAATGAAGTGTATTTGATTGAGTTGTTTTCCAATATGGTCAAGTGGACTTGCACTTGGTCCCGCTGATACCCTTGAGGAAAGATGTAGAATGCACCCCAGAATTGTCTCTGTGTGGGACGGGAAGCTAAGACATAAATCTGTAGACTCGAGCCCCTCATTGGTTGAATGTTACGTGAGTAGCATTACCTGTACTTGTCCCATCTCTAAATATCCATGCAACTCTACCATGAGCTGAACACATTTTCTAAGCTTCTTAGTTCTTAGGCAGAGACCCTGAGGTGGACTATCCAACAGATGTGTATATGAGGTCAGAAGTGGGCCAGCTGTGAGGACATGGGGCATCAGCAGGGTCAGCTGCTAGTGGTCAGTGCTGTTCAGATACCAAATAACAGCATCTTTGTAAAGTATCTAATTATCATGGTAATCATTAGCAGATCATTTACATGTAAGGAATTCCTAGTGAAGTAGAAGGAATGGAAGCTGTAGTCTGATACTTAAAGTTTTAATGAGCAGTAGACAGTGAGATAATGAGTGTAGACCACTCTGTCAAGAGATTGGTTGAGAAAGGAAGGGGGAAAACTTGGGCAGTAGATGGAGGGATGCTTGTGCCCAACTGAGAGCCATTTTTTTTTTGAAGACAGGAACATCAGGGAGTGGATAAGAGCGCAAACTGGATCCAGATGGCCTAGGTTCAAATCCTGACTTCACATCTAATTAGCTGTGGGACTTTATACAAGTTATTTAACTTCTCTGTACCTCAGCTTCGTCATCTAGAAGGTGAAGATAATGGTGGCAAAGCAAACATCAGTGAGCTGTTTAGTTGCTTGCCTGAAAAAAAGTTTGTAATATTCAGTGATTACTATTATTAATCATTTTAAATGAATGCTATGTTTAAAAGCCATGTGGCTAGAACCAATACATAGAAGAGAAAGTTGAAGTTGTAGGATAGACACTGCAGCATATAGGGATAATGTTCCTGAGGAGCAAAGATAAGACACTCAAACACCACCAAAAGGTTAACTTCAAAAGAGAGAAAAGGCACTGTTTCCATTGTTGCAAGAGCAGAAGGAAGAAAAAATAGGTGTCTCTCAAAATGAGTTAATAGATGGCCTTGTGTGGAAGCTGCTATGTCTTGGGAACGGTTAGGGAAGGGTTGCATGGATGTAACGCTGCCTCTGTGGGTGAAAGAAGTTGTTTGGGGGAGGGAAGCGAGGACATTTAGATAGCATAAATCGCTTTCAGCGGCCCATTTGATTTAACTTGCTAATTTTTACTTTTATGTAATTTGCTCCCATAATAAAATGAGAAGTGTGACTTCTGACTCCCACCTTCCAGTAATCCTCAGTGTGCAAAATGATGCCTTGGGCCCGGAAGGTGGTTCTTTTCATCCTAACGAAAATCGCTGTATCATTTCCACATTCAGTGGCCAAGGTCCAGTACCCCCTTTCTTAGAAACTTTGTCCTTCTTTGGAGGATGCTCATCATTTTTTGTCTGGTTCTGCTCTCACATCTTGCTGCCAAATGTCAGTTCCCTTAACTTTGATCACCCTGATTCAACCACTGTTAAAATACAAGTTCTACTTCTGCACCTCCCCTGAGTCACTGACTATGTGTGTATTTTCTCTCCAGAGAGCCTGGCCTACAGATAAGCATTAGAATGTGTGTGGACATCTTCCCCTTCACTTATCAACCTGGATTTCCTCTCTTTCTCTGACTCCCATTCGAAGTGCTTCCTTATGTCCTAAGATAACACCGTACTTAGCATATAGAAGCGGCTCTGATATTTTAGTGTCTCCAGAGAATGTTAAAACGCAGACTGCTTAGCATTTGTGATTCAGAGTTTCTAATTCAGTAGGTCTGGGGTGAAGACTCATGTACATCTCTAACAAACCCCCTGGGGACGCTGGTATTTGGCAGCCGTACCCTGAGAACCATTAGCACACAGCAGTCGGTTGGTATTGGTTAGACCAATGTTTGCTGTAAGTCAGTGAATGGTTAAAATGTGTAATATAGGCTCAGAAACCAAACTTGAGCCAGTATGAGTAAATGACAAAGAATGTTCAAAGAGACATGTTCTGAGGGAACAAGGGAGATCATTGGACCCGACACCCTTCCGAGGTAGATTAGGAAGCTGAAGTCTAAAAGAACGAAATGAGCTTTGTAAGCAAAAGGAACTGGATTCAACCAATCCCAACTTTCCTTCAAAATAAAATAGTTTTATAGGTAATATTTGTATTTAGCCGATTAAGGATGAGTTCTCCAACTGCAGACACAGACATAGAGCAGATCATTTTAGATGAGTCGGCCTTGGCATACCGGCGCAGGTTTCTCCCAAACAGATAATATCTGGCTGAACCGTAACGCTGCCTCCCATAACCCTGAGACGCATACAAAGACCTGAGAACTCTGGAGTTCAGTACTCTGGGTAAGTTAAAATTTCTCGCCACGCCAAGCAATGTTTGGGCAGAAGGCTCTTTGAGACAAGCAAGCAGGGACTGCTTGACACCGACTGGCCCAGGAGAAACGCATCCTTTGTCTGGCTAGAACCGAAAGGACGTCTCGTCACTGCAGCCAGCGCCCAAACTGTAGTGGTCTCATTGTCTGAGGTGGTTCTATTATTCTCCCAAGTTCAAGTGTTTGGCAGGACTCACCAGATGGTAGGCTGTACCCTCACAGGTGGCTTTTGTTTCAAGTCAATGGAACCGCGTGTGCAACAGAGAAAGAGACACACACGAGGGTGGGAGGCTGAAGGCCTTTCCCCAGCGCGAGCTCTTCAGCGGCTCCGTCTTGCAGCGCCTGGAATGCGCTGTGTCTCTGCCTTCCCCCACCAATTCTTTGGCTTCGCCCGCCAAGACCTGTGCAGCGAGCCCTGGTCTGGGGAGAGCTCACCAACAACAGTTTTCGTAGCTCTTTATCTAGTCAAACCGAGGCTAGTTGTGAGTCCTTAGTGCCGAAGTTAACCTTGCAGGTCTCCAGGGGAGTTTTAAATCCCACATACTACATCAAACACTTCACTGCCCTCTTTGGGGCTAAGAGTAACAATTAGATACAGATGTGTTTCTAGAAATGAAAATAGAGCTATTCCAGAGCAGCTGCAAATGAACTCGATCCTACAGAGCGGTGTGGAGAGAAGGCTCCAGAAGCTTCCAGGTGCCAAGCAGACTGAATCCAGGTCCCCAGAAGGGAGCTAGCAAGCTAGAGAGGTTAGGTGGCTCATCGATTCAAAGTTCTTTGGAAAATATCAACCCAGTGTTTCCCAAGCACGTAATAGAAACCACGTATATGCAATGACAGTGACAGCATCAGTGCCTGATTCTAAAATGCTTCAATTGTAGTCTAGTTACTTCAGATATTGATACATAGGTAGAGATAGAGATAGAAATAGAGATACAGAGAGAGAGAGAGACAGAGAGACAGAGAGAGAGAGAGAGAGAGAGAGAGGCTTTAAATACTTTAGGGGGATAATCTTGTGACCAAATAAAGGAAATCTCATGACAAACTTGTATTTCATTAGTTGGTACTAATTAGTTGATTATTACTAATCAGTAGTAGTTGATACTAATTAGTTGATTATTGCTAATTAGTAGTATTTCATTAGTTGATATTAGTTGATAGTTCTCTCAAAGGGAACATCCGAACAATGTGAATGTTATAGCCAAGGAAACTATGTAGGGAAAATTGAAGAAATACAGTTCAGTGGGTTGCTGTTTCTCATTAATATGTCTGTTATCAATTATAATTATAATTACAGTAAGTATGAACAAGGAGTCAGAAGGCCCAGATAGTCCGGTCAGAACTCTGTTATTAGGAAGATTTGAGAAAAAAGTTTCTCTAGGTAACACGTGAAATATGTTTTGTTCAAGGAAAGAATCTCATTCTAGTATCTGTACCTGGTTTTGTTGCCGACTGTTTTATCTGGACTCAGTTTTATCATCTGTGCAGTGGAACTAACTCTGAGGGCTTTCGCTAAGTGTGGTCTCGGGATCCCCTGCTTCTGAAACACTGAAGGAGCTCTTCTCGGCCTCACGTGCCATGCGACATGGGGAGGTGGTTAGGGGCAGGTTCTGCTCACGAGGGGCTGGATGCAGCCCGGCGTGCCCTTCTCCTGGGCCCCCACGGGACCTCCGTGATGCTGTGCTCCTGCTGGAGTGGAACGGCAGTTACTTCTTCTCATCTCTACCGTATTTTACTTCAATCTGTGTTTAATCTATTTTAGTTTAATCTGTATTTAATCTATTTTAGTTTAATCTGTGTTTAATCTGTTTAATCTGCATTGTGTTTCATTAAATTACCCTTCTACTCCCCTTATACCCACTCCCCCCAGCAATCCCCACCCTGTGGTCCATGCCCACGAGTCCTTTTTCTTTCTTGCTCAGCCCCTCCACCCCCAACCTCCTCCCCCACCACTAGCTGTCATCCTGCTATTTTCTAAAACGATACCGTCTCCGTGGGTGTCTGCGAGTGTGCGTGTGAGTTCACAGCGGCACACACATCCAGGGACTCGGTGTCTGGGGGTAAGCCTGAACGTGTGCCGTCCCAGAAGAAGGCAATCCCGCGTCTAATTTTACAAACAATCAAGTTTAAGTGCTACTTGGTTAAAGGAACTTAAATGTCTCAGTAAACTTTCTGCTCTGAAAGCACGTGGGCCCAGCCTCACCCTCGTCCCCTCCCACACCCTGCACTGAAGCGTGAGGGGCGGCCCTACCCCAGTGGGCAGCTGTGCTTCGGGGTGTCTGCGGCTGGCAGAGAGTTGCCAAGCGCCCTGCCTCTGTGCCACACGTTGACCGGGTCGGACCTTTTCCCACGGGGTCTGTGATAAGGCCTTCCGTGGTACCCAAAGTTACATGATTCTTTCTCTAGATGAAGACCCAAAGAGCAACTTCATACTTCTTTTGGAACCGAGCTAAAAATGAAATTATATCTATATCTATATACATATATAGATATAGATATAGATATAGATATATATTTACTGTTTGTTTTTTGCCCATCACAGGCTTTTCTGGGGCTCCACCCTTAAATTCACTCTGGACGCCTTTCACGCCTTCTCACCGTAATATCTCAGTTCATTACAGGACACATTTACCTAAATAAATACCTTCGGCGGTGTGTGACCCAGATGGGGAACATTACGACCCGGTCCCTTAGCTCCTTCCCTTCAAAGAATCACTCCCTTTTGTTACTGTCATTCACGTGTCACTGAACACAGCACGAAGTCGCCTGATGGCTTCTCATTCCCCTGAACAATAGCCTCTAATTCTCCTTTCTCCTCTCCTCACAGTACAAGCAAGTGGAACAATACATGTCCTTCCATAAGCTGCCGGCGGACATGCGCCAGAAGATTCACGATTACTACGAGCACAGATACCAAGGCAAAATCTTTGACGAGGAAAATATCCTCAATGAGCTCAACGACCCCCTGAGAGAGGTAAGCTGTGCCAGCCCGCACCTGCTGGGTCCTGGTCCAGGACTTCGTCCCCGTTCTCTTCTCCAGGGGAGCCCGCATGTCTGCGCTACAGCGTGACTCAAAAGAGATATCAGAATTAACAAATAAGACCTCTTTTGTTGCCCTTATCATTATTTATGTTTTCCCAGATACATGTTTTTAATTGTTAAAAAAATACTGGGAAACGGTTTTCATGATGACCCTCAGCTGTTTATTTCTGTATCCCTGGTTATTAAAATTCCTTTCTGTGTTCTGACTGTCCACGTCTGTCCAGTCTCCCACTGTCTTGTCTAGTTCTACCATAACGGTTTCTTTATCTTTTTGATTTCCGCTGCCCTGCCACGTTCATCGTCCCTGTCCACCCCCCGGACTCTGCTCACAGGGTTGCCCAAGCGGTTGCAAGTAACTCATTTCTTGGGACCTCGTTATAACACTTCTCTGACACCGTCTTCCTTCCAGTTTTCCTCGGAACTATCCCCCCGCCCACTGATGTGCAGGCCACCCCTCGGCTGAAAGGGCATTCTCTCTTTCTTTTTTTTTTTAAATCTGTCAATTTTTTCTTTCTTTTTTTTAAAGATTTTATTTATTTATTTTTAGAGAGGAGAAGGGAGGGAGAAAGAGAGAGAGAATCAATGTGTGGTTGCCTCTCACATGGCCCCCACTGGGGACCTGGCCTGCAACGCAGGCATGTGCCCTGACTGGGACTCGAACCTGCAATGCTTTGGTTCACAGCCTGCGCTCAGTCCACTGAGCTATGCCAGCCAGGGCGAGCATTCTCTTTATTGTTCATATTTCTTACACAGCTTTCGCTCTTTTTTCTTTCTTTTAAAACCAGCCTTCTCAAAAGGTCCCTGATCTAAGCATTGCCTTGTGGTTTGATCTCCACTTCTTTACCATAATTGTTTCCTCAAAATTATCAGTGACCTGTTAATCAGCAAAACTTTTGCCCCTGAACCCTTGTTGGTAGCATTTAAACTGTTAACTAAACACACGTTCTGAATATTTTTTTTTGGAGGGGGAAGGGTGGCTTTAACACTGAATCATGACCGAGCCATTGATTCTACATTCTGCCTTCCTGAACTTATTATTTTATTTATTTGAGTGTACGCTTCAGTTCTGTAAATCTGACCTCCACGTTCTTTCCAAAAGCTCCAATTTCTTAAAAGCTACATGCGATCACCTGGCCCTGTACATACGGTAAGTTATTTAATAAAATAACGCCATCATTCAACACTGAACCATCATGTCTTTGGGAGTCTCTCTGTAAATGTTTGAGTGATTCTCTCAAGTCACTGGAAGATCAAAGGTGGGTCCTTTTTTGAAATGTTTGCTCCTCCGCACATTCAGCCATTCACTAGATGCTATCAGTTCATTGAGGCGATACGTCTGTACTGGCCCTCGGGCGCCTCTCCCAACACCGCCACCTTGACCCCATTCCCCTCACGGGGATTGGTAGCTCTAGAGCCAGTGACCCCGCAGCCTTTGGTCTGTTTTCTCCACCGTTTAAACCTCATCGGTGCCACGTTCATCTCCTTTTATGGATACAATACAAGCTGGTCACTTCTCTGCTCCAACACTTTCAGTCTTGACATTACAAATTAAGTCAAGCAAAGCCTCGCCGGGCTGGTGTCCTAGCCCTCCCGTGCCCTGACCCGGGCCCAGTCTCTAGTCTTCCTTCTCCCTGGCGTCCTGCGTGTTCCAAAGCAGCCTCGGGCCAAGTATGCAACTTGCTGCTTCTGCAAAGACCAGTGATAATTTCTCACCCTGGCATCCGATGTTCCCCAGCAATGTCTCATGTGCCAGCGACATCCTGTTGAGTAATACTTCTTTATTTATACCTTCTCGATTTTTCAGACTACACAAATGCCATATGGATCTGATCATTCTTGTCTCTGCGCCCCCAACCGTGCACTGAGTCCAGAGATGTAGGGTGCTACTTATCCATTCTGTCTGTGTTATCACTGTTTTTTCACGGTTGTTTTCTCCACTTTTGTCTTAAAAGTTCCTTAAAAACAAAGGCCATTTATTTTAATTTTTTCTTGAAATTTCTAGTACATGTTCCATGTAATAAATGCTTACTAAATATTTTCATTCTAACTAATGGCATTACCATTTTGAACCATTCTTAATTTTCTGCATCCACTAAAAGTTATTTATACTTTTCATGCTTTTTTTGAAAAGCCTTAAGATATAAGTTAAGAGTTTTGTTAATAGAAGGAAATAAGTATCTGCTATGCTAATGATTAGCTTATTTTCTCTAGAACATTCTCAATGAAATAGGGATATATAAATCTTTGTGCTTTGAGGGACATAAATGAAACTTTTTTTGTGTTTTAAAAAAGTAATATGTTGTTTGTTCATTTGTAAATCTATCCATATGTTTTGCTTTATCTCTGTGGGATGACAGAAGTTGCGTTAAATCCAAATCCCCTTCATTAAGGGGCATAATCTCAGGACTCAGGGACCAGGTGGGATTCTCGAGGGCCTAGAGGGAGTCAAAGGAGGGTGGTCAGGCCGTGGTGTGGGGACAGCCATAACCCAACAGACAGCACCAGGAGTCAAATAGATCAAAACCTAAGAGGATACAGTAAAACTAAGGATTTATTTTAAAGAAGCAGGGGCAAGTGAGTATTCTAGAATAACATGTTCTGGAGGGAATACAGAAAGCTGATAGAAAAATGATCTCTAAGCCCCAGTTGGTGTGTCTCAGTGGACCGAGTGCCGGCCTTCAAACCAAAGGGTCACCAGTTCAATTCCCAGTCAGGGCACATGCCTAGGTTGTGGGTCAGGTCCCTGGTGGGGGGTGGTGTGAGAGGCAACCACACATTGATGTTTCTCTCCCTCTCTTTCTTCTTCCCATCCCCTCTCTCTAAAAATAAATAAAATATTTTAAAAATTAATAACTCTAAAAAATGAACCCTAAGAATTTGTATGTTTAAATGGGAAGCATTCCTCTGTGCTAGAAATTCTTGATATAATGTAAAATCAGGATAACAATAAATTTTTCTTAAGTATGTATGTATTAATAACTACCTTCTCTTGCCACGCTTTAATTTACTCTGATCTTTGGTAGAAAATATTCCACCTTTTTAAAAAGATTTTATTTATTTATTTTTAGAGAGGGAAGGGAGGGAGAGAGAGAGAGAAACATCAATGTGCGGTTGCTGGGGGCCGTGGCCTGCAACCCAGGCATGTGCCCTGACTGGGAATCGAACCTGCGATGCTTTGGTTCGCAGCCCATGCTCAGTCCACTCAGCTACGCCAGCCAGGGCTTAATATTCCACTTTTTATTTGTCCCCCATAAAGCCATCTACAGACATAACTCCAATTTCCTCATTTCCTGCAATTTTCCTATCATGGATTACGATGCATTGTTTTCCTTATATTTTCAAGTGCCATCACTCAGGGTCTCAGCATCTTGAACTGAGCTGCACAAGTACACCCTAAACTTTTCTCCCTGCCTTTGATATCACATGGCTCAACTGCATCCCACCTCATGGCTACCATATTGACTGATACAAAAAAAATAAGTTGGACAATTTTACTCTCTTCTTAGAACCTGATCATAACCTTAGATCCCCTGCAAGAAAAAGCCCAAGCTTCTTGACATGGCACATGAGACCCTCCATGGCCTGACTCCATCTTTGTTTCATTACATCCTTGCTTCATCAGCGGAGCCTTGTTCATCATTTTGAAGGCAGGGGATGCTTCTGGTTGCCTCTTTGCCTTTCTCTATGCTACCCTCTGCCTTCAAGCCTTTGTATTCAGCTCGCCTTCTCCTTTCTATCAAACACTCTTACAAGGCCCGACCTTTGTCCTAAACTTACCCTCCGTCACCACATTTATCATTTGACAGTTTGTCTCTTTTCAAACTAGGAGCTCACTGAGTGTGGAGACTGTGTCTTACTCTCTTTGTGTCTCTAGTGACCGGCAGATAGTGAGAACTCATTAAATATGTACTGAATGAATGACCTTCAGTAGAATTAAGAATGAAAAACAGGGAAAGAGTCAAGGCCCCCAAATGAAAATAGAGAGCCTAGAAGTGGAAGTAAGAAACACTTAAACGCTTAACACCTCAGAAGAAGCTGAAAACAGCGTTTTCCGTTTGTTTATTTGCTCTTCGCTTTTTGCTCTTCTGGCACTGGAATCACACAAAGCCTGCATGCATTGTTACTACTGAATGCGGAATTTATTAGCAAAGAAGCAGCATGAGCAGAATAGAAAAGTAAGGAAAGACATTGGCAGAGGCTCAACAAAAGCCACTGTTCAAAGGAAGCTGGAATCTAAACAAGCCAGATATGTTTTCTAAAGAACAGTTCAATAAAAAAAAAGCTCGATAAAGAAAAGTTCAATGGGAACTACATCTCTACTAGTACCTGCTATATTGAAGTCGTAGTGGTAGATCATAAGAAATACTTTAGTTTATTTTTATCATTTTTAATTTATTTTTTATATTTTGCTGTACTTTTCCCTTAACATTTACCCCCCTGCTCTCTTCCACCTCTCCCTACCCCCTCCCACCCCACAGCTGCCACACGGTTGTCCGTGTCCATGAGAGTTCCTTCTCGTTTTTAAATTTTTGCTCTATCTCTCCATACCCCACCCGCCCCCAAATTTAAAAATTGTAAAATACACATGACTCCACCTTTCAAAAGCTACAGTCCCCTGAGAGATGAGGCCTAGACTTACGCAGAGGTGTGTCTTGGTCACTGCTGAGCCCCCGGTGTCTAGGAGATGCCTGGCACGCAGAAGACGTTGAATGACCAGCACAATAAATGTCAATGAGTGGAATGAGGACACGCCTACAGGGGAAGCTGGATTTCCTGATATATGTTTTGTGACAGGAGGGAAGGAAATACAATGTGCCTTGTATACATGTTCACACACTATATACAATCGCTAATCATGTGTGTACAATTTTGAGTCAACAACCATCGTATGTTATAACAAGATTTTTAACTTAAAATTGCTTTGCTATCTGGAAGGCTCATTTTTATGAAAGTATTTCACTTAATTTGGGATTCTAACATACACTTAAGAACAGTGACTTTTGCTAACACAAGTGTGTGTGCTCAGGGATGTAGAAAAGCGAAAGGTAGGTCAAACCTTCAGAATCTCCAAAACTTCTACAGAAAACCATGTTGCTTAAAAACAGAGAAAGTACAGGTAAAATGCAGTGTTCAGGAATGTGAAGGTTATTCTATATTCATAACCAATTAAGTTCCCATTATATTTTATCCATTTTATTCCCCAGCCTTTCTTTTCAGTGGGTTTGAAGAGTTTAAAGTATAAAATTATTTTAGTATGTAAAATGGCAGAAAGAATTATGAATGTGTGTGACCATTGAATGCCCTTATACAAATTTTATGTCATGCACACCCTGGCTGGTGTGGCTCAGTGGACCAAGTACCTGCCTACAAACCAAAGGGTTACCTGTTCGATTCCCAGTCAGGGCACATGCCTAGGTTGTGGGTCAGATCCCCAGGAGGGGGTGCAAAAGACAGCCACACATTGATGTTTCTCTCCCTCTCTCTCTACCTTCCCTTCTGTCTAAAAACAGATAAAATCTTAAAATAAACTAAATCTTATATCATGCATATGGAAATTAATTGAGTAGATATTTCAAAAGCACTGCTTTATTGAAAGCATTCTCCTATTTCCATGTCTGTGGAAGAAAAAAAAATGCCTTACCTTTTTCCTATGTCAGAGACAAATTTCTGAAATATCTGTAACAAACACCTGGCTTATTCTCAATGTCCTAATGTCAACGCCAATGTTACCTCCTTCAAGAGGCCCTCCCTGCGAAGTTCACCCACACTGGTTTCCTGGCACTCACTCTCATCACACCAGCCTTCTTCTTCTGGACGTACCACTCTGCTGTTTTGGGGTTCCTATAAATTTATTTCTTAATTGCTCATTCTGTTACATGAACTCTGGATCCAAGAAGGCAAGGAATTTTTCTTGGTGTCCACAGTCACCCAGCCCCTAGATAGCGCGTATTTAAAAATTACTTGCTGGATAAAATGCAAAAGCAAATTAAATAAGGATCTCACACTTGACACTCGTCTCAAAGAAGCACCTACGGTTAGAGCTTGGAGGGAGCATTCTGTCAACCAGAGAGTTCGCCGACATGGGTAAGAAGAGCGATGCCCATAACCGTGAAGTGCTGTGGCCCTAGAGCTTTCTTTTTTAAATTTTTATTTTTTTATTATTGTTTGAACACAGTTGTCTCCATTTTCCCACCACGACTTTCTCCTGCCGTACCCACCCTCACCCCCCACCTTCAATCCTACATCCTTTGGCTTTTTGTCCATGGGTCCTTTATACATGTTCATTTACGACCCGTGAGCTTTCTCAGTACCACTTTAGATTATGCTGTGGACCCATTGTTTTTGATGCGTAACTAACAGATACTAGGGCCTTCAGCCCCCTCTGTGATTTTGTTTCGGTGTGTGCACCACATGCCAGAAGGTCCTCTTTTATGTGCAATTGTTTGTATTTCCTTTTGAACTTGCTCCAGGTTGATGTATTAGTGATTTATTTCACCGTCCGCTTGCAGGGCGAGGGATAGTTCAGTAGAGCACCATCGTAGGTAGAAGGCATATAAATATTCTGTCCAATCTTTACAACCCTATAAAATCCATGGAGACAGAAAAACAAATTTTATATTGCTTTGCCAAGTCTGACTGGAATGTCGTCTGTGGCTCATAAAACAATCGTTGCTGGCTTCCCGGCCCAAACCTGAGTGGTGATGCACCCCAGGGTACAGAGGACTCCGAGTGGTGGCCACATGCGTGTGTTCTTCACCTTTGGGGGGGACCAAGGGGCCCGCATACTGGCTCCGCTGGAATTGGCAGCTTCCTGGGAGGTGACTGGAAAGTCATCTTCAAACAGTATCTTCATTTCACTGTGCACTAAATTACATGGGCCGGCAAGTAAAGGAATAACTTGAAATTCCTGGGAAAACTCTTAAGAAAAGACCAGAAACTTGGCATTTCCTATGCTTTGTGATGTGTTGCCTGAAATCTGTAATGGTCACTGGCTAGTTGCCCCGTGGCTGTGCCGAGTCAGAACTCCACGTCTGCAGGGCAGGGGTTCGGTGACGTCTGGAAGCGTGGGTCCGTGGAGGATTGGCGTCCCAGCGGGTACCTGGCCCGGCTGTCCCTGGAGAGCCCTCCCTGCCCCTGCCTAATTCTCAGAAACTCCTGTTGTCCCCTGGTTATGCAGAAGTAGTCAGGGTTTATGTTTTGAAGAGTTTCAATCCCTTTTATGATCTTCCCAGTGCCAATAAGAGTGACACATGTACTTTCAGTTCTGTAATGAACGATGGAGGAGAACCTACCAAAGGGAGAGGGGCTACGAGCCTGGCCCTGAATCCGCCGCCTGCTTCAACTCCAGCTCCACAGCTCACGCTGCGTATAGCTTGGGACTGTTTCACGACTTGCATGTACTTGCCTTTCCTCTCCAGAGGATGTCAGTGATGGTGATAATAACTACCTCATAGGGTTGTTATGAAGATTAAACAGGCAACAGATACGAACATTTAGAAAAATACCCTGACCCGTGTGGCTCAGTGGGCTGGGTGTCCTCCTGCAAAGTGAGAGGTCACGGGTTTGACTCTCGGCCAGGGCGCATGCCTGGGTTGCAGGTTTGGTTCCCGGTCAGGGCGCGTGCAAAGGGCAACCGATCGATGTCTCTCTCTCTCTCTCTCTCACACATCAGTGTTTCTGCTCATCCTCTTTTCTCCTTCCCTTCCCCTCTCTCTAAAAAATAAATAAGTTAAATCTTTTAAAAAATAGCTAAATAGAATAAAAAAAAATAGAAAACTCCTTGGCATAACGTAAGTGCAAGTAAAATGTAATTCTTGGTGTTACTACAATTCAATGAAGAGCAGTCCACAGCCCAGTCCACATGGCGCCCACAGCTTAGTGAGAGATGGGGAATTAAGCTGCCATCACTGGTGCTGTCCGCACTGTGATAGGGTCATTCAGAGGGTGTTGGCCGTGCGGGGGAGGGACACCAAGTCCAGCCTTATCAAGACTCAGTTCTCTTGGAATTTATGGAAACAATCTGCTAGTAAGTTCTGCCTTCATTGTAACAGCCAGCTTTCTGGAGACAATGTCTTCGCATGAAAACTTGGCACTGAAACGTCAGGGCCATGAGACTGATGAATGTGTTAGTGAAGGCAGGCAGTAGAGTTAAAACTGAAAACTGGTCAGACAGATTCAGCGAACTGCACAGCTCTGCTTATGAGAACCTGTTGGAATACGTACAAAGCAAGAAGGTCTATTTTTAACACGATCAGATTTATACTGATTCGATTAGAGCAGAATGCAAACTTAACAGTGGAGAAAGAGGTTAATGCCCTTCCGAGCCTGTCTCCAAAGTTCAGAACGGATCTATTTTTACCCAATGAGTGTGAAGAGCCATGGCTGAAAATAGGTACAGATCATGTGTCCTGGGAGAATATAGGACGTCAGTATATTTCATTTTCGCAGAACATGGCTGAGAGTAAAATCCTGTCCTTCTTGACCTTTCATTCGTCAAATGGACCGTTAGGGAAGATAGTATAATTTGCATGTGTATTTATTTAGTGCCACTCTAAATAATTTTTTAGAGTATGTATTTGTCAATGTTTTAAATGCCTTCTAAAAATGGTTTCAGGCAAAATTAATTACAACAAGCTAGAATCCAGGACTGTGAAGCTCGACAGAGATCTTATAAATGATCAGATCCTCATGCGACAGTCACAGTAACGAAAGGCTAGAAGAATTATGTAAGTGGCCCGGTTGGTTTGCGGTCACATTACCAAGCAAAGATATCGGGTCTCCTCTCTTTGGCCGAGAGTTTTTCTTCTGCATCCCTAGTCTCTAGGAAACAAATACACACACACACACACACACACACTCCAACAGTTATCGATTTCTTAATGTGGCCGAGACATTGACCCAGCCATGATGGGGAGGGAAATAGTAAAATGTAGTTTTTGATCTCAGAGTTCTTACCATGTACTTGTAGAGACAAGATATAAATACATGAAATAAATATGGAGAAAAATTAAAATGTATTCCTAAAAATACAAGACAAGTAAAAAGTCACATACGGTTATTTGCCAGAGAAAAGCAGATAATCCATACTAAAATTCAAAATAGATTAAAGGCTTAAACATAGGGAAAAACTTTCCTGGCATGGACCCTTGCCATGATTTTTTTTTTTTAGATACAACACCTAAAGCACAAACAAAAATATCAAAAATAAGTTGGGTTTTATCAAACTAAAAAGCTTCTGCAGAGAAAAAGAATCAACATGAAAAGGTAACCTAGGCAATGGGGGAAACTATTGGCATACCACACATCTGACAGGGGGTTCATTTCCAAATTATGTAAGAAACTCATACAAGCCCTGGCTGGCATAGCTCAGTGGATTGAGCATGGGCTGTGAACCAAAGTGTCTCAGGTTCGATTCCCAGTCAGGGCACATGCCTGGGTTGCAGGCCATGGCCACCAGCAACTGCATGCTGATGTTTCTCTCTCTCTCTCTTTCTATCTCCCTCCCTTCCCTCTCTAAAAAAATAAATAAAATCTTAAAAAAAAAAGAAAGAAAGAAACTCATACAACTCAATAGCAAGGAAACAAACAGTCTGATTAAAAAAATGGGCAAATGACCTGAATAAACATTTGTTTTTCCGAAGAAAGTATTCACATGGTCAGCACACACATGGAAAGGTGTTAAACGTCCCTAATCATTAGGAAGATGAAATGAAAATCAATGACATGTTGCAAATAATATCACCAAATGCAAATCAGTGCGCGATCACCTCGCCCCTACTGGATCGGCTGTTATGAAGGAGACACAAGGTGAGAGTGCTGGTGAGGAGGTGGAGGAAGGGGGCCGGGAGACGGCAGGTGTGGAGAAGTCACCTGTAAGGTGGTGATGAGGGAGCGCCAGACAACCCGGCCTTTCCCTCCAGCTTTCCTGCCATTGCCTCGTCACGGGCCCGCCCCCCAATATTGCTCTGCATGGCATTTTTTCTCATTAAGACTTTAGAAGATCAGTCCTGTACAAACATTGTGTCACCCCATTCATGGGAAGTCCCTGGAATGGGAAAATTCAAGGGACAGAGGGGTGGAGGAAAGAGGGACTCTGTTTTCACTGGTCACAGAATTTCTGTTGGGGAAGATGAGAAAGTTGTGGCTGGAGAGAGCGGTGATGGTGACGCATCGTGGTGCACGTGCCTGTGACTTGTACACGTGGGAAGAGTGAAGTAGGCAAAACTGTAAATATTGTTATATATATATATATATTTGTAAAAATTTAAAAATGAATCTTAGAAAGCAACACCCAATCCTGTAGCTCTACTCTAGAGCCATTTCCGTCTGCCTGCTGCTCATCCCCTGAATGCCCAAGATGCCTCACTCTCAAACCAAAATGAAGCAAAACCCTCTTTTTTTTTAAGATTTTATTTATTTATTTTTAGAGAAGGAAGGGAGGGAGAGAGAGAGAAACATCAATGTGCGGTTGCTGGGGGTCATGGCCTGCAACTCAGGCATGTGCCCTGACTAGGAATCGAACCTGCGACACTTTGGTTCGAAGCCGGCGCTCAGTCCACTGAGCTACGCCAGCCAGGGCGCAAAACCCTTTCTTTGTATGACGAAACACCTTTTTGAATTTCTCCGGGAGTGAACAGCAGCTCAGAGGTTGTTGGAGTTTGTGAGTTGCATCCCCTCCAGGGCCTCACCTTCCGCGCCCTGTGCTGCTGGGTCTCGGGAGACCCCCAGAGGGGGCGCTGCCGCGTCCTTCCCGCCCCTCTCACGGCCTAACTGGTCCTATTGTTTGCCTGGGCCCCCATCACAAAATACAGCAGATTGTTACGTGGTGAAAACAACAGAAACTGTTTTCTCCCAGTTCCGGAACCTGGGAGTTTAAGCTCAAGGTCTCAGCAGATGTGGCTTTTTCTGAGGCCTCTGTCCTTAGCTTGCAGACCACCGCGTTCTCCCTGTGTCCTGACATCCTCGGTTCTCTGTGTGTGTCCACAGTTCCTGCGGCAAGGGCCAAGGGCGCCCGTCGGCCTGGATAAGGGCCCGCCCTAACAGCCTCTTTTTAAGTAATCGCCCCTGTACAGGCCCTCGCCCCTCCAACTCCAGTCACAGGCCGAGGTATTGGAAGTTGGGGCTTGAACACATGAATTCAGGGAGGGCACAGACCCTTGTCAACATGCGCGGTGCTGCATTCAAATCCAATTAAAGCAACGGGAGAACGAGAGTGCAGTGCCTCTCAGGACCTCTGCCTGGCGGTGGAGCTGGCCTCATTGCCTCACGTTTGCGCGCTCGCGCGTGTATTCTTCGGCACGGATTATTTCTATTCCTGGCCTGCTGGTAATGAAAACAGGTACACGTGGATTATATTATAAAATTTCAAGTACAGCTTTTGTCAAATTCTCCAAATCACCTCTTCTAAGAATCAAGTCTTTGAATTCACTCTGCTCTCCGCCGGTCCTGGTTCAACAATACTTTTGAGTTTAGCAAACGTGGGGACATCTGTTTGCTGCGTCTGAGTTTACGCCAGCCTGTTCTTGCTCTGTGGGTGAGGCTGACTCCCATTGCACACGTGTGAGTCTCACGCCGCTGCCAGCTGCGGGCGCGGAGCCGCCTCTGCCGGAGCCCGCGGGCCCTCCCCGAGCTCCCGCGCGGGATTCCAGCGAGTGGGGCTGGGACACAGCCTCCAACAGGCACGTTCATTGTCGATACACGATTCTTTGATTTCGTGTTTTGCTCTCTTTCTGCCTCCTCCTATTTATTTATTTTTGCATGATGTGATTTCAAGGAGTGCTAAGGGCACTTGCTGTCATCTGCTGTCATTCTGCACGGTGCCTGGCAGCCGTGTGCTCCCGGGTGCTAGGAAGGTGCCCCCGTGGGCCGAGGCGAAGGCTGAATTAACTTCAAACAGCGTTTGCACTCACATTGGAAGATTCAAATGGGAGGTCACACCTCAAAACCCAGTTAGATGTTTGTGAAAACTGTAACTACAGAAAACGTTAAAATTGGTGAACCTCTATGTCTCAAAATTCATCTTGTTCTGGTCTAGTTTTTACAAGCAGACCGATTTCATTTCAGCCACTTAATCACAATTGGCCATTTGTATATGCAGTGATTTTCGGCTAATTACCTCTTAACTCATAATTTGAAGAGACTATTAATCTAGCAATTAATGATATAGCTGGATTTATTTTTCTTTTTAGCTTGAAAACTAGAAGACATTTATTGGCTTTACTAGACTTGGAAGTCCAGTAGTTGAACTGGTTTAGGGGATCAATATTGCTAGAGCTTCCTCTCACCTTCCTTCTCTCCTTTCTCTTTGTTTTCTTCTTAAATTCTTTTTTTATTGTTGTTCAATTACAGTTGTCCCCATCTTCCTATTACTCTCCCCTGCCCTGCCCATCCCCCTCACATCCAACCCCCCCCATTGTCCTTGTCCATGAGTCCTTTATACATGTTCCTTGATATAGTTGATTTCAAACCAAGTTATGCTGAAAATGCACAAGGTTGCCAGTATTTAAGAGACCACTGCTGCATACTTTTTCTCTGCATCGCTATTGGAGTTTTCATAATGTAACTTTGAATAATACAAGATGGAATATTGCGTGGCCATTCACAAGGCCCTAAGGCCCACATCTCATAGTGGGAAATATTCTACACCACAAAAGTGGAAGGAAAAGGAAACAAATATTGAATATATATTATGATGACAATATATTAAGGTGAATGAGAGGTTATTTTGAATATCTAATCAAACTAAATTAATTTCATTAAGGAGATGGAATACAGAGAGATTTTCTGTTTCTTTTATATATTTTAAGGAATTTGTGTATATAAACTTTATTTTCAAAGGCTTTAAAAAGTACAATTTGTTTGCTAATAAAAATACTCTAATGACGGAAAACTATCATAAAATAAAATTGACTCTATGTTAATTCACCAAATTTTCCTTTCTAACTCCTTTAATTTCCCCAACATAAATACAACCTGGGACAAAAGTAGGTTTACAGTTGTAAGCATGTGACACAGAGTTTATTCTTCTATTATTATTTATTAATTATTGTATGCTTTTATACAAACAACTGTGAACCTACTTTTGAACCACCTAGTATTAAAGGGACGTCTCTCTTACCTTTGAAGTTTATTTCATAATTCTTGATATTTAAATTATTCAGCAGTTGCAATAAAAGCTCTCTGTAAAAAATAAGACAGATGATCCCAAATAAAAAACTAGCTTGCTGTAAATGCCCTGTAATAGGACACAGGAATCCAGGGAAAAGCTCTGAGGTTAGGAAATTGAAGTGGTACCTAACTTGAAAGTCAGTGTTTGGATAAATGTGTAGAAGTTTTTAAAGCAGTAAGATCTGCGTGTATGGACAGATTTTGTTCTACATTCAGTCAACGTCTTGCAGTTTAGAAGAACAAACCACTAGCTCGGTGTAACCCAGTTGGGAATGCTGAGAGAAAACTATTTTTCAAATTCCCCCCATGTGTTTCTTTTTTATTTAACAAAACAAAAACAGAATATTAGCCCTGGCTGGCATAGCTCAGTGGATTGAGCGCAGGCTGCAAACCAAAATGTTGCAAGTTCGATTCCCACTCAGGGCACATGCCTGGGTTGCAGGCCATGACCCCCAGCAACCGCACATTGATGTTTCTTTCTCTCTCTCTCACTATCTCCCTCCCTTCCCTCTCTAAAAATAAATAAATAAAATCTTTTAAAAAAACCAGAATATTTATGTAATCTACAATCAGCCATTTAAATTTACTATCTTAACAGGGCAGCTTTATTGTAAGAATCATATATTTTATTCCTGGACTTTGGCCAAAGGAAATTTTATTGACTGTCCTCAAAAGATATCCATCATTTTCTTCTGAACCTCTGCACCCACCTCCACTTTGGCTTTTAATCATCAGTCCCCAACTCAACATTTTTCTAAAAATCAGATGCATATCCTCTAATCAAATGATATTGAAATCTTTATTTCTTTGAAATTTCATAAAACCTATGTTCTCTCCCATTTATTTGATCTTAACAAATACTGTTCACGGTAGCTATCATGGTTCATACCAGATAACATCGAGCAGCCATTGTTTAATCATGGCAGCCCTCTGTGACAGAATGGCTAGTGTTCTCTCTGTGTTACAGATAAGAAGATTAAGCTCTGAAGAGTCTGAGTCACTTCCTATGGGCCCAGGGCCAGCTGCTTTCGGAATTAGGGATTGAGCCCAGACGTGCAGAGAGAGAGAGACGGGGCCGGGGGGTGGGGGGGGACTAACCATGTTTATTTTATTCTTTACAATTATCTTACACTGAATATATACATGTATATCTTTCTCCCTCGACTAAATGTGAGCGTTCATATCCCTCTCTATTTTAGGAATGAACCATGCGTTCCACACCATCTCTCATAACTTGGAATGCGTTGTTAAAAGTAGAAATTTTGAGTCATATCCCCTAAAGATTTATATTTGGACTCTCTGAATCTGGACTGAAGCCTAGTAAACTGCATTTTAGAAAAATGCCACGAATACATCCACAGGTCTACCGTCTTCCTCTAAAGAAGCACAGGGAAAAGAACGCCACCTTTGGCAGGTCCTTAAGGCCATTTTCTTTCTTGATGGGTGTCTCCATGAGAGCCAGGAGGAGGGCAAGGGGCCCGGCACAACCCTGAATCCAGAGAGCCCAGTTCTGTGGTTTCCCAAGAATGCCCTCCGTCAGACCCGCCCACCCGAACTCCGCCCACCCGAGCTGCACCGCCCTGTGGGCACCCTGCACGCACTGTGCTCTGTGCCCTACACTTCGGCGGGCACCCAGAGGTGGCCACCCCAGGGCTCTTAATGACTGCTCGGAAGCTGCCGTGGGTGTCTTAGTTTTATGTATTAGCTATTGCCTCACGTGCTCTGTGTGTCGCCTTCCAGCTTTCAGTGAGGTCTCTTAAAATTAATTTTAGTTGGTCATTTCCGGATACTGAGTTACTCTTCCTAGAAGCCTTGTCATCTAAATCCAATCTCGTCAGGGGTCAAACTAAACCACATTTCGCTCACCTATGGGAGTTTCAAAGTCTGTTTTACCTCTCTCTTCAAGGTACAACATTTCAATATGTAATATTTTTTAAAGATTTTATTTATTTTATTTTTAGAGAGGGAAGGGGAGGAGATAGTGAGAGAGAGAGAAACATCCATGTGCGGTTGCTGGGGGTCATGGCCTGCAACCCAGGCATGTACTCTGACTGGGAATCGAACCTGGGACACTTTGGTTCCCAGCCCGCGCTCAATCCACTGAGCTATGCCAGCCAGGGCCAATATATAATATTGAAAATGTATACTTTATGTTTGTCTTGCTGAATTCTTCGTTAAATAACATTTAAGACGAAGCTTTAAAAAAACTCTGTAAATGCCTTCTTATACCAGATCTCCTTACATGTGACATCATACATGTTCTGCAGACTTCTCTCTGTCCAGTGGAAATGTCATGTGAATCATATGAAATGTAGCATGAGGTCTTAAATTCCCTAGGAATTACATTAAAGATACAATGTAATATGAAGTTTAATAAGTTTTTTAACTAAAATATCAACATATTATAATTTCAACCTGCAATCAATATAATAAGTCATTAATGAGATCATTAAATTTTTTTTATTTTTTGTCTTAAGTCTTTAAAATCTAGTGTATTTTTTACAGTTATAGCACATCTCGATTTTGATGCTAAGTTTGCCTCAGAATTGCTTGATGTATATATAGATTTCATAAAGTGTCCTGTTGAAAAAGTCCATCTACCCTAGTTTTCCCAAACATATTTAACATTTTCTCATAACTGAACTGTGCCCATTTTTAACTTTAAACTTGAATAGTTAAATTTAATTTAAAATTCAATTCCTCGGTGGGTAATAATTCCACGTGGCCATTGACTACCATGTTAGATAACATTAGCTCTCGGAGCAGACTGTGTACTTTGAAATACGGGGCTCATTCCAATATGACATGTGAGTTTCATGAAATGGCAAGCTCTCCTTTAAGACTTATCGGACTCATCTATACCCCTGAGTCGCTAATTTACATCAGTAACTTGGGTCCATGTCAGGCCCTCAAAGGTATAAAGTTCAGAAGAATAACATCGAATTCTTCAGGGTCTGTGATAATTTCAGATACACGCAAAGGTAAGATGGCTTCTTAGACTCTATCAGACCCCCAAATTCAGGAGCTGGGTTGGCTGGTAAGCAATAGTTCTTCCTCTTGTGAACGTGTGCTTCGGGGCAACGAACTCATTACCTTCTTTAAAATGGGGTAGTAATAATAGCTAGGGCACAGGATTTTTATGAGGGTAAAATAAATTGGTGCCTGTCAACATTTAAAGCAATACCTGGAACCCAGCAGAAAATCAGTACGTGTTTTCTCTTAGTTTTATTATGTTCATTGTTAAAATTATCCCTGCCTTAAAGAAAAAATGCTAATGTATCCAATTACTCTACTTTGATTGTAACTGGTCCAGGTTACTGGATTGGGGAAAAAGAAGGCAACATCAGTCAGCAGTGGTTCATTCGTAGGGTGTGCTAGGTGATGAAGTATCACGCGACACAGATTTGACCGAATGCACTTACTATTCCTAATGTTAACGCAGAAGTCTGCGTGTCTGGACTGCATAGCTTGAAGTCTGTCTGGTGTAAGTTCTCAGGAGGAAGCCCCTGTGTGCCGTGCACAGTATAAAGTACAGGGTGTGTTGGGGGCAGGAATTTAATCGTGAGACAGCAGCTCTGTTGGGTTAAGATTACTTAGTGATTCATGGTTGTAATGATGGCAGTTGTAGCAACCATGCTTAAAACTTTTTAGAACTATACTATGTGGAATAAGATAATGTAGAATGGAAGAAATCGAAATGTTTCACACCATGGAACTTTCCGCAATGATACTTAAGTTATCAGTAAGGAATTGTAGTGCAAAAGAAACCTTAAAATATCGCTACTCTTTTAAATTACAACCGAACAATACTGCTTAAACTTTCCCAGTCTCTCTGAGTATGCGTTTCCAAACCATGGATTTATTGTTAACATAAATCCTTCTTGAAAGAATCTAAATGTAACAAATCCCATTTTTCCTGATTGCTGTAGAGTTGAACAAGCTAGAAAACAAATTACAAAAAAGAAAGAAAGAAAACAATAACAGTAAAACATACCACTGAGAATGGAAAGGCAAGCTACAGGTGGGGAGAAGGTAGTTGCAATGCAATCCCAACCAACAAAGACTCCCGCCAGGACTCTAAAAAGAATTGTTACATCAGAAAAACCAGAGAAAGCTCTTGACTGGACACGTCACAAAATAGGACACTCATCTGACCAATAATGAGCATGACAATATTCATCACTGGGGAATATAAAATTAAACCACAAATGAGAAAAAAATTAAAAAATGACAATAAGGTATCTCTTCTTGCCCCCTAATGGCTAAAATTATGACAACATCAAGTTCTGTCAGAGACACAGGACTACTAGAACTTCGTATGTTACTGCTTCATGAGAAAATCTGCAATTATTTCAGAAAACTTTTGGCAGTATCTACTAAACTATTGTGTTGGCAGAAAACCCTGTTTAGTTTTTTGCCATAAAATAAAAGGCACGTTTTCATTTTCATCAATAACTTGAGTGATTTGGATATTTGGAGTATGTCTGCTGTCACCTGCATTGTAGAATGTCGATTGTTCTCACTTAATGTCTTGATTTGACTGCTGTCAACTTCAACTGGACTACCCAACCTTGGAACATCAACCAGAGAGAAATCTCTAGCACAAAACTTCGCAAACCACTTTTGACACACTCCATCATTCAATCAGTCACAGCACCTTCTCCATATGCTGTACAAGTTGTTTGTTTGTTTGTTTGTTTGTTTTGCATTTCAGTTGCATTTCTGCTTTCCTGGACATAATAACGCATGACATGCTGAAAATATTGCATATTTTCTCCCATCTTCAATATTAAAATGGCTGCACAAAAATTCGCCAATTTTGATAAGTTGATATTTTTCTCAGAGATTTTATTTATTTATTTTTAGAGAGAGTGGAAGGGAGGGAGAAAGAGAGGGAAAGAAACATCAATGTGTGGTTGCTTCTCGCACACCCCTACTGGGGACCTGGCCCACAACCCAGGCATGTGCCCTGACTGGGAACCAAACTGGCAGCCTCTTGGTTCACAGGCCGGCATGCCGTCCACTGAGCCACACCAGCCAGGGCTGACAAGTTTTCTTTTTTTTTTTTAAATGCACACTGATATGACGGCTGTCACAATACAATGTATCAAAATTGTTTCAAGTGAAGTTAAAGACAACTAAGAGCTACTAGAGCCATGGAACAGAAGAAAACGAACGAACTTTTTGGCCCACTCAGTGACTACATGCTTATCTGATTACCTAGTAGTTCCAACCTAAGGTAAGTGTGCAAGAGGAAGCAGTGCGTGAGCCGCTTCAAGAATGGTCAGACAGGTGGATTCGATCAGCCTGACCTGGAAACAGCCCCTGTCTCGTGAGGAGCACACTGGACAAGGTGTGGCCAAGGTACAAATGGAACACAGCCTGAAATACAAAAAGGAGGAAACGCAAAGAAGTTTCTGTCTCACTACATTCTTCCTATCGCGTGTTTGCTAGGATCCGCAGTTTCAACCAGCTCGTATTTTCATGGAAGTGAAAGTCTCAGAGAAAGAGAAAAGGAGTTGATTCTTTCAAGCAATAACGATGATATGGAACGATCTCCGCAGTGTTACAAGCAAGGTGTTTCCAGCAGATGCCCCGAGTACGCACTGTGCCACAGAGAAGGTGTCCGCATACACAGACACCAGTCCAACTGTGTGTAACATATACTTCCAAATAGTTTCTAACATAAAAGGTGAGAGAGCAGTGAAGAGAAGAATCCGTATGCTTCCAAACAAAGAACATAGATGAAAGGAGTCTCTTTATTATTTTTGAAACTCTTGTTTCCTCTGCAATCTGACTCATTTGCACTATTCTCCACCGTATCCTTCTATGTAATTTTACATGTGAATTCATGAGCTTTCAAACAATCAATCCAGTCATTTTAATAGCGTACCTTTGTCTTCTTTTAACTCCCTTTCACCCTTTATCTTCATGTGGTTTTTCTGTAGAAGGATTAATGGTAAGAAACATATTTTTTATACACATAACACCTTTTTCTCAAGGTAGATGCCTGAGCAAGCATTCTAAGAGTTTCCAGCAACCATTTCCAGCAGGAGTAAAGCTGAGCTTTGTGAAGACTTACTTCCACTCAATCCTTTTCGTCTCCTTCCTGTCTGGTCTCCCTCCTCCCATCCACTCACACAGGCAGGCGTGTCTATGGAGCACTTGCTGTGTGCAGAACCTTGTTGTAACTCCCACAGCCACCACAGGTCTTCAGCTGACACCGACCACAAACAGCCCTGGATACAGCCACCCACGGAGTCAGCTTGTGGGCTCGGATGGTGCTGCGCCATGTGTCACATGTACAATCTTCCTCTTGATGTTGTCTCTGTGTTCATTTTCTGGGTTTTAGCTGACTCTTAAACACAGCCCTCCGTGGAGTGCCACTATTGGAGACACTGCTCTGCTGAACTCATGAAATACTGTTGAGGATGAAATGCCACGGTGGTATTTCGTCTTTTCCACAGTGGACCCAAGTTTTTGAACCTGCTGTATAAGTGGGATTTTTAAAAATCTATCCTGGGATCATATCAGGTCATTTTACGAAGCAAGTATAGGGAAACCCTCTTCCTGAGTCTTGGGATCCAGCGTGTTGTGTAACTTATGTCCCCAAAGCAGGGAACTCAGATCCCGGGTTCTGTTAATACCGCCATTTCCCCTTTTCCCTCTCCCCGTGTCTTTGCTGAGGCGACTTCAGTTACTGCATGCAGTAAGCAAGATCAAAAACTCGGGCTCCACCCTTCTCTTTTGGGGGCTCCTTGGAGACGTTTCTGAGAAATGGCGTTGTGGTCAATTTTAGAATCCATTGTTTATTCCGTTACATGTCTGACCTGCAAGATTAAAAGTGGTCAGTCCCGTCTTCCTGTTTGGTTCAGAGCGATGTGAAATCTGGATCAGAATCCACAAAATGAGAGTAAACACGTCGATCTCATAACTCAGAATTGGCCTGCCCAGGATTGAAACACGGCCGGAAAAGAGAAGTCCCGCCCCTTTCCGGTGGAAGACTTCCAATGGAAACATGAGAGGCTTTCAAAGAGTGATTTTCTGATCCGGCCCAGAAACAGGGGCAATTTACAATTAGAGATGAGGGTTAGAGACTCCTTGAAGGAAGCCCTCTCTGCCCTCCCCACGGTTCTCACTCCAGATGTTGAGGGGCAACATCCAAGTGCCGCTGTCCGGCCGTGCTGGGTCTCGCTTCCCGTCCGCGGGTGGCAGTCGGGTGCTCAGCACAGCGGAGCCCGGGGCAGTACTGACATAGCTCACAGGCAATGATGCGGCTTCCTTTCCTCATGCAAAAGGCAAAGGAGACTAAAATGCTTCCCCCTTTTGGAAGTTCTGATTTTACATAAAGACTAATAAATGCAGAGTCACACATGTGGAGACCTGTCTATGGTGAACTGGGACGTGTTGAATGTTTCACATGGGCCTGTGCTATGCTAGGAGCTGAGAGCACACAACTCCAACTCAGAAATAAAACGAGCCCTGGCTCTCATCGGAACTCATGTGTTTTTGGTTCTGAATTGCAGTTGCCATGCTGTGCTGCATATGTATTTAATTTTAGCCTGCGCCTGCTTCCTGGTAGGAAAACACTCCCTCCTGATGTTCGTTTCCTCTGCCCCCTTTCAGGAGATCGTCAACTTCAACTGCCGGAAACTGGTGGCCACCATGCCCCTGTTCGCCAACGCCGACCCCAACTTCGTGACCGCCATGCTGAGCAAGCTGCGATTTGAGGTCTTTCAGCCCGGAGACTACATCATCCGGGAGGGCGCCGTGGGGAAAAAAATGTACTTCATTCAGCACGGCGTGGCCGGGGTCATCACGAAATCCAGCAAGGAGATGAAGCTGACGGACGGCTCCTACTTTGGAGGTTAGTAGGGAGACGTGCAGCCGGGCCGACGGTGAGTTGCGGGCTGTATGTCTTCACGAGAATTCGGGAGCTGTCAGAACGCTGATGTGTCGGTTTTGGCTACGAATTCATATTTGAATTCTGATCGAAGTGTCTATCATGGTATATTTCACATAGCAGGCCCTTGGCAGGCTTTGTGTTTAAATATTCCTCAACACCAGAAAAAAAAAAAACTGGAATGTTTCCTTTAGAAAAAGGCAAGAAGTTTGCCTTCCTGCATCTGCAGGTTTATCCTTTGGGGGGGATTCATTTTCTCTGCATCCGTGAGGAACTCGGTAAGTGGTCTTTGCTAAGGGGCCCTCATCCCTGCGTATTCATCCTTCGCAGACTGCATCATTCTCCAACTCTTCCGAAGGCTTCTCCACCACAATCCCTGTGTCCATCCCAGCCCTGTGTCTCCACAGAGCTCCTCGTGGCTTCCCAGGGGCCTGGCCTCAGTCTCCCTCCTGCCGAAATTAGTAGGTGGTCGCCCGCCTTCTTTCAGACGTTAGCTGGCAAGCAATGTGGGGCATCTGAGAGGCTGTCTCGGGTCCAAGATGCTCAGGCCCCCACCACCGGACACGTCTTTATGTGCTGTTTACTAGAGGGTAATCAACCGCATATCTCATCCCCGAACATCAGTAGGCACAAAAACGAAGTATCACATCAAAGGAATATGAATTGAGAACCAATCCACGAATTGCATTTTTGATATAATAATTCCGATTATTATTATTTTAATCTGAGTTTAAGACGTTTGCTTCGATAACAGCTAAGACGTATTTATTAGAAAACGTTTATAATTGTATTAGATGCTTTTGTGGAATTTATCTAAATAACCACAAGGTTCTTATTCATCCACCTATTGCTGAGTAAGACATGCAACTCAAAAAATGAGCTTCTTTCGCCTTCCTCTCTCACCCACTAAGGACCATCTTGAAGTTCGCTTCTTCCATCTTCACACTCTTCTTCCTGATCGTGGTCCTGTGTTGCTCAGCAGTCCCTCGGCCTCTGGTGAGGATTGTGCCGAGAAAAAGGGGAAGATTAGGAAAAGCTGAGAATCAGAAGGAGTCTACTTTAGAAAGCAGAGAGAATTAACATTTGAATGAGGGAAAGAGAGAGAGCAACTGAGCACTGTGGAGGGGGTGTAAGGGGGGTCAATGGTAATGGAAAAGGTACAATGACAAAGAAAGCTGTGGAGCAAGAAGTAGACGTATGTACTATATGAGCCTTGTTTGGCACAAGTGGTTTGGAGGTAAAACCTTTCTGAGGCAACTAAGGGAGGAGTGTGATAAATACGTAAAAGAAAAGTTCAAGAAGGAATGTTTGGATGTGTCATTGTGCATTCATAGTGTATTTCTGCATTTGACATGCAAAGCCTAGATCATGTGCCATGCAGGATTTATGTGGGTGAAACTCTCAGTGAAGTCCATTGAATTAGTGAATGTCCTTGTGTCTATAAGATCTTTTGGGGGATAAAAACTACTTTATCCTAATGTATCGTTTCTTTAACCCATTGTAGCATCTCTCTCTACAAGTGAGATGGGTCTGTAATTGTGTTGTTTATTTTTGTGATCCCCTAACAACTTTAGATACCTCACTTCCTAAAAGAGTAAGGAAACTTTTTTTAAAAATGTATTCCCTATTTCAAGGAAATTCAAACAATCTAACTGTGCATGTACAGTTAATATTTATTAGATTTAAACACCAAGGAAGATAAAGAAAGCCAGTTAGAATCTAATAATAATAAATGGTACTTACTGAGCATATTAGGGCTTAGTATTCATAACTCTTCAAGTGTCTAACATGACACTGAAATCAACAGAGCGGAGCTTTGTATTACGCTAATTTTATGTTTGTGTAAACTGAGCACAGCAAGCTCGGAATACAGCTAAGCAGAAAAGCCAGGCATCCGCTGAGGAATGTTCTTTCCGCTTCTAAAGTGTCTGAATTAACGAACTGTAATCAATGCACCAAACACACTCCGAAATGGTGAGATAAGGAGACTCATTCAAAGAAAGACCAAATTCAGAGTTTTGCATTCTATGCCTAACTTGAGTTATTGATGCAATAATAGAGAAGGGTTTCTAGATTAACGTGGATTTGTAACTCAGAGAGGTTTGGGTTGTTGTTTCCCCCTTTTGGGCGGACGTGGGAGAGAGCGTGTTGGGTCCGTGCCCGCCCCGCAGCCTGCAGGGGGCCCCAGCTCAGCTCCAGGAGGGGAGCGCAGCAAAATGAGCGCGGGTGCCTCCTGTGTGCGAGACACACTCCCCGGCCCTGGGGGGACAGTATGGAGCGAAATAGCCAGAACTGGCCAGTCATGGAGCTGATATTTTTAGCAGGTACTTATATTTTAGAAAGAAAAACCTAGATATTAAAGAAACCTGGAAATTACTGAAATATTACTATGCGCCCTTATCAGATGGTGATAAATGCTTCCGGGAAAACGAATGCAGGGAAGAAGCATAAGGAATGCCCCTTGTCCACAGGGCCATACGGAGAGTAGGGCTCAGGCAGGTGGGTGTCGAGGCTTCCTGCAGACACCTGTGGGTGTTGAGAGTAGAGAGTAATGCTGAAAGGGGTCCGGGGCCTGCCGAGACCTGTCCTCCCAGCTCAGGGAGGCGATGGGGACACAATGAGTTAGGGCACATTCGGAGGAGTGGGGTTCTGCTTGTAGGAAACAGTCTCTAGACTCTTCCTTGACATCCCCCCTTTTACAGATGAGGAACATGAGCCTCAGAGAAGGCGAACACCCTGGCCAAGGCCCTGTAGCTGAAAAAGGATAGAGCCAGGTTTCTCACAGCCATGAACTTGAACCCACAGCCTGTGCTTTGCCCACTGCACATCACTGCTTCCTAAGAGAGGGCGTGATAACCCTCAGGGTGTGTACGTCAGACATTAGCTCAGCCTTAGCTGCTCTTCAAAGCCATCTTTGGGCCTTTTACACATGCATTTGTTAAACGGTTTTATAATCCACTCATATGGTCTGCCTGACCCTCCTAGGAGTCATATTATCAATACATTATCCACTAAGATAAAATACCATTAATATAACTCATTAAAATTTCAAATGATGTATTTTTGTATTCACTGGTTCACAATTTTCTAGAAACATTCTGTTTTTCTAACATATTTCACAGTTGTTGTATCTCTTTCCCCTCACCTCTTGGCAAGTGTTTTTCATTCCACACCAGAGTGTCCTCATTAATTCAGTCTCTTGACTGCCCTCCGTTCAAAATGGCTGTCCCGCCGTTCCTCCAAAGGTGGGGTCATGCGAAGTAAGCCCTTCAGAAGGAGCCTCCTTCTGCGACAGCTGCTGTTGTAAATCATTTGGTATTAAACGCTGCTTAACTGTCTCACACTGTGCCAGCGTCCAGGAGTCTGCCAGGAACTTTATATAGCTAATGTGCATATTTAGGATTTTTATGTCCAAAATGCATTGGACCAGATACGGATCACGTGGCACGTTAAAGTCTAGAGCCACAGATTTGGAAAGCCAGGCAGGCCATCCCTGCCGTGGTGGCCGTCCCTTCCCAGTGAGAGACTGAGCAACTGCCCGTCTCCAGTTGACCGTTGCCTTCGCCTCTAGTGTGTCGTCTGTTTCTGAGAGCTGATGCTGATTTTCGAGAAGGTGCGAGCGATCTGTTGATGGTAAATTCCCAACCCCATTAGCTCAGTGCTCCCATTATATTTATGAGGAAGAGGAGGCAGCAGCACAGAAATACAGTGAGTCAGGTTGTTCTTGCTTGCTGTCTTCCTCATCTGCTGTGTTCTTAGGCCAGGCTAAGGAATTTTTGTTTCAATATGGTTATGTCAACTCCGATGGATCTTTTTGCAGGTGGTAGCCCACCTACAAGTGCCATGTAGTGTACAAGCATGGGGTAGCTCAGCTAGGTGATGGGTGGGAGAGATGTTCGTCCCATCTGCAGCCTCACCACACGGCCCTAGGATTCTGTCAAGTCACGTAGCCATGTGTCATTGGATAAAACAGGATTAGACCCAAATGTCTGAGACACTCGGAAAATCCAGATGAACATTAAGAGGACATTTTATTTTGAAGTCGTCATGTCTTCTCTCCTTAGTAAAATAGAAAAAAAGGAAGAGAAATGAAAAGGAGGCAAAAATGGAAAAGTCCTTGTTATAATTTTCGGTTTTCTTATATTCCTGTGGTGCTCATCTGGACCACCTTTGTGATTTTTTCTAATTGCAGAGCCAGACCATATCTTGAACCTAATAACATAAAATCCCTGTGAGGCAAGTATACTCTTATTTTATGTCTAACTCTAATTCAGGCACTTAATTTAAAAAAATGTGCCTTTACTCAGTTCTTCAATCAATATCCATCAAGAACTGAGAAAACTTATTTTAGTATAAAGTACAGGATTTTCCAGCCTCCTGAAACAGATCCAGCAGGCAATGATTCACTTCAGAATATGAAATTGTTTGAATACTTTTTTAAATGTCTTTTTTCTTTTGAAAACACAAATTGCTAAATTTTGGTTACCAATACTCTTTAGTATTGACATTTTACTTGTGTTATTCAAACGCTGACGTGGGTAATGATAAACTTTGTGTATGTCATTGAAGGAATTTCCGGTGATCAAGAACAGATGGAGGATTTTGTTTTTCATCGTGGATGCATAGCTGTGGAGGAGGGTGGACAGCAGGGCGCTCTATCAAGCCTAGCTGGAGGAAAAGCTTTTTAAAGCAGCGTATAGGAGGACATTACCAATAAGAATAGTCTAAGAGAAAGCCGTCTCCCAGATGGATGTTTTCTTTGGGCTCCTCCTCACAGTCTATCTGCGTTAGCGGTTTGAGAATCAACAGTGGGCCCCCGAGTCCGAGGCGCACACCCTCCCGTGCCTGCCTGCACTCCTGGGTCCTCTGCGTTTTTATTCATGCCGCAGCAGCTCCTCTCTCTGGAACATCCATCCAGCCTGTGCCCCTTGCTCTTTGTGTGGAGAATAGTGGAGTCCAAACCCTTTAACAAAAATCTTCAAAACCCTACACAGTCTGGCTCAGTCTATTTCCTAACCTCCATTTACATTTCTCCCTTCAGACACCTTTACCCCCACCCCGCCCCACCCCACGATGATTAGTTCTTCCTTAAGTAAGCAAAGTGTGCCTTGGCGAGGATTAACCTTTTTGGTTAGGAAAAAAAAATTTCTTCAGGCTGACGCTTTGCTTCTCATCATTGTTAACATACCACTCAAATGTTATTCTTTCAATCTCCCTTAAGCAGATGATATTTTTTCTTTCTGACCTTGACCTATTATGGAACAGTGTTCATTATTATTTTGTCAACTTTCCATATGAGATTATGGACTTTCTGAGCTTAGACACTATAATTTCTTCCCATTTAAACCTGCAGCACCAAAGCACAATGGTTGAGCTATTAGTATCATAGACATTCAGTAGGAACTTGAACAAGGACTCGGTGGATGGATGGATGGATGGATGGATGGACATATTTTCCCTCGTCTCTACTCTTTACCTCTATCTCTTCTGCTTTCTCCCCAGCCCTGAAATAAGAAAAGCAGTCAAGCCTCCTGCTCACTTTGGTATTATATAGACTCTGTTAAACCCATTGTCTTTATCTCCAGACGGGAAGTCAATACAAATAATGATAACTTACAAACCAAACTGAATGAAACACAAAGCATTCCCTATGACTGGGAAATTCATTGTTAATATTTAAATCACTTTATCTAATTTTAATTAATCTCACTGTAGGAGGGATTCACTGAGACAGTTTTAGAACTTAAAACAACAGACTCTAGAACCACGCTGTCTAATAGAACTTGTGTGATGGTGGTCATGGTCTCCACTCAGCACTGTGCAGTGAAGTAGCCACTAGCCACGGACAGCTGCGGGTGTTCGTGCGAATGAAGAAGCAACTATTTCGTTTTATTTTAATTAATTTAGATTACATATAAATTGCCCCAGGGTGGCTAGTGCCTACCCTGTTGGCTGAAACTGTTCTGGATTGCTAGAACCTGCAGGGTTTCCCAAGCAACTGCATCCAGAATAGTGTCAAGAGACATTGCTCTCATCCTTCCTGGAAATTCTGCAGTCCTTCAAAAGCTTTATTTTGTGCTAAGTCCCAAACATCCCTAAAAGTTAATTTACCTCGTAAATGAAACAAATGGTATTTCTTCCCTTCTTATCTTCCTTCCTTCGGGTCTTTTTTTTCTTCATCAAATAGATATTGAAAATCTTCTATGTTCAGGCAGAATTCTAAGCATTTTTCAAATGGTAGCAAATGAAATATAATTCTAACTTTTATGAATAGTATATGCTGCAGGGGAGACACCCATTGAACAAAAAAATAAGTGACTGCAGGAAACAATTTCAAATAGTAGTAGGTGCCATGAAAAAACTATAAAGCAGGGTAATGAAAGGGCAGTGAGGCAGAGCCCTGACTACAAAGAGGAAAGAACACGGGGAATCGCAGGAGCAACGTTTCTGCAGTGTGAGCAGACACGGGGGGCTCTGGGAACGAAAGAACGTCAGGACCGGTAGAGCAGAGAGTCCTGGGAGCTCAGCACACAGCGGCGTCCCGTAAGAGGGCTGCCGGGCACACAGACCGTGAGGTGCCTCCAAGTCACCGCAGTGACAGACCGGGAACCCTCCCCGAGGTCACGTGCGAGTGCCGTGCAGATGGCAAAGAAGTGAGGGTGAGGAACTGGAAGACCTGATGGGGCAAAAAAAATACTGCTGTGTATAATGCACACTTTTTTGCCCAAATTTTTGAGGGAAAAATAAGGATGTATATTCTACATGGGTAGTACCTGAAATACTTTGCATCTGTTCTTCTGTTTTGTAGTTTTTGTTACATCAAATAAATACTCAAAAATAATGCTAAAATTCCTTTATAGTACAAAAAAAACCACAAGTATCTAAATATAAATAAATAAAAAATTGAATTTTAAAAATTAAAACAAAAGATTTTTTGTTCCTGAAAGTTTGGGCCAAAAATGTGGGTGTGCATTGTTCACGGGAAATATGGTACCTGTTGGATGGAATCAAAGCAGTAGAACAAACTCAGCTGCAAATACCAGACGTGGCCACGTGAAGCTGGTTAGCCTGTGGCTGGGCGACAGTGAAGTCTAGGAGGTGACCATTGAAATGCGGGCCAAAGGGGGATGCAAAAGTGACAGATCACAGGGAGCGGGTCAAAGAACACCGAGACCGATGTGCTGGGGGAGTCACCGGAGCTTTCTGATGGGCACGATGCTCACATGCCTGCAGCGCTGTGACGCGAGCAACCCATACTTCCGTGAAGGCCTATTTAGACCGAATTAAGGCTACGCCTCTGTAAAAGATCACTGTTTCTTTTATATAGTCCTGATGCTCTTTTCCTCATTTTCTCTCCATCTCCAATGTTTCTTCCTGATTTATTTGCACCGTTTATAAAGGGACACACAGGAACTACAGGAATAAAAGATTCCCGTTACCCTGGAAGCTTGGAGAAGATCATCATACGATTGCACGCATGTCCTCACCCATAGCTCATCCCCTGACACGTCATTTTTATTGGATAAATATCTGTGGCATTGAACCTAATTTTGGAGGCATCTTTAATTGAATAGTTCATATTTCGAAGTCAGTTATCAAACTTATAATAGATGATGTCTATGTATATTTTTTCTACTTCCCAACATAAAATATCTACTCTTCTTGTTTCTCCTATAAGGTCTCCATAGCAGTCCATAAATGTGAGCCAAATCATTAGCATCTAGCATTTTGACTTAGCGTTTAGGTCAAACCTTCCTTGTTGCCGAAAAGCAAAGCAAGGTTCCTTTATGGTTCCCTCTTTGGTGGCTCCTGTCTTTTCCTGCTGCCTGCCCAGCCTCGCACCTGGCTTTCAGAGCCTCCATCCACCATCGCCGACTAAGGTCTTCTTGCCCCGCCCCCATCCGCCCCATCAGAAGGCTGTTCCTCCTGCACTGCTGGGGGCGATGCATGAGCTACTGTTCGTAAGCTACTCTGAGATCTCGGGATGAATGTGGTGCCAATTATTATTCTGCTGGAGGCTTTCTTAAGGGCCATCATCATACTTCCTTGTATCTGTGGAGTCTGGGGGAGTTTCAAACTGAGGGGGAAGTGTGTTCCTGGCTAAGCCCGCTACAACCAAGTGCACTAGTCCAGGGCCTCATGGAGAAAGCTAGCCTTGAAATATTTATTTTCAATACTCTCTCTTTCTCTTGCCTTTACTATTGTATACTACCAGCCCAGAGTGCGGTGTGGTAAAGTCAGACCACCTTTCTGTCGGGGTGAGAAGTATCATTGTGAGGCAGTAAGTACACATTCGGAAGAAATTAAAATTGTTTTGAAGTTCTCAAAATCACATTTGTGTGTCGCAGGTTCGATTCCCAGTCAGGGCACATGCCTGGGTTGTAGGCCACGGCCCCCAGAAACCGCACATTGATGTTTCTCTCTCTCTTTCTCTCATTCTCTCCCTCCCTTCCCTCTCTAAAAAATAAAATAAATAAAATCTTTTAAAAAAGTATTTAAAAAAAATCACACTTGTATCCTACAGAAGAGTTAACAGGTATGCACATGGAACACGTGGGCTCTTTACCATAGTGTAGGACTTGCACTCCAAACATCGCTAAGCCCTGTTTGATCAATGCACCGGCGCCACTGTTCACGGTCTGAAGAACGCGCTCTGAGCAGGTTCATCTGGAAGGCAGCAGTGCCCCGTGGCTGCTTTATGTGCACCACTGCTGGGCACAGATGGCCGCTCCCTCAGCGTGTCCTCGTTTCAACTCTTGCCTCTTGCTCATTCCCTTTGCATGTGGCCTTCTGCCACTGCTAATAGCGGAGGCTTTTTATTCTGGGCCCAGGTTTTATTTACTCTTAAATTTAGACCTTCCCTTCAAGTCTGCAGTTACACTTTGCTAAAACGATGCCACCGTCCCACAGATCTCCCCTGTTAAACTAGGCACCGCATGCAGCCGGAAAGGTCATGCCAAGGAGCCTAGCATATGCTGTTGCGTGATGTTTCTCGCTCACAATATCGCAAATTAAATGATCGGGGTCTATCTTTAGGAGCCAAAGAATGAAACGATTGGGAGGCAGCAGGACATGGCTGAGTGTGCCGCATACACTGTAGAGCAAGGTTTTAGGGCCGTGTCTGCCAAGAAGAGCCAAATTCAAGTCCCCAGACAATGCGGCGAGCACCTAGGGGCTTGGAGCACCGTCCGTAAAGTGATTGTCAGCACAGAAGCTCCTCCAGCTTCCCGCACCACGACTGTAACGGAATGGGACTCCTGGGCGAGCATCCTCTTTGCCAGCTTGCTTGTGTTAATAGCTTTCTGAGCTTCTAAAATGTCTCCTTGCCTATTCTGGAGGCCACGCTGCTTTGGAAGGGAGGCTGCATAGGATCTCTGTGATGTTAGAGTGGAGGGTGTTTTCTAGGACAAGACCCTAGATTTTAAAAAAGTGACGGGGGCAGGTGATGTTTGTGATGACTCACGTTCTGGTGGATAACAATGAACGATGACTCCTTTCTTGGCAGGTGGTGGGGGAAAAAAATAGACAGTGTCAGGGGCCGCTGGTGAAGCTCTTTGACATGTGACAGGAGGACGCCGTTTCGGGGTGTGATCGTCAGAGTCGGGTCTTGAGAGGCGGTTGGTCCCTGAGAACGCCGCTGACGTCCAAGCCGGTTTCCAAACCTGTCAAAGCAGGATAACAACTCCGGCCTCGCTGGGCTTGCTTGGAGGGCTGGGAGCTCTCCGCATACCCACAGCGCTCAGCATTGCCCCCGGAGCCCAGCCCGTGCTGCCGCGTCGGGCGGCACAGTGGGGAGCGGCAGAGACGCCCGTGAGACGCCACGCGGCATTACTGACTCGGGGCCCATGTCAAGGCCATTGGCACTGATGAATCTGATGGGGAGTCTGTCTCCCCACGAGTCAGTGTTAGCTGGAGTCCACAGAGCGAAATTCACTCTAAATCAATGGGTGTGAATGGTGGGTGGAATAAATCATCTTGAAAGCTTTCTAAATGGAGGATAACCCCATCTCTGAAAAGTCTTATTTCCTCACTCTCCACACGGGAGTGTGGGTGTGGAAACACACACACCCCTCCAAGAAATAATACTGTAGGGTTATCCAAATAACTTGTGCTTCATGTGCCGGACATTGTACTGAATGATCTCACAGATATCCTGTCACTCCATATTAGATTAAAATAGCTGCAAAAATATATACTCTTTACCAATATCAATTTTCCAAATGCATTAGAATTGAAGGGAAGAGCAAATATATATTTTTAAGAACTAAATTGTTCGGAAACATTTCTATAAAATGGAGAGTTAGAAGGGACCTAATCCATTACCTCATGCCCTCATGCACACAAGCAGCCTGAGAGCTGCACAGGCCACCGAGATCGGTGGTGACAAGGACAGACCTTCCCTTTAGACCGCTGCTCTTCCTCTGGTGACAGGTGCCTTTTTTGTGAGCTGTTATCAGTGACGCTATTTTATAGTGTTTCAGAAAACAAGGGCTCACTCCTCCTAGGATGAATGATGAAACACATTGTACACATAGAAACACACATAAATTGTTTCTAGCCTATTGCTAATAATCTGAATTTACTCATGCTCCAGGGAAGCGTGACTGTTTTTGACCTATCTATTATCCCTGGAGACACTCCTCTCCATGGTTGAATTTACTTAGCAGGGAAGAGTGAAATTACCAGGCGTAATGGTTCGTCGAAAAGATAATGAAGTAGAAATAGTGTAGTCACTTCAACTTGCATTTCATCCCCTATTTTGCAGGGTATAATAAATTTATCTAAATGCTGAAATGTCCTCAGCAAATTTAAAATGTTGTATGTATTTTAAAAGTTTCCTTGTTTCCCATACTGTATGTCACAAGAGAATTAACAACATGATAATATTTTTAATGGCACGTGGTGAGTGCTTCTCTTTGCTAGGGTATGTATGTGTACCTCAAGGAAAGAAACAGAAATTTCCCAAGATGTGTCTAAATATTCTTCAGGCTAGGAAGTCAGTTAACAGCCACTCACACACACACAGTTATAGTGGACATGAATGAGAACCTTAATTAAAGTCTAATAAATACAGACTCTTTAAAGAAACAGCATTTGAAATCTGAATTGAATTCATTGCACAGTGCAATGGTTTACTTATTAAGTCAGTGCCTGTATATCTTCTTGTAAGGACTTAAAATGAGCACATTCGGAGTTCTCATTTTCTCAAAGAGTTTCTAAGATTTTTGTAACTATAGAACAACCACCAATGCTTATTGCCTCAACAAGAGATTGGAAACATTGGAACAATACTTATTAAATACTGAAACCATTCACATGCATAATATACATTGTTGTGCATCCATTGCTATAAGCTGGGAGAGAAGATACAATAGAAATATTTAAATTTGAAATTTCACATAGATTATCTTTTTAAAGACACACTATAAGTAAAGGTATCATTATTATCATCATTATAAATGTTCCAGTGAGAGAGGAACCAGAACAATACTTTCATATACTGTCTTCTCCATATCCCCCTTCTTTTGCTCTCTAATTAGAAAAGCAGTAATCTAGACAAAAATTGACTCCTACTTTCACAATCTTGGACCTGGTGCAATTTCTTTTTTTTGACTTCGGTGCCTTTCGCACCAGGGTGTTCTGTTATAACTGCAGACTTCAGCTAAGTCTTTGGACCATCCTGGAGTCGGAGTTTTCGGATTGGACTTCTACCTGGGTTAAATTAAACACACAGGTGCCTGGCCACGTCTTAGCGTTGTGTGACGCAGCCTTACCGAGATGCTGTACTGTAGGTGGAGATTAATTTCCTGATGAGAATTGATCTCTTTGAGCTGTAATAAGATCTGCTGTGGAAGGACAAGAGGATGGTACAGCGAAGAATAGGACTTCACTGTACTTCTGTCCTGGGCAGATGACCTTGCATGGAAAATTTCAGGCGAGCTAAATTAGGGGAGATGACCACACTTGAGCAAATACATTCCGAAAGTGTCGTTTTGTGTCTTGGGCTTTTATTGCAGAATGTATTCTTGCTTGAACAATCAACAAAGTACATTTTAAAACTTAATCACAACCCCTCCCCTCAAATTTACTGGATAAATTTGAACTTCATCCAGTAAAAGTTTACAGTTGTCTAAAACCTTAGGCGTTATAAAGTCTCTTAACCATGTAGTTGTTTAAAAACTTAAATTTGCCTTTTGTATGTCTTCCCCCCCAAATAAAAAGAATTTATCTTGGAAGGCTGAGAATTGATGGTGTCTGATACCTAAGAATAAGAGAAATATGAAGTGTTGCTGAACAAATCCAAGGTCATTTTTGGTTTATGACCCCCCCCCCCCCGCCCAAAATCACTCATTCGGCATAATGACCATGTTTTTGTGCAGATGTAGACAGGTTTGCTGGAGTGTATGTATTGTTTTAAAGAAACACAGTCAACATCTCTGCCGTCTTCAGTTGGAACCAAGCCCTTTTGTCACTAAAACTGTGAAAAGGGAGACACTGGTGATAATTGGTCTTGGCAACATTTTCAGATAACAATCGTGAGATTTTTCTCAGGGACTATGCATAAGAAGCCAAAATATAGATACCCGAGTAACCGAGCGCTGAAAAGAACCAGTAAAATTGTTTGTGTGGGATGCCCTTCCACATGAAATGTATTGTTTTGAGAATGTCCACATCATAGGACCCGAGGAATCTGAAGACCAAACACAATTCCCAGCGGCCCCTGAGCGGGAAGTGCACAGTGATATACGGAGTGGACGTGAAACAAACAAGGAGCATGGGTGGCTGTGAGATTTCACTTCCAGCCCAGAAGGCAACGCTTTGGAAAGCTATCTTGGATTCAGTGTTCAGTTCTTTGCACTTGCTGTGCCGTTGGCCCGCTTGTGCCTGAACGAAGGTCCAAGGCCCTGTGTGGTGGGGAGCGGGAGACAGAGGCACACCACCAAAAAGGGAGAAGTGATGACTCCATGGAAACGACGACCCTCGGAGGCCTGGCTCTGCTGGCAGGCAGAAGCAGCGGCTGTGCCTTCTCACAGAAGGTCCTCATTAGGAACTCAAAGGCCATTGCCAAAACTGCAAGGCATTGGACTTGAATTTGCTAACACAGCAGTAGGGAGAGGCAACGTGGTTGGGAGAAGAAGCCAGTGAACAACTTGCTATCAAAAGCAGAGCTTCAGAATGTCCACATGTTTTGAACTGAGGAGAAAATCATGGAAACCAAATCAAATCATTAGATAAACAAACATGGGTCCTGAAAGATCAGCAACCCTTTGATCATCTTGTTCTGGACGTGCACCGTCACTCGGACACCCTGCCTTGCTTCGTCTTCCTGTCGCAGTTGTCATTATTCAAGTCAGTGAGTTAAGGTTTTTTTCTCTACCCTCTCGAAGGTGAGTTCCCGGAGAGTATGGAGCTCATCTTGCACCTGCCACACCTAGAGTGCTACCTGACACCTGTTAGGCCGTGCTGTAAGTGTCTGGGACGGAGGAGCGAGGTAACGTCCAGGCTGAGCTGTAAGACCGGAAACCCTCGCTGCTGGCCCGACATCAGTCCAGCTCATCCTGACGTAAAGCGTGATCTAATGTAGACTTGGAAAATTGATTTTTAAAGTAGTTTTCCCCTCTGCTATAGAATAGAAAGTTCTAGAAGTCTCACTTAGTGACGGATTGAAAGTTGACCTAGATTGTTTTTCCTACTTGAAATGGGCCCGTCACGTTTATGGGGCACAGGCAGGGAGGAAGAGCTCCTAGAAGAGATCAAAGGAATCTCCCTCTCTCGAAACTGATGACTGTGCCATCAAATGGTTCACAGACTCCACAGTTTGGTTCGCAGGTCTCTCGTCTTCTGCAAAACAGAAGCTGTCACGTGGCTCACGTCGAGGTCTTTCTGTGTGCACAGCCTTTTAATATGCCTGGTTCACGACCAAATACCAGCTCCCGGCTGGGAAAGCAAAGCAGCGTTCGGCTCCTTTCAGCGAGAAGGCTGCTGCGTGGTGTCTTCTGTAAACTGGGTTCCGCGCGAGCCAAGGAGAAGGACTGGCAGAGTCGGGAAACACAGTTGGACTTGTTAAAACAAGCGTTTCGGCGCACAGATGCTAAGTCTCTCTGGAGCTGTGCTTTGGATCACTTGGCTCCTGCTTCGCTATCAACTACATGTATTTGTGTTTCAGCTTCTTTTAATTTTCATCTTTACAATAATTTATTTGAATGCAGCCTTCTACCTCGGAGACATTTCAAAAATGTTTTTGGAGAGAAAGGACTTGCAGTGGATTAAAATGGTGTCTTTTCTTTGTGAGTAACATTGTAACCAGCCCATACCACATCTGTCAGGGTGGCCAAGTGGGACAGGGGCCTCACAAATAACAGAGGCTCAAATGTGGTTACTTAGTTGTTTGGTTTTTTTTTAAGATTTTATGTTTAGAGAGAGAGGCGGGGAGAGAGAGAGTGGGGGAGAAATATCAATGTGTGGTTGCCTCTCATGCACTCCCTACTAGGGACCTGGCCTGCAACCCAGGCATGTGCCCTGACTGGGAATTGAACCAGCAACCCTTTGGTTTGCAGGCCAGCACTCAGACCACTGAGCCACACTAGCCAGGGCCTAGCTGGTTACTTAGTCTAAACCAGGTTAATCAAATTCTTTTATCTAAGTGCAGCAATCTGTAAAAAAAGATAATAATGCTCACTTTGCCATACAGTTGCAAGGAATAAATGATTATATATGTAGTTATGTATGTATGTGTGTGTGTTTATGTGCGTTATGCCAGACTTGTTTGGCTAAGTGGATGCAGACACCAAATCCAGCCGTCATTCGTTGCAACAGTCCATCTCCATCGACATGTTCACCTATGTCTACATCCCCCTGCAGTAAATACCTGCCGTAGGTTGGTGTGCTCGGAGCTATGGGCCGTATCTTTCACCATCTTCCCATTCTCTCAAGGTCTAGGATAAGTCTGGAAAATACTATTTTTCAGTGACATTCCCAAGAGAAATTTCAAGTTTGAAGCTGAGACCTGGTGACATTTTCACACGTGACAAAATCTTTTCACTCTCCTCCGGAATGTGTCTGCTTTGAACTGCTCTACAAACCGATCCCTCTAGCAAGCCTATTGGGAACCTCCGGGCTGACCCACAGGCTCCCTCCTCTCTCTGGGAGCATTCTCAGCTCAGCTCCGCCTTTCTATTGAGTATATTACAAGGCAATCATCTGCGCTTTCCTGCTGGACTGAATCTTTTTAAACTTTGTAGTTCTAGTCCCCAGCGCGGGCTTTGTGGGGCTTCTATAACGTGTCAAAATCACTGTCCACACACACATGCACATAGACAAAACGTTCTGTTTCTCATTCGTCATTTGCTTCCTCATTCCGTGTTGATATCTTCCTAATTGATCCATCGACATCAAATGATTTTTGTGACATAAAATTATTTTCCACCAATAGTATATCTACCATATACTAGTCATTAACATTAGATATTAATTATGTTATAACTCATATGGTTATCAACTAAATAGGAACAGTTCACACTTTGATTAATGTTTATTATTCCACAAGATGTATTGAGACTTTATATGCCTGTCCCTCTGTTCTATAATCAATATGTCTTCAGGAAAGTAAACAAATAGGCATGCAGATCAATGGCAATTCAATGCATTAGGGGCACAAGAAAAAAGCACAGCTTATGACGTGGGAATCTATCCAAAAAAATTCTCCCTGAAGGAAGAAGCGACACCTAGCTTGAGTCCTGGGAGCCGAGTAGGAGGACGCAGAAGAGGGGGCATTTGTGGAAGGAGCATTCCAGATGGAAGGAGCCGTAAGTGTCCAAGCAGAGGTCAGAGAAAGCATGAGCGCTGGAGGAAATGCACAGCAGGGTTCAAGGTCCGGCATGTGGAGTGGGAGGCAGGCAGGGGCAGGGATGAATGAACCCAGATGTATGTCTCTGCGGGAAATTAGGATTTCCTCCTGCAGGTAATGAGCAAGAACTGAAGGTTTTTAAAATGAGGAATGGAATAAGCAAATCTGTGTTCAGGCATAAGTATTCTCATAAACAGAGGCACTTGTGCAAGCAAATAGACAGGACAGCCTTAAAATAACCCGGATTAGAAGTTATGAGGATTTCAACTAATCCTCAGCAGAGGATTAGAAAAGGTACCAATGAAAAAGGATCAACAGAACTGACAGTCCAGCTATTTATGGAAAATAAGAGAAACAGAGCATTCTCTTCTGATAAATGCATCGTCATGTAAATAGCACGAGTGTGGACAGATAAAGCAAGTTTACACGGTGGGGGGGGGGGAAGGAAAGAAGAGATGACTCGGTGGTTGGGCTTGCTGGATGCGACATTCTAAACTGCAAGGGCTCTATGCATCACATTTACAAGTGTCACCCACCTCTGCCACACGTGCAGCTATTTAATACACGTGTTGGTCCAGCGTCTGTTTGCCGAGGTGACGAATGAGTCTCCGTGGAACAGGCAGCGTGCAGACGTCCAGAAGCGTCCATGTGCTGTTTGCAGCACCAGGGACCTGCGATAACGGAATGAAGATTATTAACGAGACTCTGGAGCACAATCAATTAGGAAAACTAATTTTCCTTCTGATAGCTGCCACTGACACGTGAGCAGAAAAGAGCTACCCTCGCCTCGTAAACGAGAATGCTCCCAACACTGTGAGAATGTGTTTCTGTTCCTAGAACTTATTTAATCGTGGCTCAACTTCATTTACTACTTCCCTGCCCTTCTGAATCAGGTCCTAGGGGGAACTAAGACCGCTGTCTTGAAGTTTATATTATAAGTAATGATTGACTTAAGACCTCTGCATCCAGAATGGTGCTGCCAATGTAAAATCCTTGTAAGAATTCAGAGTATAATCACTGAAAGATTTTCTGTATTCTGTGGTCCAGATGAGGAGCCCTAGCTGAGAAAGTCCTCCCTCCTCCCCTAGTATTAGAACAATCAACTTTGCGTAAAGTTTTCTGATGTATTAAGACAGAAATCAAAGTAACTTTGGAGGCTTCTCTCATTAAGGGTCCTACTCAATTTTCTCTCTACCTCCACATCATATGAATGTCTGGTCTTGGATCATGCTGTACAACTTCCTAAATTCTTTCAAACAAGCAACAGCTGGTCTCCCTGAGCCCTAGGCCCAGCACTAGCAGCAGCCAGCCTAAATTCACAGCTTGGCTTTGCCTGGGAATCTCCATGCCCAGCTCAAGTAGCAGACATCTCAGATTGCTTTATAGCTCAGGCTATACATAGGTGGGGGCTGACCTGGCCTGTACCACCCAGGAAACCCCAGGCCCTGCACACCCAGTGGGCAGCTGCAGACCGCATAGGAGCAGCATCACCCTGCCCCCACACAGCTGATCATCCATGGAGGGCAGAGGTTGATGGTCAATGGTCACGGCCAATTCTTGCCCATGACTGGTCTTGGTAAATCCCTTCCATTGACCTGCCAACAGCAACCAAGGCTCGACTATAAGATGAGGGTGTACTCAGCCCACAAGCAGGGTGCACCTTGAGTACCCAGCTTGGGTGATAGGGGAGGCTGTGCCACTGGACCCTACAAGACACCTACTACATTAGGCCACACTACCAAGATAGGGAGTTCTACTTAATACATAGAAACAAACACCAGGAGGTTGCCAAAATGAGGAGACAGAGAAACATGGTGCAAATGAAAGAATCAATCAAAACTCCATAAAAAGAACTGAACAAAATGGGGATAAGCAATCTATCAGATGCAGAGTTTAAAACACTGGTTATAAGGATGCTCAAGGAACTTGGTGAGGACCTAACGGTGTCAAAAAGATCCAGTCAGACACGAAGGTTACACTAATTGAAATAAAGAACAACTTACAGGGAAACAACAGTAGAGTGGATGAAGCCAAGAACCAAGTCAATGATTTGGAACAAATCAGAATAACAAGATGATAAAAGAATCCAGAAAAGTAAGGAGAGTGTAAGGAGCCTCTGGGACAACTTCAAGTGTTCCAACATTCACATTGTAAAGGTGCCAGAAGGAGAAAAGAAGGAGCAAGAAACTGTAAATCTATTTGAACAAATAATGAAAGAAAACTTCCCTAATTTGGTGATGGAAATAGGCGTACAAGGCCAGGAAGCACAGAGAGTCCAAAACAAGATGGACACAAAGAGGACCACACCAAGACAAATCATAATTAAAATTCCGAAGGTTAAAGATAAAGAGAGAATTTTAAAAGCAGCAAGAGAAAAAAAAAAACAGTTATCTACAAAGGAGTTCCCATAAGACTGTCAGCTGAGTTCTCAAAATAAACTTTGCAGGCTAGAAGGCATTAACAAGAAATATTCAAAGTTATGAAAAGCAGGGACCTACAGCCAAGATTGCTTTACCCAGCAAATTTACCATCTAGAATCAAAAGGCAGATTAAGAGCTTCCCAGACAAGAAAAATCTAAAGGAGTTCATCATTACCAAACCATTATTATATAAAATGTTAAAGGGACTTATTTAAGAAAAAAGGAGAATATCAAAACTCTGAATAATAAAATGGCAATAAATACATACCTATCAACAATTGAATCTAAAAAACAAAGTAAGCAAGCAAGAAGAACAGAGGCAGAATCGTGGATACAGAGAGGGCTTTGATTGTGGCCAGATGGGAGGGGTTGTAGTAGAATGGGTGAGAGTTGAGGGGATTAAGAGGTACAAATAAGTAATTACAGAATAGCCATGGGGATGTAAATTATAGAAAATAGAGTAGCCAAAGAACTTACACACATGACCCAGGGCCGTGAACAATGATGTGAGGATTGCCTGAGGGAGTGGGGAGTGCTGGGTGGAGGGAGGTAAAGGTGGAAAAATTGGGGCAGCTATAATTGCATCATCAATAAAATATAATTTTTAAAAAAGGAAAAACACAGACCTGAGATAACAAAGTGCACTAACGTAACTTACAGAGCTATCACATTGAAATGTGGATCCTTGAAATATGTGACTTTCTGTCTTCCTTAGGAAATTTTTAGTAAAAATTCAGAGCTTTCAAGAGGGAAAAGGAGTGTTCTATGTGTATTCTATCTGAATTTCACCTTTATTTTCTTAAATGGACTGTTTAAAACCTGATCAAAATGAATGAGATTTGACTCATCAAGCATAAGTTGAGCTCATACTAACTGCCAAGACTTGTGTATTTTCTCCTGTTCTCTTTAATCATTCTTCCATATGCCTTATAAGTATATTTTCAACTCTATTCTGTGGCAGTACACATTATAACATCACATCTACTTAGGGGAATGTGGGCTTCTCCCAGGTCCAGTTCAGACATTGGGGTCCAGTACAAATTTAGGCTTATCTTTACATAGCTTATGTGTATCTTTATTACGGAGAGTTTAAAAAAATTATGGATAAGTGGGACGATGGAAAAGGGGACATGTATGTGTCACCTTCACTAATATTTCACTTAAACCAGTAAATGCATATTGTTGGTGGAACTATGTTCGGTACACACACTTACCAACTCTCCAATAATTGTGCTTCAGGGGCCTTTGAAAAATGTTGTTGCTTAAGTCGGCCTCCCAAATCTTAGAGTGGAATATTCACTGGCTCTTAACTCATATACTCACTATGATCTGATCTAAGCTTTTGCCAGTCCCTTCACCTAAATGGTAAGTTCGAATGAGTTGCTGAAGAGGATACACTAACACGTATATGAAACACGACCTGTACCTTCACGGTGAAAACACATGTGGGTGGAGAGACCCCGTGGTTATGGCCTCGGGCATTTGGGGAAGGCTTCAGGAAGGAGATCAGGTTACATATTCTAACTCAAGTGCAAGGCAGTATGTGGGCACGTAGAGGACCCTAGGAATGGGGCTTTAGAAGGAATGAATAATGAAAGCACACACTTGAGAGGAGTGACAGAAAGTTTGGCTGGTGCCACTGGAATGGCTACTGTTGAGACCTGTGAGAGCAGCTGCCACGACTAATCTCGCTCCCCGAAGACAACGCCGAACAAAGCACGTGGTTGGAGCTGAACACAAGTTGAGGTTGGGATTACAGGGAGTTTTCATTGGCGTCAAGAAATGGGACCAGGTTATGGAGGGTTTTGAAAGCCAGGTGAAGGAATCTGGACGTACTCCATGGTCAGTAACACCCAAACGTGGGTTTTCATGAGACAGTAAGTCGGGATTGGGGAAGGCTTGTCACTGCTTTGGCTGTGAAGCCTGCCCACGACGTGCAGCTGGAGGTGAACTGAAAAAGGCTCTCCGTGCAGCTCGAACTTTCTGCCCATTCAGTTCACTTGCCAGACCTAATTAGAACTCATCTTTTTTCAAGGTGTTTTATAGCATCATTCTATTCAAGATAGAAAACCGATAACAACTTGTTTTCTTTTACATCAGTATAGGGAAGGTAATTTTTAAACTCCTTTTAATTTACAAGTGACATGCAAAATAAAGCAATAGTGTCAATGTACTACCAAGTGGCTTTACATGTTTGCTAAATGTTGTTCTTCCAGAGATCTCCAAAGCCTGCTAAATCTGTATTCCTATCGTTCTATGGTGAAAAAAATATGTTGCAAATTCTTTTCAGTGATAGATAGTATCAGACATATTTAATTCATTTTTCGCTACCAAAAAACCCTGCTTTCGGATCAGTGAAAATGCTGTGAAATCTAAGCACACATCTCAACACGAAAGAAAGGCTTTCACATGTGGCTCTTAGAGTGTTTCCTGAACGAGAGAGAACTTCTCGTTCTCTCCCAGATCCTCAAGCGCTGTGCTGTCTGCACGCTGTCAGAAAACCCCGGTGTCAGCAAACGCCATCTGTCCTACATCATTTCCACACTGGTTACTATTTATGAACACTAATGTAAATTTATTTTTTCTGGTGCATCTAAATGGCACGGACTCTTGAGCACACCTTTCTTCATCCTCTTTAACTAAATGAGTGAACTAGCTGGAGTTACCTGACACTTGAATGGGAAACAAAAACGGGTGGAGCTTTCAAAAGCATTTCTAAAGTGTGTAAATAGCTCTCTCCCATGAACGATGAGATTCACATTCACTTTCCAGTGTTCTAAGATTATCCGAAAAAGATTGCATAGTTAAAGCAAATGCGCCCACAATTTAATTTTAGATGCTTTAATATCTAAAACACGATTTTAAGCTTCTGTTACAAAGATGATGCAAAAGTTGGGCAAAGACCGGAAGCCACGGTGTGTTGCCACCGTGGATTTTAGAGTGGGGTTTATGGAGATCTGGGACTAAGACACGGGCTCACGAGCATCCTGTCAGCCCAGCAATGTGGTGCTCTGAGTGGGAGGGTTTGCTTCTGGGACCTAGTAGACGGAGACCACAGACTCCCCAGGGCCCAGGACAGCACCGAGTTGTCCGTCTGCAAGTGCCAGGAGGGGGAGGCTAGACACCTTGGTCCAGGGAGTCTCATCTGGCTTTCTATACTGGAGCACAAATCCCATAATGAAACAAATCAGGTGACATGGAGAATGATCTTTGTTGCATTTGTTTCGTTTCTCTCCTTGCAAATGTTCATTCTCACTTTTCCTCTGAAGCTTCAACTGCCATCCATCTTCCTGGTTAGGAATTTCTGATGATGATAATGGAGATGATGAAAACTAGCAAAGAAAGAAATATCTCGACAAGTCAATATTCTAGGACTAAGGGATTTTTAGTTTTCTGGTCTTCAACCATAAACAGTTTCTTGCTTTCAATTGATAGTCTTTTAAAACAGATTAGTATCCCTTTTTGAAATACATGAGTATACTATTTTTTTCTTGCCATGGTATAATAACGGACCCCTCATCTTTCATCATTTAAAATTCACGTGTAATCATTTTAAGTGTTCCGGGTTCTAGGGGGCATTTTTGATTAGGATGCTCTGGGCAGGGCTGGGAGTTGGCCATATCCTGGAAACTGCCTCTTTGCAAAATTTGTTCCAATTTAGAAATTGGAACACTGACAGGATGTTTGATAATACTAATAAAGTATTATTAATTTCTAGATGTGCTAAGGATATTATGGTAAATTTTACTTTGCGATCATTGATATTTTAGTGATGAATACTGGAATTTTGTAGTTGATGAATTATCATAATTCAAAATAAGAAAGGAGAGGGAAAACATAGGGCTGGGCCAAAGGAGGTTTACAGTGTGTATGGAAAAGGATACAATACCAAACGATGATGCAAGAATAATCTCTGTGTGTCGCCTACTCACAGCTCTCAGTTTGTATGTAGGTATCAGTAAAGCAAGTTCAGCTATGAGTTGATACTTGTTTAAGCTGGGCAATGAACACATCAGAGTTTATATTTTTACTATTGTAGTACACTATTCTCAAGTTGATTAGACTATGATATTATTCTTCCCACTAGTATTCTAACTGTATACTAGTATACTACTGTGCTTTTTAACATGTTTAAAATATTCCAGAATAAACACATTATTGAAATAGGGAAAAAAAGGGATCCCTTTTTGTAACTCTTATCTTTTTAGGTGTGTCCGCATGCCCCACCTTCTCCACAAGCCTGAGAAGACAATAATGTTTGACTGTGTATCTGGTTCTGTCGGACACAGCTTGAGAGAGGTGTTACCACATCTCAGTTATGCTTGAGAACGAGCAGGCGTCTTACCTGTAGGGGGACAGCCAGACATGGGGGGGAGAGTTTCCAGGTGTCCATTGTTCGTGCTGACCAAGTGGGTCGGGGGGGACTCATAAAAAGGTAACGTGGGTAAACTGTGAAGGTGCTTGACCCAATTTTTCATTTCACTCTGCCTAAAAATCACAAGCTAAAACATGGCTTATTATCTTTAGTCCACTGGTTTCTCCCCTTTGCAGGTCTTGTTGTTTGGCTGAGTCAGGATGCAACAAAGGGGTCTGTGTGGAAGGGGAAGAAGATCCACCGAACCCTGGGGTTGGTCGCCATTGTAAAGGGCTTTGTGGGCCCCGCATTGTCGCTGCCTCGTATATGTCATTTTATTTTTATTTTTTAGAAACCTTTAAACATGTGAAAACCATTCTGTACTCAGCACAAAAAGGTGATGGTTGAATTTGGCTGTAGGGCTCTGCATATGACCTTATTTCAAAATTAGCCTTTTCTCCACATTGGGCTCACTCTGAGTAAGATAATACAAGCAAAAACGTCCTGTAAAAAATGTTTTACTTATCATTATGATCCCTGAATACACTTCACCTCCATTAACTAAAACAAGCTGTGACTAAACTAAGTACTGATGTGGTTTATTTTTGATTATCAGTGCATACTTGAGCCTATCTGTACACAGACTTCTTACTTCAGAACATGAGTAATATGTTTTCGATTGTGGTCATTGCCTTGAATTTTCTCATTCGTTGTCAAATAGAGTGATGCTTCTTGGACTGAGAAAAGGTCAACATATATTTACCTCTGTAAGAATTCATCTGTGAATGTGCACATTTTCTCAGTGGGAGGATTGCTTTGTTTACCTAATATGATGTAGCTGTTATCTTGGTCAAAGAGAAACTTCCAGCTGACCTGTCTACTAATATTTTGGATTACTCAGAAGTGGAAAATGAAAACTCCATAGGTAGGATATTAGTTTTTTGCCTACTTGAAAGCCTCTCTGTGTCTACTCATGTATCGGACTTGGAGAATTCATTGTAATCTCTCAAGACGGAGAAAGAAAAAAGGAAAGGTAGAGGCTTTTAACAAAATGGAATGAGCCCTGGCTGGCGTAGCTCAGTGGATTGAGTGCAGGCTGTGAACCAAAGCATCGCAGATTCGATTCCCAGTCAGGGCACATGCCTGGGTTGCAGGCCATGACCCCCAGCAACCACACATTGATGTTTCTCTCTCTCTCTCTTTCTCCCTCCCTCTCTTTCTCCCTCCCTTCCCTCTCTAAAAAATAAATAAATAAAATCTTAAAAAACAACAAAATGGAATGCAACAAACATCTAATAAAAGATATGTAAGCGTCAGATGCTTGCGGGCTGAACGGCACAGCCTCTAAGATAGGGGGTACACAACCAACCACCTCAGGAGGGTCAGGGGCTGACGTGGCAAGCGAGAGCACCCCTTCAGAAGCCACAGCAATGCCAGTGACCCAAAAGCCACTTCAGAGATGCACCGTGCCCATAACTCATGAACTTGTCAACTTTTCCATGTTCATATATTACTTTATTTTTTAAGATATTATTTATTTATTTTTAGAGAAAGCGGAATGGAAGGAGAAAGAGAGGGAGAGAAACATCCATGTGTGGTTGCCTCTCATGTACCCCCTATTGGGGAGCTGGCCCACAACCCAGGCCTGTGCCCTGACTGGGAATTGAACTGGTGACCCTTTAGTTCGCAGGCCCACACTCAATCCACTAAGCTAAATGAGCCAGGGCTCATACCTCACTGTAAATCTCCCCATAGAAGGTACAACAAAGCCTATGAGTCACCGTCCAGTATAAAGCCTCCCCACTGGGGAGAGCCCTGAGCCAGGCCGTGGTGTGGGCTGCTGCCCAGGACCTGCATGACCATCTTTGCGGTGGACATTAATCTTGGTCAAACTGGTTCTCGTAGGTGGATATTCGAAGTCATGTGATAAAAGCTTCCCTACCAACTTGCACACACAAAAAGTATACTGTTTCTGACCCGTGTTACAGAAAGGAGCCACTGGCCAATGTCAGGAACAGTCTGAGGAAATGAGATTTTTCTCTGCCTGTCAATGCTTTGCTCAATCTTTTTCCATAATAACCTTTATCTTATCCTCAGGCACAGGACAGATGCCTTCTTAGGGACTTTTTTTTTTTTGACATGAGAGATGCTTCAACACCTTTCAAATTCTTTTTGGAGCTTCATTTTGCAGAGATTCTCGGAAGAGGACACTTTGGTTCTGGGTGCTATGGGCAGCGCCCCATCACCTCACACCCCAAATTATTACCAGGACTTCTTTACAGACTTTTTTTAAAGATTTATTTATTTATTTATAGAGAGGGAAGGGAGGGAGAAAGAGAGAGAAAAACATCAATGTGCAGTTGCTGGGGGTCATGGCCTGCACCGCAGGCATGTACCCTGACTGGGAATCGAACCTGCGATGCTTTGGTTTGCAGCCTGCGCTCAGTCCACTGAGCCATGCCAGCCAGGGCACAGACTTTTATTTTAACTTCCCTCTACGTTCACTTTATTGGCCAACTGTAAATGGATATTCTTGTGTCATAAAACACAAGGCCTGAAGGAGAGCAGGTCTGCCTTCCAGAGAAAGTGGCTTTCCCATTCGGGGCACGGTGTTCAGAGGGCTAGCACCCGCGGGGGTGCCCCACGAGACCGCCTTTCCTCAGACAGTGCTTGACGCACAAACGCCTGCCTTAAGAGCCTTGCGCTAACATTGTAGATCAACACCAAACTTCTCATCCGCGGAGGAACATCCGCTCTGCCTAGTCAAACTTCCGTGCCCCTGGGGCTGCTGTTCCTACAGTTCTTGAAAACTCCCTCCCCCGACTCTCCTCTGAGCCTGTGCTCTGGATGCTGTTTCGCTGGAACGTGCTCCTTCTGTCTCCCCTTCCCTTTCTCCTGTGCTCTCCGTCCGCGTGGGCTGAGCCACGTGGTTTCCCCTCAGAGCCTGAGTGAGCCAGGCCTCCGTGCCACCGAAGGTGTACAGCGCTGCTGTGATGAATGGCGTGTGATCTGGACTTTAAGATTTTTATGAACGTTAAAGTCACTAGCAGACAGTTCAGCTTTGGGATTATTCTCAAGCTGTTTTGTATGTCATGCTTGCATTTTTAATAAATTATACACTTTTTGAGGCAGAATTGATGTCTTTCATTTATTTTGTATTCCCATATTTTCTTCGAAGGTGCTGGTTACAGGAAAATCATTTGTTGACTTCAACTGAAACTATCACTCAATTTCCATTTTTCTTTGCTACCTCTTCCCAATCGTTCCTAAGGAACCCTGGTTTAGATGTATGTCTGGCAGCTACAAGACTTCATTTTCAAAGAAGTGTCTCATTAGTATCACCTAAGAGCTAGCTAGGAATGCGGTCTCAGGCCCCACTGCAGACTGACTAAATCCTATTCTGTATGTTTTTGCTTTGTTTTGTTTTTAAGCAGATACCCAGGTGGGTTTCGTGCATATTGAAGTATGGAAAACACTGCATTGAAGAATCCAGTCTGTATCAGTTGGCCATTAACATTCATGTTAAAACCAAAGAAATATCTATTTAAATCTCTGTTTTATTATTCATGTATGTATGCGCGTGTGTGTGTGAGAAAGAGAAAGGGAATGCCAGAGGAAAAATTGGGAGGCAATTCCTTTTCTTACCTTCTCCTCCTCCTCCTCCTTCCTTTCCTCTTCCCCTTTGTCTTCCCCCCTCCTCCCCTCCTCCTCCTCTTCTTCTCCTTCCCTCTCCTCCTCCTCCCCTCCTCCTCCTCCTTCTTCTTCTTGCTGTAGTAGACTTACCTCAGAAATATCTAGTAAATATGTTTTCTACTTAAACTATTATTTTTGCTGTACTTATTTTGTGTAAACGTAAGCAAAGCGATCAAGATATTATGCCAGAAGAACACGCTAGAAGAATTAAGAGCGGGAAACCATTTGATGAATTTTAAAAGCTGGCTGCTTTTTAAAGGCATTTATAATTCAAGGTATTTGATTAACGTTGAAGAGTTGAGTTGAGTGTTGGTAGATTGAAAATCAAAAGGAAAAGTCTGTAGGGGTCTGGGGATTTTTAAAGATGGATAGAAGCAAAGAAATTGTGTTCTTAGTCCTCTTAGCTTTGGTATTTTTTGTTACAGCCACATAAGATGAAAGGTCCCCTTTAATGTTCGATTTTGTCACCGACCAACAAGGGGCTAGCGATGACTGTGTCCCACCTGCTCAGCAGATATTCTGAGAATAACTGGGGTAGGCCATCGGGTGCTTTAACTTGCCAAGGACGAGCAATATAAATACAGAGTAGACAGCAGTGTATAAATAGTGTTAAGTAAAGCTGACTCTATGCAGACATTGCTCCATTGAAGGCATAGTGGCATTTTAAGACAGACATAATGGCCCTGGCTGGCGTAGCTCAGTGGATTGAGCACAAACTGGGAACCAAAGTGTCCCAGGTTCGATTCCCAGCCAGGGTACATGCCTGGGTTGCAGGCCATAACCCCCAGCAACTGCACATTGATGTTTCTCTCTCTCTCTCTATCTCTCTCCCTTCCCCTCTAAAAATAAACAAATAAAATTTAAAAAAAAAGACAGACATAATAAGGAAGGGGAAGGGATGAGTGGTTAAGGTGTGGAAAGTATAAACCTCAATGGAACATCTACATATCCAATAATATAAAGTAGTCGTGTCATAAACCTGTTTATAATCTATAAAAGATACGAGCAATGTAACTTCTGGTAGATGGAACCGAACTTCTCACAAAGACATGACCACTTGGAAGGTTGTATTCAAATGCGAGCACCTCGTTTTCCGAAGAATATTTCCATTCTGAAATAAGTTACTCCACTTTTCACTGCCAATTGTTTCATTCACTCTTTTTTCCTTGACCAAGTGATATATTGTGGACCAAACCCATGGCAGGCGCTAGACACTGCAGGTGGGATTGTGGCACTTCCCATTACAGACCTGACAGCTGAGAGGAGAGAAATATGGCAAAAACAAGTCCAACAATGTGCCTGTCAAGGCTGAAATGCAAGACAGTGAAGGGAGAGAGGACACACAAAGAAAGCTACTCAAGAAAGGGTGTGCTGGGCGTGAAGCCATCATGCTTGAGACAAGTCTACGGAGTCAGTACGGTTGCTTTATGAACCAACTGTTTACCAGTGGGTGGAGGGAGAGAGAGAGGATACATATTTCACAAGTTTGGAGAGTTACTTGATATGTGAAGCATTACTTTTTCCTTGGTTCTAGCAGGGAGAGCCAACATCACAGGGAAAACAGAGAGGAGAAGGAGCCTAAGGGATAAAGGAAGGGGACTCCTGACTGAGGAGTGAGTTTGTACCGGGTTTGGGTTTGTGCCAGGCGCGCCACAGGCGCTGGTGTGGTCCATCCTCATCACAGCTCTGCTGACCCATCGCTGGTCCTGAGGCGCCACCGCTAGGCCAGACTCGGAGCCCTGCCGACCACCCTCTTCTCTGTCTCAGGACAGACAAAATGACCAGCTATACCTGGAGAGTTAAAGTGTGTTGGACAAGGCAGTCACTTTAGATGATCTTAATCATCTTAAATAACAGGACGGGCAGTAGAGGACACAAATAATTGTGCCCATGCGACTGTGTCTATAGGAATTGAAAGGATCGATTATATCTTAGGAAAACAGTAAAACGTATGCTGTTTTTTAGAGTATGTCTCATGCTATATAATCTGGGTACCACATAATGATTCCTTCATATCCATTCTTAAAAATAAGTTATACACCATCTCTATTTCAAAAAATCACAAAAATATAAAATATTCTAAGACATCAAATACTACAAAACTCACGTCTATTTAATGTTTTATCCTTCTTTAACTTTTTTAGCTCTTTAACTCAAATCCATTTGACACTTAATATGTTCTTCCAGCCAGGCTTATTATGCAGATGTTCAGCCACTGTTGCCATCTCCTGCACCGTGAGAGATACTTATGGCTTACTAGTTCACTCGTACCAACATGGATTACAAATTCAAATATAAGAAGAAACCCTAATGGTTATATTTCTTCTTGCACATTGTTATGAGACACTGGGCTAGAACCTAAGTAATTTGGGGGAAAAAGTATTTGATGTATGAGAGAGGTACTTTACTTCATGATATCGGGTACAAAAGAAAGAAGCAATGTTGCCTAGGTTACTATGAGCAGTCAAGGTATAAATTTTCCCATAAATTCTGGAAGCACTGGTTCCACTCGTTACCTTGCAAAGTCTGCTGGAGGTTCGAGATTAGCTCTGTGTTACTGCCCTGCTGACCTCTGTCTCAGAGGCCCGGGAAATGTTGTCCCAAAATTCTTACGGCTATTTTCCCTGCCGTATGAAATGACTGTTCACGTAGGTGCAGTAACCTCAGGAGGGAGAAGTGTTTAGAAGGATTAACTAATGTCAACAAAAGTAGCACTGGACTGTTGAGCTATCTCATACCCTAATAAGTATTCATACAGTGTGTTAGGCTGAATGACTCCCCCGGACACACGCCTTATGAGGTTGAAAACTGGAACAGGTTCTCTGAGGCCGCGATGAGGAAACGGTCAGTTTCCTCGTGGGGAAGTGAAATAACTTACCCTGTAAAGGCGATAACTTATCTCGTAGAGAAAAGCAGGAGAATCCTACAGAATTAAAATTAACACACAGATCCTCACTACTTCCCATGTGATTGTAAGTTACCAACTTGTATCAGGTAAATCCTATTTCCAAGTAACGTTGCGTGAAGAATCTTAAAGTAGTGATTACGGCACCGGGAGATTCCTAGTTGAGTTCTCAGAGAGTAAACAAACAAGGACGAAGCAGAAGCATGGAAACAACCAACAGGATGTAGAAAGTATGCCGGAAGACTTTAAAACACTTGAATCTGTAGGCTGCGTTCGGCTTGTTCTTTGCGAGTTCAATTTCATTTTATTTTGTACTTTATTTTACTTTTTTTTGTGAAGCAATGTGAGCACCCGCAAAGGTTACCTTCTTACCTGATGACTAAGGGCACAGCTACATTAGAGAAAATAGTACCCGACCTTCTAGAAACTTCCCCCTTACAGACATTGCACAGAACCCTCAAAGACATGTATAGAGCAGGGACGGACAGCATTGGGCAGTTTGATGACAAAGGGAAGACACTCAGCAGGACATCTGACATTTTAGCACCTAAAACCGAAGATCGGAACTTAGCGTGGGCTTTGGGCTTGTCCCCTATTGTGGGTGCACTCATGGGCATTTTAAAATAACTGTCTCTGAGCTCAAAATGCAAAGTGGAAAGGACACAATAACGTGACTATAGGGCAGCCATCTTTAAAATGTCTCCAACCGGTGAGGTGACAAGGACAATGTGTAGGAAGCAATTACAAACTCCAGTGTAAGACAGGAAAAGTAGTGGCAAACTAACATGCATATAGTTTCTAAGAAGCCTAAAGGCGAGTATAAGATACAGACGACTGAGCTGGTGTTGCTCTCTCTGTCCTTCACACAAACACACGCGCCCACCACACGCGGAGTGAATCCACAGAAGCTCACGCTCTCTGTCCCACCTCACACGGGACCCTTCACTCAGTAAGGGCACCTCCAAAGGAGTGTGGAGAGAAAATTCACGGGGATGCACCTGTTGCCATCACATGGGCTCCAGAAATGAAGATCCCGAAATCTAATCTCACCCATTTGTGACCAGAAGGTCTACTTTTTAAAATTTCCAAATACGTGGCATTTCTTAATTCTGTTCTTTACAGTGGAAACAAAGGCTGTGGAACCTTTTAAAGAAGAAGGGACTGTGTAAAGTGATTTTCGCATGGGCTAGTGGCTCTTTCTATTCTCATGAATGTGTCTTCTATCTTTGCTTGTTCTTTCTCACTGAGGCATTACTGGGGAGATGCTGAGAGATAATGGCTGAAGAGTTTTGTGCTGGTCATGAACTCGGCCCTTTCTAACTGCCGAGAGGACTTGGTTAGTGTAAGCCCATATGTAGCCCTTAATGTTTACACAGGTGATCGAAGCTCATTTGTACAATACGTTGCTATTTGGTTCAATGATTTAATTCAAACTGGTTGTTTGGAAGCTAAAATTTTACATAATTTTTAATATTTTGGAAAAATGACAGTCCACAAGAATTTATTTGATAGGTTTTAGAAAATGAATTTATCGCTTTTATCATTTAGTTAGCTGGCAAATAAGAAAATCCAAATTTGCGAAGGTGTGCTTACCACGTATTGGGAATCTGAGTGTTCAGAGAAGGATTCTCCTTAGACGCTACTTACACAGAAAGCCCCTCTGTGCACTTGGGACAGATCATGCCGATCTCCCTGGGAGCGTGGGAACGACCTGGGGCGGGCCGCTGCCCCCCCAACACTGCGCTGCTGCCTCCGAGAGGACGCGTCCTCAGCCAGCGTGCGGGCTCACTGTGGTTTCTGTCCGCAGGATACCGTTCGCTTTCTTCCTGCCGGAATTCATAAAAACTTCCCTCTCAGCACGGTTGCTTCCTGTTTTCAGTTCTGTTGTGGGTTTATTATTCCCTTTCTGCAGCTATTTTGTTATTTCAAGGAAAAATGGCCTGGACACCCAAGGATAGATAAATAAGTTTCAGCCTTTCCTGGGAACCAAATGCTTCCATTGTTTAAAAAAGAGAGTATTTTTAGATGCAGGATTGGCAATCGGATGCGATTCAGTGTCAAAAGGAAGTCGCTGATAAAATCGTGACGGCTGTTAGCCGTTGGTTTCTCACACTGTGAGACTTTTTAATTTGTGGAGGCTTTAATGGCGTTTGCAAAAAAAAGGACCAAACACATCTTTCTTGCTTTTCCAGAGATCTGCCTGCTGACCAAGGGACGCCGCACCGCCAGTGTCCGAGCCGACACATACTGTCGTCTGTATTCCCTTTCTGTGGACAATTTCAACGAGGTCCTGGAGGAGTATCCCATGATGAGACGCGCCTTCGAGACGGTCGCCATTGACCGACTAGATCGGATAGGTACTCTCTCGGGCTTTGCCTTCTGCGTGCACAATTGGCATTTAATCTCGTGGACTGATGCGTATTTGCAGTCATTAATCCCAGATGCTAGTTCAGAGGCCGCTTGTTAATTAGCACAGAAGTAGCAATTAGCTGTAGCCCTATTTCTGGAAAGATCTGAGGCTCTGTCTTTCTCTTCTAAGCGTTCTAGGTTTATTTACTCCTGTCTATTTTCACTAGCTTCGCAATCTGATTTCCCTTGTGATGCCCAAACAATTGAATCTTCAGGTAAAAAACAATGATAAAAATTCTATGTTGCATAACAATAGAACTAAAAATACTAACGTGTGAGTCTGCATTACAAACCATAGTTATCATAAGGATATCTTTTATTTTTAAGAATCAACTTTACATTTTATCCTTATATTAACAATTGAAAATGTGTGTGAAATAACCATCTCAGTAGAAACTTCTTGAAGTGTTTGTAATGCAGACTCAAAGAAAAAAAGCCTGGCTAGAAATGTCTTACATAGATGCTTTACTTTGCAGACACCCATTTATTTTCATCTTCCCTGCTCTAAAATAAAAATGTATAAATTAGGCCTTGTTCGTTACACTAGTTTACAGATTTGAATAATTGCGATAGTCAAATTAGATCAGATTAGCTTGTGGTTAGCTTTCCAAGCTACGCTGGAGCCTTGTGATGTGAGAAGGTGGTCTGCACTCATGTTCCACATCCAGGTCCTCCTCCCTCCCCTCCCCTGCTCTGCCCCTTGTCTCTGCTTAACTTGACTAACCTCCATATCCCAGTGCAGGCCTCCCACCCCCTAACGGGCTGAGCACCCTCCATATGCTCCCCCACACCCCTGGGGACTTCCTGCCTCACAGCCTGCTTTCGGTGTTGTAATCGCACTAGAGATGCCAAGCTTTGTAAATGCAGAGATCGTGTCTAATTCGTTATTACATTCACAGTACCTGGTACACAGTGAATAGAATTGAAGAGAGGTAGGGAGGGATGGAGGAGTCAATGAACTCAGAGGAGATGGGGTTGGGATCTCTTGAAAGTAAACAAAGAGGCATTTCAGCTGCTTCACTCTTACGAAAGGTAAGGACCCGTGATTGATGTTTGGATGTGTGAGCTTTTCCTCTGCACTTTGCATCTCCCTCCCATCTGTATTAGTGGGATAACAGACTGAACAGGATGGGAAATTAGGTTAGGAGAAATAAAGGTGGTACCTGGATACTACCATTTGGCTTAACACACGCATTAGGAATTCACATTGACAACTGAGACACTGAACATGACATAGTACCCTAGGAGGGTACTTATGAGCAATAGCTCATATGATGAGTGAGTACGCCTCAAAGCGTCTTTATTAATTTGAAAATAACCTCCTTCATTGTGGTGTGAGTGTTCATGGAGAGCTAGAGACTAACTTCTGAGAATATGAATTGTTTTCCTAAATTAGCTCCACATCTTTAGAAAAAGCATTGAAATCAAGGTATTTCTATAAAAATTATCTGTTTATTGGACACAGTTTCATTATCTAATTTACTACAGTCAATTTTTATAAGACTGCATGAAATGGTTTTATCGATTAATACAGGCAATGGGATTGCTAGTAAGCATCAAACATTTTCATTTTTTAATTCCTATAAAATTCTGACAGTGGATTAAATTTATAATACATTTGTACAAAGTCACAGATACTTTTGTAATGAAATGTTGACAGTTCATTGGTTGTAAAGAAATAGTATTTTCAACTGTGTGGTCATTTCTTATAAGTGTATACTATAGTTAGTTAAGGGAATATGCTAAATTAGCATTTATATGTATCACTAACTGAGAAGTGTTTCTTTTGGGGACAGTATTAGGACAATTCTGCAAGGAGAGATAGGTAACTACCTGTTCTGGCATTAATTTAAAATGATTGCAATTTGAAACTAACAGGATTTGAATGTCAATTATACATCAGTCTAACCAGATCCAAAATAAAGTGGGATAAAAATTATTGCCTTTCCCAGCATCAAGTAAATTTTAGCATATATTGTCATTCAAAAAATACTCGTCACTTTAGATGCCGGGCTTTGCTTAGTGAGCTGGTGGACTGATTCACTTTTTAGTTACCATGTTCACCTGGGTACCATTTTATGACTGATGTCTTCAAAAGTCACTGACCTTCATCAAGCTACTACTTACTCTCATAGTTATTCTGCCAGGAACATCTGCGGATTGCAAACCAGTGCAGGGACAATGGCAGGGAGGAGAGTGCCAGTAACTGAGGTTCTGGGGGAGCCGAGAGCCGCCTCACTAGTCCTCACAGCCTGCACCCCATATCTGGTTATTCTGCTTTAAGTGGTAGAGTACAGATGGAAATCAGTATGTATTAAAACTCCAGAGATGAGAAAAATATGCAGGTAGGGTAGAAAAGTCACCCATCAAAACCCAAGTCCTTTGTTTCACCGACTTGCATGCGAGCGCCCCTTGGGGATCTCAGTGGCACGCATGTGGTTCAGCCGTGGGTGAGGCCAGGAGACTGTGCTTCCTGCGAGCATCCCCAGGATGCAGACGCGCTGGTCCGTTGTCTGTGGTGCATCTACAGTCCCGTTCCGCGTGCTGGGACTTATGAACCACGTTTTTCTGGCGTTGGTCTTACCCGTCCTTTGTCTGTCTCTGTTCCACAATGGGATGTGACACACCCACTTCCAAGAGCTGAGGCGAATGCAGTAAGTCTACCTACAGCCTCTTGTAGGGTGCCTGTCGCTTCCTAAGAGTTCCATCCCTTTCTTGAAAAAGAAGCTTTCAACCTCAGTCCTCACTCCAGGCCCATCCTGGTGCAAATGCCCCGTCTATCCCCTCTCCAAGGTAGCGCTCATGCCAAGTGTCTCCATTCCTTTCGCGGCATGGCTTTTCCCCCTTAACAGACTTTTCTGCTTGACTCACACGGAAAGTTAGATTTCCCAGAATGCCACAGGGAGCAGGAAGGGCGGGCGCCCCGCTTCCTCGGGGGTCTGCAGGTGAGTGCCTGGCTCTGGAACCCCCTCCACGGAGCCCTGGCAGACTTGCTTTCAGGAGCCACTGTCCCCCGGAGTTGCCACGCGTCCCTTGCGCACGTGCTAAGTGCCTGTTTTTCTCTCGCTGACAGGAAAGAAAAATTCAATTCTTCTGCAAAAGTTCCAGAAGGATCTTAACACTGGTGTTTTCAACAACCAGGAGAACGAGATCCTGAAGCAGATCGTGAAACACGACAGGGAGATGGTGCAGGCCATCGCTCCCATCAGCTACCCGCAGATGACGGCCCTGAACTCCTCCTCTGCGGCGGCCACGCCCACCTCGCGCGCCAGGACCCAGTCGCCACCCGTGTACACCGCGACCAGCCTGCCCCATAGCAGCCTGCACTCCCCCAGCCCCAGCACGCAGACCCCGCCTCCGGCCGCCGTGCTCTCGCCCTGCTCCTACACCACCGCGGTCTGCAGCCCGCCCGTGCAGAGCCCGCTGGCCGCCCGGACTTTCCACTACGCCTCCCCGACCGCGTCGCAGGTGTCCCTCGTGCATCAGCAGCAGCAGCACAGCAGCAGCCACAGCTCCCGCAGCCCCCGCCCCCGCAGCCCCGTCCGCAGTCCCCGCAGCCACAGACGCCCAGCAGCTCCACGCCGAAGGCCGACGCGCACAAGAGCACGCAGGCTCTGCACAACACCAGCCTGAGCCGGGAGGTCAGGCCCCTCTCCGCCTCGCAGCCCTCGCTGCCCCACGAGCTGTCCAGCCTCATTTCCAGACCTCATCCCACGGTGGGCGAGTCCCTGGCCTCCATCCCCCAGCCCGTGACCGCTGTCCACGGCGCGGGCCTGCAGGCGGCCGGCAGGGGCACTGTGCCCCAGAGGGTCACCCTGTTCCGACAGATGTCGTCCGGAGCCATTCCGCCCAACCGGGGAGTCCCTCCTGCCCCCCCTCCACCAGCGGCTCCTCTGCAGAGAGAGTCCTCAGTCTTACACACAGATGCAGACGCCGAAAAGCCACGATTTGCTTCGAATTTATGATCCCTGCTGATCCTCGAAGCAGACTCGAATAAACTGAGAGTGGTCTCAGATCTTATTTTATTCTATCTCCTGATACAGCCCTATAGCCCACTATGAAGAGATATTTTAGACAGCTCTGGCCTACATGCAAAATGTAAAAAATATATATATGTATACACATTCTATTAATATATATATATATCTAAAGTCCCAAGAGAAGTTCGAAAGACTTGTTTAGCATTCAGTGTTACATGTCTTCCTTACTTTAAATCATTAAAAGGTTTAAAATGTTGTTGTAAGGTTATTTATTTTTAATCTACCTTTACTTAATTCTTTTGATGTATGTATTTCTCGTTTTTATGAGGAGTTCTCGGATTCAATGCAAGCAAAACTCTGATTTTAAAAAGGCAGCTCGGGTGAGCACCAGTCCAAACTTCCTCCTTTCGCTAGCTGTGTCTCTGCATCCAAATCGTTAATCGTTAATTATGGAGGATCAAATAGCATCCCCTTTTATAGATCTAAATTATATTTCGGTGCTTTCGATTTTGAATTAGGCTAAAGAACAATTATATATGCTCGGCCACAGTAGGAGACTAGCATTACCACTGTTCTGAATATCTCTGACCTCAAACATGTTCATTGATTTTTGGAAAATGAGGGAATATGTCTCTTCATGTGTTATTGGACTTTTACCAAGACTCAATCAATGTTAGTTGTAAATACCTTTTTCCACCCGATAAAAATAGCTACTCTGTGCCGTATGAAGGTCAAAGTCATCGTCTAAGAATTTAGTTTTATTGCTTCACTTCAAAACTTAGAGTTTTAAATTTTACAAAACCTAACTGTGACAACTATTCAAATGTAATGCAATGGCTTGAAACCTACAATGTTATTTTTAACCTGCAATGTTTTATGCAAAATTGTATGCTCGATTCTACAAATTGCTTGTACTACACCAAAAACCATTACTTTTCTTCCTTCTTTCCATAATCAAGCATCTGAAAAGTCCCTGCATGCTTTTTTGGGAAAAAAAAATAGGTTCAAAGCAGTCATTGTAGGGAAAGGCTTATAGCATTTCTCGTTTCTAGAAAAGAATAACAATTTCATTAATTGCCTATCTTAAAATCCCTATAAGGCTGACTTGGATCTGACTTAAGTCTAGAAGTGAGGTTTTCACTTTCATTTAATATTATTACTATTATTGTTATTATTATTATTTAAATAATGATTTGTAAGCCACAGCTTGGTTTGGAGTTGCTGGTGTGTTCTGTCTTCATTGTAGCTGGAAGTTTACCACGGTGTTAATTTAAAGAAATAAACACTTGCAGCCTCTTGTCTGTTTGGGGGCACACACTCTGCTCTGTGTATAGTGTAACTCAGTGGTTAGAACATCTTAAGGCCTGTGGTGACGGCGTAGCCCTTAGACAGGAGGTCTGTCACTTTAAATGTGCTGAGAAAAGTGTAGACGTGGTGACGGAAAACAGGGTCAAACGGATTGTGAGCACTGTTTGTTTGTTTGTTTGTCTGTTTCCTTAACTCTTTCCATGATCTGGGAGCATCTTCTTCTTCTGAAAGGAGCCCCTTAGTAATGATTTGTGCCTGATGCATCCCACGAATGTGGGGGGTGACCGGAACACAACTGGAAGATTCCTAACAACCGACTTCTGTAAATAACCCAAGTGGAGAGGAGGACCTGAAGCGGAGGTCTTCAGCCTTTCTGTCGACACACACGTACGAGGAACCTAAACAAGATCGCACGTTACGTGGGGAGGGCCTCCCAGACAGACCTGAGGGCAGAACCCCAAAGCAAAAGCAAAAACTCTAAAATGGATCCATGCTGCCTGTTATGCCTTTTATGGGAAAAAATTATCTATGATACCAAAATGAGTTGTTATGTTTGATTTCTAGCAGATCCCAGCCTGAGTGGGTCAGCGGAGCTAGTCCGTGCAACGTCACGGTGACCGGGTGGGGACGCAGGAGGGCGTGTCCGGAGGGGGGTAGGAAGGAGCTTGTTCCGTCTACCTGGAACCTATGGGAAAACTGCAAGACCATGGACATATCAGTACAAATCCTTTATTTTATTAAGAGATTGAGATGTAACTTCAATTTATTAAGATCGTGTATTGATCCTTTAAATGATTAAAGGTTTACATTTGATAGGACTAATGGGTTTGGTAGTGAAATATTTTTATATCATATACAAATTTTTGGTTTTTTATTTCAAGGACTATTGGGAAACATAAGCGGAATTGAATCGCATGGTCTTTCAGTACAACCATAAAATTTGTATTTCCTTTGTAATAGAATGGTCAAAAAGCTAAGCACGAAGTGGTACAGGGTAAATGATATACATATATATGTATAAATATATACTTAGGTTAAGAAAAAATTGACTCACATTCCTGTAATATGAAAGTCAATTGCTAGTTGAAAAGTGACCTTTTTTCTCTGTACATAGCTAAACCCATGGGTATGGAGTTTTAATCTGTACAGAAAGAAATGTATTATGGAAGAGATTGGTCCTTCTGCTGCTGGGAAAATAGTAGACTAGCTGATTCTTACAACAATTGTATGATCAGGGATGAGTTAGAGAATTTCTTTTGTCTTTGCTCAAAGCCATACATATATAAATATATAAAGATTATTAATAAATTCAACAAAAATAAACTAAAATCATGAATAGTTTATTTTATCAATATAATCAGTACAGATTTGACTCTGTCTTTCTATCTTAACATCATGAGGTTTCCAGGGTGGCTCATACTTGATAGTCATAAAATTAATTATAGATATTCCGTATGTAACTGTGGAAAGACAGGAATTTAAATAGAACCTGGGTTCCCAACTAGTCCTGTGTTTTCTCCTATATAGTCCAAGTTGAGGTTTTCTAAATTCTCTTCCCTGTAATTCCTTAGCATGTGGTGGTCCAGTTTCAGACATTGCTGCGGTATTATTGACTACGAGGATGAGAAACAATTGCATGACACTCGCGTGAACCTCAATCGGCTTGACCATCCAGTTCAGAAGGGCCTAGAGACCCTGCAGCGAGCTGAACTGAATGTTCTCAGCCGTGGTCTACCTCTGCTCCACAACAGCAACTCTCATTTGGGAGTTCACCAAAACTCACAGGAGGCCCTGTGTTCCTGATACATAATCTAGTTTGTCATCACTGTTTGCAATCAGACACAACGTGGGTCTTTTTCGTGTGGCTCATGATTGTCTCTGAAGGTCTTCCAGACATGTCCAAGACCCTTTAGACAGGTACAGCTTCCCAACTCAAACTCTTAACATTCTTGAGTTCTGTGGTATTTACCTAGAAAGATCTAACAACTGTAAAGCTTTACATAACCTGCTTATTTTAACACTTACGAGTTGGGCTTCTTTTGCATAGTTCTTTCAGATGAATGATTATTTACTTGGCATAACCTTCTGTCTTTCTTTGAAGAAATGGTATTTTTGCCAGTCTGAAGTAATCCTGCCCTTACTCAGCAAAACATACTTCTCAAGGCACATGCTTCTCTGATGGAAAAAAAAAGGCAAGGTTTTTTGCGAGAAAAGTTGTGACATTTCTAACAGCGTTATAGCCTCCCCAAGTTATGAAGTATTTAACAGAACTGTGTTGCATGACAAGAATCCATGAGCTCGGAAACGTTGAAAAGTGGCTTATTCATTTATTTGTATCTGAGAGCCAGAAAAATTAGGGAGCTTAGCCACCAGACAAAACAAAGTCACTTAACGTCTCAGTTTTTAAATGCTTCCAATCTCACTCTTTACACATAAACAGAGAGAGGGGGTTCAGCACTTCCGCCTCCTCACTTCACCAGGAGCTGGTTGGGCACCCGCAGGGGCTATGGGCCTGGAACTCATAAGAAAGGTAACTTCACTGACAACAATCCGTTTGGGAAACAGTTCGAGAATGGTGCATGTGAAAAGGGCAAAGTGACACTGGAGGAGAGAAATTGTGTCGCCGAAGGGCTTTCCATGTTCCTTTTGACAGTGGAAGTGTCACAGTGCTAGTTTTGAAGGACAAAGGGAATCTGACATGGAAGAGTGATGAAGAGTCACCTTTAGAAAATGGGACCTAGAATTCGGCTTATTATGGAGGGGCTGATCTTTTTGTCATCACTTAGTACCCCATGCTCCTTACTTTCCTCTGGCATATTCATAGATCCCTCAGCCTCTTTAAAGAGTTTCTCATGACCTTTTTAACAATGTACTTAATAATCTCCTTGTTTGCTATGACAAATCCCGCCAAATGGTCTTGTAATTTCGTTTATAGTGGAGCTAAGAATGTGTGCCTGAAGCAAAGATATGCATTCCAAATGAAGCCACACAGTTTTCATAAGTAGCAGATTAAAAATGAGGTGGGATTCACTTATAATGTCAATGGAAATGGAAAGGTAAAGGAAGAAGCTGTAGGTTTATAAACATTCAGTTTCAAACATGCTAGAATTATAGGGTATGTTGGGAAGAGGAAAGTTTTTGGAACACATCAAGACAGTTTTATACCGACTTTTTAGAGCTCATCTTCCTTTTCTGACCTACAAGATTTAACAATAGCACAGTATAAACCCTGGGCACTTCAAAAAAATGTGACTATCTGGAAAGGGGAAGGTATAGATTGAACTAAGATTGTGAAAAGGCTGGAAAACTGGCCTATTCAGAAGTAAGAAACAACCAGAAGCAGCTGGTCAAAGTAAGAGAGAGCAAACCACCCACAGACGAAGAAGGCTCCGCAAGGAGGGAATCTGAGGGTGCTCAGGGTGGGGGCGGAGCCAGGGAGCTGTGCAGCTCCCAGAGCACTCTCCTACATGGGACTGTCTTCCTCAGAACTCAACTACCACCATGTACACTCGTGCCATCCAAGATACGTATCTTCTCATGTACTTGCAGTAGTAGAGTTCTTTATGTAAAGAGTTTTCGCCAGCAGGTACCAATCCCTCCAGATTGTGAGTTTGTAGGGGGACAAGAGAATTCAAAAAAATCTGATAGCTTTGTGTACTAGTATTTATACATTAGTTTTTATTATTTTACTGTAAGTACCTTTTTGTAAAATCTCATTCAATAATACATAAGACATTATAGGTATTACTTTAAAAGATGGTCATTCCATCAAGTGACTCATTTCAGGAGAGTAATGGGGCTAGTGTGAAATATGATGTATCAGGAGAAGGCATTGAGTCCTAGCTGGTGTGGCCTAGTGGATTGAGTGCCGGCATATGAAACCTTAAAAAGTCGCTGGTTCGATTCCCGGTTAGGGCACATGCTTGGGTTGTGGGCCAGGTCCCCAGTAGGGGGCATGCAAGAGGCAAACACACATATTGATATTTCTCTCCTTCTCTTTTTTCCTTCCCTTCCTCTCTTTCTAGAAATAAATAAATAAAATCTTTTTTAAAAGAGGGCATTTGAAAGGGCCAAGAACCATTGTCCTCAGTGCTGATCTCTCTGTTCAGGTCTCACTGTGCACAGGCACTCCAGTGCTTATATTGTAGCACTTCTCATAATAGAAGCGTTTTGCATTAGGAATAAGAAAATGTATAAGAAAGGCCAGCAGAAAGAAAAGTATCACATTAACTCAAAAATGTTTCACTGGACTCCATTTCCTACAGTTTTCCCATCATCTGCTTCATAAAATTTTGAAATGCAGATACGGTCATTAAACATGACCCACGAGCCCTGAGCGATGCGGCTCCGTTGGTTGGGCATTGTCCCACAAAGTGAAAAGCCACCGGTTCAGTCCCTGGTCAGGGGGCAAATGAGAGGCCACCAATGGATGTTTCTCCCTCACATCGATGTTTCTCTCCCTTTCTTTCCCCCCACCATCCCCCTCTCTAAAAAATAAATTCTAAAAAAGGACCTAAGAGTAGAAGGAAGATTGAACCTCATTTTGCAATAATTAACCAATTAGCCTTGCAGATTGCCCAAGTAGCAGCTGGTTCTTTGAGCAGCCAGAAGAGTCACCTGGATGCTGACGTCTAGAGAGTGACCACTGGTCCTTTGTCCATGATATTTCCCACAGGGGGCTTGGAATTTATGCTATTTATTCGCTCTGTGGTGTTTGATTTGTGTCTGTTAGTTTTGTTATACAGGCCACCTTGGAGGCTCAAGCTCACTAAGGCCATCATAGTTCTACATATAATTTAGATGACCCATTAATTCATTAAACTCATTCCTCGAGCACCTATGGTGTGGAAATGTCTAGATGATGTAGATGTGGCTGTGAAACAAGAGGGAACACGTGACTTCATGAAGCGTATATCCTTCTAGAAAGAAATACATAATAAGTAAGTAAATGAAGACCATGCAGAGTGTGAAGAAAAGTATCTTTGGAGGGAACCAATGGGGAGAGAAGAGAGGAGGGAGTGTCAAGAGTAAGAATTAGGGAGCATTTTGCTCATTTAAGTAGCATGAGCAGGGAGGTCTTGTCAAGTACGTTGACCCTTAAACAATGACCAAGAAGTCTATGATCCCCGTCACGTAGTTTGCCCTGTGCCTCGCTGCTGAGAGTAGGTGAGTGCACCTGCAGCGTCAGTGTCACTGCGAGGGAGGCAGAAGTCAGATCCTGAATCCTGGCCCTACCTGCACGTTCTGGCAGAGCAGTCCCGTGTGAACAAGATCCCTGAGTAATTCACAGGTAAATTAATTTTGAGAAGTATGTACAGCGCTAGTAAAGCCCTAGGAAATGTCAATGAATTTTAAGGGCATGTTTAGGTAACTTTCAGGTACCAGGACCCTTCTGGGGATGACAAGTCAATATGGGGCATCATGACATGAATGCCAGAAAAGCAAAGCTGGATGCTTGTGCAAGGCCAGTAAGACAGATTTTATTCAGATGACTCCAGGAAGGGGAGAGAGACTCCATGGGAAGTGAGCTCAACTCCACAGGAGGAAACTGTGGAAGGCGTTTTTAAAAGCTGGGGGGTGCTAGAGAAAGGTACTAAGGGGGGTTGCTCAGAGTGAGGAGGGTATATTGATTGGCACTTAGCTGATGCAGAAACCCAGCTTTTATCACCTTAGGAACAGGAGGGAGCCGGTCTCCTACCCTTTCCCAGACCCTGCGAGGCAGGAGAGCTCTCTCTGGATGGGGGCATTTCAAGAGGAGGAGATAATTCTGGACAGCACAAGCTCCACATCTCAGTGGAGAACGAGAGGATTTATAGCTGCATTTTTTAAAGGAAAGTAACTACCTAAAGAAAGTGAGATTGGAGAGGCAGAGGGGGCTGGATTTTGTCCTACTTTGGCTGGAAACAATAGTAAATTCTTTTCACAATGTTGCGTTTTCTCAGGAAAGGTTTGGGTTAGGGTCCTGGTGTCATTCATTCCAAGGAGACAGGCTTGGGCAGGAGAAGCCATGCTAGAGTTTGCTCAAGTCTCTTAGTGCGAGGTCAAAGGGGCTGCTTTACAGTCACGCGTGCTGAGCATTTAGAAGTTCTTGGGAAGAACTTGAAACCGGATGACAAGCCACCAATTAATAACTGTGCCTGGAACCGTCCCTAGCCTTCTTCAGTCACTCTGCCTTCCTAGGCCGCCTCCTGGAGCTTGTTCCTTTGAGACGGAGGAGGAGAATTAATATGCGTGCTTTAGGTGATTCCAGCTCCTCATTTCACTGGGGATGGATCTTGACGTTGTAGCCAGCAATGCTCCTAAATCTCACATCAATCCAATGTGTCTGTTGCTTTCTGTAACATTTTTATAAGGCTAACAATAATCAATTATCATTGTAAAATAAGTGAATTTGGTCAATGTTTTGTAAATGAGCTCTGTCCATTGACCATGCGTACATACACACCTACAGTGCTTAGAAAATCTGGCTAAAAAACCAGCTCCACCACTTACCAAGTAACCACGGCAGAGTTATATAATCTTGTCGTATTTCAGTGTCCATAATTGGAAAAGGCGAATTGAAATACTTTCTGTTGTATAGGGTGGTCATGAGGATAAATGAGACAAGCTTGCAAAAAGTCTATCCCAGCTCTTGGCTCCCATCAAACATTCCAGGTGCAATGAACAGAATTTTCTAGGTCCTGCTGGAGTTTGAACTAGGTGGGTCTGATACCGCACTCCCCCCCCTCGCTCCCAGTGGAAGGAGCCACATGTAGGCAATCTTTGTTTTCCAGAAGAATTGAGGTCTCAATTCACTACAGCATTTTTCAGGGCCCCAGACTGCAGGTGTTCGGCACCTGGTGTTTTTCAGATGCGCGCTGTGAACAGCTGACAACCATATAGACAGTCTTCCTGTTGCCAACCAGCCTGACCACAGAGGAGGCTGCTTTCTCCTGCAAAAGGTAAAAGAGCAGGAGGGCAGCATGCCTGCACTGCCCTCTGGCCCCGGCACCGACCCTCCAGGAGACAATACGGAAATGGGGAGCAGGAGCCTACTCTTCACATAGACCTTGTAACAGTGTCCTGAAGCCTGGTGCACGAGCGGCCAGGCCCTGGATAAGATGCCAACGTACGGGACACGGGATGATAAACATTATTATAGCCCCGCCCCTTAGAGATAAGAGTCTGCAGGTGTGGAGGAGAGTCGCCCTGTAGCTGAAGGTGACAATGATTTAAAAACGTGCATGGGCGTCCACTCACGGGTTTGCTCACACCTACGGAGCCTTGTCTTGGTGACTCTGAGGAAGAGGCAGGTTTTCCGAAAGACACCACACACAGCGGTCTCCTCTGTGAAGGACAGAACTATGACAGTGTCCTGTGACCGTTGGAAGTCCTGGACAGTGGCGGCCACTGGTCTGACTGGACCTCTGCAAGGTTCTAAGTGTCACTGAGGTCCTCTGGCACAAAGCAGCCGTCCTGCTCCCCAGAGCTCGGCCTTCTTGCCCTGCCCTTTCCTTCCGATTCAGGCTCCTCGCTGGACGCGAAGATCGCGGGAGGAGATACAGGGCCACCGTTTTAAACCCGATACTTGAAATCACCTACTACAATTACAAAACTATAATCATCCTTTGGGCTTGTAGGTTCTACAGAAAACCAGGTAGGCCTCCTGGTTTAGAGCTTTGTTCCCAGCAGGAGCCGAGATCTAAGCTTCTCACTATCACTCTGTGATTTATGGGGGGGGGGGGGGGGGAGTCAGGGGGGAAAAAACCCACCTCCGGTCAGAGGACTTGACTGTCAGTGTGATGCGTATTGTTGTTAGAGATCTGTAGGCAGGTGATAAAGCGCAGGACGCAAATAATCAAAGAACTGTGAAGTCTGAAAATGGAAGCTACCAGGGGGTTTAATCAGATACTGGCCCAGAACAGGTTATTTCATGCACTGTTTGTTTTGATTAATCGCAGAAGTTTTAACAGATTTTGAGGGGAAAAAATATAGAGCTTTGTTAGGGCAGAAAGAGAAATATTTATTTATTTATTTATTTATGTAAAAGTGAATTTATTAGGGTGGACCCCAATAAATTCAATATTTTTTTAATTTTAAATTTTTAAAAAATTTATAGGGCTATTTTAAATTTCATGGTAAAAACGAATCTGAACTCTAACTCACTCTATCAGCAGCCCCACATGAGGTGCCCAACTAGGTATGAGGCGCCACACCAGTCCCCCTTTCAAAAACTTACAATACAAATGGAGATAAACCACTGTGACAATTAACAAATGAGTACATTTATCAGAAATTATTCTAGAAATTAGCCGTGCATTAGAACCATCTGTCTCCCAGAGATCCAGGTGGAGTTGACTTGGGATATCACCTGGGCACTGAGATTTTAAATTTCCCCCCAAGATTCTATCTAATGTGTAGCTGGAATTGAGAACCCTTGCTGCTGGTCCTTTTACATAGAAAGTTACCTTCTGCTGGAGACATCACAGGAAGTTTCCGACAGGTGGCGGGTTTTCCATGGACGACCCATCAAACGGGGCTTAAAGGCCAGAGGGGAATCAGACACGCAGAGGGGTGTTGGAACAGTAGACATGGGCAATTTGGCAAAGGACAATCCTAAGGCAAGAAAGTAAAGTGTATGTGTTGATCAATGGCTACAGCAAGATGGGTGAGCAATTATACCGCTAGCTATGTGTGAGTGGTACTCTTTCTTACAATGTTGACCCATCCTCGGTCACGTGTATGAGTGATACTCTATTCACACTGTACCTTCCTAGATGGCTCCAACCCTTTTTACCTGTATCTCATCATTTTCAAGGCCTGCTATTAACTTCCTATCATTTCTCTTTCGGAACCCGGTCCAGCCACATTCTATAAAGCCCCAAAGAGCCAGCTAAAAACAAAAGAAAAATGAGAAAGCACATTAAAGCAGAAACATGCCGTGCCAGGGGAGGCCCTCCTAGGCCAGTGAGCAGCTGACCTCAATGATAAACAGAAGCCCAGCCAGACCAGAACAACCATCCATCTTTCTCAGTCCAGTTACCAGCCCACAGAATTGTGCTATAAATAAATGGCCGCAGTGCACACTGCTGAGTCTGGAGGTTGTTTTACATCAAAAACTAATAGATCAGGTCTCGTTTCCCCTACTCCAGTGACCGATCCAAGGGGGTCCTCCAAGCTAGGTCAAACCTAGTTCTTCCTCGGAACATTTTCAAATGGAACTGGTAGTAGAGAGACATTCTTTTTTTCCTTGCATTTCCAAACAGGAAGTATGTGAGCACAGAACTTCCTGCACCCTGGTGTCCTGCTGCATGAAGAAAACTGTCTGCAGGAATTCAAAGAATAACTCGCAAACACAAGGAAATGAGAGCAAGAGGCAAAGAGTGAGGAGGCCCTTTTAGACAGTCTATCCATCTATGACTCAAAGTTTCCTGTGAAGCTAAGTTTGATTATACATCAATATCTTTGGTTATAATCCATCAATTTGGAGTTTGGTTATAAATCAATAAATTCGCGTTTGCTTTAAACTCCTTCTAGTCGGGTTTCTGTCACTTGCAGTTCAAAGAGCCCTTACTCAAACTATTTAGCCAATCAAGAAGAAATGAAATGATTGAATGGCTGAACAACCCAATACCTCCCACGTAAAATAAAATATTCAATCAATAAACATTTGTTTAGGGTCACTCTAAATAAGACACAAGGTTAGGGCATGGGAATCTGATCTTATCCTTAAAGGATTTCTATTCAGGTAGAGAAGAAAGATGGGATATCTATCTTCCCATCTATTAATTACGGGATAGACCCATAATTAAGCCTTACAACCTGTGAAATCTCAGGTTAGTCTCGGAAGAAAGCGGGGGCTCAGCTCACAGAAGAGGTCAAGAAAACATTCTAGTTAAAGGTCATGACTATAACCTATGTCGAGCAAAATATATTGTTCATCGCTTTGCCGATGCTCCCACAGCTGGAAGTTTTCCTTTAAATAATGTGGAACAAAGAGGAAAAACCAAGGCTAACATTTTTTGATATGTACTGTGTGTCAGAAACTATATAAGACTATATACATATATAAACTATATATAAATATATATGTAAACTATATGAAGATATATATCTTTAAAATATATTTTATCTACTTATATTTATGTCTAGTTTATAAGTATATATAAATTATATAAGATATATAATACATAAAATAAAAATATAAACTTTATAGATATATAAACTATATAAAGATATACATACCTTTAAAATATATTTTATGAAAGATTTGGATTACATTTTCACAGCAACTCTGTGGGATGGGGATACCATATCACATATTAGTTCAGTAATTCATATGTTATATGACAAAAGATATCTTTGGAAGAGGTAATTAACTTTGAATTTGAATTTCTTTTTTTCTTTGGAAGAACGCAAATATATACTTTTATTTTGTTTTTTAATTATATTGTATTTTTTTAAAAGATTTTATTTATTTATTTTTAGGGAGGGAAGGGAGGGAGATAGAGATAGAGAGAAAGAGAGAAACATCAATGTGCAGTTGCTGGGGGTTATGGCCTGCAACCCAGAAATGTACCCTGGCTGGGAATCGAACCTGGGACACTTTGGTTCCCAGCCCGCGCTCCATCCACTGAGCTATGCCAGCCAGGGCTTAATTATATTGTATTGATTATGCTATTACAGTTGCCCTGATTTTTCCTCCTTTGCCCCCTTCCACCCAGCCCCCCCCACTCCCTCGGGCAATCCCTCCACACTTGTTCATGTCCATGGGTCATTCATATAAGTTCTTTGGCTGCTCCCTTCCCTATACTGTGCTTGACATCCCCAGGGCTATTCTGTAACTGCCTGTCTGTACTTCTTAATCCCCTCACCTCTCATCCATTTCTCCCGTACCCACCCTCCCACCTCTCTATTTTTAACTTTTGGCATTTTAATTATGATGTGTCTTAGGGTGCCTTCTCACATCCATCTTATTTGGGACTTTTTGTGCTGTCTGGTCTTGCATGTCTATTTCCTTCACCAAATTAGGGAAGTTTTCTTTCATTATTTTTTCAAAAAGATTTCCAATTTCTTGTTCCTTCTCTTCTCCTTCTGGTACCCCTATGAAGTGCGTGTTGGATTGCTTAAAGTTGTCCCTGAGGTTACTTACACTATCCTCATTTTTTTGGACTCTCTTTTCTTCTTGTTGTTCTGATTGCTTGTTTTTGCTTCCTTATGTTCCAAATCATTGATTTGATTCTTGGCTTCATCCACTCTACTGTTGTTTGTTTCCCTGTAAGGTGTTCTTTATTTCAATTAGTGTATCCTTTGTTTCTGACTAGATATTTTTCATGCTGGTAGGTCCTCACTAAGTTCCTTGAGCATCCTTATAACTAATGTTTTGAACTCTGCATCTGATAGATTGCTTATCTACATTTCATTTAGCTCTTTTTCTAGAGCTTTGATCTGTTCTCTCCTTTGGGCTATGTTTCTTTGTCTGTTCATTTTGGCAACCTCCCTGTGTTTGTTTTTATGTATTAGAAAGAGCTGCTTTGACTCCTTGTCTTGGTAGTGTGGCCTGATGTAGTAGGTGTCCTGTAAGGTCCAATGGCACAGCCTCTGCTATCACCTAAGCTGGGTGCTCAAGGTGCACCCTCCATGTGGGCTGAATACACCCTCCTCTTGTAGTTGAGCCTTGATTGCTATTGGCAGATCAATGGGAGGGATTTACCCAGGCCAGTTAGCTGCAAAGATTGGCTGTGACCACTTAACACCAACCACCACTCTCCATGGAGATCAGTTGTGCAGGGTCAGGGTGGTGCTCCAAAGTGGTCTGTAGCTGTGCGTTGGGTGTGCTCTCTCCTGGGGTTTCCTGGGTGGTACAGGCCAAGATCAGCCCCCACCTGTGTTTTGCCTGGGACTACCATTCCTGAGCTATAAAGCAATTTGAAATGGCTGCTACTTGTGCTGGGCTTGGAGATTCCCTGGCGAAGCCAAGCTGTGAATCTAGGCTGGCTGCTGCTAGTTCCGGCTCTGGGGCTCATTGAGGCCAGTTGCTGCTTGTTTGAGAAAATTTTAGGAAGTTGTGAAGCATGAGCTAAGACCATTAATATGGAAAAGCAACTTGGATGGACCCACAGGTTGGGTGGGGCAGAGTCCTGGGAATCTCCAAGACCAGAGAATCTCTGAGAGGAGAATCTCCAAGTGTTAGCCGGGTTGATGGAGTCTCAGATATGGCACCAGTCTGCCAGCTCTGTCGGGGGAGGGCCCAGAAAAGGGACAATGGCCTCTGTTCACCCTGATGCCAGCCGGCCACCTCAGCCTCCCCCTGCATGCCACTGGTGCCCCTCACACTGCATCTCAGCACCAGAGACCAGAGGGAGTGAGTCTGATTGGGTGAGTCTGTGTGTGGGTTCTTTAAGAGGAAGTGCTTGGGGCGTTAGCAGTTTCTTTCACCACCAACTCAATCCACAATGGTTTTTGCAGCCAGAAGTTGTGGGAACTTATCTTCCTGGTGCTAGAACCCTGGGCTGGGGGCCTCGTGTGGGGCTGGGACTCCTGGTTCCTAAGATATCCCTCCCGAATTTTTATCCACTACACGTGGATGTGGGACCAGCCGGTTCCTCGGTTTCACCCCTCCTACCAGTCTGGATGGATGTGGTTTCTTTAATTCCGTGGTTGTCAGACTTCCATTCAGCTTGATTTCTGTCAGTTCTGAGCAATGGCTGTTCTGTATCTTAGTTGCAGTTTTGTTGAGGTTGTGCAAAGAGGCGAGCCATGCCTGCCTATACCACCATCTTGACAGAAAATCACCAATATACTTTAGAGGCATAATTAAATCTGATATGAAATATATACTAGGACATATATGTATATCCATACACACTCAATTTATATTAGCATGTAATACATAATACATTCTATATTTTGGATATATATGTTAGAATATACTGAATACATATTCTAGATATATAATTTTAAATTTAATGTTACATTTTTATTCAATTTAGTCTTAAACGTTTAATTTAATTTTAAATTGCTGTTGACTTTTTAAGAGTTCTGTAAAAGTTTGTTTTACATCTAAGGTTATAACTTAAGTTTCTTGGCACTGTTGCCTTTAACAAAATTACAGAGAAATATCTTAGAGGCATTAATAACATTGCAATTAAAATATTATTAGATGAAACTGCAATGCATAAATTATCCCTCAAGTTAAAAGTTTAAACTTTCTGGTTCTCAGTGGGATTCCTGAGTTAATCTTCAGTATTTATTTACTTTTTAAAACATATAAACTTTGCTTTTTTCCCCAACATTTTTAATGAAAATTTTCAAAAGGCTAGTACAACATGTGTTTTTAGCCATTATAACAATTCCTTGCAATTACTGAGCATATACATATAAGTGTTTTATATATATACACACATATATAAATATAAAACATATATTACACTTGATCTTAGCCAAAAGGCCGAAAAGCAATATATATATAAAAACATATATTTATTTCTGGTTATAATCAACAAAGGAAAAATAATACAGAACAATAAGGAAAATTGAAAGGAAAAGAGGAATTTAAAATATGAAAAGAGATGGAAACGTGAGAGGAATCAACTTTTCATAGGTGATATTTTCTATTGTAACAGATGAAAAAGGGGAAAAATGATTGGTGCAGCTGCTATTGTTATTGCACCTGCTGTTGTTAATGTTCTAATTGATGATGATGAGCATCATCATGGTGGGCACGTCAAGTGGGGCCTGGAGACACAGAACCTTAGGTGTGATGAAGTCTGTTTTCACAACCAACAATGAGAGTAGACTGTCATTCCTAAGTGAGGGTGAAGAGGGAAGGCAGATTGTTTACGAAGAGAGAAGATATGAAATCTTGGAACCTCAGGTGAGGAAGCCCCTTGGACAAAGGTCCAAAGGTTGTCAGACACCTGTCATCTCTCAACTTTTTGATAACATACATACTTCATTGAAAATATTGGGCATTGCCATATGCTTTTGACCAACAAAATCCAGCTACTGACTATAGCTCTGAAGAAGTCAGATGGTGATGTTTATCTGGGGTTCAGGATTTTGCAAGGTGTGTTTGATGCAGGGAGAGTGTGGACTGTGTCACTATGGTCCTCCAGATTGGATGAGAGATAAAAACCTTGGAGTAAACTGTGCCAATCTCTCTCTTGAGATCAACATGACCATGTAATTTCTGTTGGGTATTTGGTAAGGTAAACCCTGCATAATTGCACTTTTACAGGGTATCTAAAATAGCCAGATGCATGGGGCCAGGAAATGGAGTGGTAGTTGCCAGGGGCTTGTAGGAAGAGATGACGATTTGTTGCTTAATGGGCTTAATGCTTCAGCTATGTAAGATGAGTAAGTTCTAGAAACCTGTTGTATGTCATACTATCTATAGTTGACAATATGGTACTGTGTACCTCAAAATATATTAATAAGGTAGATATCATGTTAAGTGTTCTTACCACACACAAAAAAGAGGAAACAACCCATAAAAGAACATCGAATTTTTGGAGGTGATGAATATATTTTGCACCTTGATTGTTGTGATGGCATCCTAGGTAAATAGGCATGTGTCCAAACTCACCAAGAAGTATACATTAAATGTGTATCGATCACACCTCAGAAGAGATTTTTACAAAGACAAGGTAAGCAAGCAGCATTTGGGTTAGTTATTTATTTGGTAAAGCAGAGAATGTACGTGAACAGAAGCAATAAAGCTGTGTGGATACACACGCAGCATAAGCCAGAGATCATGCCCTCTTGACTTTCTAGAGCCTAAATTTATTACCTTAAGATTCTTTAATCACTGCCATTTTGCCCTTTGGCACATAGCTCCTTCCTTCTAATAAATCCTCCTTTAGTTTCTTAAACTGCATTAAATGGCTTCTGTTACTTGGAACCCAATGATCCCTAAGACACTTTGGAAGCCATTCAATTCTCTTCCAGGATGGACAACCCCCTCAACACTATCATTGCTCTTTTGAGAGAGCCTAGTTCCCAAACTATATTAGCCTGTCTTGTCTACCAATAATCCTCTAATTTTTTAACTTTGGCAACCAGGAGTTTCAGTGGAGTGTAAGATTAATAGGTACCAGAAGGGTGGTGTGGTTGCCGATGCGACTGACAGTCTAAGGGATAGAGGCATGTGTCCAGAACAAGGAAAGGGCTCTCATTAGCATACAGTGACCTGATTGGAGGGCCCGAGTGGAACAACCAGCAACGGTGCGTTGCACTAAACATACGCTCTACTGAGCCAGCAGGACTTCTCTCTCTTGTGCACCGGTCTCTCCAGTGCCTAGAGCACAGGGGCCCAGTGAAGATGTGTTGAACACCTGCACACCATATTGCACGGAAAAGGTTTGTCATAATTGGGACTGCCTCACTCGAAAATTTAGACAAATGGTGGAGAAATTTCTGTCCCTAAGTGGGACAGAAGTGGGAGAAGTAGGCTATTTCCATTAGCTCAAGAGAACAGAATTATAAAATTATGTCTTCAACTTTTTGTTATCCTCTCACTCTCAGAACATCTAGTTATTTTTTTTTTCTATTAGGGACCTGAATGTTTACGCTAAGCTGTGTGACCACATCCCAACACAGACCCCTTACCTTGTCCCACAAAATGCCATCTTGAAATAAAACAATGAGAAAGTAAGCGAGTCTTTCCCCAACAGATTCTGCTCTAAGTGACAACTGTTTTCTACACTCACACACACACACACACACACACACCCCTAGGATAGTGAGGCTGACAACTTTAACTTTAATCATTTCCACATAGCATACATGAATCCATGATGGCTAGTCAGTTTAGTTGATTGTCCAGTGTACACCTGCTGGCATAACTAAGGCCAGAATACGATGTTTTGCTCATGTACTAAACTCAGAACAGCTTACACCAAGTGTGGCACCAGTGTGGCAATGGTCAGATGTCTTCAGGTTCTCACACATCATCCTCTTGTTAAATCAAGCTGAGGAGCCTTTTTTTCCTCATCTTTGGTTGGTGATTTGGGGGGACCCAGGTATAACCCAGAAATCTACATGTTTAACAAGTATTTGAGGTATATGGGGGAAGTGGTAGACAACACTTTGAGAAGCAACACCTTCAGGAGAGAAGAAAGGGGAGCTGGTTTCCACATATTGGCTCACTAGAATTGCGAGTTTTCATTTATGTTAAATGTTTCTGGGCTTAATTGTGCTCTATAGAAAAGCTCGTAAAAGTCCTACAGACATTCCCAGGTCAGTCCTTTAATGTTGTAATGGGCAAAAATTCCACATTATTGAAGATTTATTTCTGTGCAAATTCACAAAGTATTTAAAATTGTTTGTTAGTCAACTGTAGATAAGCAAGGTATAGATATAGCTTCTAATATATCATGTCTCTCCAATCCATACCTCAAACCATATCTAGCAGTGTCTTTTCTTGTGGAATCAATCCACAAACCTTATGTGTTAGATACTCTTTATTTAGACACTTATGAAAGAAATCAGAATCAGGCAGAAATACTAATTCGTCCACACTTCTAACAGTTTCTTCTATTTGTTAAAAAAAAATGTTTTATTTTATTTTTATACAGAGGGGAAGGGAGGGAGAAAGAGAGGGAGAGAAACATCAATTTGTGATTGCCTCTTGTGTGCCCCCTACCTGGCCCACAACCCAAGCATGTACCCTGCCTGGGAATTGAACCAACAACCCTTTGGTTCACAGGCCAAGTACTCAACTCACTGAGCCACACCAGTGAGGGCAGTTTCTTCTCCTTTTATTCGTAAATCTCCAAACATTTCCCCTCTATTTGGGAGTGCTCTTAAATTAACTAGTCTATTTTCTCTCTTTGCTCTTAATATGATTTCTTACTTGCATTCTCTCTCTCAAACTTCCTTCATTTGGTAAGCTCCTATTTCTCTGTCTTCATTGTTGAGAAGGCTTTAACCCTTTTTTTTAAAAGAGTGATTCCCTTAGTCAATCTCCGATCACCTTCATCTGCTGAATTTATGCTTATGAACGAATATGTGTTCCACTCTGAAGAACTCAAAGAGCTACTCCCTGAGTCGATAATGATGAACAATAATAAGCATATAAAGAAATAAGTAAAGTCCCGGTGCGAAGTAAAAGGATCAGGGGAAACTGTAAGAGAGAAAACGAATCAGCCAAGGGGCAACCCTGGGGCTGAGCGCACTGCGGCCCCTGTGGGTCAGTAAGGCGGCGCCTGGGAAACCGACGGAGAGCCGGGAGGACAGCAACCGGAAGCGGGCGGTGAGCTGCAAACTCAGCAGAAGGCAGAATCAACACGCTTTTCCCTTAGTGACTCAGGTGAATGAGAATAAATTATTTTTTTCAGCCCTTCATAGACAAGGGAAAAATGGAATGAAAAGAAAATATTCGTAAAATAGAACACAGTTATTGTTGTGGTTTTTATCCATGGTTGTCACTGGCATGTAAAAATACAGACTTCTTTAACCCTCCCACTCACCCTCTAGGGTGCTTACAGTGCTCTGTTAAATTAATTAAACACAAGGGCCTGACACTGGGCTGATTCCAACCCCTAGTCAGCAATCGATCGGAGACCGAAGCCTGAAACGCCTCCAGGCAGAGAAGTCAAACCCCTAAGAACAAGCAGTGAAAGCCAACTTTGTTTTTCCAAATAAGGCAAATGCACCAGCTACAGACATTCACATACTTTGCTTGCTTTGCTTTGGCTTTTTGTCTGCAAAACTCTCCCCACTGGCTCCTGTCCATGGTGCCCCTTCCAGTCTGGTGCTGCCCAATCCCAACTGATTTTGCCCGGATGAACTCTTAAACTTTGAATACGTCTCAGTTATTCTTTTAACGGGTCTGTATTTACAAAGGAGGAAACTGACACTCAGAGAAGTTAAACAATGCATCCAAGATCACTGTGGATACTATTTGGGTATTTAAACCCAAAACTCATGTCTATTCTTTCTGCCAAAGAAAGAACTAGAGGGAGAATCATGAATTCGCAAGATGTGAAAAAAAAAACTGCAACCTCCAATATAATGAAACTCCACTTTCTGAGATTCATTTATTCATTCAAAATTACTTGAGCAGCATTAAATGCTCCCATGGGTACTATGGGTTCTGGGAAAAGAGCCACGGACACGACAGATAAAACATTGATGATAAACTCCGTGTGCCTCTGATTGGTATCTAGTCCTATTTTGATTTGCTTTACCTCCAGTAAAGTAGTTGAAGTAAAACACGTCATGCCTGAGGAAGATAATAGAAGAGAATAGAAATGAAGATATATAAAAAATAACCTATTGAAAATACACAGTAAGACATAATGTTACCCAGAGTCAAACTTCCCCTGTGCCCGCATTTGTACCAACAAAAGTAACTGGTGGTAATGATGAGACTGGGACTATCATTAAGGAAGTGATTCACCTTGTTTCACCCTCTGTTCCACCAGGTTCAAGAGCGGCTTTTAACAAGCTTTAGCTGATAAACAGTGGAGTTGTAGAAATTTGTATTTAGTCCATCCACTTTGAATCCTTTGAAGAGCCAGGCAAAAAAAACCAAACCAAAACAAAACAAAACAAAAAACCTGTAAATATATAAATTTTGTGGGTTCTCCAAGGAGCTAAAAAATATATCAAGAAAAAGGAAATAAAAAAGTTTGTGATCTTCTATTTAGTTTTACCCATTGTTTTCTTCCCTTCTTTATTTTATGTTGCTAAATTTCTAACCATTTGTTATGGCAGCCAAAAAAAAAACTAATACACTCATCATTTTTCTGAAAATTTGTGTCTGAAACTAGTACTAATTCCAATGTCTACATCAGTCAGAATTCTTCATCAGAATTCATGGAAACTTATTCAGGCTGATGTACGTTGATCATGAATGTGGATTTTTTTGGAGATATTAGGTAGCTCTCAAATCAAGAGAAAGGAAAAAAAGAGGTTCAGAAAACAAGAGGGAGCAAAAGTTAAATACCATGTCCCAACAGCACGTCTGAGAGCACATGAGGAAGACATTGCTCCTCCTCTCTGGGAATAACACAGCCACCCCATTGACTCTGCCAGCCCCTGACGCCACCCTGCACAGCACCCCAGAACCCCAGCAAGTGCTTGCAAATGCCACCACCACCATGACTAGAACATAGTCTCCAGTCACTCTTTTATGTCTCCAATGCCTTTTAACTCAGCTTTTAGAAATGGATGTGCTTGGATGGCTATCCCTGGCTTAGGTGTGTATCCCTGAGTGGCCCTTGAAGATGGAAAAATGACAGCTGCTATTTTCAAGCACAAAAAGCGATGAGATCTGACAACTGCCATGAGCGGGGAGTACTCCCACATGTAGAGAGAGAGAGAGTTTTCCAGGGATGGGCGGACGCACGTTCAGTACACCCCCGCTACTCAGGTCGCTTGCCTAAAACTTCCGACAGGCCTCCCTCAGGTCCCTCCGGATCCCTGCTCCAACTTTTTCCTTCCTCCCGCTCTTTAGCGGAAGCCTCAGGAGTCATAGACTCCATGTGGACAATACCGGTTAAAATCTGAATGTTGCCTTCTCTCCAATAAGTCGATTATACCATTAGAACAGAGACGGTAAAGCACAAAAGTGAAACTAATATAATATAGTATAATATAATATAGGATAATATAATATAATTAATACAATATAATTAATATAATATGATATAATATAAAATGTCCTCTTTTCATCTCAAGTCAGGTGACCTTAGCTATGACTCTATCTGGCCTTTTTACATCTGTTTGGTCAAGTGCAGGAAAGGCAATGAGCCCGCCTAGATTGGTATTGATTGGCTAACATGCTACCAGAAAGCTGCTCACAGAGGCCTCTGAGGAGCTACGTGCAGAAGCAGGCGGATCTGAGCAGGCGGGGACAGCGGGAGGGTGCAGGAGCTGTGGGGACCGGACCTTCACGGCCCGGGCACCGCCGTCTGAAGCGCTGGCTGTGTCATACAGACCCAGTAGTTAGGTCTCCCTAAAATTCCTGCGTTGAATCTGAGCCCTAAGGTGACGCTGTCAGGAGGCGGGGCCTGTGGGAGGTGTTCAGGTCGCAAAGGGGGGCTCTCAAGAGTGGAATCTGTGCCCTGTTCGAAGAGCCCCCGGAGAACTCTTGCTCTCTCTGCAGTGTGAGGATGCGAGGAGGAGCCAGCCGTCCACATCCTGGAGGACGGCCTGCACCGCATCCTGACCCTGCTGGCCCCCGACCTCCGACTCCCCAGGCTCCAGAACGTGGAGACATCCGTTTCCCTTGTCTATAAGTTGTTCAGCCTATGGTGCCCTGTTATCACAGCTCAGATTGGCCAAACCCATGTGCTAACAAATCCAGGCAACATGACAAAAATACAGGTGAAGGTATGTTGCTATAATACCATTTAAGCCCTCTTGATTAAAGTAAACTTTAAAAAATTATACAGATAATTTTATATATAGGTAATATATAGACAATATAAATATATCATGATATATTTATGAAATACATATATATATCTTTCTTATGAAAAATATATTTTTCTCTGGTTTTTTAATCCATCCCGAATAATGGTTCTCCAGATAAATTGTTTCTTGATTCAGCCACTTTCTAATCTCCTCAACTATTAACTTTCTTAAAAGAAAGCACTATGATACGTGGCTCCCACGACAAGTTTCTTAAGTGACCTGTATAAAAGGAGCTGAGTATTTAACTAAGAGGAGGCAGTGAGGTAACTTAGAGCATTTTTGTATTGTTTCAATACCACCCACATGGATTTCTAACTACCCCACCCCACAAAATTAAGTAGGATGACATAAAAAGCAAGGTGCAGTGATGGATGAGTAGAAGAATGAACAGGTGGATGGATTACGATTAATTTGCAAATGTTAAGACAAATATAAAGGGGGCTAGAGCTCATAGAGCATAGAACCATCATCATTTGGAAGATTATTGTACTCATCAGTAATTTTTGTGCGAATACATGAAATGAACTTGACAAGTGAGATCACACTCGGGAAGGAGAGCCACTGCTAGTCGGCGTAGCTAGTCCGCAGCGGAGTCACGGCCGAATTCAAGCGTCCTGACTCCTGATGCGCTTACAGCACGCCAATAACCCCAGACGTCATTTGTGATGGATGGTTTCCATGTTTAAAACGTCCTTAGAGAGGGTTCTTAGATGTCCATGGAGCTGCATTATATAATACATAGTCTCTGCATTTTTCCCCCTTTGCTAACTTTCTCAGTGGGATAAGAAGAGGCATACTTACTTGGGGTTTTTTCTTTTTCCTTAGGAGCCATGGAAAATGCAGTGGATATGTGGGATCAAGGACTATTTTCCTCCGGCCTTTCCGTGGGCCTGTTGTTTCCAGGCGGTCACATCTGTTTGACGCCTCACTCTGAGATGCACGTCACAACAGAGTGCTATTTCTCCTGTGCCACACAGTAATTCTGTGTAAGAAGTCAGTTATCACCCTGGCTGGCATAGCTCAGTGGATTGAGCTCAGGCTGCGAACCAAAGCATCGCAGGTTCGATTCCCAGTCAGGGCACATGCCTGGGTTGCGGGCCACGGCCCCCAGCAACTGCACATTGATGTTTCTCTCTCTCTCTCTCCCTCCCTTCCCTCTCTAAAAATAAATAAATAAAATCTTTAAAAAAAAAGAAGTCAGTCATCATAGCCACACTGGATAATACACACATTTCAGTAATCCCATGCAGAAACGATCGCCCCGCCTCCCACCTCTCCTGGAGGAATGTGTTTCCCTGGTGTTTATCCCCTAGTTCAGTTAAACTCGGTCATGTTTCCTGATGCGGCTATATACCCACCTGAGGTCCTTATACTACCGTCATTTTGTGTTATTAACCAGTGTGAAATTATCGCTACATATGATAGCGCCACTTGCTTCCATATCCTTACTTTCTGCAAATAAAGAGTTTAAAATTGAAATTTGTCCTTTAGGCAAGGTAGACATAGTTTTATGGTGTTTGCTTAAAATAAAACTTATATGCCATTATTATTATTACTATTATTATATGTAATATGTTATATATAATTCATTTTAAGTGTATTTTATTGATTTTCCTATTACAGTTGTCCCAATTTTTTCTTCCTTTTACCCTCCTCCACCCTGCACCTGCCCTGCCATCAGCATTCCCCTCTCAGTTCATGTCCATGGGTCATGCATATAGGTTCTTTGGCTTCTCCATTTCCTATATTGTTCTTAACCTCCCCCTGTCTATTTAGGACCTACCATCTATGCTTCTAATTCTCTGTACCTTTTCCCCCATTCTCTCCTTCCGTCCTCCCCACCGATAACCCTCCATGTGATCTCCATTTCTATGATTCTGTTCCTATTCTAGTTGTTTGCTCAGTTTGTTTTTGTTTTTTAATTATTTTATTCCTTTCAACATTTTATTATTAATTTTGTTTATTTGTTTGGAACTTCATACATAGATTAAGCCATAGTTTCTTTTTTTTATGTTTGTTTAAAGCCTTTTTTCCTTTTTTTTATTGTTGTTCAAGTACAGTTGTCTTCATTCCCCCCTACCGCTCCTCTTCGCTGCACCCGCCCCAACCTCCCATCCTCATTCCTACCCCACCTTGGGCTTTGTCCCCATGTCCTTTACCCATGTTCCTTTCACCCTCTCCCTTTTGGGGATTTGGTTCTTGATAGTTGTGTGTTTGTTGTCATTTTACTATTCATAGTCTCTTTTTAGATACTTTATTTATTTATTTTTAGACAGAGGGGAAGAGAGGGAGAAGAGAGGGAGAAACTCATCAATGCATGACTGCCTCTCACATGTCCTCCACCGGGGACCTGGCCTGCAAGCCAGGCATGTGCCCTGACTGGGAATTGAACCAGTGACCCTTTGGTTTGCAGTCTGGCTCTCAATGGCTCTCAATCCACTGAGCCACACCAGCCAGGGCCACTGTGCATTGTTTTGATTTTCTTCTTTTTCTTAGATAAGTCCCTTTAACATTTCATATAATAAGGGCTTTATGATGATGAACTCCACATATAATATCATTCTTAAATTATTTATATTATTTTTCCAAAGCCTCCATCGAGTGTGAATAATTATTATTGATTTACCATGTGAGTAAGTAGAATTGTCTGGCATGGAAATGCCCTAGAAACCAACATGACTAGTCTTGGGAGTGATTAAAAGTGATCTTTTCAGAATTTCAATTTCAGGCTTTCTCACAGAGCAAATTATAAAGATGCACCCTGGGAACTTGAAGGAAGTAATGAGGCTTTCATTTCCATATGTCGGATTAGTTTTTTTTTTTAGTGTATTTATTGTCAGAAAAGGCCATGAGCTCATTTCTCAGCTCATTCAGTGCAGAGGATAAGACTCTGAACAACATTTTCCAATAAGGGCACAAGCAGGGAGTCAGTGCTGAGGGGAGTGTGCTTACAGAGCCTCTTTCAAGCTTCCAAGATGCTGTGGGTCTACTTGAGTGCATTCATGCCCATGGAAAACAGGCTTGTGCAGACGAGGGTCCTCCTTTACAAATGACACAGCATTGTCCAGCCACATAGTGTAGAATGTTCACCCATGGCCAGCCATTTGCTACATCAAAGATTTGGAAAACACGTTTTGAGGGAACCTGCTTTTTATACTGTCCTAGTCAAACTGCTCATTTATATTGAAGTCCACTAGCTCTCTCCAGCTGGATATCTTCATGAACTGCTATTTTAGATCAGGATTCTAAAGTTAGAAGATCTCGTTTTGAAATACTTTGGAACTGGCCTGTACATGCTGTAGACTGGACCATACAGCTAACCCCCCAAGTAGGGGCATCTTATAAATCTGGATGGTCTCAGAGGCCCAAGCTGTGTGACACTCACCTTTTCATCTTTCTTTTTCTCAATTATGTGACATTAGTCACATGCTGTTGGCATCTTCTGAGGTCCCATGTGCTCCGACACTGGTGATGTTTTAAAAACTAATCTGTAACTCCATTCTAGGTCTGGGTGCAGGCACTACTTTATATGGACTGAGATTTTTTTCCCTAAGGGGACACGTGTTGATGGTAGATAGGCCCAATATAACAAGGAGTCCCTGCTCTGTCTTATAGGAGGAACCTCTAATAGATCCCTTTGCAGCACCTGGCCACGGGGCTGGTATCAGCATCTTTGACTTGTCTGCCAAGTCCTCAGCCTAGCAGGAGTTGATCCGACATTCAGGCTCTGTAAAAGCCTGGTTCACCTATTCAGCACGCTGTGTGCGCTTGGTGGAAAATTACTTTTACCGCCATGTTATCCAGGAGATTTGGAACGGCACATAGAAGAATGATGGAACTAAACGTGTATAGAGCTGTTTCCGTTCTGCCTGCAGGATGGGCATGATGATCAGATTTGAAAAAAAATGTAGAAAATATTTTTTTATTTGAGAGGGAGAGTAAATGTAGAACTCTCAGACAAAGATGCTCTTTATTTTTATTCCCAAGATTATTTTGGTTTCCATCAACTTCAGAATAAATGCGTTTAAAATAAACAAGTAAGCTCCCACTCCTGAATTCACAGAGCACCCAAGAAAATCCATCATTCAAGTTTATAAATGGATTAAATGAGCAGTAAAACCAACTTCTCATAGTCCAGAAGGCTTCAGATAATGTATATATTCCATTCTTTAAATCATTAAATTCATAAACTTGCCAAAACAATGTGTCACTTCATTTGAAAAATCAAGAGTATACTTCACCTTAAGAAATACCTATAAAATACACTTCATTTCCCCTTTAGAATAACTGTGACTTAAAAACTACTTCATCCCTTTCCTTGGTATTTTTTCCTAATTCTAAGTGTGTTGGGCCAGTATAAGGTCATTGCCAAGTAAGACAGCGCCTCACTTGATCCAAGGGAGCCAGAGACAACAGCCAGGAAAGAAGCAGTAGATTATAGTCGATTACTGAGAAAGCAGATATAAAGAAAACTAAGTACAAATAAAGTTGATTAATAAACAACATTGGGAATGGAAAATAAAAAAAGTCTCCCAGTCAGTACTCATCATTCAAACAGAAACATAATGCGAACTTCAGGACTTTAAGACAATTACATGTCAATCAAATTGTGTGGTAAGACATTGCCTCTTTTATTTAATGCATTATCATTATTCATGTTAGTCACCATCAACAAGAAAAGAACAGAATTTTATCTTAAGTATGCTACTATTAAACACTTCACCTCTGTTAACTAATTCAATTCTCTCGACACTAACACAGGATATCACCTCCATTTTTAAGATGAAGAAACTAATGAAATTAAAAACCAAAGGGTATTTTGGAAACACATGGGACTAGAAATACAAATTCTGGCCATGTTCATCTTGTATTAAAATGTAAACAAATAATGTTGGAAGCAATATAAAGGACTAAATCAAAGACATGAAACTATGGTGGTTGGGTCTAGGTCACTAGAAGTTGGAGTAAAGGGGAAGGGATGGATTTGGAATGAGTTTTAGAAGAATTTCGCATCTAAAATTGACAGGGCTGACTGGTGGTTTAGATGTCAGCATAGGGCAGGAAAAGAGAAAAAGTTTCTTCAATATGTTGTAACTTCTCAATAAATAATTTGTGAATGAATGAATGAATGGATGAATGCTGGAATGAATTATTTGGCTCTATCAAGAAAATTTGCCAGTTGAAAGCCATTTAAAAGCAGTAAACTCTAAGGTTAACAGCTTCCTCTTGATTTCTATCACGTTAATAGCTTAATTCTCCAGCCAGCTGAAAGTTAACCTCAATAGTTGAATTATTGTATCTTCTCAGAAAGCAAGAGTTCATTCTCTCTCTCATACTCACCTCCTGAATGGGTTGTGAACAAACCAGAAGCAGTAACTCCATTTTCACTTTGACCTTCAGGTCCTTTGGCTGACAGCCTTTATATTAGCTAAGCACTGTGGAGAATGTCTCTTCACCTTTACTAAGCTTCTAATATATACTAATGTATACATGCTAATATATGTAATATATTAGAATATTAGAAACTATTAGAAACATTAGGGTATGTATTATGGTATTACATTAGCATATTAGAATACATAGGGTATTCTAATGTATTAGAAACATTAGGGTGTGTATTGTGAAATATCTTAAATCAGCTTGGAGGGATGAAAGATCAGGGTTTGAAATTGGTGCCTTTGTTAAATTGAACAAAATAGATGGGATTTTTAAAAAATATATTTTATTGATTGTGCTATGATAGTTGTCCCAATTTTTCCCGTTGGCCTCTTCTACCCGGCACCGCCTGCCCCCCACCACTCCCTCTGGCAATTCCCCCCTTAGTTCATGTTCATGGACCATGCATCTAAGTTCTTTCACTTTTCCATTTCCTATACTGTTCTTAACACCCCCCTGTCTATTCTGTACCCACCAATTTGTATTTCTTAATCCCCGCACTTTTCCCCCAGTTTTCTCCCTTCTCCCTCCAAGCTGATAACCTTCCAAAAGATCTCCACATCTTTCATTCTGTTTCTGTTCTGCTTGTTTGCTTAGTTTGTTTTCTAGATTCAATTGTTGATAGTTGTGCATCTATTGCCATTATAATATTTATAGTTTGGATTTTCTTCTTTTTCTTAAATAAGTCCCTATAACATTTCATATAATAATGGCTGGCTGATGATGAATTTTCTTTTAGCTTTACCTTGTCTGGGAAGCATTTTATCTTCTCTTTGATTTTAAATGATACCTTTGCTGCAGAGAAGTCTAGGTTGTAGGTCCTTGCTTTTCATCACTTTGAATGCTTCTTACCAGTCCTGCAAAATTTCTTTTGAGAAATAAGCTGACAATCTTATGGGAACTTCTTTGTAGGTAACTGTCCTTTTCTCTCTTGCTGCTTTTAAGATTCTTTATCTCTAACCTTTGGCATTTTATGATTCGTTTTGGTGTGGTTCTCTTTGTGTCCATCTTGTTTGCCATCTTGTTTGGAACTCTCTGTGCTTCCTGGCCTTGTATGTCTATTTTCTTCACCAAATTAGGGAAGTTTTCTCCCATTATTTTTCAGGTAAGTTTTCAATTTCTTGCTCTTTCTCTTCTCCTCTGTCACCCCTATGATCCTAATGTTGGTACATTTGAAGTTGTCCTAGAGGGTCCTTAGCCTATCCTCATTTTTTTTTGGATTCTTTTTAATTCTCGCTGTTCTGATTGAATGTGTTTTTCTTCCTTATGTTCCATATCATTGATTTGATTCTCAGCTTCATCCATTCCACTGTTGGTTCCCTGTAGATTTTTCTTTATTTCACTTAGTATAAACTTCATTTCTGCCTGGGTCTTTTTATTGCTACTGAAGTACCCAATAAGTTCCTGGAACATCCTACCAACTAGTGTTTTAAATTCTGCATCTGACAGATTATTTCCATTTTGTTTAGTCCTTTTGTAGAGTTTTGTTCTGTTCTTTCATTTGAGCCATATTTCTTTGCCTCCTCATCTTGGCAGTCTCCCTGTGTTTGTTTCTGTGTATTAGATAGAGCTGCTTTGACTCTCTGTCTTAGCTGCACAGCCTGTTACAGAAAGGAACACCAGTAAGATGGATGGGGTGGAGCCGTAGGTAACGGCCAAGGTAAGACAACCCATTTAAACCAGATTAATGGAGTCTCCAATGTGGTTCATGCTCTGTGACTCTGTGTGGGGGAGGGTTCAGAAAGGGGTCAGTGCCACTGCCTGGCCTCTGGACATTTGTCTGGGAGGAAACTCTCCCCCAGCACTTGCCCTGATGCCAGACCCTTCAGTTTTTCCCATATGCCACTGATACCCTTCCAGCTGCTGCTCCAGTGCTGGACACCAGAGTGAGTGAATCTGCATAAGTCTTAAGTCTACTGCAGGCTCTTTAAGATGAGATGGGTGAGAATCCCACAGTTCCTTCTACCACCCCAACCCCCACTGGTTTTTATAGCCAGAAGTTATGGGAACTTATCTTCCTGGCACTAGAACCCTGGGTTGGGTGGTCTGGCCAGGGGCTGGTATCCCTCTCTCCCAAGGTGTCCCTCCTACTTTCTACTCACCACACATGGGTGCGGGACTGCCCATTCAGAGTCTCATATCTCTGTGCCTCTCCACCCCTCCTACCCATCTGGATGAATGTGGCTTCTTTAACTCCTTGGTTGTTGGACTTCCATACAGCTCAATTTTCTGATAATCTGGGTGATGGTTGTTTTGTAGTTTAGTTGTAATTCTTGCTCTGGTCGTGTGAGGAGATAAGCCATGTTCGCCCACACCTCCATCTTGACTGGAAGTCCTACTTGTACACAGGATTTTCTTAGTGAAATTTAGGAATGTGAATAAGATTCACATAAACAATACATTTTTAAAATTAAAGATAACGTATTGTGAAGGTGTTGAAGTGCTCTATAACCAAGAGAAATGTGGCTGATTGAGTTTATTGAAAGATTACAAAGATCTGTCTTTCAGATACGAGGTTGAAGGATTTGGGCAATTGAAGCCCATGAATTGACCTGATATGACCTTTCTTATTTTATGAACGGGCTAATGATTTCATAATCTCATAATTTTCTTAAATTTTAGAATAAAACTGTGAGATATGAATGACTGTAAAGGACATTTACACTATCCTGCCTTACTTATCCAGATTATTTAGAAAAGCATGTACTCATACCTGGTACTTTCAGAGTAGAATTATGGAGTTCTAGTGCATTACAAATAGAGAGACTGAAGTTCCCTACACTAGTGCTGTCTGATAGGAGTTTTTAAGATGAGCCACATGTATAATTTAGAGTTTTCTGGTAGCTACAGTAATAGAAGTAAAAAGGGACCAGGTGATATTAATTTTAATTATATATTTACTTAATGTTTCCAAAATATTACCACTCAACATGAAATCTATATTAAAAATTATTGAGATCTTCTACATGCTTTTTTGTGATGTGTGTAACATAGTCTTCAAACCCAGGTGCACGTTTTGTACTAAAGCACATCTCGGGCCGAGCTAGTCACAGTGCAAGTGCTCAGTAGCCACATATGACTAGGGATGACTATGTCGGGAAATGCAGCTCTAATTCCTATTTAAGAGATGAAGAAAATAAGACCCTAAACAAGATAGTGTATTTGGCTGAAGTCCCAGAATGAGCACTTTACAATCTGACTCACAGTCGTCACTCATACACCACTGGTCTTACGAATAATAGTTGTTGACTCCTTCTAAATATTTATCACGTGCCAAATGCTGTTCCAAGCCCTCAACACACATTAACTCATTTAGTCATCAAAACAATGCAGAAGGTCCTATTTTCTGTATTGTGAAGATGAGAGCACCAAAGCTTGAAAAAAATTAAGTCTGACTAAAGGTACCAGCGTTCCAGTGGCAGAAAAAAGATTTGAGCCCAAATATTCTGCCTCCGGTTTCTATTCTTGACCATGATGCTTTTCTGGTGACGGGTGAAACAAATGACTGTGTTTTACAGTTGAAAGCAAAGTACGGAACAGTACTGTCAGTCAAAGGCAGTACAGGCCTAATGTTTTCATCAATAATAACGTTTGTTGTACTCAGCGGAGCTCTGGAAATAATGTTGTTCCAGTGGCTGAAAGCATCCTTTGGCTGCACTGCTGGCACGATGCACTGATCTGGGTGAAGTGTCTGGCACTCCTTCCAGACGAGCTTCAGGATATTTCATCTCCTCTGTCTGATTTTTTAATTGGTGGATGTCTTCTTACCTGTTGTTTTGGTTTCTGTTTGCTTGCTTGTTTTGATATTATTGTAGGAAAGCAATGGATTTGTTTTTCTCAGTAGCTCAGGACATTTAATAAGCATCGCAGTTAATACAATTTCTCTACATATTTACTTCTACATATTACCTCTCTCCTGTTACTGAATATAGATACACACTGTGCTATTTTTGCTATACAGGAAATAATCAATTGATTGACTTGTAACACAATTAGTATATTTGATATCCTGATATATTTAAATAATGGATAAAATGCCCAATAACTTCTTTATAAAAACTAAGCTGACATATTAACATATTTACAAAATTAAAGTTGCTATGTCATGCACCTATCCACATTGGAAACTCCCAAGGTGAAAGTATCTGGGGCCAGGTGTAGGGGTGATGTCTTGTGCATTCCATTCACTCACATCAGGTGTGGGTGTTAGGATCTTCCTCTTTCCCCTGCTCTGTGCACCCACATGTAAAAGCTCCATCACACGAAGTCCATTGCACTTAGTTCCCCGTTTTCCTTCCCCAGCCTAGGGAAAGGCTGTACAGATGGAACTAGGCACGATTGTAGAGGTTTGCTCATCATTGGTGGTTTCAGAAGTAAAAATGGATCCCAACCTGCTCCCTGCTGACCATTACACCCCTCACTTACCTCCTGAGGGTTGGATTTAACGACATTCTTCTCCTTGTCACACAACCTTCCACCTCAGGTGTTAGACTTCAGGGAACGGAAGACACCTGTTGAAGGAACGACAGCTCTCATAGACCACGTTCCCTGCCAGGCAGTGACTCCACCTGATTAAGTCAAAAGACCGTAGAATCCCTTCATTTTAGAGAGAATCTAGAACTGTTCTCTCTCTTGACCACATTGTTTCAAATATGGCACATGCTGCCACCATTAACTAAAGGATTTTTTCCCTTCAGTTTTAACTTGAAAATAAAATGATAACATTTGCTTCAAACGTTCTACTCAAGCTTTCCTGTGAAAAGTCCAGCACATGTGGATTTTTTTAAAACGTGGCTGTGCAGATGTAAGTATCCCAGTGTGGGATGCACCGACACAGCCCTGGGTCTGCCGATCCGTAAGGTGCATCCTGAGGTCGTCCCTCTGCAGGAAGCCTCGTGACCATCCTGCCATATCCGAGTTACATTTCCGTGTCATGGCTTTTAAACTTCCTGTTCCTGCTATGCTGCATTTCATGGGGACAAAATAGTCTGTATTTGAGAAAAATCAGCATGTGCTTTCTACAGATGCTGAAGGGAAGATCACACAGGATTGTTACCAAATAATAACACCGTCATACTCTCTCTCAGCCTCACTCAACCCCTCCTTTTCCTGTGAGTATGAGACTCCTATTCTTGTCCTGAAAAGCTTGAGTCCTGCTTATAAGAAAAAGAAACCCTAGTGTAAAACTGCATGGAAATGTCAACTGACATAGAAAAAAACCCCAAAATGAATGGTAGGATAGTTTTATTATTTTAGAAGTACTTATGGTCTTAGGTTTCGCCAGGCTTAGAAGTTACAGATTCTGTTTAAAAATTTTGTCTTCAATACTTCCCAGGAAGATTATATTTGAAAGGCTGTTACTGTGCCTCTTAAACATTTGTGACAGTTCCTTAAATGTTATTGTTATAGTTAGTGAGACAAGTACAGAAACGAAGATTGCTATTGTCATTCTCTTAATAAAGCACAACCAAAGCCCAGGGTCACTCACACCATTTCCCTGATCAGAAACATCCTCTCACTCCCCCAAGCACCCACAGAATAAACCGTGGATCCTCCTAGCTGTGCCAGGCCCCAACAATGTAATTTGCCGATGCTACCTGGCTTATCTCCCTGTTGCATTCCACACGCCCTAGTCAATCTTATTCTTCAAAACACTGGGGAATAAGATTAAAGAGCTTCCCTTGATAACTCGAGCTCCTGTTAAACATCCTTGTCTTACTCAAGTTTCTCTCTGCTTTTTAACCGGATAGGTAAAATGTTCTAAGTAAATGCCATGCTTCCAGTCAAGACTGGGTTAGCTGTGGTAAAGAGAATAGACTACACCTATAGAATTCCTCTGTTAAATTTGCATGTGAATCATGCATTGTTTACTGTTCCACTGAGAATCCCCCCCCACACACACATTCTCAATACTGACACCATGATGATAGAGTCCATTCTGAAATAGTTTCTTGTTCTGAGAGAGCACAGTATTCATTCCTGTAGGGAACTGTTTCCCATGGCATGGAAATGTAGCTCAGCACTCACGTGCAAAACCAGCGGGGGGCGAGTTGGCACACAGCACCACACCCTCAGACAGGTTTTCCTGTGGGGAATCAGGCCTGCATCGTACCTAGGCTGCTATGAGGCTTGCTTTCACTAAAACTCCCTCACCCTGAATTGAGGCAGCAACGGCTTACTGCAACTTCCTAAAGTCTGTGTGAAACCTCCCAAGTACGGAGTATGACCAGTCCAACCAATTTTCCCTTTACATTTGCAAATTTCCTTCTTCTTTGATGTAGTTAGCAACATCCTCTCCTTTGTTATCTGTAAAAGGTAATCACCTACAGCGAACCTGTGCATAGTAAATGAGGACCGGTACTCCTTGTAATGTACCCAGAGAAGCAACAAATGCCTGTCCAGGCAGAGGCCAGGGCCATCTCTCCCTCTCTCTCTCCCTCTCTCTCCCTCTCTCTCTCTCTCTGTCTCTCTCTCTCTCGGAGAGTGGCCATGCCGTCCCTTTCTCTCCACAGGACTTCTGCAGCCTGTGTGTATTTGTTCACCAGCAGCCACAGCATGCACGGATCCTGCCGGCCAGGACCGCATCACATTCCTTCTCCACCCCAACTCTAAGCCAGTGCTGCTGGCTGGCCCCTGTCACAATATACTTGTATTATTCCTTGTGTCATAGAAAGCCTGCCCTGTATGTGATGTTAGGATGATGAGAAGTCTTTGGTGATGAAATTTTTAGAATAATAGGTTAATTGCTTTAAAAATAAAGTTTGTAAAGTTGCATGCCATGACAGCAAACACAGCAAGACTAATTCTTTCCTCTGTCAAAGGACTTATCTTCCCCTAACTTTTACAGGTCTTGTTAGCTCCAGTACATCAATGTTATCTTGGAACACATGCCTTCACTTCACAATGATTTATTGCCGCATAATTCACTGACCAGAATAATTGGTGACCTTTCTCAATTAGTAAGGGACTATGTTAACATACAACCTTAGCATCAGCATCATGAATTCCTTTCAAAATAGAATGATCTTTTTTGTAATTGATTTGAAACCATATTTCAAGTCATTTTTAGACCTACTTATGTATACAAGTTTGAAATATTGGGACCTTACACCTGACATTTCTAAACCTATCAAGTAGGAGTGATGCTTAAGTGACCTTCTAACTCCCTTTGGGATCCCCCAGACGCCACAGTATGAGAAGGTCGCTTGCATGCAAAGTTACCCAGTAGATACCAGCAATCCTGAAGCACAGTGACCTTTTGTGTCTAAAATAATGTGACCCATGCCCAGCTTTGCTGCTCCTAAGCAGCCTTGCTGCAATATTACCACCACTGTCACAGGTACCACTAATCTGTCCCTTTTCTAAGTTCCTATAGAATCTTGTTGATATCATAGCATTATCATTACTTTAACTGTTTACCTTACATTAGCCTAAGAATCTTGGGAGTTCAGAGGCTGTCTTATGCATTTCTGCTTCCCCAGAACTAGCCTCACGAAGTGTAGGTGCTAATGAATGAGTGCAATTTTTTTTGTCCTCTCTGATTTGCTTTCTTACTCTTTGAGCAAATATAGCACTTTCACTCAGTATTTTGATAGCTAATCAAGTATTGCCTTTAGTCATTGCTTAGTCATCTACTGTATAATAGATAGCTTTTTAAGGTCAAGAAACTGGTCATATTTCTTTTCAAACTCTTTTCAATGTTTTAATCACTGGGAAAGTCGCTGATATGAAACTGTTGAGTAATGTTCCATAATGAGTTTATTATTTTGAATACTGATGGAAGAACCACTGTGCCAAGACAGTTTTATGGCTCAGGTCAGGTTGAGTGCTTAAAAAGACAATTTTAAGCATCCTTCCAAACACATTGACTCGGAAGTGCTCAGGAAAGAGCTGAGGAATTCATATTGTGAACACTTGTAAGTGATACTGACAATCAGCTAAGTTTGGAGACTGTTGAACTGGAGTTTACAGGAAGGAAAGAGAAAGTATGAGGCTGACAATGAGTAGGGCAGAGGAGGTCCCATCTCGGTCTTTGGCCGTGACCTGTGAATCTGGACCCAGGGAACCCACCACTAGGATTCAAAAACCAGAACAAATTCCCCCAATCAGAGATTTTTCCACAAATAAGACATCAGACACTTGTGACAATACACGGTATATATAGATAAAGGTTCTGACTGTGGACTGGTTTCCTAAGACTAAGCTAAAAACTGAGGAACTCAATATTTAATGGGACTGAAGGAGAAGAAATGTGCATGCCAATACATTTCCACTGAAGGAGTTGGGGGAGGGGGAAGGGGAGCCTATAATGACAGAAGGAAGGATTGACAGAAATGCCTCTTCATTGGGACAGTGGCGTGTCAGACTGAGTATAAAGCTGAGGTTCTCGGTGTGGGCCAGCACTGTGTGAGGGCACATGAAATCAAAGGGTGTTTTAGATTTTCAGTCTTGGGGTGACAGAAATTTTGCCTTTCGAAATATTGGAAGTGTGCTTGGCTAATGTCAGAAGGCAGCCCTGGGTGCCCGAGAAACTACCAGAAGCATCAAGCTGCAGTGACCTGCTCCGAGCAAGCAAACAGTGTAGACAGGCAACATCATCCTTTATCAGAAATGATATATAGTTTCACATCCATGCAGGCAGCTGGGACCAAAGAAAATCTCTAGAGGAAATCAAACCCACGTGAAATAATGCACAGGAGGGCCGATGAATGTCTACACTGAAATATAAACAGTTATTAAATAATAAAAGGCAGACTTATTTTTTAAGGGTTGCATTCTCTCACTTTCCAAATGGAAATATACATCTTCTGTGGACCTGATTGATTTTCCTGATTTGTAGCTTAAAGAGAAGACCCTCTAATATTACAGCAATTATTAATGGGTTAGTGTCTGAAAATAGTGTTTTTAAGGAATATTTATCCTTGGGTGTCCATGCAGGGCTGCTGCGTGTTCCTAGGTCTTCGGAGCAACTCATTTAATTGATCTGTGAGTGGACAACACAGAGAATGGCTGGTCAGAGGCCTCACAGGCAGCAGGATCAGACAGGAAGGTGCATGTTCAGGTTGCCAATGATATAATTACGGTGTTGACGTCCTGAACTCAGTGGTGTGCTTTTAGCTTCAGCGGGCTGATGGAAAATTTCAAGTCAGTGACTATTCATGTCAGTGGTTTCCACTCTAAACCTCCGAGCAACCTTGAGACACACAGGTGTGGTACGTAAGTGGAACCCTGGGAGCGCCTGCATCACGCAGTCCCCAGGCCAACCTGGTTTACTCCCCCCATGACGCCTCTTTCCCCCTCCTACCCTTCTGCTGGTTTGATGACCTCAGGCCTGCAAAGAGACTCCTGCATTCTGTTTGCTTCTGAATGAGCACTGTGACTTCCTGCTATAACCTCTTACTTCATGAAGACCAAGTAAGACTTATAAGGACCTGAGAGTAAACAATTAGAAATATGTGTATATCTTTCTGCCAAGTTCACTGGAGCTTCAATATTGTTAAGTCAGTGAGACACATAGATCTGTTCATTACTTATACTATGTCAGCATTAGGGGCCACATAGCCTCCCCTCGATGGCCTGTAGGTGAAATGGAGCAATGCTGTGATTAACCATGAATCAGGTTAATCAGTGAAACAGATGGGGGATTAGTAGAACGATAAGGACCTGTAGGAGTAGATCCTTACTAATATATCGTGCTTTGTGTTAATTATTGAATTTCCTTCATTTTATCTGAACTTGCTGTAGTTAAGCCTTACAGATAAACTTCAGTTCCAGGAGATTTTAAAGGGAGAGGAAGAGCAAGTGAGAAAGAGGAAGAAATGTGTAGGGACTGCCATGTTCTTCTACTGTCATTTCCCTGCCGATCATCCTGCACCTGAATTCTTCAAGAGAAATAACTAGACCCAGAAAGTAGGAATTCCTGGGGGATCCAATGAGGATTGGTTTTCTAGTCTAGACCATTCCATTTGGAATGCAGCAACCACAATTTCTATATTAACCTGTCTGTACCTAAACAAGTAGGAATGTGCTGAGCAAGACTGAAAAAAAAATAGAAGGTCTAAGATTGCTCATTCATTTCCAACACTGATTGTGATATGTGTTTGCAGCTAGTTCATATGACTTTGTTTATGCATTTTCTATACATTTGCAAGCCATTTTCAAAAAGTACTCACTCTAACAGTATCAAATGAGGTCAGATAATTAGTTCAACAACGTACAACAGCTAACTTACCACTTTTTAAAAGGAATTTTATGCCCTCAGATACCAAAGTAGAGAAGTGGATGACGAAGTAGCTTTAAGCCCTCACTGGGTTATAATTCAAAATAATGCATTTATATTACCATATTCTTGATCACTTCTAGGACAAGCACTTTTTGCAAAACTCCTTGCAATTAATCTTGTAAACTTCCCAATTCGTCAGAATTATTTTGGGAGAAAGTAGTAAGTGTTCTTCTCATTAGTGTGTCCAACTACAAGACAGGAAGGATTTGAGAATAACCAGGAAACTAGGTGAATTAAGGTCAATGACTGCCACTTTTAAATAAATGTTATATCGTTTCCTGAGACATCATTAAAAAAGCATTTGTTAATTTAATCAAAAGCCATAGGCACAATGCTACCCTGAAGCTGGGGGCTCTCAGGGTGAGAGGGGGGAAAAATCAAGCTTGTGACAGGATTTCTAAACTTGGCTCAATATCCATTATCTCAAAGGTGACTGTGTCATAATGACAGATCACAGAGGGGGAGTACAAATGTCGAGCTGGGGGTGGTAGTGGTTTAAACACAGGCACAGAATGCTCATTAGTTACATTAATCTTGACCTAATGGAAGTCTTGGCTTAGGCAGGTGGCACTTACATGAATGAGACGAATGTTCTAAATTCAGGATGCTGGCAGAACAGTGAGTAAGTTACCAGAAGGTCATGGGCCGTAATCTCAATATTCAGTTGATGGATTCTGAGAGATGAGTGATGAAAAATCGCCATTGCTTCAATGATATTTGGTAATGAAAGTTGATTTCAAATGTCATAACTCACACACACAGACAAAGAAGGGACAGAAAGGCAGAATATGTAGATATTGTAGACTATACATTATATTGGGTTGGCCAAAAAGTTTGTTGAGTTTGTTTCCATAGGGTGACTTTAGTAGTGCTTAGTTGTCTTTAACTTCATTTGAAACAATTTTGTTAGATTGTACGTAACAGCTGTCATATCAGCATGCATTTTTTAAAAACTTACAAAAATTAGTAAATTTTTGTGCAACCACTTTAATATTGAAGATGGAAGAGGATACTCAATATTTTCAGAGTACTACTACACTTCTTCATTTCAAGAAAAGTAAAGACACAACTGAAATGCAAAAAAAAAGATGTGTGCTGTGTGTGGAGAAGATTCTGTGACTGACTGAACCTGTCAAAAGCGATTTGAGAAGTTTCTTGGACATTTTGGCCAAATAATTCTTTGCTGTGGGACTGTCTTAATAACTGACAGATGTTTAGCAGCTCCCCTGGGCCTCTACCTCCTAAAAACCAATAGCAGGAGATAGCCAACAAACTCAAAATATTCAAATCAATAAAATTATTGGTGAAAATGAAAAACGTGTCTTTTATTTTACAGATAAAACCATGCGGACTTTCTGGCCAACCCAATATATTTTATATAGTATATATTACATTGCATATTTTATAGTCATTGTATATATATCATATATTGTTATATTAAATATGCTTATGCAAATTACTAACATAGAGTCAGAAAAGCATATTAGCTAAAACCATTTATTAAAATTAAGATGAGTCATATTAGCTGTATGATGAAAAAGAAAACCTCTCTCACTAACGGGGTGCTTGCATGAGGAGAAATCTCAGGATTGGTGACCCCTGCAAACAGGTGAGCAGGACAGGACCTGTGCTCTGGGTGAGGTCCTCCCCTTGGGGTCAGCAGTCTGTTCTCAGTGTGAGGATGGGCCCACCTGCAAGTAACAGAACACACTGTACAAGCCAGATTAAACAAACAAAAAGAAGGATTTTTTTTGCTCAAATAACTTGATTCAGAAGGTTCCATCTCCTCTTTACTGTCAATAGCATCGGCGTTTTACCAAGATGTTTGCAAGACGTATCCCAGCAGCACATGTGCCTCACTGCGCACCGGGTTCTTGCTTCTTCGCCTCGCCTCGGGTAGGAGACAGAGAGCCTGTGCCCTAACCACCAAGGCGGCCTAGATGGTGGGGTATGCAAGTCTATAATCCCCTGGAAGCCAGAAGCCTAGGGTCCTGTGGGGATCAGGAAGGATCAGTTATTGGGTGACACACTCTAGGATCTTTCACCTTTGTCTCCTCATTTCCACATGACAGAGTCAAGAATTTGGATGGAGCTGGACTCCTAGCAATTCTACAGGATGATGATGAACCAGAGAAACATTGTTTTATTGCTGGGCTATTTTTGTGACCCCAGTATACTCATGATGGATGGCCTAAGGGATATATACTAAATACACATATCCCTTTACATTTTTTCCTTTACTATTATAAAGGGAAGAATCTATTACTATATCCAGAACCTGAAATTATGACCATCATTATGTTATTTGTATATCATCAAATTTCAGGCATGAAAAATCATCATCACAGGCTACATTAATAGATTTCTTCTAAGTGAATAATGTCATGGCTCTTCCATCAGATTTGAGTTTCACAGATAAGCTGTTTCTGACTCAAGGAGGATGACTAGGGGAGGAAGGAAGTGGGTGATGGAGTAGCAGTCACAGTAGAAGGAAGTGGAAATGCTAAGGCTGAAGAAGACAGAAGAAACTTGAAAAAAAAGAAAATTCTCTTCAAATATTTCCATCTTAGCTGTCGATTAGAAAAGAATTAGTTGTGGACCTACGAGTTTAAACCTGAGCCAGCAGAAGGGACGGAACTGAAAACAGACTTGAACAGGATGCTCACTGGACTCACTGTGGGAACCGATCCACCATGAGTGTGAATACTGAATCGTGTTGTGGGCCTCAAACTAATGGGATGCTGTGTGTCAACTGTACTTCAATAAAAAATTAACAAACAGATTTGGGTCACTACGTGAAATAATTGTATTGTTTCTAATGTAAAGGGTTTAAATAATTGAATTAACATATAGTTATAGACATTTTGAAAAGTCAAGAGAAATGGAAAGGAAAAGAATCCCATGCGATCTCAAAGATGCAAAATCTCTGTCCCCTGGAAAGAGCTGACCAAAAGTTATCCATCACTTCATTTCATTGTTAGACACTCCTCCAACTACTTATTGAATTTGAGAAGAAATGAAATGACAGATTCAAGGAATCAGGAAACTAAACAAAAATGATGGGAATTCAAGAATTTCTGCAATAATTTTATCTACCTTCATCATCTTCTCTTATTAAGATGGGGCCTGCTCTGCTGGGTGAGACTTATTTTGTTCCTGAGCCTCGAGTCATAGGTGATTATGGTCCCTCCTTATCACTAAGGAATGAAAACTCTAACTTTGTGTTTTCTTAAGATCAGTCAATAATTCTGTATAAAATATATGCTTTGTAAAATACTTTATAACAGAACACTGAGACTATTTTTTCTTAGTTTAAAATAAAGATGACAATTATGTCAGCAGAGGCACCTCCCAGCTGATCAGTGGCCCTCAGTGAGTCACATAGGCTCTCATTGCTTCAATTCAGGGTGTCCACCCCGTTCCCTACTAATCTGCTGAGTATGAGTTCTGCCAGCAACGCGCCAGAGCCTGACCAAGACCCAGCTAACGAGCTAACGAGTCAGCCCGTAGATGCAGAACTGCCGCTCTAGTTGCATTTTCCTTGTTTAACAGATCCTCTTCCTGGTGGCAATTCTTGGAATCATTAGCAAGCAGGTTTTCTGTTTTTTGTCCTTTTACACCCATTATCTTGTTCCTTTGCTATCTTGACATGTCCCCGTCTCACAGCTTTGATTCGGAAGACCGAGATAATAAATGAGTTTGAGCTGCATTTGGAAGGGACTAGAAATTCTCCAGAATGACTCTCCTCTCCGAAGCTCGCACAGCAGGGCCCTGCCAGGGCCGGATTCCTCTGCCAGGCATCGTGGCACCTTCCCCAAACACCGTGCCTTCACTGCTTGCTCACGTGCCTTCTCTGAACACTCCGACAGGCATGCGGCTGCACCATGCGTGCGTGACCCTGCTGAACACCTCCTCGGGCACACCTCCTGGAGACTGGGAAGGATCTCACGGTACTCTGAGCCCGGCCACCTCGGCTAAGCCGCCTTCTCCCGTCAGCCATTCTGCAATGGGATCTCTCCGACCGTCCTCTGCCCCCTTCTCCTGCCTTAACTTCCCTCTTCCTCCTTCCAGCATCTGACCGACTATACTGCGGCCCTGTATATATACTGTATTTTGTTTTCCAGCCATTGTCTCCTGCAGAGGGTAAGTTTCTGGGGACAGGGACCTCATTTTTGCTTATTACTGGAGCCCCAGTGCCAAAAAAAAGGGGGGTCTGGAACCTCACAGGTGTTCAGTAATGTTTGTTGAATAAAAGATAAATAACCAGCCCTGGCTGGCGTAGCTCAGTGGATTGAGCACGGGCTTCGAACCAAAGTGTCAAAGGTTTGATTCCCAGCCAGGGTACATGCCTGGGTTGCAGGCCACAGCCCCCAGCAACCACACATTGATGTTTCTCTTTCTCTCTCCCTTCCTCCCCTCTCTAAAAATAAATAAATAAAATCTTTAAAAAAAAGATAAATAACCTTGCTGGGGAGATGGGTTATAGAAACAGCTGCAGAATGTGACGGTTTGATATGTCATGAGGCTTGATTGTTTTGTCCTGAGCATAAACACACCTGCAGACCTTTACATGCAGAAATCTAGAGCAGCTGGTGGAATCATCCCACCCTCTGATAAAGGTATGCACTCAAGTAGTTGTTGATTGAGTAAAATCATTCATGAAAGCATGAGTTTGACAATGAGTCAAAACCTTGTTTCTTTTTTTCAATTGTTGTTCAATGACAGTTGTTTTTTTATGTAGAGCACTGAAAAAATAACCCAGGAAGAAGAGAAGAAATGAACAAATGAAACAACCTTGCTATATAATACTTTTTAAAGACTTTATTTATTTATTTTTAGAGAGGGAAGGGAGGGAGAGAGAGAGAGAGAGAGAGAGAGAGAGAGAGAGAGAGAGAGAGAGAAACATCAATGTGTGGTTGCTGGGGGTCATGGCCTGAAACCCAGGCATGTACCCTGGGCTGGGAATCGAACCTGCAACACTTATAATACTTTCTTACATAATTGTGAGATGCTAATAGTGAACTTATGAGAAAACCTTTCCTGTCCAAATAAAGTGTAAAGCCAATGTGACCCAGTGGGTGATAAATAAGTTGAAATTTAATACAAGAGTTAGAAAAAAATATTTCCATTTTCTCTTCATTTTACTGGGGACACAATGGTACCTTTGGAGCCAGAGGTGGTGACAATTCTCCCCTCACAAAGGCACGGCTAAAGGGAGCAGTACGCCAGGCCTGCCAGCCCTGTTCCCTCTCAAGATCCAATTTAAAAATAACGTCGTCTCCGCGAAAGATACGGGAACAGTGTCGGGGGAGCCCTGAGCCGGCCCCTGCAGACACAGGCATTCTCAACTCATTAAGGACAAACACGGACTCGCCCTGCCTCTCAAAGACGGGCAGAGCTGGCCCCCAGGGCACGCCGGGCTTGCTGTGTAGAATCTGGACCACAAGAAGGTCCTGGGACGAAGGATCAGCTTTCAATCCCTCAAGGACCTGGTGGCACCACATTGCTTTCTAGCTCTTGAGAGTGGCTTCTTGATCTAGGCGCATGCGTCAACGCACAAATGCTCTCTCTCTCTCTCTCTCTCTCTCCCTCTCTCTCTCTCCCTCTCTCCCTCTCTCCCTCTCTCCCCCGCCCCCCAGCCTGGCAGGGAGCCCAGGGCCGCAGAAAGCGTTGGGCTCTCTTTTTTTGCCATTAAAAGCCCCAGACCACGGTCAGACTGAGTTATGAGGCGCTCTGAGGCTTTTTGGCTTACTTAATGTGTCTTTGGTGTCAGTACAAGGTTTCTCTATAATCACTGCTCAGTTCCTGAATTGCAGTACAGTCTGGGAAAGGATTTTCCTGCATACCTGGGAATTTATAAAATATAAGGAAATATACATTTCAGAATGCTGATTTAAAAAATAGTAAAAAATTATATATTATTGTATATATATAAAAATATAAAAATAGTAATATATATATATAATTTATATATATAATATATAAATTATATATATATATTTGCAAAGTGCCGTCTCTATCTGGCCCTCTTGAAAAGAAAGACCTTACAATTTTTGGGAGCTTTCTGAGCAGAGTACCTAACCATAATTTTCTTCCTTTACCAGAAAAAAAAAATGTCAACTTCTTTTGTTTTTCTAAATCTTATTATTACTCTTTTCTTTCTTACATTTATTCTTGCTCATAAAGCACACCCATCAAGCCATCTGTTTCCCTGTGACTGAACGAGTTCCGAAGAGTTCCACTGGACCAGAACACGGACTGCACTATTCATCTGTCATTAGTTTTGATGGATTACAAGCCCCCAGGTGTCATGAAACGTGTTTTATTCGGAGCTTAGCACCAAAGGAATGATCACAATGAAATAAATTACGGCACTTATTGAGAGTTTATTATGTGCCAGGTACAATTTTAAACACTTTGCATATATCAGGTCCCTTTGTCTTTGCAATGATTCTCTGAGGGAGGATTATGTGCCTGCAGGGGAACGAGCAGAATCACAGAGAAGTTGAGTCACGGACCTAGAATACAGAGGAGCTGAGGTTCGAAAGCACACCAGCGTCACAGACACTCTCAACTACAGCGTGTGTCATAGGCCCTCCAATATCTGCTGAGTGGGCAGTTATTTACCTCTTCAGACCGGTAAGGGGGGCTTAGTGTAGCCAACAAGGTCGTATGCCTTCCCAAATAATTCTGAACACACCCACGGTTCACCTTACTAGTACTTCCATTGCCAACCTGTCCCCATAGTCTCCCAGAAATGTCACTGTCTCTACTACCCTTTTGTATGGTGACTGCACCTCAGTCCAGTTTTGGCTGGTACCATGGCTTCCGGCCATGCACAGGTCCTACTGGTCTGGCTTCGAGGAGTGCTAGCTCTGGTGGATGTTAGTGCATCTCCTGTGCTCATCTCCCTGGTGGTTAAATTCACACCGCTTAGCTAAACCCTATTGATACCTATGTTCTCTTCTGGTGCTGTGAGGGGTGCATAATTTTTTCCCTGACATTCTCCACTCTTAGGCTATGACAATTCCCATGCAATCTGCACATTTTCCCTGACAGAAACAGTTCCCCAAGTTTCCAGCCTAATCTTCAAAGACACACAAATGGAAACCTACTTGCATGGGAAAGGTCAGCTCATCATGAACTCAAAAAGACCGACAGTACATGGTTCACAGCCTCAGAGTTAGGCAAGAATATCTAACTCCTGAGAAAAGACGACAGAAGTTTCTAAAATGCTTCATATTCCACCACCATGAGAGCTGGCTACAAAAGGTTAGAAGCTAAAAGATACCAGGGACAGTGTCACTTTGTGACGTTTGAAAAGTTGATGCAGACTACAAATTACAAACATCAGCATTCATTCTCCAGTAGCCAACACAGAGCCCTTAGAGCTGGGCCATTCATAGCTTACTTTGTAGTTGGGTAGTTTAGCTTAATGGTTTCAATCCCCAGGGTCCCTTCAAATCACATGGCTTCATTTAAGGTAGCCAGAAGAAAGCAGGTGACCAAGCCCATCTATGACATGAAGGCTACACACTGTCAAGACCTAATATTTCTTAAGAACTCAGTGTGTGCAGGCGTGGTGCTAAGCACTTTGCAGATGTCACTACATTTAACCCATAATTACTCTCTGAGACAGGTAGTATATATCACCTCATTTCGTATGTGAGGGAGCTGAGACATGGGAAACAAGTTGCCCAAGTTCATACAACTAGTCAATGGAATCAGGATTCGAACCCTGGCAATGTAACTACTGTAGCAGCCTCTGCTTGCTAACGTAGGCTAGGAGAACATCCCTGGGAAGGTACTGGGGCGAAAGGAGCAAAACATAAGACTGGATAAATAATCACTCACTGTCTTGAGGGCAGCTTCTCAGGATTCAGCTCTGGCGAGACCTTTGGGAAGGTGGCGGACTCACAGCTGAGATGGCTCTTGGAGGTCTGAAGAAAGACCTGGCCAAGCTGAGCAAAGTAAAATGACCAAGTGGACTGAGGGAAGTGGGTGTGCTGGGATGCATATATTGTATGAATTAAGGCACTTCCCCAGAGGACCGTGTGCCAGGGAAGGACACACACTAGTTACCAAATCTGTCAGAAGTGATCCAATCAGAGGACCAGAAGCATCACCAGAAGTCCAGGGCGGCTCTCTGCTGGTCACAGCTGGTGTTAGGGGAAGCAGTTACAGACTTGGGCTCACTCGTTTCCATGGAGATGATGAGGCCCTGCAGCAGCAGAGGCAAAGTGGTGGTGCTCACCTGCTCAGCTGTTTCTGTGATGGCCAGCAGAGCTGGAGAGACATCCAGTGGGTCTTGCTCAGTCCACAGAGTTGCGGAGATGGCTAATAGAACATGGTGTCTCTATGGAAAAGCAGGCAGGTTTTTTGCGGGGGAGGAGGGGGACGTTAACATCAACAACAAAATTGGTGCAAGAATGGAGGAGTAGGAGATCAAGGAAGATAAACATACTGGTGGGTGGGCAGGGGCAGGAAGAGCAGTGGGAAAATGTGGGACAGCTGTAACGGAACAACAATAAAAAATAAGCTAGATTAAAACGTTCATGTAAAAGACATCTCCAGAGCCCACTCTTAGGCTTAGAAGATATAGGTAAAATATTTCATTTAGCTTTAGCTTATTTTTACTTTAACCAATTTTTTTGTCTAAGAACAAAGGATAACACTTAGCACTTTTATTGAAAGAAAATAATTTATGCAAGTTTTTATGATTTAAAAGCTTAAACATTCAATTGAAACTTTCTATAAGTTGAGACACAACATATTCAGTCTTTGCTTATTGTGTAATTTCAATCTTTGGAGCATGATGTATTGCTCTTTGAAGAATTTCATTAAAATAAAATCTATTGAGCGAGCAAATTTTTTTAAAAGTCCCAGTCCTTTGCTCAGATCCCAGACTAAGCCCATTTTCAAATCCAGAACTCATTGACAGAACCGGTGGTTCAGTAAGAGGAAGCAACATGAACCACCACGGCCAGGATATACTGTGGATACTCCCCCGGTCCTTCCCCAGGGGAGCCTACGGCCATTTCCTCAGGTGATTTTACCCCGAGGAAAGAGTACATAGACATAACAAAGTCTGTTGAGCGTAGGGTCTCAGCTGATAACCAGAGAACCAGAGCATCCTCAAGGCCACCTTCTCAGAGTAAGGACGTACAGGAGCCAGGTGACACAGAAACTCACGGTACCTACATAGTGCCCACTGTCAAGTGTCCTTTCTCCGCCAGGGCCCAGTTACACACCAGGAGCTGTTTCTCAAAATGCTTGTCCTCCACAGTGATGCTGCATTTGGCACAACGGTTGCCATCAAAGCTTCTACTTAGTTAAGCCTAAACTAGTCTACTGCCACCATCCTGAGTTCATTTAGATTCCAAAGGGGCAGAATGGCAAATTAAATCACGATTTGTGTGGTGGTGAATTTATATGTCAACCTGATAGGGCCATCGGCACCCAGACATTCATTTTGACATTGTTCTCGGGGTGTATACAAAGAGGATCCTGGTTGAAAGGAATGTTTGAACACTCACTAATAAACTGAGTAAAGCAGATTGCCCTCCCCTGTGGGAGCAGATGCCCCCTAATCAGCAGGACACCCAACTGGCTGAGCTGGGGTATTTTCTCCTGCTTTTGGACTCAAATGGAAACACTGGCTCTTTCAAGTGTCTACCTGACCCCATACGATAGTATTGACTGTATTCCCTATGCTGTCATTTACATCCCCTGGCCATTCTGTAACTGCCAATTCGTAGTTCTTGCAATCTCGGGGGGACCACTCTGTAAAGTACAAGGTTGTCCAACCACTATGCTGTGCATCTGCAGCTAATACAGAATAATATTACATATGTAAATTGTGATTGAAAAAAAAAGAAATGAATGAATGAATAAATAAATAAATAAAAGGATGGGTGTTGAGCCTGCAGGCTTTCAGACTCATGTATCAGCACCCTAGTTCTCAGGTATCTGGACTCGGGCTTTCCTGAGTCTCAAGTTTAGCAATTTTAGATATTGGGACTTCTCAACCTACATAATCATGTGACCTGATTCCATATAGTATTTTATCTTGCTCTCCTTTGTTTCATGTTTGATATTCATCCGTGAATTTGCACCAGGGCTAAACTTGGTCCCAGGCTGTGCGAAGTCAGCACCCTCCCCCATCAGAGAACACACAGGGGCAGGTGTAGGACACATGGTGCGGGGCAGAGCAGAGAGCTGCTCATCGGCTTCTTATTGGATTTCCAGTGCTTTGCACATACTTGTTTTTCAATGAATGTTGAATGAATGAATGAACGAATTCGTTGATTGTTAAAGATCTTTATGTTAGCAGTCCTCAAGTACCAATCTGTGGATGGACAGTATGTCAAAATAATTATGTGGAGCTTTTAAAAATAAAATATCCTATAGTACCATCTTTCGAGTATTTAAGATTCAGTAGAACTGGCATACCAAATATTGTTTCCTTTTCTAATTTTTCTGTGATTTAAAGGCAGAACCTTCATTGTAATCTCTCAACTGAAACTCATCTCTCTTTGCTTCTAGTGAAAGATGCTTCATATCATGTTCTTCCAAACACTCAGACAGTACCTTTTTAGGTTTTGTATGTAAGCTTTTCAATCAATTTAATGCTTTCCATTTGCTAGGGATCGAAGACAGATCTAACAACAGAAATAAAATCCATAATTATGTATCATTTCTGATACAGATTGTATAGTTTCCCATCATGCCTTAATGAGAAAATTGATTGATTGATGTTTCACATCATTCCATTTGTCAGGGAGGGGTTACCAAGAGTCATTAATTATAAGCCCACCCTGAATATAAGGTATTTTCAAGAGAGATGTCTCATTGCTCGTGCGCTATGATGTCGTGATTTGGGATGATGCAGGAATGATTAGACAGGCAAGGCTTTAGTATTGATTATACTCACTTCTGATCAGTTTTACTTGCCTGTCACCTAAACACACAGACTAAGGGGGAAAGAGTATTTCTATAATTTCAGAACCTCAAGGCTGAAAGAGTAAGGGAAATAAACCCTCTTTCAGAATGTTGAGGTATAAAAGCATGGACCACATTTGTCCAAGAATATCTGGGCACAATTTTTTTAAAAATACGCCTAGTGAGGCAACTGCTTCGATGTCAACTTCTGGCCACTAAACAGCCACCCACTGCCAGCACTCTTGCCCAGGGGCTCCATCTGAACAACCCCATTCATGAATTAGTGTGCAAATCCAAACAACCCCATTCATAAATTAGCATGCAAAATCAGGACTCCTCTTATTTCTCTCAGACCACACTGTCTTGGAACACGATGACAGGAATAAGGCGGCGGGAAAAGGTGTGACCCATAAACATTTCGGTGCAGCCTCCGACTTCATGCATTTTCCCATTATAAAATAATGTAGACTCAGAATGTTCAAAAGATTCCAGAAAGGAACAAATTGAAGATAAAAGTATCTGTATTTCCACCAACCAAAGATAATTAAAATTTTGGTATTATTTCTTTGTATTTACATGTGCTTATTTTTCTGAGTAGTCTGTTAGGATACTAAGTTAATATATAGAAAATAGCTTATATATATATATATATATACAGGTAGATATAGATAATGTTATTATCCTATAGATGTAATTTTATACACTTCTTTCATTGAATAGTAGTATAATTTAAGAAAATTATTTCTTGAAAATCCTATATAGATATAATGTTACCAGCTGCCTCCTGTTCTACAATGTATATATTTCTTAATTATTTAACCATTTCCATATTATTATTTAGTTTCATTCCCTTTTCTTTTCTAGTATAAACAGTAACACTGCCATGATTGTATTTATATATATACACACACACACACACACACACACACACACAGAAAGTCCTTTCTATATTAAGCATTATTTTTCTAGTTTCATAAAAAAAGAATCGTGGTGTCAACATGTTTGAAGGTTTTCATATTTCTTGATGTGTTATTTTTAAACCCTTGAGGAAAGCCAAAATAAAGATAGAGAATGCACATAAAGATATATGTGGATTCCACAGTGTTTCCGTTTTTAGTACGTAACTGTGTGGACTTGCACGGGAGGGATGGGCAGAGAAGATCAGGAGTGCGCGTGTCCAAAAGGGTGTTTCTCTCCAAAGAAGGGCATGATGGCTGCAGGGCAACTTTTATCTTCCTTCTCCCACTATGAATTAGCTGTCTTAAATGATCACACTGTAAATTTAGGAAGCACATGAACTGTAGGACACAAATGGGAAGACGCCCTGCACTTATTCACTCAGTGAACGTTAACTGAAAATCTACAGTGTTCCGGGAAACATTCCAGGTGCTAGAAAGACAGAGGTGCGAGAGAAGGACCAAGCCTCCTGAGAAACGAGGAGAGGACGTAGGAGGCAGAGGAGCTGTGGAAGGGCCTGCACATGAAGCCACTGATTTGTTGCTTGGGTTTTGAAGGTCAAGGACAGCTTCTCACTGGAGGACACCTTGAAGCTCAGCTGTGAAGGCCAAGTAGAAGTCAACTCTTTAGATTGTAGAGAAAAGTCATTCTAGGCAGAAGGAACAGTGAGGGTGAGTTTTCTCAGTAGGAAGCTTGCTCTGTCCTAGAAACTAAAAGAGGGCAGTGTAACTGGAGTCCACCCCTTTCTCCAGTTTAAAAAAAAAAGGGAAAATGAAACCATGTAGTATTTGAAATACTTGCTATTTTGTTGTCATTAGAAATCTCATGTTTTCGTATTAAATTATAGTTTTTGCAAACATATTTAAATAATACTTACGCTCATTATTACCTTAAGTTATAATAACTATTGTATGCTAAGTATTATTGTTAATTTTGAATATGTTATTGATTTGTTTTTAGAAAGAGGGGAAGAGAGGGAGAAAGAGAGGGACAGAAACATCAGTGTGTGAGAGAAACATCGATTCACTGCCTCTTGCACACGTCCCAGCAGGGGACAGAACACACAACACAGGCATGTGCCCTAGCTGGGAATAGAACCCATGACCGTCCACTTTGCAGGGCGACACCCAACCCACTGAGCCACACCGGTCAGGGCTAAGTATTACTATTTAATGCTTTGATGAAAAAGTGTATATGGGGTGGAACAAAAGTAGGTTTACAGTTGTAAGTACATGAAAGTTTATTCTTGTATTATTATTTAATTATTGTATTCTTTTCCATGTAAACAAACAACTGTAAACCTACTTTTGCCCCACCCTGTGTATTATTGTAACACATTTAAAAATATTTTGATGACGATCTCCACAAAATTGGTTTCCTTTTTAAAAATTTTATACCTGTAAAAATATTTTGAGAAACAGTTCATAGCTTCATAGAGGGCTGAAAGGATTGACGGCACCAAAAAGGGTCAGGACCCCTGTCTACAGAAAAGAAGGCTATGGAATTTCTTTCAACCAAATCATAGACAGCAGCACACTGTTAGTTTATGACTTAAACATGCCCATGAGTCAATCAATACAAAGAACCACAGCAAAAACAATGTTATGTACTTGCTTCTTTTTCTTTTTAAGATGCTTTATTTTAGAACAGTTTTGTTTCCCAGTAAAATTGAGTGGAAGGTACAGGGAGTTCTTAGAAGTTCCCAGTCCTCAGTGTGCAGACCCCCCCCTCCCCCCGCCCCGCGATCAGCCTCGCTCAGCAGAGCGGTGCACTCTGCAGGTAATGACCCTGCAAAGACATGTCATAGTCACCCAAAATCTATAGTTTATGATGGGGTTCACTCTTGATGCTGTACAGTCTATCACACAGAGGACTTCCACTGACCCAAAAATCTCCTGAGCTCCACCTGTTTGGTACTGCTTCCACACTAAACCCTGGCAAACACTGAATTTTTTTACTGTCTCCGTAGTTTCTGCTTTTTTCCAGAATGTCATGTAGTTGGAATCATACCATATGCAAACTTGTTAGATTGATTTCTTTCGCTAAGTCTTTCACATTTAAGTTTTATCCATGTCATTCTGTGGTTTGATAACTCATTTTTAGCACTGAATAATATTCTGTTTTCTATATAACCAGGAGTTTACTTCACCTTCTGAGGGACATCATGGTTGCTTCCGGGTATTGACAAGATAAATAAAGCTGCTATAAACATCTGTGTGCGTAAGCTCTTTGGGGTAAATAACACAAAGCATGACTGATGGATTGTATGGTAAGAATACATTTAATTTTATAAGAAACCACCCAAACCATCTTCCAAAGTGGATGTACCATTTTGCATTCCCATCAGTAGTGAATAAAACTTCCTGTGGCTCTAGCTTCTCCCCAAACTTTGTTGTCAGTGTTTTGGATTTTGGCCATTCTCTGGAGCACGTGCTGGTAATTCATTGTTGTTCTAATTTGCATTTTTCTGATGACATACAATGTGAAGCACCTTTTTCTGTGCTCACTTGCCATCTTTTAATCTTCTTTATTGTCTTCTTAATTCATGAAATGCATCGTTCCTGTCTAGCAAAGGACCTATCAGTAGAAGGTGGTTGGTGAGTATTTGCTTCGGTGATGGGGTTTGGCTGCAAACAGTGAAGAACCTACCTCACAGGTGAGTTTTCGATGTTGCAGTTCACTGAAGACATGTGCTCGATATTTAAGTTTTTAAATATTTGAACAATCAAAAATTAGTTTATAAAGCAGTGAACAAAGTAGACTCACGGGAAACACTTCCTCTAGACGTGTTTTATAAGGGGGCTATAAAGCATACCGTTAAATGAAAAAAAAAAAAACAGGCATCAGCCTTCTCGCTGTCGTTTTAGAGTGGCCCAGAAATCTTTGAAAGGCCTTCATCCTTCATTAGATGAAATTCTAACTGGGCCGTTGTGACACGACAAGTCACTTGGCCTCTGCCATCCTGTCAGCAGAGGCAGGAGACGATGAAAATTGAATTACTGTATATCCACCTCTGTCTCTCAGCTTATTCTCCCTGGGCGAAGGACAAGGAGGCGTTTTCCTTTTGCACACAGCAGAAAAGAATGTCTCGTTGACTTGATTAGAGGATTCTCTACCAAGCGATCCCCAGGCAACCTGTTCAGCACTTTTTCCCAGGATAGAATGTGCGTGGCTGATAAGTGAGGAGTGTGCGCTGTGCACACTTTAATCAGAAAGTCATGGCATTTGCATTTCAGTTTTACTCTCAGGGGTTAGAATGAAGAAGTAATTATGAATACGTATGATTGGAGTTGCGGAAATGTCATTTACTTAGTAATCCTGACAAAAAAAAATGATTCTCTGTGAAGATTTTCAGTACGTTCTATGACCTCAAAAATAACTGAGAGACTTTGATATGTATAGCAGGTGTTTTTTTTTAATATAGCAAATATTTTTCAGAAATTCCTGGATATTCAATAGGTTGGAAATGCTAACAATTTGTTAGTACCTCTAGAGTTTATTTTGTGTTTTTAACAGCTTTACTAACGTATAATTGATCACAGTTTTATTTATCAATACATTTGTAAAATTTAGCAATATGTTTAGGTCTACAGAAAAGTTACAATGATATGCAGAGCCATCCTTTATCACTCAAACCCAGTTTCCCCATCACAAACGTCTTATATTACTACGGTATATTTACCACAATGAATGGGATGATAGTGATGCATTATCATTAACTAAAGCTCATGTTTTAGTCACATTTCCTTAGTTTTTACCCAATAACCTTTTTCTGTGTAGGATTCTGTTCAGGGTAGTCATTGTGTCTTTCTTAGGCTCTTCTTTTTTTTTTAACTTTACAAAGAGTTCAAGCCTCCTTCTCTTTCTTTTTTTTTTAAGATTTTATTTATTTATTTTTAGAGAGGGAAGGGAGGGAGATAGAGAGAGAGAGAGAGAGAGAGAGAGAGAGAGAGAGAAAGAGAAACATCAATGTGCGGTTGCTGGGGGTTATGGCCTGCAACCCAGGCATGTACCCTGACTGGGAATTGAACCTGTGACACTTTGGTTTGTAGCCTGTGCTCAGTCCACTGAGCTACGCCAGCCAGGGCTAGGCTGTTCTTAATTATGACAGTTTCTAGGGTTTTCCTAGTGTTCGAGGAGCTTGACAATTTGAAGTACTGGTCAGCATCTTGGAGAGTGCCCATTAATTGGACTTCCTGTGAGGTTTTCCCATGATTAGGAGTTGTAAGCTTTTGTGTGGATAACCACAGAGACAAAGTATTATTCTCATCATGCTATATTAAGGGTGCATGTTATTCCCATGACTTATCGCTGTTGTTAACTTTGATCACATGGCTTGACGTGGTGCTGCTCGGGCTTTTGCACTATTGCTTTCCTCCCTTCCTCCACTCCACCTTGGGAAGGAAGTCCCACCTACGGGGTGAGTAGCTATGTTCCACCCCCATAAGAACAAAGCATCTACAAAATTACTTGGGATTTTTCTGCATGGGAGTTCTGTTTACTTCCCCAGTTTCTTTCTTTATTTAATCATTTATATAAGTATGAACGCATACTAATACTGTAATCTGGGTTATAATTCATTATGACTATATTTATTTTGTTTCTCCAATTGTTTCACCTTTGGCCAATGGGGGTCGCTCTTTCCGTTGGTTCTGTGTGCCTCTCACCGTAGCTTTGTGAGCACGCCCTCCCTCACTCTCAGACCCTATGCAGTGCTCTAGGCTCGTCTCCTATATTACTTGCTCCGGCTCTGGAAGCAGCCATGCACTCAAGGAGCCCTGGCTTATTTTTTTGGAGAGTGATATTAGAAAAAAAGGTTGGGTGCTAGGGGTGCCTGTTATTACTGAAGTATTGTTGTCCCTAGACACCCTCAGATGGTAGAGACCAAAATATGTGTGTGTGGACACGATCCCATGCTTATCTGTATCTATAGGTATTTCTCTACATAGAGAATACATACTCATTTGAAGCTACATTAAGCTCAAGATGAATTCCTACTGATGTCTCCAACTGTAATTCATGCTGCCTCTCTACTTACTGTTCAATCCCAGCATACAGGTACCGTGGCTGCAGGATTCCTAGTTTTGATCCCTCTGGGAAATAATGTTACCAACTAGAATAAGGCACGTTGGCCATTAGTTTCACAGTCTCCACCCATGTTTCGAGTTCCTTAGGTCAGCACATTTCCCCCAATTCTCTTCAGTTAGGGATTTTATACATTTGTCATATGGAACCTTTTGTCATAACTACATTCTATTTTAGGATCCACCAACATTTTAAATTATTTTATCTTTAGTTGATATATTCCAGGTTTTACTTTTATGCTGTAAAAGCCTGTGGGTTTCTGGCAAATATACCATTATTCCAAAAATCCCTTTTCCCTCACATATTCAAGGCTCCTTTTCCTGATAGCCCTGGCAACCACTGATATATTTATTATGTGCATAGTTTTGTCTTTTCTAGAATGTCATACAAATGGAATTATACAGTAAGCAGCCTTTTCACACTGGCTCCTTTTAATTAACAAATTGCATTTAAGATTCATTATTGGTTTTGTGCGAATCAATACCTCATTTCTTTGTCACTGAAGAGAAATTCATTATACGAATGTACAACACTTTGCTTATCCATTCACCTATTGAAGGGCATCTTGGTGGCTTCCAATTTTTCACAATTGGAATAGTGCTTCTATAAATATTTATATATTTAACTCCTGGTGCAATTCCCAGGAGCGTTATTGGAGATCACATTCACCTGCTCTGCCCGAGGAGGCCGCTGTGGGACATGGGCAGGTACAGACACTCTCACCTTCTTTTGGTTCCTTAGAAAGCACTGTGTTTCTTCCGTTCTGAGAGTTATTCCATGCTTCTTCTGTCTGCTTGGAAAGCTTTCTTCCCCCTTCATTCAGTTAACTCTCACTTAACCTTCAGATCTCTGCTGAAATGCCATATCCTTTATGGTCCTTATTACCGTTCACAGTGACTTATTTGGATGATCAGTAAGCCCCGTGATGACAGGACCACTGTCTGTTTGGCTCAGTGAGGTTACCCCTCCCACCCAGCAGAGTGCCAGGAACCATTTCCATGAACCAGCTTAACGGAACCCATGAAAGCTGGGCAATATTCTATAGTGCCTCTTCTCTGAGGTCAAAATAGCTTATTGATCTTAATGAAAGTAGACTGGCGCACACATTGGAAATAAACCAGTTCTGGGAATGGAAGATAGAACACCAGGCATAGCATTTTGTGCTTCCTGGAATTAGTTAATTGGCTGTTTATATTTCCAGAAAAGAATCAAAAGCACCTTAAAATCAAAGGACTGTATACATCAAAATGAGGGTGTATCACAAAAAATAAATCACGCAAGGATGTGTGTTGTCAACAGTTGACCCAGATGGCCCTTCCGAATCCACTCCCGAGAGCACACCTGGGTACGGAGGGGGAGCAACTAAGAACCCTCTGCAGTCTCTGTTATTCCTCAGTGTCCCCTTGCATTCTAAAAATTCTCCCCTTTTGTGAAATGCCCTGTCATCCTGGATTCGGGACACACTGCCCATCACGGGAGTAGATCCAGGATAACATGCTTGATTTAAGTAGAGCATTGAAAAAGCCTCAGAATCTCATTTTAAAAAACAAACCCTCTCTTACTCTGTTTTCTTAAGACTCTGTGTGAGAAAGAAGTAAAATGTGTCTTGTACTCCGCAGTGGAATGTCTCATTATTTAGAGGTCATTTCAATATATTGCACTGTTTGGACCATAAAAAGCCATTTTCTCTAAAAATTCAACCACACACACGAGTACATGAAGATATATATATTCCTTACATAGTTAAAACAAAACTTTGAAAATTTCAGTTTTCTTATCTGCCTGCATGTGAGTTGAGCAAGTCAGTGCACAACAATATTATTTTCACTTAGTATCACGTCCCAGCTAGAGAGCCATTTTCTTCAGTGGGGCGGGATCAACAGTGCTCCTGGAGATTATTTAGAGCTCAAATAACTGTCCCAGTGGACATTTGGGACTTATTCCATTTCTAAAAATACTTCAACATTGGATATAATTACCTTTTTTATTTGTGTGTATAATTAAAAAAGGTAGCAATATGTAAATTTTGAATGCCAAAGGTAAGAGTTCAAGTTCAAGCGAGAGTAGGTGTCAGGTGCGCCAGGGCAGCTGAACACACTGCCGACATCCCACTGACTGCGTGTCCCAGGTACAGTCATGTGATGCCAGGGAAACCCATGAAACTGTTCATTGATACTTATGTTACATAGTTGGGATGTGCCTCAAAGAATAAAGAATTGTCATTACATGAGGTTTTGGAATTAGAGGGAAAAAAGTGTACATGAGACACAGAGGTTTGTTAAACTTTAAAAGTCATGTAAATATAAAATATTTTTTAAATTTTAATATTCCAAAACTTTAAATAAATTTCAATATAGATGTACATCATCTTGGGCCTATTTGGAGCCAGTAAATTCTTCCAAATAGTTATCTGTAAATTATTCCTAAAAACTAATGTAAATGGTCAATACAGATTTTAAAATTCTAGCAAAATAACAAAGCATACTTTTTATTCATAATTATTTATAAAACCATGTTCTGGTTGATGGCTAAAATGCTGTAACTGCCTCCAATGGGATTCTGAAGTCCATTTAATAAATACTGATTCTGGGTTTTTTTTTCTTGAATGTCAGACTGAGGCATACTATTACTGGACATTTAACATTTGCAAATGACTCTGAAGCTGTAGTGGGGAGAGAAGTCAAATGCAACAAAAGTGTTATAAAGGAATGCAGGCATATGTGTTTATTTTTAATAGGTTTTATTGATTATACTATTACACTTGTCCCATTTTTCCCCTTTATTCCCCTCCACCCTTTAAACTCCCTCCCACCCACATCCACCCCCCTCTTGTTTCATGTCCGTGGGTCATACATATAAGTTCATTGGCTTCTACATTTCCCTATGCTATTCTTAACCTCCGCCTGTCTATTTTGTGCCCACCATTTATGCTTCTTATTCCCTGCACCTTTTCCCCTTCTCTCTCCCTCAACTCCCCCTCTGATAACCCTCCCATGAGATCTCCATTTTTATGGTCTCTTCCTGTTCTAGTTGTTTGCTTAGTTTGTTTTTGTTTTTGTGTTTTTTAGGTTTGGTTGTTGATAGTTGTGCATTTGTTGTCATTTTGCTGTTCATATTTTTTATCATTTTCTTTTTCTTAGCTTAGTTCCTTTAACATTTCATACAATCAGGTCTTGGTGATAATGAACTCCCTTTTTTTTTTAAGATTTTATTTGTTTATTTTTAGAGAGGGAAGGGAGGGAGAAAGAGGGAGAGAGAGAGAAACATCAATGTGTGGTTGCTGGGGGTCATGGCCTGCAACACAGGCATGTACCCTGACTGGGAATCAAACCTGTGACACTTACAATGAACTCCTTTAACTTGACCTTTTCTGGGAAGCACTTTATCTGCCTTTCCATTCTAAATGATAGCTTTGCTGGATAGAATAATCTTGTATGTAGGTCCTTGCCTTTCACAACTTTGAATACTTCTTTCCAGCCCCTTCTTGCCTGCAAGGGCTCTTTTGAGAAATCAGCTGATAGTCTGATTGGGAACTCCTTTGTCGATAACTGTCTCCTTTTCTCTTAACTGCTTTTAAGATTCTCTCCTTATCTTTAATCTTGGGTAATGTAATTATGATGTGCCTTTCCATGTGCTTCCTTGGGTCTAAATTCTTTGGGACTCTCTGAGATTCCCCAACTTCCTGGAAGTCTATTTCCTTTGCCAGAATGGGGAAGTTCTCCTTCATTATTTTTTCAAATAAGTTTTCCATTTCTTGCTCATTCTCTTCTCCTGGCACCCCTATGATTCAGATGTTGAAATGCTTAAAATTGTCCCAGAGCTTCTTCCTTAAATCTCTCCTCATTTTTTTGAATTCTTGTTTCTTCATTCTGTTCTGGCTGATTATTGATTTCTTCCTTCTGGTCCAAACCACTGATATGAGTCCCCATTTCCTGCCCATCACTGTTGGTTTCCTATATATTTTCCTTTATTTCACTTTGAGTAGTCTTCACTTTTTCCTCTATTTTGTGACCATACTCAACCATTTCTGTGAACATCCTGATTACCAGTGTATTGAACTGTGCATCTGATAGGTTGGCTATCTCTTCATGGCTTAGTTGTATTTTTTCTGGAGCTTTGATCTGTTCTTTCATTTGGGCCATCTTTTTTTGTCTTGGCACACCTGTAGTAAGAGGTGGAGCCTTAGGTATTCTCCAGGGCGGGGTAACCCACGTCACTGCATGTGATGTTGTATGTGGGGGAGGGTCCAAGAGGAAACAGTGCCGCTTGTTCCATTCTCTGCCAGTTTCCAGTCACTTCCTCAGCTATCTGAAAGCAAATTGGGCCCTTCTGGTGCTGATTCCTGGGTGGCTGGGTTTGTGTACATTCAAGGACCCTGTGGATCTCTCCAATGGACTCTCTTGTGATTCCGAATGTTTCTCCCACTGCAGCTGCAACCCCCACAGGTGTTTTCAGTCAGAGACCTTGAGGCTTTATTTCCCTGTGCTGGGACCCTGCGTTGTGTGGTTTGTCTCACTCCCCAGTTGTTCCTCCTGGTTTATCTGCATGCGAATGTGGGACCCCCTGCTCTGCCAGTCGCCACCTCGCCCTGACCTCCAGCATCCACCTAGCCCACCCCAGTCCTCCAGCTACTGCCTTGCCACGAGTCCTCTCCACCTCGGCTGCCTGTCTCTGCCCCTCCTACTGGTCTGGGTGAATGTTTCTTCTTTAACTCTGGTTGTTGGATTTCCACACAGTTCAATTGTCTGTCAGTTCTGGTTGTATTTTTGTTTTTAAATTTGTTGTCCTTCTTTTAGTTGTGCAAGGAGGCACAGTGTGTCTACTTGAGCCTCCATCTTGGCTGGAAGTCCAGGCATATGTGTTTAAGGCCAAAACAATGTGAGTTTTAAAAAAGAGAGAGAAGAAATCTGGTATTTCCTTGAGATTCAGGAGCAACATTGTGTCAGGACTTGAGACAAACACAACAGATTAGCAAAACTGCTGATCGTGCCCAAGAACTTGTGAACTATTCTATTTTTAAGCCTCAGGTTTCTGGAGGAAAGGGGAGTCTTCAAATCGCAGATGTGATCTAGCCTGGAGATAAGGGCAGAATCCCTAATTTTACTGTGTATTTTCAGCTAACTCCCTAGAAGCCCTCTCAACATTCACAGTCACTTCCCCCAAGCAATATCTTTGTTAAGATATATTTACCCCAGGAACCTGGTTACGTGTCCTTAGGTGGAAAATGGTCTTTGCCAATGTAACTAAATTAAGGATCTTGAGGTGTGATAATCCTGGATTCTCTGAGTGAGGCCTTCATTCAATGTCAAGTGTTCCTGTGAGAGACAGAAGAAGAGAAGACAAGAGACACAGACACGGAGGAGAAGAGCCGGTGGAGACAGAGGCAGGGGTAGGCAATTTGTATCACAAACCAGGGGCTACCTGGGAGACTAGAAGCTGAAGGAGACAAGAAAGGATAGTTGTGAGAAAATAAACTGTTGTTTTAAGCCTCCAGGCTTTTCATAACTTGGTACCAGATATTAGAGACATGTGTCTGTAAAGTTGGATATCAATCTACTATCTGTGAATTTACCCACTTTACTACTGAGATGCGTTGTGTGACTCATGGTTCATCTTTGTCTCTGGTATTTACATAGCAGTGGCTCTTCATTTCTAAACATTAAGTTTCTTTGTCCCACATTCTCTTTCGAGTAGTTAATGATACGTAAACACAGTTTAGTTAGTGCTCAGTTTTTCTGATTCAGTTGTTTTAAATAAGATAGTTAACATTTTGATAGAAGAGCTTGGTTCTTTTAGTTGAGCCTTTTGAAAAAAAAAACATGAATTGGAGAAGCTCTGTAGAGGGTCACATGTGTATTTGCTGCAGGGAGAAGAGAATTACAGGACGAGAATTAAGCAATTTCATTTTCATGTAATCCTACTGTGGAATCTATTAATTTTTTATAAGAATGAATGATTCCTGCGTAGCTCAGTGGATTGAGCTCGGGCTGTGAACCAAAGTGTTGCAGGTTCGATTCCCAGTCAGGGTACATGCCTGGGTTGCAGGCTATGGTCCCCAGCAACCGCACATTGATGTTTCTCTCTCTCTCCTCCCTCCCTTCCCTCTCTAAAAGTAAATAAATAAAATCTTTAAAAATATATTTTTAAAAAAAGATCTTGTTTAAAAAAGAAAGAATGAATGATTCCATTGACATTTCTTTCTTCATACATCACTTCTGCTTCCATATTTTTGGGGAAACCCTAAAAATCATATTATCTCAATTGATCAAGTGAAAAAATTATTTTATTTTTGTATTATAATTTTGGAAGAGTAAATGTTTTTGCCATATTATATATTTTTGTTTATTCTGAGCCTACTTACAGAATCAACTGATTCAGCCCTGAATGTGGTGTCTCAGTTGGTTGGGCTTTGTCCTGAGAAGCTATAGGCTCCTGGTTCAATTCCCAGTTAGGGCAGATGCCTGGGTTGCAGTTAGCCTCCCATATAAGAGGAAATCGATTGATATTTCTTCCTCAAATTGATGTTTCTCTCCATCCCTTCATCTCTCTCCTCTGCTCTCTCCAAAAATAAATAAATAAAACCTTAAAAAATTATTCTGCTGATTCAAATAAGCAACCATTTTTGTTTCTCCTTTCACTGACAGAATATCGAAGAGTTATCTTTTGAAATTTGGCCAGGACTCCATCTTTTAAATTTATTTAGTTTGGTTTTGTTTTTTCCCCCAGTAAGTTGGCTCTGAGATGAAGATCTGTATGGAGGGTGTATATTAACGTGTGCTCTTGCCAACAAAACCCCTAAGTGAGGAGTGTAGGCTGAAGAAGGAAGAAGTTCACTTCGAAACAGAGGCAACCAATCACTCAGGGACTGAAGCCAACAAAACAGAAACACAGACATCTGGGGGAAGGATGATGAATACTAGGTACTCAGTGGCCTGGATGGATGGGCAGCCAGTAAGGGCATCACTGAATTTACACAATCAACAGTCAGGGAGGGATGGGTGGGAGCCTGAGGAGCCACCACAATGTCAGGAACTTTTTACCACATTTCTTAGATCTGAAAATCCATGAAGGGGAGACTGGGTCCCAGTGGGGGTCCATGGCAAGTAGAAATCATGGCAAACATCTGCAATAATTATTCTTTTAGACCTTCCCCAATTTGGCCCCAGAGCCAAAATGAGCCCTGGCCATTCCCTGGGACCAGTGGGCCCAGGATCCTTGAGAACATTGATACCTAGGGACCTAAAGCATCGTCACGACCCCTGTGAGAGGAGGGCCAGGTCCAGCTTCACCTAGCTCCACAGACCTACTCCCCTCATTTTTTAACACTTGAATATATCATTGAAATGGACATATTTGAATGTGAGCCAAACCACCACATTGTTTCTTTGTCCTTTAAGATAAGAGCTATACAGTGATGGTGAAAGGCAATGGGACGTGTTTGAATTCAGCCCCCATGCCGACACCAGTCAGCCAAGAAAAATAAAAATTAAATTAAAAGAAGTCTATCCCAGATGAAGTAGTAGAGATTCAAGTCAATTTTAAAGGTCTAAATACTCCTCATGTGCAGGGCTGGTGGCTTTGATCATATTTAGTTCACCATCTGGCCCCTACAAAGAAAAGTAAAATAAATAAAACAGTCAATTATAAACTCTGTTAAGCAGAATATTCAATTTATTCTGTATGGACACAGGGCATAGTACTGTGTCCATTTCAATTGATCACATAATTTGGCTAGAGATTGGATTACTATATAGTTGTGACAAATTTAATTTTTCAAGAAAATTGTTTTTCACTTAATTTGGGTTAAATTCTTTCAGCGGTGCATTGATTGTATATTTGCTCAACACTATGTTATACTTTTCTGCAAGTCTTCTTTGTTCAGTTTTTGACCTTTTATTTTTTCTTTCATTTACAGCAGTTACCCTTGGCATCTCCTTCCCCAATCATTTTTCTCACTTTTCCCTTTTATCTTTGTTTTTATTTACTAAATCTTCAGATGAATTCAGTTTAGTGAATTTACTGAGACATTCTTTCTTGAAAGAACGACTGAACTATGAAAGCTATAACTACAGAAGAATGAGTGAATATTCTAGACCACATGTGAAAACTAGTGAACTATCAAAATCAGTCAATGCTTCAGACTAACTTTGGTGGCTACGCACATTTCGATGACTGTTTAAAAGGTGAAAGCTGCCCCAGTTCGTACCACTTCCAGAAGCTTTGCAAACACCAGGCTTAAAACCTCACCCACTGCTCATACATGTGGCTGGGCCTCAGTAGCCATTCACTGCAAGCATTTACTTTGTAAAACAAATAATACCTTCCATTGCAGAGTCTGCCTTTGCATTGGACCTGCAGTAAGGAAGTTTATCTATCTTTCTCTAAAGTAGGAAGAAGAGATTAAAACTTTTTTTCTTAAACAAGGTGTTTTATTGTACTTCTGTTTTCTGTTTTTTGTATTTCTGAACCATTTCATAAATATGGAAAGAACAACTGTGTTACCCAACTAAATTTCCAAAAATGGTAAAGGCACAAAAAACAGGTAGTTCAATGACTCTTAAATCATGGAAGCAATGATCAAGCCTGTGTCTCTGATTTATTGTAATTACTATGATTTGAGACCCTTTTGAAATTAAACAATTGGGGAGGGAAAGATAAGATTATAATCACATTAGAGATACACGTATATGAGTATCTGCTAGAAAAAAGTGCTATTCTTGGAAAATAAACCTGAGGAATCCAATTAAACTTCCAGAATTGCACAGCTCTGAATTAAACTGAAGCTTTGCCTTTGATTACTAATGAGAGGGTTTTCGAGTGATTTTGCCAAAAGGTTATTTGCTCATCAGACCCAAGTGAAATTACATCTCTGTGGTTCAGGAACGAAGAGAATTGCTGTTACCTGAGGATGCATGGAAGGACAGCAATTACGGCAGCCACCGAGCGGCCATCCTTAGGTGATAGCTGCAGACACCTAAGCCGTTGCGGGCAACGGACTGTACTATGGTAGAGTTGCATCCCTTTGTAAGACTGAATGTTAAAAAGTCTTTCCAAAGCAGTATCAGTTTTTTCCAGCTTTATTAAGGGATAATTGCCAAAGTATGAGTTAACCAATGACAAGCTGTACTAAGATGCTGCACATCACCTTATAGAAGGTACACAAGATGGTGATTTGACAGACACACCTGTGTTGGCCTGAGGGCCACAGTAAAGTGAGGTATTGTGTTCATCACCTGACATACCGATAGTTACCTCTGGATGGGGTGGTGAGAACATTTAAGATTTACTTTATAAGCAAATTTCAAGTACACCATACAGTGGGGTTAACCATAGTCATCATACTGCACATTAGATCCCCAGAACTTATCTCACAACTGAAACGTTGTTCCCACTTCATCCCCCAGTGTCGTATCAACATCCCCTAACTCCCCTCCAGCTGCCAGCCACTGGCAACTACCATTTTACTCTGTTTCTGTGGGTTTAACTTTTGTTCTTTCCTTTTGCTTTAGTAATACAAAGTTACTGGCCACTTACAATGTATGAATCTTACTAATTTTGTTGTAAAGTAAATCTTTGTTTATAATAAAAAGTAAAATTATAGTTGTACAATGGTCTTTGTCTTGACAATATTTACTTATTTTGATAGCTAATATTTTTTCACTTTTCTATTGCAACATGAACTGAAAACTGTGACACACCCAAGTGTATAGTAACAAAAGGAATTAGAGTTATCTTTGACACATGACTATGGACTATGTCAAAGAACATTATAATTCTTAAAGATTCCTCAAAATGAATCCAAGTTATATATAACAATGAGATCATCTTTGAAAATGTATGTATGATTGGGCAAGTTGATGCAAGGAGGATAGTGTTATGAACTGAGTTGTAACCCCCCCCATTCACCGATGGAAGCCTAAACCCCAATATGACTGTATTTGCAGGTAAGGCCTTAAAGGAGGTAATTAAGGTTAAATCATTCTACAAGGGTGAAACCCTCATCCAATATGGCAGGCGTACTTTTAAGAAGAGGAAGAGACACCAGCAGTGTGCGTGCACAGAGGAAAGACCCCGAGAGGCCACGGTGAGAGGGCGGCCATCTGCAAGCCGGAAGGAGAGTCCTCATCAGACATCACCTCCGCTGACACCTGGATTTTGCACTTTGAGCATGGAGAGCTGTGGACAAAGTAAACTTATGTCATTTAAGCCACCATTCTGTAGGTGTTCTCTTATGGCAGCCCAAACAAATACAGATTTGAATTAAAAATGTGTATTCTTATGTTGCCCTCTCGATGGAAGGAAAAGTCAAAAGATTTGTTTTCCACGTGTCTGACAATTCTTGTCCATGGGGACATTGAAAGGCTTTGGGATGTTTGGTGCCCACCTACGCAGGCTGCCCCAGCATTGGAACTCTCCCCGATGTACTCAGAGTGCTTGTCTCCAGCCCTCTTTCACCCCAGGAGCTTGGCCAAAGCCTGAGTTCTTCAACTGTGTTCATTATGGTGGCTGACAGGTGTTGATCAAAGATTCATTTTATTCGAACAGATCAAAAGCTTGCCACATTCTCTATGTAACATTGTTTTAACGGAGGCCTTAAAAATGAAAAATCTGCCTGGCTGGCTTAGCTCAGTAGATTGAGCGCTGGCTGCCAACTAAAGTGTCACAGGTTTGATTCCCAGTCAGGGTACATGCCTGGGTTGCAGGCCATTACCCTCAGGAACCGCACATTGATGTTTCTCTCTCTCTCTCTATCTCCCTCCCTTCCCTCTCTAAAAAAAAATGTGAAAAATCTGTTCATGTCATCTTTTAAGATTTGTCCTTGAGCATGAGAGTGAACTTGTTGGTAGTAAGTAGGAGATTCATATGTTGCATTGATGTTTGATGATGCTATTTAAAAAGACAGAGATGACAAGTTTGATCAATTTAATGGCAGTTGACAACATTCCTTTCAAATATCTTGGCTGTGTTATTGATGCTAATACACGGCAACATAGAACACAGTAAAACCTGAAGCATTGCCAAGTACTAGAAGGGCTTCATCTGTATAGAGTTTCCAAAAATTTGCCTGAGTAGAGGTTTTACATTATAATAAATAAACCCTTCACCATCAGAAGGACGCTGTAGCCCTTGTAACCCCACGCCTTGTAGGCCTTGTGGCTTCTGCAGTCGGGGACATTTGGGACACCGCTGTGGTGAGCGTAATAGGTGAACACCAGCCCTTGACTGGACTGAAAGGGTACACGGGTTCTTAGGAAAACTGAAGGCACGTTAAATAGCCTCCTGTTCTCGTGACCATTGCATAGTTGGCCTGTTTCATGCATTAGACAAATATATTGTCAGTTCCAAAAGGAATGAGGTCATCTGACGGCAGCTTTGCTTTCCTGCCTTTTGCTCTGCTCTAAACCATAAATGAGATTGGCCATTTATAATGCATATGGCTTTACCACTCATCTACATTTACCCAAAGTAATTTCCAAAGTATTAATATGGCAATAACCTGAAATGATTTTGCTCTTTGCTTTTATGTATTTAAAATATGCATCAAACTGCCCCCCAAACGTTGGGCACTAATGAGTAGACTGGGATTTGTTACAAAAGGCTTCCTTAGAATTCTCATCTTGAGTCAGTGTGAGGGTGTTTGACTGAAGGAGACATAGCTGTCGTTCAGCCATTAAATTTAGAACATCCTTAGACTCTCAAAGAGAGTCAGACCCCCGGTGTGGTTAGAACCACTGCTCTAATGCAGTCCTTACTTCCAGCTTATCAACTGGGAACCACATTCACTTTTTAAAAGACCCAGCCGAGGGGTATTAGTGCAGTGTGAAGCTCATCAAGTCCATACATAACACCATTCAGTGGTTTGAATCACACCAGGGTAGTAAGCAGACATCCCTAATTTCCTTTTCAATCTCAGAGAGGAATAAATATTTGGAAATTCAGATTAGTCTTCCGTTGACAGATGTAGGTGTGAGCCGAAACAGTGATTCTGAAGACAGACTAACAAGCCATGACATGTGTTCTACTTTTCGATTATAGACTTTTCCTCCCAAGCCTTGCAAATGACCTACAACCACTGGTGTCTGGAGAATGAAATGATAAAAACTGAGGAAAGATTGCTATTTCAGGTCATCTTTGTGAAGTCTTAGGAAAATCTTTGAATAGTCATATATTTAAAGAGCAAGCCAGTGAGCCTCAATCATGCTTTTGTGAACTAGATTTTACCCGCTTCAACAGTATACTATAGAAAATGTTTTGCAGACAGAAGAAGAAAAAATCCGATGGAAATCCCCATTGCATGTAATTGACGTTGGTCGGGAATTCCAAAGGGCAATCATCGCTCTGGGTTTACTGGAAACATGATCTTTCAGTCCCTGCCCAGCGTGTGACTGATTGTCACGTTGAAAGTTACAAATACTTTCATGTTAGCATCAAGTTGTGCAGTGAAATGGACTTAACATTTGGGAAGATGATTTAACTTAAATGAGAATATATATTTAACCCCCCACTGTGTTGACTTTTTCTAAAAGTAAAGTGTAAAAGACTTCTAAAAGACTAGAAGATGAAAAGCCATGGGCATAGGTGGGTTTCATTACTTGCTAGAGTTAGAGCAATAGAAAGATGAATACGGATGCTCTTAAGATTACAAGTCAGTCAGGGACATAATATTATAAAGAACTAAAGCAGCATGTGCAGAAACAAAAGAGACGAGTTATGATGAAACCACTGGCTACATTTAAAGGTAGCAATCATTAGTTCTGGTGACAAACAGAGTGAGCAAGCCTTCGTAAAAGAGATCATACCTGGCCTGGATCTTGGGGAATAAATAAACTTTCATGAATTTCTTTCTATTTTTAAATGAATTCACAGGCTAGTATAACTACATGGATCTATCAATAGCTAGATGCTTTGAAAACAACAAAGACCATAAAAGCTAAAAAATAGACACTAAACAGAAAACAAACCATCATTCAAGTGTGAAAATGTACACCCCGTGGGTTGACGTGCCATGGAGATGGAATATACTATGTCCTGCAAATGCAGGTTGGCCTGATTCACATAGCTCAGAGGGCCTAGGGTATTGCATTACCTGGAAAATGTCCTAGGCTCTTAAGCTAAAGTCTGGGATTAAAAAGTGCACTCAAAGGCCACCATCCGGTGGGATCTGGAGGCATTAGCTGTCTAGGCTGATGGATGGAAATCCTGCACGTACCCGCACCAGGCCAAGGCTCTCTGTATTAAATTTCTGGGAAAATATTTCTGAGCTGAAGGCAGAGCTGAGCCATGTTAAAAAAAAAAAAAAAAAGAAAGAAAAAGGCCGCTAGGTGTCTGCTGTGGACATAAGCAAATTAGAAAGCAATGTTAAGGAACAAACTTCTTATTTTGTTAGCCCACTGGGAGAGGAGCAGCCAGCAAGCAGCAATGAGGGTGGGGAGAGGTGGTGGAGGAGATGTGGGTCTGACTGCGGTGTCTGATGGGGATGTGTTGGCTTACAAGTCTCCTCTTGTTTTTCCTTTATTTTTCTGAACTAAACCCTGTTTTACTTTTCTGCTGACCCCCTGCTTCCCCCAGAATGGGGAAGTTCAGAATAGAGAGGAATTCAGAGAGGGCGCCAGAAGCCATGACACCACACGCTTTCTGCGATTGCAAAGGCAGCAGCAGCATGCAAGGTGGGAACTGGTATTTCTTCTGCGTCAGAGAGATGAGGATTTTCCCTGGAGCACTCAGCTCCAAAGGTCCCGGGTCTGCACTGGCACATGCTCGGTTTGATTCTGTGTCCCATGGTCTCTGTGCTGCAGGGTGTCTGAGGGCAAGGTTCAGGGGCAGGATTCCAGAGGGAGGCAGCCTTCCTGAAAAGGCCGAGAGTCTCCTAAGACCTCAAGCTGGAGTGGGTGTGGTTTGGGAGTAAGTGCAGGAGGAGAGGGTGATAAAAAGTGATGAATCAAGAATGTAAATGACCTTAAATGTGGGGCTCAAGGAATTTTAAACTCTCATCCTATAGCCCATAAAGAATTGTTCATATTTTATGCACAGGGTGATAGATTTGTGTTTTGGCAATATCACTTCAGTGGCAGCTTCAGGGATCGATCAGCCTAGAGGCAGGGCACAGCTAGGTTTCAGAAGCTGAAGAAATGTGCATGTTAGAGACACAGGCTAAATGCAGGAGGTAATGGAACTGTGAAAAGGAAAGAACTGCTCCAAGTGACATTTTGTTGGTAACTCTAGGGGCCTTGGTTTTTAATCTGTTACTCAAGGGAAGGGGTGGAGTTGAGAGTACACCCACATTTACAGCTTGGATGATCGGGAAGACCGTGACATCATCACTGAAACTGCCCATCTCAGGAGCAGAAAGGGGAGAGTTGGAGTGGATGAAGACAAATGACTTCCATTGTAGCTACTGTGACTTAAAAGTGCTCAAGAAGATTCCAGTAGGGTGGCAGTTGACAATTTCAGGAGCTTAACATAATACAAGGTTATGTCTTCCTGATATGAATTTCAAAATAGGCATTCCTGATCAGTGGGCAGCTCTCCTGCAAACCACATGGAAGAAATCAGGCTAACCCCCAGTTATTTTAACCCATGGCCACCGAAGTAACTGGCTTCATCGGCATCAGCCCTGCATCGAGGGAAAACAGGAAGGTTGGCTTGGGAGGGTAGCTGATCGGGAGGTCACAATTAGTGCACACCACTTCCACTCAGGAAAGAGCTGTGCTGCATGCAGGTGGGGAGTGGGGAAAGGATTCCACAGAGTCGTGTCTACGCTCACCAGTCACAGAAGCATCAAGACACATGTGGATAAATGTGTGTGTGTGTGTGTGTGTGTGTATTTAGGTACTTCTAGAAAAGCTCAAATATACAGAGACAGGCAATCTTCTACTTTCTGAACTTGAACCCTGAACTATAAAGCTGGTTCATATTTTTTATACTTGCAGTCATTGTTGGTGTTTTTCACCCCAAGTACTTTAATTTTGTTTCTGGCCCTTAGCACAATCGATGTGACGGCAAAGCGTGTGACCTCTATCCTTGAAAAAAGTCTCATCTTCACCCACTCATCTCAACCCTTCATCTCCCTGCAGTGCCCCTTCCCTCTGTGCTGTGACTCATGCTGTTCGGGCAGCTTGTCTTTCCGACAGCGGGCCTGAGGCAGCCGGTTTCTTGGTGTCTTCTGGAGACCAGTGCACAGTGTTTAGTGGGAACTATTTACCACAGAGTCACTGATAGCCTCTACACGTTAGAGTGTACCCCCTACTTGGGAGGTGACATTCAGTTAGGACAAAATCACCATCAGCAAACAGGCTCCTCTGTGGTCTCTAAACATTTTCATCTGATGGATTTAACATACTCTTCTTTCAAAGTGGGATGCTATTTTTAATCGATATTCATCAAACATATGCAACATGGGGCTAGGGATTGCTTGACAGGAGGTAGAGTTTATTCTTGTTAATGTTATTATGTCAAACAGTGCAATGGGGTATGAGCTGATTATCTAGATAAACTCAGACTAAAAATATTTTTGCTCCTGCTGCCCGTGGGGAAAGGCAGTCTGGTCCATGCAGCTTTCCAACCTCAACTTGGCAACATAAGAATAACCTTGGGCCTGGATTATTCCTTATCTGGAGGTAAAGAGTCCACAGAGCTTGCGCTGGACTTACTGCCCCCTCTAGGAATATCCGTCCCTGTTTCAGACTCAGTGCGTGCCCCCTTGTCCTGCTTCAGGGTGTGCATCATATACATCTGGTCAACCTCACTGTCATGTCTGTCTTCTGGGCACCACAAGGGGGATGCACACAGGCCGTCACCCTGCAGGGGCCGTCAGGAGGGTCTAGCTGGTCATGAGGAACTGACACCCACAGTTGAAGCTGAATCTTGCTGTTTCTTCTCTTTGCACAGAAAGTGTTTCATCACCAAGAATTTATAGGTTAAATTTGCATTGTTTTGTAGTTTATATTTTTTCACTTAAATTATAAACGCAAAGAATTATTCTGATAATTGTATACATAGCTCATACTGGAGAGCGGGAGAGTTATGCATGCTTCCATATAGAATTTAGGACTTCCAGCCAAGACGGAGGCATAGGTAGACACACTGGACACACTGTGCCTCCTCATACACAAAAAGAAGGACAACAACAAATTTAAAAACAAAAACCAACCAGAACTGATAGAAAATTGAACTGTACAGAAGTCTGACAACCATGCAGTTAAAGCAGAAATATTCATCCAGACCAGTAGGAGGGATGGAGACAGGCATTCAGGTGGAGGGGACTCATGGCAAGGCAGCAGTTGGAGGGCCTGGTGGGTGAGGTGGCAGCTGCTGGACTGGGCTAGGCGGTGCCTGGCAAAGCAGGAGGTTCCACATTTTCATGTGAATGTACTGGGAGGAGTAACTGGGGAGCGAGAGAGGCAACACAACCCAGTGTTCCAGGGCGGGGAAATACAGTCTCAAAACCTCTGACTGAAAACACCTGTGGGGGTTGAGGCAGAAGCAAGAGAAACTCCCAACCTCACAGGAGAGTTCGTTGCAGAGACCCATAGGGTCCTAGAGCGTGCACAAGCCCACCCACCAGGGAATCAGTACCAGAGGGACCCAGTTTGCTTGTGGGTAGTGGGGAAAGTGAGTACTGAAAGCCAATGGAGAGCTGGGCAAGCAGCACTATTCCCTCTCCGACTTTCCCTCATGTACATCGCCACAACAGAGCCAAGTGGGTGGCCCTGCGCTGCCAATTACCTAAGACTCCACCTCTTACTACATAACAGGTGCGCCGAGACAAAAAAAAAAAAAATGGCCCAAAAGAAAGAACAGATCAAAGGTCCAGAAAAAATACAAGTAAGCAATGAAGATGTAACAGGGCACAGCCAAGGGGGGAGGCCCAAATGGGGATTTGTAATGGGGTCCAGAACTCAGGGTGTCCAGGAAATGTTAGAAAAAATATATATATATAAGATATCCTCACCCCTACAAGTTTGATCTGGGGGATGGGATACATGGAGCAGGGCCATTGAGAGTTGCTTTGAATAGCAATAGCTTTGCAGATAACTTCTAGATAGGATAGTCATTCAACAAATCTATAACCTTTAACTGGTTTCATAGATATGTTAAACAGCTGTGGCCTTGCTCTGAGCCTGGAGAGTGATTTCAACCCATGATGCACCTGGGAGGCAACTCCCCCGGGTTACAGCACCTGCGTGAGAGCTTGCAGATGATTGGCTCCACACCACGGGGCCACGCCTTCCCAGACTCACTGGGGCAGCCCAGGAAAGCTGGAAGGATACAGGAATGCTGGCAGGTGTAACTGATGGTGGGAGGAGTCGGACATGCGGCTGCAGAGGACGATCGGCGCGGGGATTTAAAATCCAGGTGCGGCAGTCACGCGGGGATCTCTGGGAGCACGCAGCTTTAGGGTGCTCCCTTCTCGCCACATGGCTTAGGAAGCGGGAGAGACTTTGCCTGGAAGAAAGGGGTGAAAGGAATCTTGCTGGTGGGCCATGAGAAGGTGCCGCATGGTTTTGGATTAACTGGAGATGGTGGTGGCAACACAGCTGATGGTGCCGGAACCGAGGGGCTGCCGAAACCGTGGACTTCTACTTCTTTTCCTGAGATACGGTGCCCCGGACTGGGCAGAGGGGAGAAGGAAGGACTGTGCGTTTGTGGGTGTCCTCAAGGACTTCAGTATTTTTAACGAAGACAGTAAGTCATTATTATAAGTCTGTGTAACTTTTAAAATAAATAATCCCTTTCCTTTTCACCAATCTCTGCCACTGAGAGGTGTCTTTCCCTGGTGGTGGGCAAGGCAAACCTAGTATGGGGGGTCCCCCAGAGCACAAGGGTGGGTCCATTCAGTAACAGTATTTTCTCATATCCCTTGACTAGCTTGGCAAGACTAAATGGAAGTGTACAAGAAGAGGACCCCAGCCAGAAACTGGTGGAGGTCTTTTCTTTAGCTCCCTGTGACCAATGAATTTATTTTCCTTTCATGAGGAAACCTGGAACATAAATACCTGGATAGTCTGCATGTTATGTGTGGTCCCTTTTCTGTGTAACAGCAACAGAGGAGTAAAACGTGTGTTTAGCATCCCCTCCTTCTCAACTTTCAAAGAACGGCGGCTCCTCAAGGGCTCTGCCGTTGGCTGTTTGGAGCCACAATGGACGGGACTGCAAATGAGAGAAGCGAGTAGGTCTGCAGGGGTGCCGGGCGCAGCTGCCTGGAGAGGCTGCCGAACGCGAGCGAAGGAAGGAGAGAAGGAAAGGGGGGAGGTGCATTTAAGCAATAACAAAGACAAGCAGAGCCTTATGAAGAAGGAGAAATATCCAAAATGTTTCAGGAAGTTTAAAATACTTCCGTACGCTCCACCTTCAGTATCCTAAATAGACCTTCCAGGGAGACTGTTGTTATCATTTAAGGTTGAGTGTTTTATTTTTATTTTTTTAAAGACTGTATTTATTTATTTTTAGAGAGGGAAGGGAGGGAGATAGAGAGAGATACATCAATGTGCAGTTGCTGGGGATCATGGCCTGCAACCCAGGCATGTGCCCTGGCTGGGAATCGAACCTGCAACACTGGGTGTTTTATTTTAATGTAAGTCCGTGCCAAGGGGATCTGGAAGTGAGAACATCATAGTCTGATTTCATTCAGGGAACACAGCCCTCTGGTTAACTCTTTAGTAGTCCTTGCATAGTTTGTTCCATGATGTGAGTCCAGTTCTTCTCCACCCCTGGGTGTCCATTTCTGGGTTTACTGAGATCCCGATGGTGAAACCCTAATGATACTCATCCTCAATTCTGCAGCTGCATTCCTCTCTAAAAATTCAAACTCACCCCCACAGTTTGTAATGCTCAGGTAACACAGATGCAGTAGGTCCTGTAAAATCAGGTGCACTGGTATAGTCCACCCTCCCCCCATCCCTGAGTCACGGCAGGTGTCCTCTTGTATCGCGCCTCAGGTCTGGGCTGGACTGCCAACCCGTGGCTTGCTGCAGCCTTGTTCCGCCTGTTCAGAGTCCGTCTGCTCAGCTTCCCACAGGCAGGTGTGCAGTTCCTGGTACTGCCTCTGATCTGTCTCCCTGAGAAGCAGAACTCTGCTGAGCACTGCTTTGAGGCCAGTCGACTGGCGACTCAGCATGACCTCATTATCCGGGGCCTTTCCTTTGGCCTTTGATGTTAATTCATCCAGAAACTGCATGAGAACTCTGGCGAGTTCCTTTGTCATAGCCGTGTCTATGGATCAAGTTCAGGGTGTACAAACACCCGAGACAATGGAGGGCTCAATTCTGAGAAACAACACAGTTCTAACGGCATCAGCCCTAACACCAGGCAGGTGGTGGACAAACTGAAGTCAAACATAAGAGAACCTTTGATGTTCTCTGCCTTTTATCCAACTGTTTCCTTTCATATCTACTCCCCACCCTTATCCACTCCACTTTGTGTTGTAAAATAAACTCCCCAGACTCCACTGTCCTCTAGCTTTCAGCTAAATTTGGCCCAAGGGAAGCCTGGCAGAAGTCTGGAGAACAGGGAAGGGGATAAGTTGGAGTACTTCTTCCCCTGCCTGTTTTGGAGGAGTCTCTGGAAGCTTCCGAACCCCCTCTGTGGCTGTATCTCCTGCCTTACAGACCCGCAGTGGCTCCAAGTTCATTAGGCCGCTTCCTGGGCCGCCCTCCGCCCTCTGTCCCTCCAGCCCCAGGGTCACTGGCCATTCCTTGACTGTGCTGCTTACTCTCTGGCTTGACCCACACCCTTTGTTTGACTTTCAGCTTTTCCATCACATGTGCTGTTGTGTGCGCTCAATTTCCTGTTTAAAATACTATATTCAACCATTGCTGGCATCACATTGAATCTGGATAGCAAAAATGATGATTGTTGATGATTTCATCCGATGTCCAGGAATTTCTGTTTTCTGTCTAGGTGCAAACCGATACACACCCCAAACTCCACTTAGGGATGGTAAGGCAGCTGAAACCTCTCTCGTGAGTGGGGTGGGTTGACATTTGGGAAGATTCAAAGAAAGACATATTTAAGACTGGAATTTTAAAGATAAGCACAAGTTGGCCAGATAGAGAGTGAACCGATTTGGGGAAGCACAAGCTCTGGGACAGACCGAGGTCAGAAGGGACAGCAGCTTTGGGCAAAGGGCAGTTCGCTGTGGCTCTGACTCATGGCTTAAGGTGAAGGCAGCATGGACATCAGAAAGCCATGGAGTCGTTTCCTAGGGCTGCCATCACGAGGTGCCTCAAACAAGGGGGCTTCGCCAACAGAAATCCGTCATCTCCCAGGTCTGAAAGTTGCAAGTGCAGGTGCCATCGGGCTGGCTCCCGCTGAGAGCTGTGAGGAAGGACCTGGTCCAGTCCTCCTCCTGACCTTCTAGGGGTTCGCTGGCAACCTTTGTGCTTCTTGGTGTGTAGACACGTCACCCCAGTCTCTGCCTCCAAGTTCAAATAGCATCCTCCCTGTGTATGTGTCAGAATTTTCCCCTTTTATATGGACACTAGTCATGCTGGACCCAGTCCTACTCCAGTGATGTGATTTTACCTTGGGTTCCTCTGTGAGGACTCTTATCTCCAATAAGGTACCATTTGAGCGACTGCAAGTGAGGACTTCGGTACAGGAATTTGAAGAGGCAGCAGTTCAATGTGCAACATGCAGTTCTGACACTTTCCAAAATGAAGCAAGCAATAAAGGGAACCAGGCCAATTGCAGGTAGAATGTTGAGGAAAAATAATATTTAAACTGCAAGTCAATAGGAGAGATAAATTGAATATAAAAATAGGGTGAGAAAAAAACATTACAATTGACATTAAATATTCTTTTCAAGGAAGCTTGGGAGATGGTGAGGACTTTATTTGAAAGAAGAAACATAAGAGAGAAAGCAACTTTCCTATGATTTTAAAAATAATCACCGTTTAAAAATAGGAATTAAAGGTATGTAACATTTGAGTTTTAATATATTGAATTTTGAAGTACACGCAGAACACTCAACTGGAGATGTTCAGCAGGCAGTGAAAACTTGGGGTCTGGGGCTCTAACGTTAGAATTCCTGGGATCAACGCCCACATCTTCTTCCATTGTGACCACAGTGACTTAGGATAGAGTACTTAGGTTTCTTGAACTGTAGGTTTCTCATCATTAAGATGTGGATGTTCACAAAGTTTCAGTGGGTTGTTGGAGGATTAACTGTGTAAGCCACATATAACAGTTTAGCGCCTGGCACTATAAAGTGTGTAATATTTAGCAGTTGTTATCACCATCACTGTAGCTACCTTTAGCAATGTTGGTATTAGGAAGAGCCGCGCCGGTCAGTAAGTGGAGAGGAGCATAGAAAAGTGAACTGGTGTCCCTGTAATACAACAGAAGGGACACCAAAGGTTTGAAAGAACTCACAGAAGCAAGATATAGTTCTCCCACATTTTAAGAAAGAGAGTAAGAAGGCCTGGTGGGAGGAAGACTCCTGCCATTTTGCTTAATCTAGTTATTTGATCCCGGTGCCCCAAATTATCCCCAGTATACTGTTATCCAGATAGATAGTGAAATAACTCTTGAAGAGTTCCTAATTCCTTGGGAAATACACTTAAGCATCCCATCTATAAATTGATAAGTAGTGATAGCCTGTCTCCCTACTGAGAAGAAGTCCTGTTGTGTATTGAAATGTGGCTGCCCAGACCCACTTTTTGTGGTGGGGAGGGAAGGGGGGTGGGAAGTAGCACCAAGAACTGACAGGAACCTTGTGAGAAGCTCCCTTGCATTAAAAACAGTAATATTTACTCTTCCATAAATGCCCATCGCTTTTCAAAATCTTCCCTCAGGAAAAGGGATAAAAATGTTGACTTGTTAAGTAGTGTGTACTTGCCCTCGCAAGCACATTTTGCAAAATTTTCCAGGCTTCGCTCTTTCTCGAGGTGCACCGAGAAAAGAGCTGGGGGAGACAGGGAGGCAAATGAAATGCTCTGGGCCAGGACGCTTCGCGGCTTCGCGGCTCACCGTGACACCCAGCGGGAAGGGGCGTGGGTTGAACAGCTGCCCAGTGGCCGACAAAGAAATTGGGAGGAAGCCTGCACAGAATTGGACAAAGATGCTTCCCTTCCTCAGCATTTTAGAGCACAATTTAGGGCTTTTGTAACATGAAAGTCTTAAGCTCTTTGACTTACCAAAGATTTTAAAGTTAATTTTGCTCAGTGTTTTCCAAAGAGCTCCTGAGCTGAGGCTTTTCATCAGAACACTTTTAGAGGGAGAACAGGGAGAGTTGAGGCAAGGCGATTACTATTATTCACTCGATACAACTGTGTTTAATTGACACATAAATTCCACACCAAAAGGAACAGGAGCAATTTGGAGCAAGCTGAGATGGGGTGATACAAGTTTAGAGCTGAAACGAACCTTCTGAGAACATCCTTTCTTACCCCACATTTAACTGATGAAGAAACTAAACTCAAAAAACTTAAGTGACATTTTTATTAAGTCATAATGACTTAGTGGCAGACTGGAAACAAGAAACTATGCCTTCTGATTCTGAGACCAGGGTCCATTCCATTGCATCCCACCGACCAAGGGAAGAGAGATGCAACATTAGAAACAGCATCCCGTAGTGACCATGTCCTCTTTCCAAGCCCCCAGTCCAACAGGGCCTGGGGAGGATAAATCTCGCAGTTTTCCTCCCCGTCTACCTCTCCAGTGAAGCACAGCACCTTTGAAAGGCCCAGCAGAATCCTAAACATAAAACGGCCCAGCTTCCTGAACCGCAGCCTTTGCCAAGGGAGGAAGCTCAGGCCCACGAAACAAGACAGAAAACATCGTTTGCCACGGCAGAACAGCTCTCAGGATCTCTGGGAGAAGGAAGCAGGCCAAGGAGGGAGAAGCATTGCGATCTTGCTGAGTTAGACGTAGCTTTTATTTATGCTTTGCAAACTTTAATTGTTGAAAAGATTCCCAGCTGATGTCCAGCAAACCAAGTCAGTATCCCTAAACTCCCCAAAAGAAAAAAATACAATGACAACAATGACAACAAAACACACACAGAGCAACCGCAGCTTATACCATATATAAAAACATACAATGTCACACAACTTAATAAACTCAGTAAAGAGGGTTTTAAAAGTAAAATCCTGAACTCGACCCATTTCTACTCCATTTCATTTTCAGACCTGCGCCTTCCATCTGATTCTCATTTCACTCTCTGGCCTCTGTTAATGCCGATCGTACTTTTATTGCACGGGAATTACCGAGGCTGAGGGAAAACAGCCAACACGGGTGGTCAGAAATAAGCCGTACACTGCAGAGAGGAGAAGCGGCCATTCTGAGCCCCCTCCACGTGGCCAGCAGTGCTGGCGTCCTTCACGTGCGCCGCTTCATCTGCTCTGCTCACCCACGCTGCGCAGGTAAGGAACTGAGCCCTAGGTGGCTCAGGTGACTTTCCTAAATGACTGTAAGGTGGCACAGGAGAGTTTCAGGTAAAGTCTGCAAACTAAAAACCTACACCTTTCCCCATATCATGCCTCAAAACATCTAGCGTGAGTGATTTACTACAATAACCAGTTTATAAACATATATACTTACATCTATACACACATGCGCACTTTTGATTTTGCTCTTTTGTAGTTAGAAATACTAGTTTTTGCTATTATTTTCTTCCTGAAGAACAGGGAAAATGTTCGTAAACCATTAAAACAACTTCCTAATCAGGCTTCTATTTTAATGCTTCCATTGATTGTTATGACATCAATTTTCATCATTTCTGTAAGAATTTTGTTGCACTTAAAGAATCACTTTATAAAGAGCTCATCAGAGTAATTTCATAAACCTAACCTAGATAAATTTTCATTTATTTTATTCGTATCATAACTCCTGAAACCAAGTTCAGGATGAGTTGTTCCTCTTACTCTTTTTGAAAAACTCAGTATTGCGTAAACTTGGACTCACATGCTAGGTCCACATTCTCTAAATCTGGGAGGGCAGGGGTCACTTTCTCTATGCACGGAGGGCGTTTTGTAATGTTAATGTTTTTATGTGTCCATGCTTAAGAATTGAATTTAGGTGTTTCATGGTGTTTTTCTTACAAAACAAAAGCAAGCCCAGTTTTAAGTCTTTTCAAAACCCAGTGTTGAAACCTTTGTGAATCATGTTTTTTTTTTTTTTTAACTCAGGTGACATGGCAAGTCAGCTAAAGTTCTGTAAAAGTGGGAGGTCTTCTCACTAACCATGATTGGTTAAATTGCTGTACCATTGGGTTTATAGTTCCCCTTATTAATTATCCAGTATTGTTGAACCAGAAGACTTTGCCCAATGCCAAGACCATCCATTTGGGAATCTTTTTGTATTTCTGTGCCCGATTCAGGTGACAAATACAGCAGGACCAGGGATGGACCAGGGACTCCTTCAGGATGAAGACTTATGTCGCCTGAGCAGCTACACTGCCAAGACCACCAGAAGGGCTAACTGAGGGTGAGTATGACCTTGAGTGGCTAGGGGTAAAGGGAGCTGGTCAGTGTTGGCTCGGAGACCAGCCGCAGAGGTTGCAGCACATCTCAGTAACCTTCCCCCTCTACATCTCCTGCAAGGAGACAGCCCTGGCGGCATCCCAGAAGAACTGATCCCCTGACAGGTAGGAGCGAAGATGATGTGAGAGGCAGGAGTGGGCTGTGGCAGACAGGAGGTGCACTCCCAGGGTCCCCAAAGTAAAGGATTTGCCCCCAGCCATGGGGGTGCCATCAGCAGGCATTTCAGCCAACATTACCTTCTGGGATTGCCTCTGTGGGTGGAGGCCATGCCCCCACCCCCACCCCCACCCAGCAGGCCACATCCAGTGGTTGATCGATACAGGTCCTGCCCTGGGTCTGCAATGATGACTTTGATTAGAGTCTAATCACATCATTTTGAACTAAAACAAAACCAGTCTCATTTCTCCTCCTCTTTGTGCACTTGCTGGTCCAGAAAAACACCTTCTCCAACCTAATCCCATTTCGTGCTGATGGTTGCATCTGGTCTAGTCATTGCAATCTCTCCAACTCCCTCCCTAAAGGTCTCCCATCTGTGCTTTAAGTCCAGATAAACATGCTTTTCTCCATGTACTTTTATGTGATCCTCCCAACTACAGCAATCTTCTCTCCCATATCTCTCCCGCAGGTATATTTTTTGTGTGCCTCTTTTTATGCTTATGAGTAGATACTGCTTTAAACTAGTTATTAAAATGTGTCTTTACCTCCTCTTAATTTGAAACTTTTGAAAAAGTAAGACACTATCTTTGAGCGTCTGCTATAGTCTCTGAATACATTGGATGTAATAATTCAACAGAAGCGGGCTAAATGTATTATTTAATAGATTCCTAGAAATACGAAGAAAAAAACTACAGCAGAATGACCATTAAGTGGGGAAAAACACCCAAAGTAATGCAACTGCTAATCCTGGAGCTCTAATTACTTTCCAGTGGCTTAATGACCCAGCAATTTGGTTTAAGAAAAGCCAAAGAGATCAGAACTTTCCAGTTTCCCTTTGTGAAAGTCTGGCTCTTTCTCAAGCTGTAGAAAACGTGAGGTGGGAATTTTCCTCTCCCCCTCCCCCGCCCCAATACCCTCCTCATACAGGCATGGAGGAAAGTCATTCTCAGTAGTAGTATTTAAATGTTTATGTAATTAAATTTTAAACTAAAAACCCATGAATAAAAAGTATTCTGTGAAGAGAGAACTTGATGAAGCATAAATGAACACGATCTTAAATTATTAATTTGTTGCTCTACAGTGCAACTGACACCTGAGCTGTAATTGTTTCTATTCAAAATCAGGAGCCTAATTATCTATTCCTGAAAGAATGATGTTAGTCAGATTGAAGTGACCTTTGACTTCCAGTTGTGTGCTGTTTGGGCCATGATGCTAATTCTTTAATGAATATTTAGTATACAGCAAAAAGTTAAGACATTTCTGAATTTTTTTTTTTTTTGCCTTTTCTTGATTACTTCATGAAAGGATTCTTGGGCAAAACCTAGCTGCTATGTCCATCTAGATGATAACATTTCCCCAATAATGATGTCACAGTGATCTTCAGACATTTATATGCTGTTTCTTATCCAAACAAAAAGTGATTCTTTCTAAATAATGTGCTCTTGCTTTAAAATATACATATGGGTATTATTGCACGTATTTGGCACCATAAAGTCTGTACCTCGTATTTCTGTACTTCCTCTCTTCCAAGAGCTTAATGGCATGCCCCGCCTCACCATCTCCACTCAACTTACCCAATGGGCTCGATAGAGGTACTGGCTGTCGGAACAAAGACCAGAGTAGTACACAGATCAGCATCTGCCTGCCCAGCCCACACCCATGCCTCTCTCCATCGCCACAACATCTGCTTCCCGACACAGAGCTAATGACCGAGTCCTCCTTTGTGGCACTTGTGGTCATCAGTAGGGGCAAACCCTGAAGATAAAGTTGCTAGAATTTTCTGGAGGGGTTCAGAATTAAAGCAAAGTGTTCACCACCCTTCTAGCAATACTGCTCTGCAAGCGGTCATCTTCGTGTTGATGATTGCAAGTGCCTAGGAGACGTTCACAGGCAGAATTGGTTCTTCCTATGGGTGCTGACAAATTTATTGTTGTGTTGAGTGCGCAGAAACGAAATTCTGTCATTAGAGTATCCAAAAGCAGCTGCATGAGGAAGATGCACACAGGTTAGGGTATTGAGACATAACATTGTAATGAAGAGGACAGGGTATCTTTTTGAGACGAAGGAACACCGGAAGGTTAGCCCTGACCTTTTCTGTCACAGTTGACCTTGGTCTACACACTTTCCTTCTGAGTTGTCCGTTGTCTCGTGCGTGCGCTCAAGGCTGCTGTGAGAACCCCTGCAAAGTCGCTTACACAATGACTGACGTGTAGGGAGCACTCGACACATTTTTAGTTTCTTTCTCTTGAATAAATACTTGTATTTAAAATAAAGATGATTTTACTTCTTTCCAACAGGTGTTTAAAAAAAAACAAATGATTCCCCCAGGAATTTAGAGTATTCTAAAACTTGTCTCAGAACCGGAGAGCTGGCGACGAGCAGGTCTGTCCTCGGCCAACCACACGTCCCTGTAGCATTCTACAGAAGGTCAGTGACATCGCTGTCCCCAGCTGTGTAGCTATGAAGAGTGAATTGCCTCTCCCTTGACCCCAGAAATCAGGGCTTTTGGGGTGACTCCAGCTGGGGAACATCTCTATGGTAGTGGATGGAAGGTACCAGTGTTTCATACCAGAAAGAGTCAGAGATGTAAGTAGGATTACTGCAAACCCACACTGCTGTCCACTGAAGAAATTATAAAACGAATCAATTTTTACTGGGTTTGCCCAGCACAAGTTTTTATGGTAGTTCTTTTCACATGCCTGGAGGCAAATACTCTTATATCTTCAGGCTGAACTTGAGATCTCTATTCCAAAAAGTTTCCCACAAACACACGCACATACCTTCCTTCTTTCTGTGTAAATGGCAGCACGTGTTACATAAGAGTCTGTACCCCGTGGTTTAAATGTCAGGTCTGTCCAATCAGTGTCTACATTATCTGTGCCGATTGGCTAACTCTCTCACTGATGGACATTTAGAAAAGATATAGTGAGGTTGCAATTATAATTGTCATGATTTTGGAAACTTTGATTTCCACAAATAGTAGAGCCATGTTTCAGATAGCTGTCTTTTGGTTTCAGGGTACATGACTTCAATCAATAAATGATGGTATGCCTATGTCTTTCTTGTTATAGCTCCTGAATATTACAGGTTAATTTATTTCTAAGTGTTTAATCTTTTGTCAATCTTAAACCCATGTTTTATTCTCTAATGTTTTCTAACTGGTTATTTTTTCTTTAGCTACTTCAGTGTGTTTATTATGGTACTTGACATAGAAACCCTGTAAAATGTTTTTTATTAAATTGTTTTGTATTGTTATTCTATTACAGTTGTCCTGGTTTTTTCCCTTTCACCTCTTCTGCCTATCAGACTGCCTGCTCCCACAGTGAGTCCCCACCCTGTAATGGTCCACGTCCGTGGGTCATTCACACATGTGCTTCCTCTAGTCCCTTCCCCCATTATTGAAGTATTTTATAGTTTCTAATATTTTCAGTCACTTTTCTTTGTCTAAGTATAATCATCTGAAGATAGAGGTGATTTCTGTCTCCCATCTAGACACCTCTTATGTATTTTTGTTGCCATATTTTATTAAGTAGCACTGCCAGAAAAAATATTAGATAACAACCATGGTAGTATTGTACTGTTTTTGAATTCAAAGGAAACTATTATTGTTTTAAAGAAATTCTAATTGTTATACATTGGGAGGAAGAAAAAAGCAATTGAGCCTGTATTACATACTACTCTTCTTTATAAGTTTATCCTTTATAAGTTTATCTTATTTTTCTCTGATGAAATCTACTCATATTGAGCTCATGCTTTCCAATCCAAACAGTAGGTTATTCTATCACACTTCTTCAGAGACATACCATTGTCAGTGATTTGTTGTTGTTGTTATTCTATAATTTAATAGAATATTAACTTGTAATAACCAGAGAATTTGATGTCCAAGTTAAAATTTCTTTGGCATGAGGCATCACAACGTGGGTCTTATACTAACACACTCTCACTCAGTCGTCTCCTGTAACACGCAAGGCTCTATCAGAGTAACTGCTGGGTGTTTCAGCTGGGGACAGTCAACCACACAAAGACGGGGGTGACAGGGGGCACTGCCACAAACGACCCTGCTGGGCAGATTAGAATGCAGGGGCAGAAACACCCTTTGTATCCTAAATATTGTAAGGTAACCATCACTATGCATACTTTGCATACATTTAGTATAACATGAAAAATTACTGAGTTTCAAACGCTAAGCCTGATGGGAAATGAAGGTGTCAAATGACAACCCAGCCTCCCCCTGGTCAGTTCAGGCACACAGTGGCCGTGAGCCCTCTCCTGCCATCTCTCTGGTCTGGAGCGAAGGTCTCACAAGCAGGATGGTGTCACTGCGCAGTGGCAGTGGTTTCCTTAAGCTGTGGAACCCAACAGGGCCCCTGGGAGGGAGAGAGGCAGCCCAGGGCCCCCCTCTGCCTCCTCAGGACCCACTGCTGCAGGCTGCTGAGTGGCAGGAGACAGGCTGGAAGTTTTTCTATGTTACAGTGATGATAATTTATTATTATCCCTGATTATTAAATATGTATTGTTATTTATCAAGAAAAAGTATGAACTATTCATTTCAAATGGTACCTGAAGTGATACTGATTTAAATATTTGTTTATATCATGCTTTTAAATCTATATGTAAGGACTGGATTGCATAAACAGTAGATTAAGCAGTCTTTATAGAATAAGGCTATTCAATAAATTAAGGCTGAATATTATTTATTGAAAATTATCAGAAGAGAGAAAAATGCTTTTTTATCTAACATCTAAACAAAGGAGCTACTACTTTTTATGTGAAATATTATGATTAGATTGTGATGTGCCACAGTCTCAAATCATAGATATTGTCTCAATGCTGAGATATATTGTCTTAATTTTAAGACTTAACAAAGAAAAAATATTCACCACTCAGCTTGGAATTAATAGCTTCTATTTGGAAAGGCCTGGATGACTCCCCCTTTTAAACCTACCAGAATTCATTAACACTGCCCTATTTCCTTCCAGTTGTGTATTACCCACATAGTTTATATTTGCTTTATATGTAATGACAAAAATAGAAATTAATATTCGTAAACAAAAAGAGCTATTGCATATACATGAATGCCACCCTTTTTATGGCACTAATACAAATTTTACTGAAAGATAAAAAATTAATAGCCTTAAAACAACAATTATCTGAAATAGTAAAATGTAAAAAAAAAATGGTAACAAACCGCATGCTCTTGTAACAGCCCATTTTCTATTTCTGCTCATCTGTGGTGACTTTGGGGGAAAAAAGCATCTTAAAAGACCTTTAAATAAACAAATACATTTGGCAATGTAAGTGTAGTGATGCACACACTGATATAAATAAGCCTGGGAAACAATTGTTGTGTTTTGATAGTATTCTAGACCCCTGGACAGAGAGGAAGAGTTCTGAGTCAGCCACTAGGTGCTAGTGGGCGAGGCACTGAACGTGGTCAGACTTGTTTCAGCTGTGAAAGGGGTGTGTGTGTGTTTGTGTGTGTGTGTGTGTGTGAGTCTGAGGATCAGATGGAGCAACATGACTAAATAACATGTCCCCTTTCTAGAAAGTTCTAACCTTTTCATGCCTATGGGCCTGGTTATTAGCTTTCTTTCAGCTCTAATTGCTCTAATTTGACCCATATTTGACTGTGTGTGCTCCCGCACTCTGATCCCACAGTCGTATGTTCGTTCTCCTAGGGCTCGATCTTACCACCTACTCCTGACCTCTTGATTCGCATTCCCAGCTGCTCCCGAACATCTCAACCCAGATGGTCGTCAATTTGCTATTCCTTCATTTACTCAACACATGTGTAACACAGGAGGTCCAGCCAGGGGGCCTCCACTGTTCATTGGGATAAACCGGCAAAACCCACGCAGGGCTGTGTGGGGGCAGACACAGCCTTCGCCACTCACGTCACAGGAGCACCAACCGCGTAGCAGGGCTGCACCTCCAGGAGTCCAAGACTTGTTTTACAGGGTCCCACAAAAAGGGGGCCAGTGTCTTGCACGTGACTCTAAATCACATTACCTCAGTGCGCACCTGCGGGGAGAAAAGGTCAAGAAGCGGTCACACGGGAGTAGAAGCCACTCCCAAAAGGAAATGAGGGAATTACAACCCATTCCAAAGCCATATGCATCCTGGCCAGCCTTCCATTATGGGGGGATGGTGGAGCCATGTCCAGCACAGCCCCACAACATTTATTAATATTTTATTTTAATATTTTAACTTTATTTTACATATATTATATGCCAGGTTACAGGAATTAAAAGTGAGATTTTAAAAAGCATTACTTTCATAAAATTTACAATTCTCAGCTTCATTATGTCCCAAAGCAAACTTCCCTCTGAATTCTGCTTCCCATCCCATATTCCCATCATTTGATTAGTGCCATCAAACCACACCTGAGCCTGTGACAGCTCGGAGCTGCGGGGGCAGGAAGGCCCTAGGCACCCTCTTTACAATCAGCCCACAAGTCTTAGGATTTACATGGGGAAGCTGATTCGCCTCCGGCACTGCCAATGCCTTCGGGCGCTTTACAACGTTTATCCAAAAACCTGCATCATGCATCCAACTTGTGAATACTCCTGCACCTGAAGATGTACAGCCATATCAACTTTCACTTCCACACATGTACCTTTTCATATTTAGAACAAACTAAGCCTTCAGTTCTCTCTGTGGCCCTTACAGAATTAACCACAGCCTCGGCACGTCAGGGGTTTGGTTTTCCGACATGACACATTCCACAGCTAGCCAAAGACACTTTATTATGTCTACACACAGACGCAACACCAATCATTTTAATAAAATTAGATGTGTGTTTGCAACATGACATGCAAACTAGATGCCACAAAGAACAGAGATTATAAAAATAGATGAGCAAAATTCAATCTGTTAAAAGGAACTGCTTTCAATAATCCTGTTACTTGTATATAATTTTCTGTTGCTCATGATCTCCTGTTTCAAATTCTACTGTCAAAGACCATTGTCAAATGCAAGGGAGAAAATACTAAGGTATGTGTCTTTATATATGTACAAAATCAGCTACTGCACATTTTATATAGCTGACAGTAATCGATAATCTTGGTGGAGGTCAAAGGTGAAAAGTCAAAAATTAGTTAAATTAGTTCTGCCTGATCAGTTCTCTAAACATCATTTTATTTAAAAGGATCATATAAGTACCATTCTTTTTGTGTTCTTCATATCTCTCAATGTCTTTTTTTCTGGAAGTCTTTAAACAAACTTCATAACGTAAGTAGTTGTTGAGGGGAGAAGGAAACAAACAAGGAGAAGAAGCACTTGAACTTTAGAACGGAAAGGAGTTCAGAAGAAGGTCCCTGATCTTGTGGTGTCAGAGTTGCTGCAGAAAGGGGTTGAAAACATGGAAGCAAACTGACGTCAGTGTGTGTGTTTTGTCCAGGTTATTGGGATGAGCCTGTTCTATGAACTGGCATTTGGAAACACGGCTACAGCCCACTCTTCTCTTTTTACAGAGGGAGAAGTGGAACCTCCTAGGTCAAGGGCATTTTCAGATCACCCCGTTACTTTGTGAAAGAAAGGGCTGATTTACTAAGAACTAAGAGAACAATGAACCAGTGTTACACCCCAGCCTGAAAGCCTAACTCCTCAGAAGCTAAGGTACAGAAGTATCCTAGAGGGCAGATCACTCACTCGAACCTATTTAACGTGTTATTTTACAGGAGAAGGAAGATAGCATGTAGAAGGAAATGGCCATTTATAGGCTGACAACATTTTTTTTCTAGGAGCATTATATACATTCTACCAAAATATTGCACAGTAATTCTGATATTACTACCCAACCCACATCATTCAGGGATCTGAAGTTCAAGAAGACTGAATAAGTTTACAAAAGCAAATAAGTGATAAGGCCTAGCATGCAAATCTAGATTCCCCTGGCCAGAAAGCCTGTTCTATGTACACTCAAAATATTTTTAAATTTGAAAGTGTCACATACATTTAGCAATTTAATTAATATTATTATTTCTTCCTTTCCCTCTTCACCTGTGATGTGAATGCGGGCTCCCCACCTGTTTGAGGATGATGCTTTGTCAAGTTTTTTCCTTTTCTTTCTCTGTCTTCCACCTCTCCTCCACTCACCCTGCAACTCATCATTCCAATGTGCTCCACACTCTTGGCTGGCCTGCTCATCTTCAAGCTGTTGTCGGGATCCCTAGCTTCCAGAAAGTGCACTGAGAAAATACCAGTTGTTTTGGAAATGTGTAAAGGTAATTTGCAATGAAGTGGTTACATAATGTAAGTGCTGTATGCCAAGGACAATATTTTTCATGGCTGCTTTTGAGTTTCTTTATTGTTTCAGAATTCATTTGATTGGCATCTTTCACTTAGACCTGCTTTCTCATTCCTTGTTTTATTGATGCTGCAGAGAAATTAAACAACAGGCACCTTGTTAAAGATGAAATGGGGAGCTTCTCTAAAATGATTTCTCTCAGGTACACTTATTAGAAAATATTGAGTTTATTTTCTGTGAAGCTTAATTTTGAAATAAAGTGTGCATAAATGTCATATTAGTCTTTTTTTCTAGAAATCGGTTAATTATCTAGTCATATCAAAAATAGAAGACATTTTAATTTAGATTGTATAACCCCTTACCAACAATAAAATATAAACTGTAGCTAATATTATGAAGATGACTTTTATACATATAATTCTAATTATGTCTCTCAGTATTTAACAGGAAAGTGAAGTTATTATAGGAGGGAAGTAATTATAACATTAAAATGGTAGTGTGCTTATTGTCAGAATTATAATAATGAATTCTAGCTGCAATGATAAAACTCAACTAGTAGTCTCCAAAAATTTGTTTCATATAAATCTCACAATTAAAGTGGTTATTTTTCAATGAACTTTAAATAAAATAATAAAATCTAAAAAAAAGCAGTTAAATGTCAAAGTCTAGCCAGCACAAGACAATCCAATCATTGCCTTCCTTGCATTGAGGAAACCTATTTTTTTTTCTAGTAAACAGAGAGTATTTAATGATACTGGGATTGGAGAGAAAAATTACAAAATGTATACCACTGATGTAATAAGAAAACAAAAGTAAAGTTAGAAAACAAATTATTTATATTTTGCATTTTATACTAACTCTTCCAATAAACTGGTTTACTAAGATTTCTGATTGTATTTTATGACACTGGTTCATTGTACCTTGTAGTACGAATCTCACTATTTAGGAAGTATTTTCTAGTGATTCTAAGAATATAGGATAAATAGTTACAGACATCAAGTAGTTATACAGTTATGGCAAATTTTAGTATGTGACTGTGCATGTCACCCAACAAAATCCATTTATTCTTTTTCCATGTATACATGTATGAGACATGCACATATACATACACACCTATATGATGTGCTCCACCAAATACTGTTTTAGTCATTAAGAACACAAGGATACCCTGCCAACTGGAAATAGACTATCAGGTGGAAATTGGATTAAGTGAATAATTATAATGTAATACGATGAGTTTAGAGAACATTACTCCTATTTATATACTAGAAATAGACTATAAGTCTGAGTAGGAATTTATACTGAGGACAAAAGAAAAAAAGACATTCCAAGTAGAGAAAACAACTTTGTAAAACCATAGTCTGGGCAATTTCTTGGTATTCAGGAAAGTTAGTTTAGGATAATTGAGTCCTTTGTCATGAAAACAGCGAGAAAGACTGAAGAGGTACTTTGAAGCTACATTGTGGGGGGAAATGTTTATTAGCTATGGGTTTCACCTTGAGAGTAAAACCATGGTAACACTATGTCATGGCACACCCATATTTAAGCTGAAACTGTTGGGTTATGATTATTAAAGCAGAGATTTAAAACTTCACAATAAATGTAAGAACTGGAAACAAATACAATGATATTCTCATCATTATCGCCACCATCATCTACTTTGCTCATTGAATTGGGGGCTATCACAAAGCAGGAACCCTACTGAGCACTGAAGGTACCTAGAAGGTATTTTTCAAAGGAGGCTGAAAAATAATTAATACAAACATTTCCTCTTAGAGCTTACAGTCCAAAGGTGGAGATAGGCATTGGCAAAAGAGTCAAACAGCTCTATTACCATAATTGTGAAAATGGCAATGGTGGGAATGAGCACGACTCTTTTGAAAGAAATGACATGGAGAAGGGACTGAGGTTTGATGTCCAGAGAACTCTGTGAGCCAGTGACACTTAGATAAAATCTGAAACACTGGACGTTATGAAGGCCAATAAGATGCAGAGAATGGAAGGACAGTGGAGAGGGTGTTTGAGGCAGTGGGAAACAGGTAAGTCTTGGGCGGAGAATCTGGTACACTGGAGAAATGGAAAAAACAATCAAGAAAATGTTACCTACTATTTTGGAACTCATATTAGTAATGTGACTACATGAGAGAGACTATCAACTAGTGAGCATAAAGCAAAACAAATCAGTGCAATTTCAAGGTTAGGATTGCATTCATACTTCACATATATTATTGAAAACAAACAAAACAAACATCTATGGACTTATGTAGTTATTTCTGAGTTTATTATTTGTTTGAATTGCAAAATCTGTATACAGGTACTTGACATTATATTGAGTGTTTCTCAAAATGGAATCCATGAACTCTGAAAAAAATCAACAGAGAAACTTATTTTAAAAATGAATATTCCTGGACTTCAATATGTCTCATTCACATAGTCTTTTTTGACCTTTGAACTGTCACTTTATTTGTTAAAGTATATTCTATTGATTAGGCTATTACATTTGTCCCAATTTTTTCTCCCCTTTGTCCTCCTCTGCCCTGTACCCCCAACCCTCCAGCATTTCCCCCCTCTACCTTAGTTCATGTCCATGGGTTATACATATAAGTTCTTTGGCTTCTCCATTTCCTATATGACTATTAACCTCCCTCTGTCTATTTTGTGCCTACCAATTATTTCTTATTCCCTGTACTTTTTTCCCCCATTCTCTCCCTCTCCCTCCCCACTGATAACCTAAAAAACAAAAACTAAAACTAAGTAAATAACTAGAACAGGAACAGGATCACAGAAATGGAGGTCACACATTCTTAATGAGTATCTCTGAGGTAAAACTCCACAATTGTATTTTAATAAACCTTCCTGGCTATATTTATGCACACTAAAGTTTGACAATCACCAGTGTAGACATGAGGAGCCACCTTTCGCTGTCCCCATGCTCCTGCAAAGATCAATAAAGACACAATTTCTGCTTTCTTTGCCTCTTGACACAAGTTGAAATAAGCACTCTGGAACTCTCCATAACCTTTGCTGTCCCCCACCTGCTGAAGGAAAGGTGCCTTATCTGACTGATGACACAGGGCAAGTCTGATTTCCAAAGAGTCTATTGACAGAGGCAGAATCACTGCATTAAAATGAAATAGGCTCTCTCATTTTCCTTTCTATTTAATGTCACCATCTCAAGCAGAACAATTTTTCTCTTTCACTTCCAACATTCATGTGAGAAAACTGTTGAGGCAAGATGTCTCCCTCAATGGGGAGTTTGCAATCTGCAGTGAAAGGGATTTAAATTCATTTGAGGGAGAAAGGAAGCAGGCAATGTCACAACTCAATCCAGCTATATCAGAAATCCTTCTATTGTAGGTAGTAAAGCTGTTCCTTTTTTTTTTTTTTTTTTTTGTACTCTTGCGACTTGGTTAGAGCTCAGGGTATGGCAGGTAAAGACTTAGTACCCTAGAAACCCCCAACATGGATTATAAATCAAGTAAAAAAACTCTATAATTTCTAGGGATATTACCCTCAGAAAAGGAAGAGGATATGGTGCTTTAGTAGAGTCTGCGACTATACTTTATCGAGGTGATTTATCATGTTAACGCCGGGAACACAATTTCCATGATATTAAGCCTTAGGGCAATCAGAGAATCAAGTGTCCCTCGTGCCCATGTATTATATTGTATGTCTTCTTACACAGTATTGAAAATGCAAGAGAACAAGTCACCAGTGAAATAATTCAAAACAATTTCCTGTCATTGGAAGCCATAGGTGTCTAGGTTGAAGGTCCCAGAGAGTGGCTAGACAGAAACAACTTGCCTTAACACCCATGATTTTAAACCTTCAAATCACCGAGGTGATGATGAATTCTGCAAGCTTCCTGATTGTTGTGGGAAAAGATTGCTCAACTCACATGCCAAAAAATGAAGAATCATGATATTTTTCAACTTCCCAACAAGAACACTGGGAACTAGAAGGCAATGGGGTAATGCTACAAAATACCAAAGGAAGGTGATTTTGCAACCTAAGATTCTACATGTAGCCAAACTATCGATCAAGTCTGGGTGTAGAAGTGACTGCCGGCCAAGATGGATGTGTAGGCAGACACACTGCACCTCCTCGCACAACCAAAAGAAGGACAACAACAAATTTAAAAACAAAAAACAACTAGAACTGACAGAAAATTGAACCATATGGAAGTCCAGCAACCAAGGAGTTAAAGAGGAAACATTTACCCAGACAGGAAGGAGGGGTAAAAACAGGCAGCAGGACTTGAAGCAAGGCAGCAACTGGAGGACCGGGCAGTCCCACATTCATGTGGGGATAAACCAGGAGGAACAATTGGGGAGTAAGAGAGACCACACAACCCAGGGCTCCAGCGCAGGGAAATAAAGTCTCAAAACCTCTGACTGAAAACACCTGTGGTGGTTGCAACAGCAGGAGAAATTCCCAGCCTCACAGGAGAGTTCGTTGAAGAGACCCACAGGGTCCTAGCATGTACACAAACCCACCCACCGGAAATCAGCACCAGTAGGGCCCACTTTGTTTTTGGGTAACGGGGAACATGGCTGAAAACAGGCAGAGAATGGAGCAAGTGGCACTGTCCCCTCTTGGACCCTCCCCCACAGACAGTGTCACAACGCAGCCACATGGGTTGCCCCATCCTGGTGAACACCTAAGGCTCCACCCCTTACTACATAACAGGCCCACCAAGTCAAAAAAAAAAATGGCCCAAATGAAAGAATAGATGAAAGCTCTAGGAAAAATACAACTAAACCATGAAGAGATAGCCAACCTATCAGATACACAGTTCAAAGTACTGGTAATCAGGATGCTCATAGAATTGGTTGAGTATGGTGATAAATTAGAGGAAAAAAATGAAGGCCTATGAAAAGTGAAATAAAGGAAAATCTACAGGGAACCAACAGTGATGAGAAGGAAACCATGATTCAGATCAACAGTTTGGAGCAGAAGGAAGAAAGAAACATTCAACCAGAACAGAATGAAAAAGTAAGAATTCAAAAAAATGAGAAGCTTCGGAACCTCTGGGACAACTTTAAACACTCCAACATCTGAATCATAGGGGTGTCAGAAGGAGAAGAGGAAGAGCAAAAACTTGAAAACTTATTTGAAAAATAATGAAGAAGCACTTCCCCGATCTAGCAAAGGAAATAGACTTCTAGGAAGTCCAGGAAGCTCAGAGAGTCCCAAAGAAGTTGGATCCAAGGAGGAACACACCAAGGTAATTATAATTACATTAGCCAGCATTAAAGATAAGGAAAGAATCTTAAAAGCAACAAGAGAAAAGGAGGCAGTTACCTACAAAGGAGTTCCAATTAGACTACCAGCTGATTTCTGAAAAGAAACCTTGCAGGCAATAAGGGGCTGGAAAGAAGTATTCAAGGTCATGAAAGGCAAGGCCCTACATCCAAGATTACTCTATGCAGCAAAGCTGTCATTTAGAATGGAAGGGCAGATAAGGTGCTTCCAAGATAAGGTCAAGTTAAAGGAATTCATCATCACCCAGCCCTTATTATATGAAATGTTAAAGGGATTTATCTAAGCAAAAAGAAGATAAAAAATATAAACAGTAAAATGACAACAAACTCACAGCTATTAACAACTGAAACCTAAAAAAAAAAAAACTAAGCAAACAACTGGAACAGGAACAGAATCACAGAAATGGAGATCACATGGAGGGTTATCAGCCGAGGAGTGGAATGAAGATAGAGGGGGGAAGGTACAGGGAATAAGTAGCATAAATGGTAGGTACAAAATAGAGAGGGGGAGGGTAAGAATAGTATAGGAAATGTAGAAGCCAAAGAACTTATATATACAACCCACGGACATGAACTAAAGCGGGGGAATGTGGGACTGAGGTGTGCAGGGCAGAGGGGAATAAAGGGGGAGAAATGGGACAACTGTCATAGCATAATCAATAAAATATATTTTTAAAAAAAAGTATGGGTGTAGAAGAGAACAATGTAGGGTCTCAAATTATTTACCTCCCATATACCTTTTCTTGGGAAGCCCCTGGAGAATGCTCTCCACCAAACCAATAAATAGAGTACATCCTCAAAGAGCAAGACTCTGGATAGAGAGAACCAGAGCATTTGTGCCAGTGTAGACAGGATAATGGTGATGGGAAACCATAGAATTATAACAGCAGCCAGATGTGCCATGCAATTAGCCTAGGTAAAAGGTCTCCCACACAGAGATCCCCAAGAACAGGAAAATTAAAGTAGTAAGTCACCTTGCATGATTGAGTTTGTGGAGAATTGTACTAAAAGGTCTTGGTTAGAGTGGGAAGGATTCTCCACAGGCACCAGGAAATTAGGCAAAGAGAAAACCAAGCAAATGTTAAATCCTGAAACAAGTACCATAGGACATACAATCATCTACATTACAATCATCTGCGAATAACATTTTCTTGAGTGCAAATTGCAACACTGAATATGAACATATAAAAATCTCAGGGCTAAGACAGGAGAATTAGACAGGATATATGAGAAGTGGGTTAAATCCTCATTTACTGTAAAAAGAGTAATGTCTAGCCATGACTGGTGTGGCTCAGTGGTTAAGTGCCCGCCTGCTAACCAAAGAGTTGCCAGTCAGGGCCCATGCCTGGGTTGTGTGTCAGGTCCCCAGTAGGGGGCGCACGACAGGCAGCCACACATTGATGTTTCTCTCCCTCTTCCTCCCTCCCTTCCCCTCTCTCTAAAAAGAAAAATAAATAAAAATCTTTAAAAAAAGATTAATATCTAAAACCGATAAATCCAAGATAATCTATTAAGTATTTAAAAATACATTCAGGAAGGTAGAGTTTGCCACCTTAAAATATGCCTTTTTTGAGATGTTGATTATTTTAAGCTGGTTATTTTTAAGGAACAAGAGACTCAGGAGGAGCCTTGGACCTTCCCTTTACCTGCCTACAGGAAATAAGACAGGGAAACCTGTTCAGGAAGGGAGCTATCACCACAGACAACTGCATTTGAATAGGAACTAAGTGTGGGAGACAGGGATGCACCAAGCAAAGTTCACTGGACTCTTCTTTCTCTGTGTCCCTTTGCTTCTGGGAGGCTTAGCAAGAACTGGTTCACCAAAGGTTTGCTCCTGCAAATGGCCTACCTATCCTTTCAGTCCAAACCACTGTCCCGCTTTCTCCTTAGCCCGAAATGACAAATAAGCTTCAACTGCCCAGTCTGTTCTCTAGACCCGTGTCTGATGGAACTCCTGTATACACGCACATAAGAAATTGGGCCGTATTGGTCTTTTTCATGTCAATTTGTTTATTAGAATCGCCAGAAGAACCCAGAAGGAATATAGAGCCCAACGCTGGAGGCGGTTGCTCCAGGGTAATGAAGGATGAAGTAGGGCGAGTCCTTTCAGGGAACTATGTTCTAGGTCTTGTGGTACCACTTGAGCTCTTAAACGATATATTGCTTTGGAAAATAATATTCTCCATGAAAATAAATTTTAAAGATGTGACAAATGTTCCACAATATTCATGAAATATAAAAAGCTTCAAATCGACAATAATCTCTTACTAAATGAAAGAAAGAGAAACATTTCTCCCCCATCAGATTAACCACGTTTAAGAAGGGAATGTCAACACTTGATGAGGATGTGGGGAAATGCTGGTGAGGATGTAAAATATTCAGGAAGACAATTTAACACAGTACATCAAGAATCTGTAATATGCTCCCTTCTAAATTATAGAAATTTGTTTTTTTTTCCCCTTTGCCTAGGAGAACGAACAGACAGCTATGCAAAAATCCAGGAGAGTCAGTCGCATCGTTTATGATCGTCATGGCAGCTCAAGCATCCATTGCAGAGCACCAGTCGAGTCAGGCCTTTGCTAAAACACCGTCGTCTTCTCCAGGTTTTTTCTCAGCAAACTAGTTAAAGCAGAAACTCTCAGAACATTTAGCTAGTCTTTTTAAATTTCCTGCACTTCAATTATCTGCATATTACCCGGTCTGCTCCCTGGTTTACTGATGGCAGGCAGCGCCTCTCCTCTAGACCCCGTGAGGACAGGGACCTTTGTTATTATGATTCGTAAGTGTATCAACAATACCTAATGGTACTCTGTCAATGTAGTAGATGTTTAATAAATATTTCATTAAAATAATACAACAGAAAAGTGTCTAGATGTTATTTTTTGAAGCAGAATTAAGTTTATGTATATTGAGATATATTTACTATATATTAAATAAGGAAAAAAGATACAGCATATGAGATGAAATAATTGGACTTTTATAAGATTATAAGATTTTGGTGCATAGAAAAAGAGAATAAAATGCATTAGGCTGATTCATGTGTTTCCTTTTGCCTATTTCATTTCCTGAACTTGTCTCCTAAGGAACATAGGCAATGGAAAATAAAAATCAGCTCACATTTAATTCATAAGGTAACCATATGAGTCCAGGCATTTTAGGAATGGCAAGGAAGTAATATGCACCTTTCCATAAATGCAGACCCCAGGTTGACTTAGTGAGTACGACACCTTGACTGTCCAAGTGCCTTGTCCTCCCAGAGGCCAGAAGCAGCCACTCCTTCTCAGCCACTCTGCAAGACATCAACACTGGCGGGCAACTCCCCAGTTTGCACACTGACTACCAATTACTGGGGAGGGGGTATTATAACGCATAAATGAAAATCAATGTTCGTATTCTGGGCAATAGAAAAAGAAGAGCAATTTTCCAATGAAAGCCTCCTCTACAACCTCATAACAGGCTTCTCCTGCGCCCTGCTCAGCTACCTTTTGGCGGGGCCACCTGTGTCCCAAACTCAAGCATCCAAGGCTCTCAAAGCTCTCCTGAGAGAGGCAGTATAGGTTGTGATGAAAACTCAGGCTCTAAGACTTAACTCCTTGGTTTTAAGTTGCCATTCTGCTGTTTTCTAGCCTTGGGTTGATTTGGGTTCGTTTGTGTGAATTAATTGAGCTTCAGTCTTTAGGAACAGTGGGGCTAATTGGAGTATTACTTTTTTTTAATTTAATTTATTTATTTATTTTTAGAGCGGGAATGGAGGGAGAAAGAGAGAGAGAGAAACATCAATGTGCGTTTGCTGGGGGTCATGACCTGCAACCCAGGCATGTGCCCCGACTGGGAATCGAACCTGCAATGCTTTGGTTCACAGCCCGCGCTCAATCCACTGAGCTACACCAGCCAGAGTGGAGTATTACTTTTAAGAGTTTTTATTTTACTACACGACTTCAATAAATTACTATCAATAGTGCTTAGCACATCTCTCTTTCATATATACTAGCTTACTAGTTAGACCACCTATATTTCCTCCTATATATGAATATATATGATTGTTAGCACTTCATGATACACATTCTTTTCGTATTAACATATTGGATGCCAAGGGTCAGCCAAGGGGGTCCCATCATGGTTTGGGCGATGATTGAGGGCAAGCAGTAATGTCTCACAAGGACCTGGGGACAAATATTAATAGGCAACAAAAGCAAAATTATTATTTTTTAAACAAGAAGAATTATTCACAGGAGGAAAAAAATAAGAGTAACAAGAAGGCAAGGGAGAAAGATCAGGGATCAAGAGCCCCAAAGGACAAAGGTAAACTGTCTTGGAATTTTTGTTAGGAAGTTGAAAATAGCAAAAAGAGAGAGTTTCAGGGGAGGATATTGAGAGTGTCAGAAATTGGAAATACAACATTTAAGATATCTTGATTTTTATTTCAGTGCTTGTGGTGGGGAGAGGGGTGGAGGTTGAAGAGAGTATGAGGGATAGATGGTGATGAAAAAATAAAATAAAAAATAAAAAACAACAACAAAACTTGGAAAGATTTTTTTCTGGTACTATTTTTTTAAGATTTTATTTATTTATTTTTAGAGAGGGAGGGGAGGTAGAGAGAGAGAGAAACATCAATGTGCGGTTGCTGGGGCTCATGGCCTGCAACCCAGGCATGTACCCTGACTGGGAATCAAACCTGTGACACTTTGGTTCGCAGCCTGCGCTCAATCCATCGAGCTATGCCAGCCAGGGCTTGACTATTTTTTTTTTTTAATTGCCATCACAGCCAGGCTGAGTTACGTGGATTACGAAGCTCTACAAATGAAGAGTACCTTTCCTGTAAGCTGCGGACTCCCTCTTTCTGAGACTTGCACCCTTCCCCTAGCCCAACTCAACATCAACAGAAGCAACCAGGTAGTAGGGACAGGATGTGCCTTCACAGTATGAGGCTCAGGGTGTTTGTTCCCCAGTTTGTTTTCAGCCTTCTGTGGTCTCTGCTTTGGGACAGGCTGGTTTTCCCCCACCCTCCTGGCCTCAGTCCTAAGTAGCTATTGGAAGAAAGAATGGAATGTCAACCAAACAACAGTGCTCACCACGCCTGCCACACGGCCCGCGAACACCCAGTTACCTTTCTGCAATGTGTCTCGGCAAGCATACGCCTGTGCTTTCTCACTTGTTCATACTGGTTCTTTCTCTACATGAATAACTTTTAAGTTTGCCTTTTTTCATGATTTCTGACCAGAAAGTAATTTCCTTCAGCTTGAGCAGGAAATATCATGGCTTTTGTTCTGCTTTTTCTGGAGATTTATTGGAAGCTCTGATATTTCTTACCACATTCCTTAATGTCTTCATGCTATCTAAGTAATGCATTCTGGGAAGCATGGAGGCTCAGCTTATAATCGCTGCTTTATTCACTGTTCTGAAACCAAAGACAGGAATTCACCGAGGACACCTGCCGTCACAGAACTCTAGGTGTTGCTGGTTTTAATGAAAGAGCAAGGCGATTGGAATCAAAATACTGAACCTTCACAGAAAAGTTGTTTAGACTCTCTAAGCCAGTTGCTTAAGGTTTACAGTTGGATTGAACAGAAAATAATAGTTAATTTTCAGGGAGGCTGTGAGGACAATTAAGTGAAAAATATGTGGTGTCCACACCTGGGGCACACACAGTGGTCACTCCATCTCCATCTGCTTGGCACTCAACACATCCATGGACACTGACCCAGGCAGGGGCCCTCAGCAGGAATCACCTGTGACTGCCTGGAGACTGTCTAGGACCCCCAGAGTCTTTAGGGGTTCTCCACAGTTAGGTAGAGAGGATGACATTCCCTGGATGCTACCTAGACTCTGTACTTGGCCCCTCCAGGACTCACACAACACGTCCGTGAGTGGAATGGCCATGACAGAAGAGATCAGGGCTGCGCATGGGCCAGCTGCATGGACTGCTTCTCCCTTAGGCTGAGTTCACTACCACGATGTGCCAATGTCAGCAGAGACTGACCCTGAGTCCTGCTGTGGTACCATTCCTCAGGGAGTCGGACAAGCCCCTGAATGGCAAATAGATTATACTGAAACTCTCCACCTACCTGGGGAAGGAGGCAGCAATTCTTGTTTACTGAGATGGATAATATTTTATGTATGAGTTTGCCATCCCTGTCTGTGATCCCTTGGCCAGCGTTACTATGCAAGTGCTCACGGAGTCTTTGGTGTACCATTATTAGATAGCATGTACCAATAATGGTATCAAGGAACCCACTTTCTAGTGAAGAATGTGCAGCAATGAGCACCTGACCACAGAATCCATTGTTCTCTGAGTATACTGCATTGTCCAGACGCAATGGGCATAATGGAATGTTGAATGGCTTCTTAGAGACACAACTGTAAGTACCAAGTTGGGCATAATGATACAGTAAGATCAGGACACTGTCTTTCAAGATATGATATGGTCTTTTTTTTTTTAAGATTTTATTTATTTATTTGTAGGAAGGAAAGGAAGGGAGAGAGAGAGAGAGAGAGAGGGGAACATCAATGTGCGGTTGCTGGGGGTTATGGCCTGCAACCCAGGAATGTACCCTGGCTGGGAATTGAACCTGGGACACTTTGGTTCCCAGCCTGCGCTCAATCCACTGAGCTACGCCAGCCAGGGCTTTTTTTTTTTTTTTAAAGATTTTATTTATTTGATATGGTCTTTTTTGAATGCATAACAGCTGTGTGGTGCCAAGATCCCAATAGCTATAATATTTGGTTCAAATAGCCAAGGGCTAGAAATACAAGTGAACTCTTTGACTTAATGTGGGTTTCTCCAGATAGTGAAACTGAGGCAAGGATGCCACCACTTCAATTTATTGGAGAGGCAAAGGGCACAGGTAAGGGAGTGAGGAAGTGAGTGCAGAAGGAAGAAAGCCAATATATGCTGCTTTAGCACAAGGTTTTTCACTCTGCACATTAGGCTTCATCCCTGTGTGAGCTCACATAAACCCTGTGGCTCAGAGTTACACCACCAGGAAATGAGCGCTGTGGAACACGCACAGATGATCCCAATCAGTCACCTGTTGAGAACTGCTCCTGGAGGCTGACATCAGACCCCCCGGCATTCAGGCACAGACACGAAGATGCTGGCAGCTGGAAGTCAAGCTGAGCACTGGGGAGTTCAAGGGTACAGATAGGCCATCCATTGTACCTGTCACATCCTCACTCCCAGGTGCACACTTGGGAAATTTGTGTTTCTTATTTCCTCAACTTTAGGGTATGCCAGGTTAAAGATACTGGTTCCCAATGAAGGAACCTTCTATCAGGTGATACAAGGAGGGTACCACCTGACCTAATGCCAGAGCCATTACAGTCATTTATGGTTCTTTTGGTCCGTAGGTCTTGAGTTAAATGGGAATTACTACAATGGCAGTGGCAATTATCCTGCTTTCAGAAATAGAGTGGTGGCAGGGAGTGTGCCTGCAATTCAGAGAAATCGCTAGGACAGCTTTGGTAAGCCACGAGTGGAGAACATTAGTAGATATCAGTTAAGCAATTTCTCAGACCCCTCAGTGAGTCCCCCATTCAGCAAGCTGCTTAGACCAACAGCAGCGATGCCACAGGCTGATGAGAATCGAGAATGACTGACAGAGGAGGCAGGGAAAATGATGATGGCCTTTGACTCGGCTGCAGGAGTGGAGTATCCCTCCCATCTTGGTTTCGTTGCTGCTGCTGTTATTGTATAGACAGATGAGAGAGAAAGAAATGCAAGAATCGGTAGTGTAAGTACTAGAAGTATATGGTGTAGGTATGAATAATTCTTGAAACAGGCCACAAAAGGGAAACTGTTAGTATGGTTGTAATAATAAAAATTTTGTGTTATTACCATAGGAAATGTTATCCAGATAAAGCTCTTAAATAGCACCATTAGCACATTAGCTATTACACAAATTGGATAGTATCAACACTTTACATTGTATATTTAACAAATGCAATCACACATGATCTGCTATCAGAAAAGGTTGAAAAGCTACCTATTGGTATGGGGTAAGTTAAGAGATTGTTCTAAGCTACAGGAAAAAAAAAACATAAAAAATCATATTTTGTTCTCTTATATATTCCACCACTAACTTACTGTTAATGATCTTAATGTGTTACAATACATCTTAACTTCAATTTTCCTCTCTGAAATCATTATAGAATTCCTGGTAGTCAAACATAACATATGTTGACTTCTTCTTAATAAATCAGGGTTCAAGCCACACTTTTTCAATGTAGGAGCAAATGCAAACGGGTCACATTTATAAGATTTTGTACCTTTAAAGTCTCTCTTCTGAATTCTTCATACCTGGTTTACTTGCTAATTTCATCCCTCCATAGGGAAACCAATATTCATTTATATAGAACTTGACACAGCCATCTGGCAAAATAACTAAATCAAGAATCACCTGTGGAAATACTTTTGACAAGAATTATTTATTGCAAAGATGTTACTCAATTGGCCCCTGTACACTTGGCACATGACATTATGCTGCTAAATTCCACAACGTTTACACACTCTCCCTCACCTTCTGTCCAATATAAAATAAAAGGTAACTTTAAAATTACATTAAGGTTTAATGTCCACTTTATAAATTCATATATTCAAAGATGATAAACTAAAGGGCTACTGATGAAATTCATAAAATTCTATTTGGTTACCTCGTCTTGGGCTTGTGATTTATACTTCCCTTAAGTACATTTTAAGGCTGCCTCATGGGGGATTGCTGGAAATGGGTCTGAGCCGGCAGTAGGAGAATTCTTTGTAAGGTTCCTTCACTATCTTTAAAAAATTAGGTGACCTTCGAATGCACCTACCTAAAATCACCATTTTGATTAAATATAAAACTCATTTTCTATGCAAACATTTGATTCAAATGAGAGACCTTGAAGCACTGACGAGTTTCTTTTACTGTTTCAAATATATACATTATATTTTCAAATACCTTTGAGCATTTTAAAAGCATAAAAATATGATGTGAAGTTCAAAATAAATGAGGACACCTGAGAGTTACCATACCTCAGTTACCTAATTATTGCTTAGTAGTGGAAAATATACGATTGGACCTTTCCAGCTATGTCTATAGACTATGAAGAATTCCTTATACCTGACTACTCTCCAAACTGGGATTTCACTGTTGATTTCTCAGCCATTACCTTAGTAACTCTAAATTAACTCCAACCTTATACTTATGTCATGGAGAGCTATTTCCATCCTGGGAGTAAAAGTACATATTATGCTAAAAGAATAATATTTCTGAAATGATCTTGGTCACAATATAATGCAACTCATTTTCTTTCTATTGTCAAAATACCAAAGTATACTGTTGAGGAGACAAGGATAAAAGTGCATCCTGTTCCAAATACAATGAAAAATAAATTTTCTTAAAAAAAGAAGAAACCCGGGGGACAAAGTTCATTCTGTTCTCAGAGTAAAGCCGGAAGTAAACATTTTTTGTTGTTGCTATTAACCAATGAACTATAGGATTTGGGGAACATTTATTTTGCCAAAAGAATAGAGGAGTTTAGTCAAATCTGCTGTGTCCCTGAAAAACTAAAATGTTTGTGAAAATGTCTGAGGCCAGGAATTCAGGTATCCAGCTATTTTCCTCAACAAACCAGGATACTATCCTACTGGACTGTGTAACTAAAGTAGTCAGCCTTGTGTATTTCCTCAGTCAGTTGAAAGGACTGACCTTATGGTAGTTTATATATCTTAAAACAGTGATAAAATCACCTCAAAGCCTATTTTCAGGTAAGATCATTATTCCTGATACAAATTTGTCGAATTAATTACATATCTAGGAAGCCTAGCTCTAGAGATGAAATGTTATATTTAAATATTTTCCTCATCCTTCCTTATAGGAACATTTTATAATTAAATTGTTCAGCTTTTAAAAAGGGCAGTAAAGGAAAGTTTTAACATTTTTTATTGTCACTCAAAATGCACAGCTGAATTAAATGCCAGGAATATTAATGCTCTAAAGGTCATTTTTTGGAAGCACTGAAAACCAAAAAAGACCTAGAAGACATTCTTTGAGCTGCACTAATTCTCTGAGGTCTCTTTCAAATCCAGATAACCCAACCATTAAAGTCTGAACAACCAATAGATGTCAGAACCATAATACTAAACCAGAGTCAATATTTTCATAATAGCATAAAAGTTAGAGTGTGTGTCATGAAACATGAATTGGTATTTATGTACGGCTACAGATCCAAGATGGTGGAGGAGCAAGTGGAAGCTACACTAACCTCCTTCCGGGACAAATCTGGAATTACAACTAAATTGTAGAGGGATCACCTTGAATAGCTGACTGAACACCAGCTGGAGAGAAGCCTTATAACCACAGACAGACAGAACAAAACACTTCGCCACAATGTGACTGGTAGGGAGTGCAGAGGAGGCATGAGAGGACTGCGTGGGCTCCCATGGGCAGCAGCTGCAGTGCCAGAGGGATATTTCAGTGGCCGGGGGTCCCCCTGAGAATCGTGGGGTCTAAACCCCAAGCTGAGCTCCACAGCCTACAGCACCAGAGCCGGAAAGGAACCCAGAAAACATCCAGCTGTGAATAGCAGCAGGGGTTCCATTGATCAGGGAGAGACAGCTGGAGACACAGAGAGCCTCTTAAAAGGCCAAAGCACAAAATTTCATTTGCAGCCACTTACCCTGGGTGATGGCAAAGGAAGGGCAAAGTGGACTAGAGACACTTGAGTGGAGTCTGGGGTTGGTGGTTCTGGGGAGAGAACTGAGGGAACAGCCACCAGGAAACATGTGCTGAGTCATTCCCCATACTGCAGGAGCCATCTTTCTCAGGCAGAGAACTCCTCTGCAATTGGCCTCACCGTGAGCGTGAGCGAAGGCAACAGCCCCTCCCACAGGAATTACTCTGCCCCACCCAGTGGTTCTTAAACCTGACTGAGCACAGGTTGATCAGATTAACAACTGATCAGTTTGATGGTTGATTAGTTTAACATCTAAAGTGGAAAATACAAAGAAGCAGCCAAAATGGGAAGACAAAGAAACAGACCCCAAATGAAAGAACAAGAAAATTTTCCAGAACTAGATGAAATGGAAGTAAGCAATTTATCAGATAGACAGTTTGGGGTAGTGATTATAAGGGTACTCAACTGCATGAAAAAAGACAAAGAACCCATAAAAAAGGACCCGTCACAGATAAAGAATACAATATCTGAGATAAATATTATACTGGAAGGAATAAACAATAGGTTAGATGAAGCAACAGGGTCAAATCAGTGTTTTGTAAGACAAGGTACAAAAAATACAATAAGGCAGAGCAACAAAAAGAAAAAAGAATTTTAAAAAAATGATGAGAGCTTAAGAAATGTCTCATGCAGCATGAAGCAACAACTTGCATATCATGGGAGTACCAAAAGGAGAAGAGAGCATGCACGTGACTGAGAACTTATTTAAAGAAATAATGACTGAAAACTTCCCTAGTCTGGTAAATGAAACATCACAAAAGCCCAAGAAGCTCAGAGAGTCTCAAACAAGTTGGACCCAAAGAGGCCTGCACTGAGACACATCAAAATTAAAATGACAAGGTGTAAAGATAAGGATAGAATCTGAAAAGCCAAAAGAGAAAAGCAGGTAGTTCCCTACAGGGGAGCACCGATTAGACTGTTATCTGATTACTCATCAGAAACATTTCAGGCCAGAAGGGAGTCACGCAAAATATTTAAGGTGATGAAAAGTGAGAATCTACAACCAAGGTTACTTTACCCAGCAAGGTAATCATTTAAAATCAAAGGGGGGAAAAAAAAGGAGCTTCCCAGATAGGAAAAAGCTAAAGGAGTTTGTTAACACCAAGTCAGTACTGCAACAAATGTTCAAGGGCTTGCTTTAAGAAGAAGAAAAAGAAAGGAAAAGAAAAAAGAAAAACAGAGGATAGCAGTCTAACAATAAAATAGCACCAATACGTATCTATCAATAATAATTTTAAAGGTAAGTGGTTTAAATGTTCTGACCCAAAGACAGAGGATAGGTGAATGGAGAAGAAAACAAGACCCGTATGCATGCTTCCTCCAAGATCCTTCTCAGATTGAAACACACACACACACACACTAAAAGTAAAGAGAGAAAAAAAGATATTTTGTATAAATGCAAAAGAAAAATGAGCTGGGAAGCAGTACTTTGATCTGACAAAATTGGCTTTAAAATCAAGGCTATAGTAAGAGACAAAGGACACTACATAATGATAAAGGGCACAATCCAACAAGAGGATATAACCCTACTAAACATGTATGCACCCAAAATAGGAGCACCTAAATATGTAAAGCAAATCTTGATGGACATAAAAGGAGAGATTTAGCCCTGGTTGGAGTGACTCAGTGGATTGAGAGCTGGCCTGTGAACCAAAGGGTCCCTGGTTCAATTCCCAGTCAGGGCACATGCCTGGGTTGTGGGCCAGGTCCCCAGTAGGGTGCATGTGAGAGTCAACCACACATTGATATTTCTATCCCTATCTTTCTCCCACCCTTCCCCTATGTCTAAAAATAACCAAAACAAAAAGAGAGAGAGAGAGAGAGAGATTTACAGAAGTACAGTCATAGATAGGGATTTTAACACCCTGGTGGATAGATCTTCCAGGCAGAAAATGAGTAAGGAGGAAGCAGCCTTAAATGAGACACTAGATCAAATGGTTTTAATTGATATCTTCAGAGCATTTCACCCCAAAGCAGCAAAATATTCATACTGTTCCAGTGCACATGGAACGTTTTCCAGGATAGATCACATGCTAGGACACAAAACAGGTCTCAAAAATTTAAGAAGATTGAAATCATATCAAGCATCTCCTCTGACCAGCTATGAAACTAGAATTCACTCACTAGAATAATACAGAAATACATGCAAAGATGTGGAAGCTAAACAGCATGTTATTAAATTATGATTAAGTCAACAATGAGATCAAGGAAGAACTCAAAGGATACCTTGAAACAAATGAAAATGAGGACACAACAATCCAAAATCTGTGGGAGACAGGGAACGCAATCCTAAGAGGGAAATTCATAGCATTACTGGCCTATCTCAAAAGAAAAAAAAAAACCCACAAGAAAAAGTTCAAACAAACAATCTAACTTCACACTTGAAGGAACTTAAAAAGGAACAGCAAACAAAGCCCAAAGTGAGTAGAAGGAAGGAAATAACAAAAATAAGAGCAGAAATAAATGGAATAAAGTCTAAAAAATGATACAAATATGAATGAATCCAAGAGCTGGTTCTTCAAAGAGATAAACAAGGTTGAAAAACTTTTAACCATACAAATCAAGGTAAAAAGAGAAAAGACCCAAATAAATAAAATCAGGAATGAAAGAGGAGAAACAACAGCTGACACATAAGAAACACAAAGGATCATAAGAAAATACTATGAACAACTATATGCCAACAAACTGGACAATCTGCATGAAATGGATAAATTCCCAGAAACAGTCTTCCAAAATAAATAAAAAAAGAATCAGAAAGTCTGAATAAACGGATTATTCCTGATGAAAGTGAAGCAGTGATCAAAAAACTCCCAACAAACAAAAGCCCTGGACCACATGATTTCACAGGTGAATTTTACCAAACGTTCCCAGAAGAACTAACACCTCTTTTTTTCAAACTGTTTCATAACATTCAAGAGGAGGAAAGGCTCCCAAACTTATTTTACGAGGTTGGCGTTATCCTAATTCCAAAACCAGATAAAGACACTACAGAGAAACAAAATATATGTCAATCTATCTGATGAGCACAGGTGCTAAAATCCACAAGATGTTAGCAAATCTAATACAGCAATGTGTCATAAAGATCATACAAGATGATCATATGGGATTTTTTCCAGCAATGCAAGGAAGGTACAACATAAATCACAATCAATAAATGTGATTTACCACATAAACAAAATGAAGGATAAAAACCACATGATTATATCAATAGATGCAGAAAAAGCTTTTGATAAAATCCAGCACCCATTTATGATCAGAACTCTCCATAAAGTGGACATAGAAGGAACATACCTAAACATAATAAAGGCCATATACGACAAACCCACTGCCCGCGTCATTACTTAACAGGTAATACTACAAGCATTCCCCTTAAGATCAAGAACAAATAGGGAATTCCACTTTCACCTTATTCAACATAGTACTGGAGGTCCTAGCCACAGAAATCAAACAAGAAGAAGAAATAAAACACATCCAAATTGGAAAGTAAGAGTAAGAAATCTCTTTATTTGCCTATGACATGATACTGTACATAGAGAACCCCAGAGATTCCACCGAGAAACTACTAGAACTAATAAATGAATTCAGCAAAGTAGCAGTATACAAAATTAATACCCAGAAATCAGTTGCACTATTATATGCCAATAATGAACTAACAGAAAGGGAAAATGAAGAAAGCAATCCTATTCACAATTGCTTCAAAAAGAATAAAATACCTAGGGATACATCTAAGCAATGATGTAAAAGACTTGTACTCAGAAAATTATAAGGCACTGAAGAAAGAAACTGAAGAAGATACAAATAAGTGGAAGCGCATATCGTGTTCATGGATAGGAAGAATTAACATCATTAAGGTGTGCATACTACCCAGGGCAATCTATAGAGTCAATGCAATTCCTATGAGGATTTCAATGACACATTTCACAGAACTAGAACAAGTATTTCAAACACGTATATGGAACCCAAAAGGCGCTGTATTGCAACAATAATCCTGAGAAAGACGAACAAAGTTAGAAGAATCATGCTACTTAATATCAAACTATACTACAAGGACATAGTAATCAAAACACCCTGGTACTAGCATAAAAACAGACACATAGATCAATGAAACAGAAGGAAGAGCCCAGAAACAAACCTACACCTTCAGAGTCGATTAATATTCAACAGAGGAAGCAAACCCATACAATGGGCTAAAAATAGTTTATTCAATAAATGGTGTTGGCAAAATTGGACAGATACATATAGAAAAATGAAACTAGATACCTTCTTATACCATACACAAGAATAAATTCAAAATGATCAAAGACTTAAATGTTAGACCCAAAACTATAAAAATTGCATAAGAAAGTATAGGCAGCAAAATCTCAAATATTGTTTGTAGAAAAATATTTATCAGATATATCTACTCAAGCAAGAGAAACAAAAGAAAAAATAAACCATTGGTTTTGGACTTTATCAAACTAAAAAGTTTTTGCACAGCAAAGGAAATCATCAACAAGATAAAAAGACAACCCACAGAATGGGAGAACATATTCATTGATACATCTGAAAAGGGGTTAATATCCAAAATTTATAAAGTACTTACAAAACTCCACACCAAAAACACAAACAACCCAGTTAAAAAATGCACATAGAGAATATACAGGTGTCCAACATATGAAAAGATGCTTAAAGTCACTAATTATCAAAGAAATGCAAATAAAAACCACGATGAGATGTCATCGCACACCTGTCAGAATGGCTATTATAAATAAATCAACAAACAGCAAGTGCTGGTGAGGATGTGGAGAAAGGGGAACCCTTTTGCACTGCTGGTGGGAATGCAGACTGGTGCAGCCACTGTGGAAAGCAGTATGGAGATAGCTCAAAAAATTAAAAATGGAACTACATTTTTACCCAGCAATCCAACTTTGGGGGATATACCCAAATGAACCCAAAACACTAATTCAAAAAAAATAATAATAAGCACCCCTATGTTCATTGCAGTGTTGTTTACAGTCACCAAGGTATGGAAGCAGCCCACGTGTCCAGCAGTAGATCAGTGGACAAAACAACTACGGGACAATTACACAACGGAATTCTACTCGGCCATGTAAAAGAAGAAAATTTTACCCTTTGCAACAGCGTGGATGGACCTGAAGAACATTTTGCTGAGTGAAATAAGCCAGTCAGAGAAACACAAATACCATATGATTTCACTCATATGTGGGACCTAATGAACAAACTGAACTAACAAGCAAACAGAGACAGACTCACAGATGGAGAATAGATGACAGCTAGTGGGCAGGGGTGGTTAGGAGATAGAGAGATTGGGCAAAAAGGATGAAGCACTCACGGACAGGGACAACAGGGTGGTGATTGCTGGGGGGAGGGGTGTAAAGGGACTAAATGGTAATGGAAAAATATTTTTTAAAAGACTATCATATTGGTTAAATAACTGTCTTCTTTGTCATAATGGCACTTACTTAGTCTCTCCATTTTCAACTTATTCAATCAAACTTATGCCAACAGACTCAAACTGAACAGTCCAGATGCTTAATTTCAATGCACATGGAGAAATCGTTAGCAATGTAACAGGCTCACTTGCATTTTGCACAACGTACAGAAAATGGCGAGGAATGAGTTCATCGTCCTCATCGTCTTTATGGTTCAGGCTGTGATGATCCATGAGGAATAATATGATTCACAAAAATACAGGGATCAGTATGTATATTCTTCAGAAAAAGTAAGTATGCTTTTACTTTCTTTACTGTGCACGAAAAGAAAATGGGGCTAGATAAATTCAGCTCAACTCTCGTTTTGTAACTCAGGGTGATTCATACAGTGAGCTGATTCATACAGCCATTCGTTTAGTCACAGTAAACCTCCTGATGGGCTTGCTGACGGCTGGGGCCTGGGCTAAGTGCAATTCAAAGTCAAATTAGTCAAGGAGCTTACTCTGTAATTAGAGCTTTCTTAAACTCATCAAGCCTCGGTTTCCTAATCTGTAGTGTGAAATAACACATCCTTTTCCTCGGTAGCAAGGATGTTGGTTATCTTGACTATATTAAATGTGGTTACATTAGACGTATGTATGCAAACACATGAGCATATATGTAGACACGCTCAACATACAACTTCTTTCTCCAAATGTTTGAATTGTATAAAATAATTTTACTTCTGTTCGTAACCAGATAGCATTTTCCATACACATTTGGAAAGAAAAAAAGTATTTTTTAATGGTATCACAAAACTTTGCTTCAAATCCAAAGTAGGCAGATTCCCAGGAGTTGGGTAATCACCTTGGCTTTTTGTTTGTTTGTTTAAAGGCAGGTATACATGTTTGATGTAGGAAGTTAGAATTTTTTTTTCGTGAGAACCGTCTGTGACAACATTGGAACTAAGTACCCACCTGCTCTGACAAGCAAGCAGATGGTGACTTTGCTAAATCCACAGTCCCCAGGCTCACCCAATGCTGATCTAGTTGTCTGTCGGACATCAGAAACGGATTTGTGGTTGAAAGTGGATAGGGAACCAGAAAGAGACAATGCATCATTATGACCTTAGTGAATCAACTCTCCCATGGACTGGAGATCAAACTAGCAACGTATAGAGTACACTGAGTCATCGATAGCTGTTTGAGTCACCTTGCTGGCTAATGACAGTTCATCAGAGCCTCCCAAGTGTAACCTGAATAAGGCAGAAGCGTGGGTATATGAGCGCTGGTAGGGAGAGCATGTTGTGAACCTTGACTTCTGAGATATTCCCTATAGCCCGGGTTATTATCAATGCCCAAAAAATAGACCCGTTTCCATGTAGTTTTGTCTTATCTCCTTTTGCCTCAGAATATAGTAATATAAAACCCTATAGTTTACATAGTAATATAAAACTTTATCTCATTTAGTATAAACACTAATAGGAATATGTCTGGTATTTTATATAATGTATAGATTGAAAGTTATCCCTACAGTTACTCTAAACTCTCTTCAGAATTCCTCAAAGACTGCTGGTTCTAAAACCTTTCTTAATTTACCAGTTTCCATGCCTATCATCTTGTCCCATTTTCTCTGGAGATGATATACCATCAAGTGGGTGTGGTGACCTCACTAGTTATTTTTCAGATATGACAGGAAAGGTGTGGGTCTCAACCCTATCTTTGTAGCCTGGTTCTCTTTACTGAGCTAGAACTGAAGATCTCTTTACATACAATTCAGATTTTCAGGTGCTCACTGGAAATGTCCACAATCACACCCAAACAGCACTGCAGATTGTGTCTAGAAATAAACTCTGTATCTTGACTCATCACCCGAGATCTTTCTCTTATTGTTTTTTGAAACTCACCCAGTGAGAACAGTTACAATGCAAATGACCTGTATCAGTAACTATATTCCAACATCTGTGTATTCAATCCTTAACCATTTAGATTCCCTAATGCCTAATTCTTCCTTGCCTACCTATAATCTTTCTTAATTGTGCTTATACTATTTGCCTGAAATACAAGTTATATCACATATTACAACCAGCTTCCACTATCCTGGAATATTGGGTTATGTTCTTTAGTATATCCTCAACCCACAGCACTGTCTCAGACACATAGTTAAAAATGGGTAAGTGCTATTTTAACAAATTAATCTACCTTCCTTAGACACATTGAGTGTTAAAAAAAAAAGTCAAATTTCAAATGCTTCATATTGTGCCCCCAAAGAAGGAAAGAAAAGAAATTTAAAATTAATACTTAGGGATCTGTTTCCTTGACTACTGAGTATGAAATGACCCATTAACAGAATCACCAATAATTTCATGAGAATAAATAAGGAAAAAATTGAAAGAGTAGGTGTAAAAGGAAGATTTATCCTCCATGGTCAGTAAATAACTTCTGCGTATCTTTCTGGGAAAAATCATACCCATTATAAGATTGTTCCATAAGAACAGTTTGCCATTAATAGACATTGAAGATATTGCCTTAGATGAGTCAATGAATAAACATCTTGTGACTTCAATTTTGAATAGACTTCATCACTTCCAGCGTACTCAGCACTCTTATAAAAGTTCTATTTAAGAAAGATGTATTTATAGCAATGTAAGAGAATTCATCTTCTCTTTATTTTAATTAAGGAAGCCAAGTGGAAATTGAACTAAATCTGATTTGCATGACATGTTACTTGCTACATCTTGAAAAAGGTACACAAATGAAAAATGGTCTTAAAAAAGGACCAGATGCCCACTCTCCAAACTAAAGGAACAGACAAAAGTGTCATAGGAGGTAGTTAAACCATCTACCACTCTAACGACAAAAGTGATCTGTCCCTTTAAAGACAATTCATTGGACAGTGGAAATGACGTCACAGTTGGTCTGGCCAGGGCTTCTCTTTGCTATTTCATCCAACAACACCTACCGCGGCCAGCAGCCAGTTTCAGGTATTCCTTACCCGTTTATCTCTTCCCCAACACACCCTCAACCGCTTCAGGACTGATTCTCTAGTATTCGCAAAAGATACTCTCTCCTCTCATTCCCAGGGGAACACTTCCCCAGTATTCACAGGGGGATTTGCTGCAGAAATATCGAGTAGAATGGCTGAAAATAGAGTAGCATTCAAGGGCTCGTGGAAAATCGTACAGGATCCTGTCTCTTGGGAGGAATATAATATTATGATAATACAAGATAGTGAAATAAATGTTTGAAAACATATATCCTATGCTATAATACCTAATCTTCTGAGAAAGGGCCCAAACTTATTGAAAGAAAGCCCGCTGGGGTCAAAATCTCTACAGACAAGCAGCGATCTCATGGGCATACTGCAAACCCTGGAGATGTACACGGATGAAATAAAGCTATTGGAAAGGGAACAGGATTCCCTGATAAATGTCAGCCTCACACTTGGGGGAAGCTTTCGGCGCATCCTGAACATTGACCGAATGGCTGAGCTTTGTTTTTAAGCAAGGTAACAGCAGAAACACCACTTTGGGGGTCCTGCATCACCTTTGTTGCCCACTCCCCAAACTCCTTAGTGTTTCACTCCTGCTGTGTCTCCAGTCCCACATTCCCTCTGCCCCCAGGGAGTGGAATCACCGAGATGATTGGTGAGTAGGAGGAGAAGTCCGGCCCCCACGGCCCAGTCCCTGATGGTCACTGCTTCCAGGAGGGGGGCCGTCTTAAGCCGTGCGCAGTCTGCTCCTTTACGGGTGGTCAACCTGTCAAATCAAGGGGGTCACTACTGGGGAGTTCCTTTGCCCACAGATCAAAGTGATACCTTTATCTATAAAGATTTTTTTGGCTTCCATCTGTTTTATGTATCAGCTGGCTCAGAATTCTGGTGTATAAGATAAGCACTATAATTTGGGGGCTATAAACTTTATTTCACGATACCTTATAACTTCCTCCTTGTGCTAAAAACAGTGCATGAGCTAATGTATATAAAGTGCTTAGTCTATTAGTATAGTGCCTGCTACGTGGCCATATTCTATTTCCTTCTTTAACTGTAGGTTCTGCTTTTGTGGGTCTTTGAATTAGCCTCAGAGGAGTGCGTTAATGTTAAATACCTGCTAAGTTTTTATGGAAAATGCTGAGAAGTGGTCTGTTAAATAACTTCACAGAATCAATTAGACACAACTTTTCAAATTGGACAGTCTTCTATTATTTTACAGCGTGCCTCTGTGTACTACAGAAAGGTACCATTTCTGAAGAAATGCACTATCCGTTGCCTTCAAGTTTGGAAGCTGGGCTTCTGTCTAGTTGACATTTGTGCTACGTTTGTGTTGTAGGTTGTCTGTGCAATCTCCTTTCCTGCATCATGATTTTTCTTACCTTCCACAAGTCTCTTCCAGCCTTCGTCGTTTTGAATGCTCCAAAACCCCACCGACAAATCAGTGGATTGTGCACTAGCGCCCTTGGTCACACAACAAGATTTTGAGCAGGAAGCATGTCTTGGCAATGCAGCCGGTGCCACACCGTCATGCAACCTTGTGTGACTGATTGCCTCGGCCTTCAAGCACCTAAAGCCAATGAGTGACAAGCACACTGAACAGTTTTGCTGACCGCTCCCAAGGTGATTCTATTCTTTTCCAAAAGCTTAAAAAAATGAGTATTATTGACATAAATTTTTAATACTGGAGCAGGATGCTCTCCAGAATTTTGCTAAAATGAAATTAAAAGCTACTAAAATTATGCTGTGGTTATACCATTTGGATATTCTGTCTTAGAAGTAGCCAAATTGGAGGTTTTCCCTGATTTGTAGACTATAAATGAAGGTAATACAGAACATGCAGCATGAGTTATTTGTACAATTAAATTTTGCAACTGTCATGGTGAAAAGGTGGCACAACCTGTACTAGTAAATTTTATATCTGCCCATGCAAAGCTCTACTTTCCTCTTACTCGACTGCATTTTATACTGAAATTGCAAGCTGGGTCAATAAGTGGGTGGGTTCAACATCCTAAGGAGAGACTCCCCGTTCTGTCAGCTCAGGGTAGTGCATTACTTTTGTATCATTTTAAGATAAAGGTTACTAGTTAAGGGTTACAACTTCATTAATTCAGTTATTCAACAGATTCTTAGTAAGTACCTCCTTATAGTCAGAGTTTTGTCATAGCTGCAGAATGCAAAGACACTTACAATATGTTTTTCCATAATGTAAAAAATCTGACTTTAACCCTAATGAATGCATTGTAAAAATCCTAGCTATTGTTGTTTTAATGAAAGTGCACTTCACCCTAAAGGTAAAAAAAAAGGACATGGCTATGTATTTAGCTGTGATATAAACAAGATGTAGCATATGTAATACAAGTGGTGCTAAAATAACTTGTAGGAAAAGTTCAGTCCCAGCTGGTGTAGCTCAGTGGACAGAGTATGGGCCTGCAAACTAAAGGGTCATTGGTTCAATTCCCAGTCAGGGCACATGCCTGGGTTGCAGTATGGTGCATGCAAGAGGCAGCCACACATGTTTCTCTCCCTCTTTCTCCTTCCCTTCTCTTCTCTCCAAAAATAAATAAATAAAATCTTAAAAAAAAAGTTCAAAGGAAAGACTAGTTCTACCAGGGAAAGATTTTGTATAGAAGATGGTACTCATGCGTCAGTAGAGTTTCTATTTTCCCATGATGATACTATGGGGGAGAGATAGTCAAAATCCAAGAACTGGCCTGTGAGAGGTGCCCAAGTCATACAAATTATATTACTGCAAGGGCTATAAAAGACCTTGCACCATTTGGAGCTGATGAAGAGACTGAGTCATTGGCACCTAAACACACAGATATTACCTTCTTAATTATCATATGTACAGCTATTCAAATTTATTTTTATACATAGTAAGGCAGCTTTATGCTACTAAAGGAAAAACCACTAAATGTGTTCAAGTTGGTTATTTTTAACATACAGCATCAATTATGCTATATGATTATGCAGACACTCAGAAAGCTTCTAAGCTTAAAAATAAATTTAGCCCAGTCATCCACCAATACTCAAAACCAATTTAACACATGGTGCTATTCATCAATAATGAGCCACTCAGAAAAGGGCTGGTCAATAGGGGCCCATTTTGCCGATAAATACATAGGTAGTTCACCCTCGATTCCTACTGCCTGATATTGTATTTTTGGCCAAGAAGAGTGTTTAAACAGACTAGAGACCACTTAACCTCTTCTTATCTGTAGCCACTACCTCACATCACAAATTTTAAAATCTTATTTTCAGTCTGTGGCAGTTAAGTCCTTGGTTACCTTTCCAAAGCATCAACATAAAGCTCTTTAGGAAACTTTGGAGATTGTATTCTTGAACCATTTTTACTCTTTAGAGGAAAAGACTCAGATAATTTATGGTAAGTGTTTCCATTCCTTGTCACACTTTATGAGTGTTTATTGCCAGGGGTGAGAACAAGGGAGGCCCGGAAACACCCAAGCCCAGAGTCGGCCCAAGGTGAGGCCTTAGCTAGGAACGCCTCTGACGTTACACTGGGACTCCAAGGAACCGAGTCCACCTCTTTTCCCAGGTGAAATGCTGGGAGCATTTCCTTGGCATTGAGCTGCACAGGACGGAATGAGAGGCTGTAAAATGCCAGCCAGGACTCCTGGAAATTTGTGCCACCACTTCATATGAGCCAGGGACCCATAAAATTCAAGCCACGACTCAGTCTAAGCTCTCAGACTGGTGGTGCCTGGGATGCCTGGTAAAAGCGATCTCGTGGAGTCGATAGGGCCTCGTGGGTATCAACAGAGTTAACACGTTGCATTTAGTCATCATGTCCCCTTTGTCTTCTCTGACCTTCTTGTCTGTGACAGTTTTTCAGCTTTTCTTTCTTCCTTCTGATCTTGACACCTTTGAAAAGTATGAGCCCCGTTATTGGTAGAATGCCCATTATTGGGTTTGTCTGATATTTTCTCATCATGGGACTAGGGATTACAGATTTTAGAGAAGTGCCCTTCTCATCACGCTGTAACAGAGGGTGCCTGATATCAACATGACAATGCCATAATGTTAAACTTGATCCCTTGGTTAAGGTGTCTGCCCGACTTTTGCATTTCAAAGTCACAATTTTTTAATTTCCTTAACTGTATGTATTAGAAGTGAGTCACTGGGCCCAGCCAACACTCAAGGAAAGGGAGTTATGCTCTACCTCCTGGATTGAAGGGTGTAAAACCATAAAAACTAATATGTGAATTGATAAACGTTTGGAGCAAGATGCTTGGTGATCAGGCAAATATTCTCCCTCTCCTTAAAGCTTCGCCCCTGACTTCAGCATTCACACACGGATTAGGCCAGCAGCAAGTATTGCTAGGCTGTCTAAGGGTGATTTCCTGCTTCCCTCACTCCTTTCACATTCATCATGTGGAATTCTTCTGAAATGGAAACTTGCCTTTTCTCCCCAGCTTATTTATTTCTTTAATTTATGAATACTTATTTTACTCTGGGAGGGTTAACCAATATTATTGTTTATTTTGGTGGTCAAACTGTTCCATTCTTGGACGTTGGGGTCTTTTTCAGGTTGGCCCCTGTGTCATTTAGGTGTGTCCCTGACCTCATTTGCATTTTCCTGCCCTAACCCTAGAATCAGCTATTTCCCCGGAGAGCACTGGTTTCCGTTATTGGAGAAAGATGTGTACAACAGAAGACCCAGGAACTAGGTCATGTTCATTGTGTGACTGTTTGTGGGACTGCTGGGTGGAGAGAGCTAGAAAATTCTAGACAGGCACTATCCTACGGATACATAACTCTCTGTATTTCATGTCTATTACTCATATACATATGCTAAATAAGTGAGTTTACATTATTATGTCTGACTCGAGCCCAGCACCACGGGGTTTATTCTAATCCTCTCTTCCTTGTTTCTTGGACAGTGAGAAGCATGGCTACCATTATCTGCATCGTTAGCTATTTATTTGTTCAACCCCAGTCTACACGTGACGCACTTTCAGAGCTACTGACACATGCCCCCGGGGGGGACAGATACACCAAATAGTGTACAGTGTCTGCCTATGCTTCATTTTGTCTCTAGCCTTGCAGAAGCCATTTCTAAATTACTCAAATCTACAATCTCAAAGGACCTAAGATGGAATTTTTAAACGTTTTTTAAAGATTTTATTTATTTGTTTTTAGAGAGGGAAGGGAGGGAGAAAGAGAGAGAGAGAGAAACATCAATGTGTGGTTGCTGGGGTCTGTGGCCTGCAACCCAGGCATGTGCCCTGACTGGGTATGGATCGTGCAATGCTTTGGTTTGCAGTCCATGCTTAATCCACTGAGCTATGCCAGCCAGAGCAAAATTTTTAAACTTTTTAAGTGGAAAGTTACAGTGGGTTTTAAAAGCATCTGTAGAAATATTTAAAAAATCATTAGCATTACAAAAATTTGTAAGAAGAACTGAGAGCAGAAAACTTGAAAACTTAGAGCCAAATTTAAAAAAGTGATGGTTTTATAATTGCAAAAGCGGGTGCCCTGCTTTAATAAATTCTATCAATGGTGTGCAGTCTCTCAGATCTATGTATCTTTTCAAAGTTTTACAGGAGTCCCAGCTATTACCATAAAAATTCAGAAATGCACAGACCATAGAATCAGGAATTTTAACCACCTTACCACAAAGTATTAAATCAAAATTTCAAAAACCATAAAGCAATTATAATCATACCATTGTCACTGTGTATTTCCAATTAATAATTCCAATTTTAAAAACTTGAAAATATTATTCCATTTATATTCACTTTGTCTTTTAAATGTATATTCCTGGGTATGGTTTTTAAGAAGATAAGACATTAGTAACCAATGGAAAATATATGTAATCTATAAAAGGTAACATGGCTGTTTGATGGTAGAATGTTCTATAGATTTTTACTACTAAACGAGCTGATACAGAATGTCTGCAGCCCACCCCAGGGGCACACGCTCAGCTGTGAGGTGTGCCCCCAAATCTCAGGAGCATGTGGGCCACAGTGCATTCATGCACTGCCCATGAAATCCTCGGCCTAGCCTGTGATTCCTGCATTTGCAGACACGTTTCCCCTGCATTTCAAAAACTGCGACCCTGTTAGGCAGAAATGTTGAAGTCAGATGGCGAAAGGGACGGCATCTGGGCAAGTGACAAGAGTGCCTGCCAGCGCAAGGCCACTCCCTGGCGGTGTCCCGGAAGAGCTGTGGGGGCGCAAGGGCGGGGGAGGGTGCTATTAAAAAGCCTTCAGGGGCAAAAGGAAGGCATTTCAATCTTTCCCCTTAAATTTTTTTTCTTAAGATTTTATTTTATTTTTATTTTTTAGAGAGGGAAGGGAGGGAGAAAGAGAGAGAGAGAAACATCAATGTGCGGTTGCTGGGGGCCATGGCCTGCAACCCAGGCGTGTGCCCTGAGTGGGAATTGAACCTGCGATGCTTTGGTTCACAGCCCACGCTCAATCCACTGAGCTACGCCAGCCAGGGCTTAAAATTGTTTTTAAATATCAATAAGAAATATCCCAACAAAGTTTTCCCTACAAAATATATAAAGCTTAAAACATAGGTTCATTTTAAATCATTGAACAGCAGTCTTCCCATATTTGACTATAAAGTTATATTTTTGTATCTGTGACTTCAAAATATGCTATTAATATAACATTCACGTATATGCAGCTTTCTGATCACCCTCGGAGGACTTGCATGTTCTTGACTATTAGCCAATGAGGCGTTAGATGTGGAAGACGCCAGTGTGAACGTGTCTAACATACCTGCCCCAGAGAAGCACTGGCTCAAATAAATGTGGACTTGGACATGGGCATTAATATTTTTTAGCTTTCAGGAGTATGTATTGGCAATGGCATCTAATCATTTTGCTTTCCATAGAAAATTAGAGTATTCTAGATGGTATTAATGTTAAATTCTTTATTTTTAAGATTTTATTTATTTAGTTTTAGAGAGGGAAGGGAGGGAGGAAGAGAGAGAGAGAGAAACATCAATGTGCGGTTGCTGGGGGCCGTGGCCTGCAACCCAGGCATGTGCCCTGACTGGGAATCGAACCTGCGACGCTTTGGTTCGCAGCCCTCGTTCAATCCACTGAGCTACGCCAGCCAGGGCAAATTCTTTATTAACCAAGAGCTATCTAACCCGGTCAGACATGGAATAAAAAAGATAAAGGAAGCAAATGGATAACTTCCAGGATTTAGGAACTAAAATCTCGACAGTTTCTTCTGTCATTATGGTCATCACCTGAGGGGAGAAGCGGAATTGGACAAAATAATGGGCTGGATCCCTCCTCCGTCCCCACCTGGAGATGCCCGAGGTTCACCCCAGTCCACAGAACCTCACCGTTTCTGAGACGGAGCTGACCTCACCTGGGTGGGGAACACCAAACTGCTACTTCTGCAAAGCTATACAGCCTGTGTGGCAACCTGTTTTGAAGGTTTAAATTTAAAATAAGGAATCATTTCACTTTTTTTTTCCTTTTGGGTTTTGCTTCTTAAAAAGGACATGATTTAGCCCTGGCTGGTATAGCTCAGTGGATTGAGCGCAGGCTGTGAACCAAAGCATCATAGGTTCAATTCCCAGTCAGGGTACATGCCTGGGTTGCGGGCCACATCCCCAGTGGGGGCCATATGAGAGGCACCCACACATTGATGTTTCTCTCTCTCTCTTTCTCCCTCTCTCCCCCTCCCTAAAAAATAAATAAATAAATAGAATCTTAAAAAATATATTTTAAAAAAAGGACATGATTTAACCAGTCAGGAAACCCATGTTGTACACTATTATTGAAAGGTAATAACAACATTTATGATTGTAAAAGATGCCACAAGATTTATTCTATGTGATGCATCATTTCCATGAAGAACTTGTTTCCCAAGAGTTAAAGTTTAATCAAACTTTAAAAAGACGATATTAGAGTCATCATTTTCATCTCTATTTCTTTGGCACCTTTGCAAACTACATTTTTACTTTGATTTGCTTCCTTATTTTTTCATTTCTTTTCACATATTTAGAGTACTCACTTGTTTTAGAGAATTAATGTGCATTGTAAGGCTTTGAGAAAAAAGTTGTTTTTGTGTGTCTCCTCCTTTTTTGAGGGATTTCTTCAAAGCTGTGTTCTCATGTCTCATTGTAGTGGTCCCAAAGTGGGTGATTAAGTCAGGAGGTGGTACCACTTAGCTGACCTGACTTAATCTTCCCCATTTGGCCTTGAAATTTTCTGAAGCAATTACACACTTTGTATCAAACTGGGGGAGAAGGAGCAGTGTGCTGGGCCACCCAAATGCACTCACAAGGAAACAAAAATTTATATAATCTACGAACATTACCCCTATTATATTTTTTTGTCTTGTTACACTTGAAAATTCGTCACGCACACTGAGGCAGCCCTCTCTTGAGGCCACCAATTCAAACGGAAGTCTTGGTTTCCACCAGGAGGCACGCGAGCCCCCTCTTGGGCCCCGCACACGGGGAACAAGCACCTCTGTCCAGGGCCCAATGGGTGATACTAGTTCAGTGCTTACGGTTTCAGGAAACTCGAGTCCCACATAAAGCTGCATGAAAATTTTAAAAAAGTACGGGAAGGATGTCTCCAAATGCTAAAAGTCAAATAAATCAGAGAAATTGTGCCCAGAGCATTTCATTCTCTGAAACTCACATTATAGATTAGACTATTAAAGGCTACCCCATGCACACGGGCACATACGATAGATGACACAGAGACAGATAGACTGACAGTTACCCTGTGGAATTGACATTGGGAAATGGTGACCTCACCACATACTAGGGAACCACCTGTTGAATGACCCACCCTCTGATTGGTCAGCAAATATACTTGAAATAGAGTTTCTCATGAGAGTTGAATAATCTTTCTACTCTGCATTTTCAAATGAATGAGTTTCTCATCTTCAAGTGTTAAATATCAATTACAAAATACATTTATTTTTGTATCTTCTCCTTGTCTTAGATAAAGAAAGCTCTTTAAACCACTACAACATAGAGTGGTGTGATATATATGTAAATATCATCTACTTATGTATTCTACATGGTAATCAAAACTATTGGTACATCCTACAAAAATTCCCTACTAAGAATAAGATTCAGAAGAATCCAAAGATAATAAACTATGATTTACCGAAGACTATTTTCAGATGGTTGTATAATATTATCATATGTAAATTGCTTCACTCTGAGAAATCACATAAAAGCTATATTTCAATCTAGCTATTTACTTTTATTTGGTCAAACAAGGATTTGAAAATAATATTACTCAAGAAATCACTATTCGGCATGCATCGTTCCCCTGAAAGAGGCTGTTTTCAAAGGTATCGATTCTCTGTGTCAAAGCAATTTAAAAAATAAGAAAACACAAGATTTTCTACTACAACCCTACCCCTATTATTTTAACCTTGGAGAATATGTCTGCTCTAACAACAAAATTTTTTTTAATAAATTGATCTTTCATTTAATTCTGCTGACAAACGTGCCCCAGAAGCTGGGTCACCTATTGCTAAGGACAATACAGGGCATGCCCAAACTGAAGTCAGTGCTTTTGTCCAGTGTCCGGTGCTCCACCCCTCTAGTCACCAGAATCACGAGGTAGTAGAAGTGGGGCTAAGTGTACCCTCACTTGTGTCTCCCAACTGAGGGGGACTGAGCCAGCATTCTGTAATATTATTTCACCATACATGAACTGAAGCATAAATATATACATAAAACTCTAAAGAATGTACAGTGTGTTCTGACACAAACTTTCAATCTCTCTTTTCTCAGACACCAGGGAGAATCTTTCAGCAAGTTGGCCAAGACAACATGTGTCTCTTGCCCAGTCTCTTCCCGTTGTATTGTCCCAGTTTTTCGGATCGTCAGTGGTCTTATACCAGCATCTCAGGCTTGATGCATTTACTTGTTTGGGGGCCATTACCTGCAGACCAAGTTCTTTCTGAGAATAGTATCCTTCCTGAACCCATTGGAAAACACCTCTCCAACTCGGTGGTTTTATGATCTCGGAAAACCTTCATGTCAAATATTTGGTTGACCAAAAAGTCCATTACACTTTTTCTATAAAATAAAAGACATTTTTTCATTTGCACGGATAACTATTGATTTGCCTATTTTGAGTATGTCGGCTATCTCCTGCTATTGGCTTCTAGTAGGGAGAGTCCAGGGCTGCTGCCAAACATCTTCCAATGTATAAGACAGCCCCATAGCAAAGGATTATTTGGTCAAAATGTCAATATTACCAAGAAACTTCACAAACCACTTTTGACGTGTTTGATCACGCATAGCACCTTCTCCATACACTGCACAAATTTTTTTTTTGCATTTCAGTTGCATTTTTACCTTTCTTGAAGTAGTAAAACATAGTACACCAAAAATGGTGTGTATTTTTTCCATCTTCAATATTAAAATGGCTCTGCAAAAAAATTACCAATTTTGATAATTTTTTTGTAAATGCATGCTGATATGACCGCCATCACAATACAATTTAACAAACTTGTTTTGAATGAAGTTAAAGACAACTAAGCACTACTAGACCCACTGTAGAGGAAAAAAACCATAATGGACTTTCTGGTCAACCCAATGCTATGAAGAAGTAACTACAAACAGATCCTTTAAGATATATTTTTTTTATGAATTTGAAAAAAAAGGTATAATGAATATAATGCATGCATATACTATGCATACATACAAGAAGTTGGAAAATGGAAAACAAGACATGAAAAGAATAAGCTAGCTAGAGAAATAGGTCAAAACCAAAAATCCAGAGGCAAGAGGGGTGGGTACATTAAGCAGAGCTCCTTGCTACCCAAGGCAGTGAGAAAACCCCATCTGGCTCTTCCGTGAAGGTTACAGGTGTGGAGAGGCTTGTGCTGACTTAAGAGAGGACTCAGTTCTCATTAGTTGAAGATGTTGAGGACAATGATTCTATTTTCAACTGTAAGTCAATTGGACACGGTTTATACTCACAGGTTTCATTAGAAGAGCCGAGCTACTTTATATTCAAGTGCAAAAAAATGACCTTTTCTTTAGAAAACAATGCTGGTCTTAAATTTCTAATAAAAGATTCTCTCATGTAAACGATCGTGCATTCTAGGAGAAAATTAACTGTAGGTCTTCAAAAGGTATTGTTAAGGTGAAATGTCCTACTCCAGAAAGTAACATATCTTTGCAACAAAATGACCAGTCAAAAAGGGTTAGATTCAATACCACTTATTTATAGGTGAAATTTTAGTAGAGCATCCATAAATTGATGTAGCTATGAGAGGTTGTAAATGATAATTCTTCATTGTTCTTTTTTACTTTTAATTACTTAGAATGTTTCTTTGGAAATGAGAGTAGATTTACTTAATATTTCATGTCAGTGTTTTTGGCTATTCAGGTGAACATAAAATAATAGTTCAACAAATAGTTAACTGTATTTGATACTTTTAAAACAGTAAAAATATTTATTCCTTTGGAACAATTTGATATACATATAGCAAAGTGAGTGGATACTGAGAATCTAAGAATCCAATTTAATGCATGATTTAATACTTAACCAATGCTTCAATTGTAGACTATGCCAAAATGGTGAATAAAAATATAAAACCTACAGAAATTTGGTACCAATAAAACATTTTAACTCCAATTTAGAAAGTTAAAGGCAATATTTTTTTAATATACCACAGAGTTTCCTTCACGGATATTATGAGAACAAGCTCTGTATTTTGTGGTCAGCCTAGCAGGTTCAGAGCAAATCAAAATTAGGTTCTATATAAATATCTACTAAACACTGACACAAAGGTATGTCCGTGCATTGATTTAATGAATTAACAGCAATAAGATTTCATAAAATATGAACTGTCTACTCTGTCACTAAGCAGCCAAGGTGCTCAAAATATTATGATTTTTAGGCATTTATGTAAGCTCTATGATTTATTCAAAAATGGTCTGAGATGAGTATTTGAATATAATATTTTCAATCAAAGGAGAAAGTAAATCATAGTGGAAATGTCAATAATAAACTATTTAAAACTTCAGATGAATGGAAAGATTATTAAATAATTTAATACATATATAATTTGGATTCAGCAATATATCTCTGGGTTTATATATTTCAAAGCTATTTTGGTCTCTCTTCTCTCTTCCCATCATGTTATTTATTTTATTCAACAACTTTTTATATAGCACTTTCTACATGCCATTGTTCAAAGTACTTTGCCAATAATAACTCATTTTGTGATATGAGTTCTAGTCAACTTAGTTCAATTATTCTACAATATCACTTTTCTTTACTATTATAAAAGCTAATAATAATCTGTTTTAGGCATAATCTTAAACTCAAGTATGAGTTTATGGAGTTTATGTGGAATGCACTTTATGAAATATTCCTTTCTATGCTGTAATCTATTTCTATATCAGTATCTGTGAAAGTTCTGTGCGGAGAGTCGCCCTGGCTTAGGCAGTCTCCAAGGACTCACTTAGTGACAATACCAAGCCTGTGGCTCACAGTTCCTTCAGTCCTTTTCTTGACTCCAGTTCTCCACTGGTGCCCATGGGCCAGACCCCTAAATCGCATGCAGTATATTAAATAACATGCCATATCAGCACTTCCCAGTGCTCAACTCAGAACACACTAGTCTTAAGGGATTCTCTGATAAGCAAAACAATTTAAATACGCCATAATACGAGCAATGATGGTGTAAGCTATTTTGTTACAATATGCATTCAAAATGCCTGGAGAAATCTGGTTGCTCCAAGCGTACTTGACTAAAAATATATCTCCTCCTCACCTCGTTGTTTTCGTTAACACCTGTACTGGTTCTGGACAACAAGTGCCCTAGAGAGGACGTGGTGAGCGGCACTGCTCCGCACCAGGGCTCAGCAAAGGAGTTTGGCTTGTGCTCACCTTTCCTTATTTTGCACCAAGGCATCAGCGATGGCTTTATTTTTCAATGTTCTGTCATCAAGGCTTCCTACCCTGTGAGGAGTCATATATTTTACCTGATAAAAATGCAGTCGCAAAGCTTTAAATAAATCAGACACTATTCTAAATACAGCCATTAATGCATGGCAGAGAGCAGTCCAGGAGAATATATAACTACTTAAGCATTCCGCCCGGCTTGCATTTTGTCCAGGTCCACATCTATTCCAAGCACAAAAATAAAAAAATAAAAAAGTGATTTACGACAGTGCAAGCTGAGCTCCCATCTAGACAGTATGCTTTACAGGTGAATTGGAAATCTCAACTGTTACTACATGTGATAATTGATTAAGCTAATAAGCTTGCATATTGAATTCTCTTTCCTGACGGTCATAACAGCATCCTGTCTAGTGTAAAATACCAGCTTAGGAAATATGTTTTACACTGTGAGCTTGTATAACTTTGAAGCAATTTCTATGTGATCAATGCATTAAAGTTTATTACAATTTATTATCTTATCTAATTGTCAATTTCAATCACACTTTAATAAAAATTGTAATTTCTCCTTCAAATTAAATCAATATAAACTAAGTGTTTTGGCTTTTTGGTACCATTTTTATTCTTGACAGAGTATAGTATTCTCTAGTTCTGTGTGTAATAGACATGGCGATCAATAATAATCAAGCCCAAATAAGAAGTAAATAGTCTCCTTGACAGGCAGTCTGCCTGGGAAGATTACCAGTCTAAGAAATGTCACAAGGTATAGGTTTGTTCCTAGTTCCACTGTTAACATAGTGTGTGGCTTTTATTAAGTAACTTAATTTCTCTATGACCTCAGTTTTCTCACCAATACAAAGAAAAAAAATCACATACTTTGAAGTCCTTTCAACATCTCAAATTCTACATTTCCTGCATTTTTAAAGCATCTATATTACAATAGAGTAAGAAGGTAGGCATTTAACTTTAAAGATATTGGCCAAATGCAAATATTTTACTATTTTTATTATTGAACAAGGGAGTCCTGTTTAAAGTTCGAATATACCATTGTAGTATGCATTCTCCCTCCCTCCCTCTCTCTCTCTATCTCTCTCTCTCTCCCCCCTCCCCTCTCCTTAACAAAATGAGATTTTATTAAAGACATTACTCTGGAACTTGCTTGTTCCTACAAGTTAACTATGCTTGCATAAATAGCCCTTCCATTCACTACATAAATATCTACCACATTCTCTGTGATGCTGATACATGATTGGTAATATTGGGCCTCACAGTGGGCATTTAGATTCAGATTTTTCCAATGTGTTGCAGTCACAAAGCATCAATATCTGTATAGCACTGGTACTTTCTCTTTAATACAAATGATCTTCAAAAAAATGGATTAATGAGGTAAGGCATATTCATGGCGTACATTTTAATAGATGCCATTTAATATTTCCAAAATAATAACAGCAATCCCAACGGCCCTCCCCGTGTTCGGGCACTGGCCAGAACGGAAGCCGAATGCACTCTTTTGAGGGTGTGGGGCCGGGGGGAAGTGAGCTTGAAGTCGTGACACGGCCCATTTCTCATTTCTGAAAGATGACCAGCCGTGCTGAGAAGATGAACTAAAATTAAGACAGGCTGAAGCCAAAAAGAACCACCAAGAGGGTGGTGAAGAGTCTGCATGTGATAAAAATAAAGGCCCAAACTAGGACACTGCTGAGTGATGCGGAGAAGAGCCGCCGGGATAGCTTCCCACCCACTCGGGTGCGCACTGACACGCACGGCGGGGTCATCGAAAGCGACCCGGTGAATCGAAATGAACTTCTTTCCATTCACTCACCGACAAATACCTATTGAGCACCTACAGTAGGCCAGACACAACCCTCGGCCCCAGGGAGACAATGCTGAGCCAAGTCTCTGTCCTTATGAAAGTGAATCTCTAAGCCCTGGCTGGCATAGCTCCGTGGATTGAGCTCCGGCTGTGAACCCAAGTGTCGCAGGTTCAATTCCCAGCCAGGGTACATACCTGGGTTGCAGGCCATAACCCCCAGACCCGCACATTGATGTTTCTCTCGCTCTATCTCCCCTCTAAAAATAAATAAATAAAATCTTAAAAAAAAAAAAAGTGAATCTCTAGTGAAAAGAAAGAGGCTTGAACATAAGGTAAGAAGTGAGTCAAAGAAAAATAAAATAAGGGAGAAGGAGAGTCATACACCTCGAGACTGGGGTGTTTTAAATAAGGTGACCGGGCGAAGGCTCCCGTGGATGGTAAGATGAGAGCTGAGATGTAAAGAAAGGGAAAATTGAGAGCAGCGTGCATAAAACCGAGACATTCTCAGCAACCTGAACAATAGTGACAGAAAGCCTTATTGAAGTTGCCATTCTAATCATCTCAACATAAAGAGAAGATGAATAATGAGAAACCATTTGGCATAATACACATTGGAAACGTTTCGAAAATTTAAAAAATAACACACTTTCAGACCCTGTTACTTTAAGATGCATTCTATTAAATGTGCTAGGGTTTGGTGGTAAGAAGTGATCTTTCGGCAAATTAAGAAATGACCCCATTAGAACAGAGTTTATGAATCTGCCTACAAAAGCAAAGGCTTTTAAACATTACAGCCGGCTCGTTAAAATAATGACAGCTAATTGAGAGTGCACTGAAGAGTCCTTGGTGCTTTGCAGGGATTCTGTGTGTCCCTGCCTTTGCGGGGACGTCCTTTTCTTCCTCCTGAGTTCGTTGGGTGGCACTGCTTCTGTTTTAAACGTCTATTGCATAACTGACTTCCTCATGCTTTGCTGTGCCTTCTGTGGCCTCGTTGCACGGATAACGCGGGTTTTATTTAGATGGTACAACGCAACACATAGCAATTCACTTGCACACAGTGAAGCCTAAGCCTCCAGAGGGTGGACTGCCCAGAGATTGGGTAGCCTTCCTCAGCCTGCCCAGTAAGAGTTAATAATACGTTTTGAAAATGAGCGTAATGAAGCCAGCAAAGACACATGTTTATTTTAACTGTAACACCTATTTTCTTACTATGTTGGAAGCATTTCCGTTTTTGTTTTAGGGAAGCTCTCTGCCATTATTTTGACCTAAGGAAGCATGTTCCTGATTTCCTTGAAGTTTGTATATAATTGATATATTTATTCATTTTCCTGTTTAAACTTTATTGGGGGAGCATATTTTACAGTATTTTTGTTATAATCACCTTCTGAAGAACACTAGCTGGCTACGTGTCACATAAAGAAATCAGTCACAGAGAAAGAGAGAAGTTAGACCTTTAACATATATTCAATAACCACTGAGCAAAGAATGTGGTTAGCAACTGAAATTTATAACTAAATCGAAATCAATTTCTAACTAAATTTTCTAAGCCGCAGATGCATAAAAATCAGTTTGCCACCATGTAAGATAACATATTCAACTGCATTTATTTCTATTTAAGTGCACACTCATACATTTGGTGCTGTATAAAATAATATTTTATAAGATTTTTTGTTGTTCTTAACAACTATCTGTACATTATTTTTGAACTTGATTTTTTTTATTTCTTATATCCTTTCGGTAATGTTTCTGTACTGGCCCAAAGGTCATTATTTACACAATTTGAATCTTCTCCCTCTTCAGTATTTTTAAACATCTCTCATTCTCCACCTTAAAAGGGTTTCAGGCATCCATGATTTACGCTAAAGATATTAAATGGTATAAAGAATTACATACTGATAAACAGACTGTCCTCAGTGTAAATCCATTATAGACACTACACTGCATTTCCTTTTATCTTGAAGGAATCTGTAATAGAAACTACCTGTCTCCCAACATCAGCTTATATAAATGTAGTCAAAGCTCACAATGCAAACCCCAAAACAATCGGACCTCAACATTTAGTCCCATGAATATTTAAAGAGGGACCTCGGAGAATGTCCCTCTCTCGTTCTTGATGCTCTGAGGGTAAGCACCATCCATGTTACTTTTTTATAGTGTTATTTGCCTCAGGTCACAAGAGTTTAGTTTTTTAAAATGATGCAGGAATAAATGATAAATCAAATGCACATTTTATATTGAAATGTGCGGATGTCCAAGTGCCAAAGGCAGGAAAATTTAATTAAGGCACTTGTACTTGGAGAGAAGGATAAAAGCAAATCTACATTTTTTAAAGAGAAAACAACAAAGAAATCATATTCTGACTTAGGTATTAAAATTGTCAGAGAGATGCTGGTCTGCTAGTGGGAGAGAGAAAATAGTCAAGAAGTAATGTTTGAATTATATTTTACAATGGTCTCTGAATCATAGCTTTAAAAAATTATATAACAACTTCTTTTTTTTACTATTTTTTATTGACTATGCTATTACAGTTGTCCGATTTCCCCCCTTCACTCCCCTTCACGCTGCCCACCCCCTCCCACCCACATTCCCTCACTTTAGTTCATGTCCATGTGTCATAAGTTCTTTAGCTTCTACATTTCCTATACTATTCTTGCCCTCCCCCTGTCCATTTTCTACCTATTGTCTACACAACTTCTCATCAATGATGGTGACTGAAGATCCATAGAGATAAGAGAGGACATTCTACTCATCTTCTGGGCACAGCAATTTTACAGCTGGTGGGAGGGGCTTACATCCCATCTCGTCCAAGCGTTAACTTTACATTAAGGAACTTACCAGGTTATCACTACAGTTCTGAAACAGACCTGCTTTCGTACCCTAGACATGATATTAACTTCTCCAAGTCACAAAGTTAGAATTTAAGAACCTTTCAAAAGTACTCCTTATGCCTAACGTATCTAAGTTTGTTTGTGAGACATCAGTGGGTATCTACCATTGTTCAGTCAACAGTACAGATTCAGAAAGAAACATTATTTGGAATAATTACTTATTAATACAATACTTAATAATTAAGACTCTAACTAAAATGTGCTAAAAAACTTCCATGAGCCACGCACTGCTACTTAGAAACAAAACCTATAAAAAGTTTATTCTCATGAGAGTTTTGGTTGAGTCACCAGCGGCTCTTCCCATGGAGGGTGACAGCAGACATCGCTGGGTCTGTGTCTCTGTCTGTCTTCCATCCAGTGAGAACCGAGGTCAATAGACACTGAGGAACATGTCCAGGCTGTGGGGTCACACGGATCTGGGTGGGACTGTGATGTGTCACATGTCACATCTGTGTTCTTAGATAAGTACCAAATCTGACAACTCTCAAGTACTCATGAATAGAATAAAGAAAATAGCACCTATCCTACCAGGATTTTTATGAGAATAAAAGATTATAATAGATGTAAAAAACTCAGGACCACCCTGGCTGGCATAGCTCAGTGGATTGAGTGCAGGCTGTGAACCAAAGGGTCGCCAGTTTGATTCTCAGTCAGGGCGCATGCCTGGGTTGTGGGCCAGGTCCCCAGTAGAGGATGCATGAGAGGCAACCACACATTGATATTTCTCTCCCTCTCTTCCTCCTTCCCTTCCCCTCTCTCCAAAAATAAAAAAAATCTTAAGAAACAACTCAGCACCTTGCTAGGCATAACTCCATAACAGACTGATCACACTCAAATCCTCCTTTTTATAATAATTACTGTTAAACTCACCTCTGACCATCTTGAAAAGAAATTTACCATACACATACTTAAAAATAGTAAGAAGTGTCTAACAATAATATAAAAGAGAAGGAAAATAAAAAGAACAGTATTACAAAGCATGTATTTTATCTAAATGCTGACTATGACAAAGCATGTATTTTAATATGTAAAGGTTCAACTAGGACTGAATGTGTTCCCCTCAGACTCATATGTTGAAACCCTAACCTCCAATGTGTCTGAAAGACATAGCTTTTAGAAGGTACTTGAGGTTAAAATAAGGTCATAAAAGTTGGGTCCTAGCCCTGGCTGGCGTAGCTCAGTGGATTGAGCGCGGGCTGCGAACCAAAGTGTCGCAGGTTCAATTCCCAGTCAGGGTACATGCCTGGGTTGCAGGCCATGACCCCCAGCAACCGCACATTGATGTTTCTCTCTCTCTTTCTCCCTCTGTCCCTCTCTAAAAATAAAAATGAATAATAAAAAAAAAGTTGGGTCCTTTCCTGATAAGATGGACAGATTTCTAAGATGAGAAAGAGGGATAGATTGCTCTCTCCCCACCCAGTGAGGACACAGTGAGAAGGTGGCCATGTACAAGCCAGGAAAGGAGTCCTCACCAGAACCTGGCCATGCTGGCACCTTGAACTTGGACTTCTAGCCTCCAGAAATGTGAGAAAAAAAATTTCTGTTGTTTAAGCTGCCAAGTCTTATTTGTTATAGATGCTCTAGTTAAGATCCTGTTCTAAAAAATGTAATGAAATAGTCACATGCTTTCAATTGGGTTATCGTTACTGGGACCTGTACTCACAGGCTGCTGGGGGTGTGGTGTATGGACGAGGCCAACACCACAGAACCATCTGTGCTGTGATTTTCTGCCCTGAATATCAACATGCCTTCCCGTCATTGAGATAAAAACTAGGCCCCTGAAAATTTGCAAAGTATTTTCTGTGGGGTGGTAGTGCCTTTATGGAGAACCACTAACAAAATTCTGAACAATATGGGGATCGATATTGTGTAGACGTGAGCTTCATTTCTTCTCAATTACTTTGGGACTGTGTAACTCAGGGGAAGTTGCCAAAACTTTCTCAAATTCAATCTTTTGGTCTGTAAAAGGTGGGGAGGAGGGCATGGTATATACTTAATAACTTACTAAGGGAATTAAATGAAATTATCTTTGTAACTTTAGCAGTGCAGCTGGACCTGGCACAGTCCATTCTAAGTATTTTCTGGTCTCAGTACATGATGTAAATGGTAGTTCCTTTGTCCTCCTTAATTCTTTTTCCTAGACTTGCAAAACCTACTACTGCTAACTTCACCCTCGGTTTTAAAAATATTCTAAGATCCATGTTTCTGCTTTATTATCATACTTGCTCTGGTTTCTAATTGCTTGGTATGTTTCTCCTTTGTTCTCACTCTCCCGTCTTTTCCCTCACCCCACAGTGGTACCCTCTCCTCCCCGAGTCCTGCAGGTTTACCCCTCTTCCTCACATTCTTCCAAATCCTCATTCCTGATTGAAAAACATTTATGCTCCTTAAGGAAATTCTATGGTTTGCTTGAGAGCCCATCAAGAACCCCCAAAGACAGATGCTGTACCTCTGACACAGTGAATTGGAGGAACAAAACCAGGAGGTTACTTTATTCCACAGTGTTCCTTGCTGCAACTAATGGCAGTGAGCCAAGTGAGCTATGGTGTCACCAGATCGACAGTGTCACCAAATCAACCAACAGATAGCGCCTGTTAAACAGAGTTGCTGAAGATCTCAGGGTTTTCACTCATACTATCTGCACATAATACAAGATATGGAAGCATGTTGTGTTATAGCTTTATGTGTGTCAAATGTCAGGGAAGACCTTCAGTAAGGGCGGAAATGTCAAGCTGACTTGCTTGGGGTAATAGAGTTGGACATACTATCAAACATTTAAGGAAGAGTTAACACCATCCTTTCCCAACTCCTCTGAGAAAGAGAATGGGGGAAACACTGCTGCAATAATCCAGTGGCATTGGTATTACCTTGACACCAAAACCAGACAAAGACACCATAAGGAAAGAAAATCATAGGGCAACATTCTTTATGAATACAGATATAAAAACTCTTAACAAAATATGATCAAATTTTCACTATGTAAAAAGTACCGTATGCCATGACCAAGTGGAATTTACCCTAGGACTGAAAGATTAGTTAAACATGTAAAATTGATTAATATAATACACCATACTAATAGAATAAAGGTATAAAAATACAGCCTTCTTAATAGATGTAGAAAAAAGCATTTGATACAATGCAACACATTTTCATGATACAGAATACCCAATAAACTAGGAATAGAACTTTCTCAATCTGATAAGACCATCTACGACAAACCTGTAGCTAATATCATACATAACGGCAAATGATTGTATGCTTTCTACATAGATCAGGAACAAGACAAGGGTGTCCATTCTTGCCACTGATATTTAACATTGTTTTGAAAGTTATTTTAAGAAAAAAATAAAAGGCATCCTGATTAGAGAAGAATAAATAAAATTCTGTCCCTTGAATGTGTTATGATTTTGTGTGTAAGAATCTACAAAAAAAGTAACTGATGAATTCAGCAAGGTTGCAGAATACAAGATCAGTACATAAAAATGTAAACAAAAATCTATTATGGTGTTTACACTAACATTGACTAATTTGGAAATGAAATTGAGGAAACAATCCCTTTTAAAATAACATCCAAAATATATTTAGGGTTCAATTTAACAAAGTACAGCACGAATATGTGGAGAACTACAGAAAATCATTGAGAAAAAATAATGAAGACCTAAAGGAATGAAAACACACTTCAAGTTTGTTGACTGAAGAACTCAGTATTGTGAAGATGGCAATGCTCTCCGAATGGATGGACAGGCTCCCCACAGTCCTGGCCAAAGCCCCAGCTTCCATGCACAGAAACTGGCAAGCTGACCCAGGAATTCATACAGACACATAAGGGACCAAAATAGCAAAAGCAATCATGGAAAGGAAGAATAAATGTGAAGGATTCATAATTCTCAATTTGGAAATTTACTACAAAACTACAGTAATCTAGACAGAATAATACTATCATAAAGATACACATGTAGATCAATGTAAAATTGAAAGTAATAAATAAGCTGTTACATTTGTGGTGAATTTATTTTCCACAAGAGTGGCAAGAAAATTATTGGGGATAGAATAGTCTTTTCCATGTATGTGGCTGGGACAACTGGCTATCCACTTGCAACAGAATGAAGTTAAATTGCTACCTCATGCACATGCATAAAGTAACAAAATGGATCCTAGACTTAAATAAAAGAGCTGAAACTATTAAAGCATTAGAAAAAAACAGAAAAAAATATTTATGACTTTGACTTAGGCAATTGTTTCTTAAATGTGACACTAAACTCACAAGGACAAAAAAGTAGGTACACTGTATTTCATTAAATTAAAAGCTGTACATCAAAGGTGCCCGTCAAGAAAGTGAAAAGACAAGCCAAAAACAGGGCAACAGTATCTGCAATTAATATTTCTGAGAAAGGTCTAGTACCCAGAGCACATGAAGGACTCTTACAACTCAACAAAAACGAGATTTCAGTCTCAGATGGCCAAAGACGGAATCGCGAAGCAATGGTGAGGCCTCAAAGAATGAGGAAAGAAAGATTTCAAACAAGGTAACTGTGCATCACTCATTTGTCCAAATATATCTATACACACATGGCGTGACATAAGAAGGTTTGCAGTGGCTCATATGCAAATTGGTACAAGAATCAATAAATAACACAAGAATAAACTCTGTTTTATGCACTCATACCTGTAAACCTATTTTTGTCCCACTATGTCTGGAGAAAGTCCAGCCACTGTTAATATAACGAGAATGGTTTGCACGACATTGATGTAACCTGGCAGCCAAGGAAAGTGGACTGGAATGCGCATGTGTGAACAATGACAATGTCACTGTACTAGTCCGTGGGGGTGGTGGACACCATTGAGTGAACATGTGTACTGTGTGGCCATCACATTCAAAATGACTGAGTAAATAAAGCAACGAATCTGCAACAAATTTTGTGTTAAGCTGGAACATTCCTCTGAGGAACATTCCTTTGGATGATTCCGAAGGCTTTCAGGGTTGATGTAATGAGTGCAGCACAAATAAAAGTGTGGCACAAACATTTCAAAGACAGTCAAGAATCTGTGGAGAGTGACCCACGTTCTGGAAGGCCTGCAGCAAGCAGAACCCCTGAGAGTGTTGAGCAATCACGGGCTGCCATCAGCCAAGGTCGGCGACTGACAGTGTGAGAACTAGAAGCTGACCTGGGGATTCCACACACTCCTGTGTCCGAGATTTTGGCCTGAAACGTGTCACAGCAAAACTTGTTCTGCAGCTACCGTTACCAAAGCAGAAGGAACGTCATGCTGTAGCTGCTAATGACTTGACTCACACCGCTACCAATGAACCAGATTTCCTCAGGAAGGTCATAACTTTGAAGGGGACTGAGGCGTCATTGTCCTGTGTACAATGTTTCTTGTACCTTGTACCTCCTTCAATAAATATTCTTCATATCACATGGCTGGATACTTTATGGACAGGCCTCATATATATGCATGTATTGCATGTATATTTCTAACGAATTATCTCTTGAGGACAGTGGAAGTGGTGCTTAATGTTATTTATTTCCCTCACGGTGTTCGACCTATCATAGTGCTCACATACAGTGATCGATTAGACAAGAAATATAGAGAAATAGTTTGTATGCAGCAAACATTTCTCATGGACACTAGGCTCTTTGAAGTAACACATACTCACTCAAATGATAGAATGACAAAATGTATTACACATGATCTTTTCCAGATGTACAGATTTTTTTGAATAATGACAATCATACTTTTTTAAAACAAAAGCAGGACATATGGTCTGACATGTAGAAGAGAAGGGGTGATTTTATTTTATTTTTAAAAATTTTTAAAGATTTTATTTATTTATTTATTTATTTATAGAGAGGGTAAAGGAGGGAGACAAGGGAGGGAGAGAAACTTCAATGTGTGGCTGCCTCTCGCGCGCCCCCTACTGGGGAACCTGCTCACAATCCATGCATGTGCCTCACACTGGGAATTGAACTGACCACCCTTTGGTTCGCAGGCCGGCGCTCAATCCCCTGAGCCACGCCAGGGTGAGAAGGGGCTATTTTAAACTGGAGGTGGATGGATGTGAGCCAAATGTCCCATGGATAACAAATCGAGATGAAGGAAATGTGAGTGCCACAGGCACCTGGCTTCTGGCCGTGTTCTCACCCTTATTAACTCTTTTATCTTTGAGCAAGTTCCTCAATCCTCCAGAGTCTCCTCTTCCTCACCTTTAAGGAGAGGAAACAACTGATTTAATATCATAGGACGGTTGTACAAAATTAAGAGAGAAAATCCTACTAAAGTGAAGTGCTTTGCACTGGCGGAGGCTCACAGTCCTTCCAGCGTTTCTCAGCACTGTGTGGTTGTGGAGCGGAATCGTCGCTGTCAAAGGGCGGTTTTGACCACAAGTCACTTTCAGACACATGACTAACACAGCAAATGGTCATTTGAACTTGCCATTGGCGGACCACACTGGTCAGGTCTGGAAGTATGTTCTTTAAAGATATGTCTTTCACCAAAAAATAAAACGCCAGAGACATAGCTGTCCGCATGCGTAGGAATGCAGAAGCTTCCCTGGCAGTACATTTTGTCCAGTCCTGAAAATGCAGGACTGTGACTGGCCTTTTGACAGTCAAATCTACTGACCAAGTATAAAGGAGGCTACCAACCCCTCAAGATCCAAAAAGAGAACCGGAATGTTAACTAACCGGGAGACAGCTTAACCAAGAGGAGGCAGGAGAGTTTAGAAGAGGCTCTAGTGCCCCCTAGTGTTAAATCTCCTCCAGGTTTTTCCTTTGTAGATAGATGTTTTACCAAAAGATCTCAAACTTGGAAGCAACTAAGCTTTGGTCAAAGCTTCCTCCACATTACACTGCTTCGAAACACACATACACACAATTCTTCTAAGACAGAAAAGCCTTCAACTCGAAAGAAGCACAAAATGGTTATTTCACTAAAGAGAAGCTGAAGCACAAATGAGAGACAGTTTAGCAGAGGAAATAAAATTCTGTGTTTAAATGTGCTCATTAATTGAAGCAATCAAATGATCAGGATACTTACATTTCAGGATAGTATTTAAGCCTAGAGACCTCTAACTAAGGCAATATGATGATGGACTCAAGTTAAACTCCTTGCCCAGGCTATTTTTAAATGGAAATGCTGACATCCTTAATACAGGGATCTGAACGCTATTCTAATAGTGTATATAGCCTGCGGACAAGCCTCACTAAAATGTGCTGAGTTAACTTCTCAAGTTTGGGACTTTATTCCCCAAGGGCAGGATATTAAATTCACGACCTTCAAATGTTCTAAGTGATTGTAAGTAACCACTGAATTAAATAACTAGTTTTATTTTATGGTTATTATTAGTATTGAAGGAGTCTCAAAGTTATATAAATTGGAAATTACTTTCATAGTTTAGTGAAAACACACTTGGTATACTTGCTGATTGAATTTCATCACCAAACCCTATTATCAAAGTGACAGATGAAAATGTGAAGTATTTCAGAACATGCATAACCAGCTAAATAGAACGGCAAGAGGGCATCATGAAGAAACATTTCGTTGGCTGGACTTCAGTCTGACTAATGTGCCTGTCAGTGTGGTTATATTAGAAAAGATTTTTCTCCTTTGAAAAGAAAGCCGTGTCTGACATAAAGCTGGTCTTAACCAACTTCGAGTTTATTAAGATATTTTATCTTTATTTTACAGGAAGAAGACAATCCTTCCACTGATTTTTCACGTCTGTTTTTGTATCTGACTGTTGTTCTGATAAGCATCATGGTGAAGCTTTTTTTTTTTTCCATTGTAAATTACAGCTTTAAAGTTGGAGGAAGGGGTGGCGAGCTGCCTGCCGAGCAGCGCGCTCACAGACGTAATTACTCGCAGTGCGCTCCAGCCTCACTGCTGTCCCTCCCTCTAATTTCCCGGCACAGCTAGCTGCTCGCTGCGCGCAGCACGCGCTCTACACACGGCCTGCTCCCCGAGACGTGCTCATGGGACCTCTCGCGTCTTTTCAATCTGGTCCTTCTCTGTCCCTCAACTCAAAAGGGGAAGCGTTTAAGGCCATGAGTATATTTGATGAGTGTCTCCAGGGGGATGACATCAATTGGTGAAGAGCGACATTTTTGTTTTATTTTGTTATTTTTTCCCCCAAGAACAGGCACTAAAGCAATCGCTATAGTTGAAACCACCCTTGGTAAGAATGTTGACATAGACACTAGAAAGTTTTATGAACACCAGGTGCTCGGACTCTTGAGAGTAAAAGCCCCACTACATTTTCAACTGCTGGCTTGCACAGTCAATGCTTTCGCTGAAGGAATCAAACAGGTACCACGATCATTAGATACGCAAGTTACTCACGTGATTGTGTGTGATAGCCTCTGAAATAAGACATAAAACAGTGTCATGATCAGTGGGATATAGTTGGACGTATTTTCAAGGGTATTTTAAATTTAAAATGAACGTGGACAGGGAGAAGCCATAGCAAATAATGGGGAAAAAAGAGTAGACAGTGGGTACAGTGCGTGCAGTCTCAACACAATGAGAGGAACAGAGGTTCCTATAGACTAGGAGGGAGTCTGAGTTTTAAGTACTGTGCAAAATTCCACAACTTTTCATTCTCTTTTGCTTTTTTCCCTGATGCCTCCCCTAGAGAGCACGGTGGGCCAAAGGGACCGGAAGAGCGTCTGAATTCCTCAGGCAACACGCAAACACTATCCCACGAATGGGGCTGGACATAGCTCATGGGCCATCGACGTGATCTCGTAGCGACCCCTCACACCGTGCCTATGTAGGCCATAGTAGTAAGAAAACAGAAATTAAAAAATAATAATAACACCCCAAAACAGGATACCCCTGATTTAAGGATTGGAGACTCTCTCACCATTATCCACTAGTATCGTAGTATTAAATAAACACATTTGACTATCTTTGGGTTTCATTGAAAAATGATGGACATGTAGTTTCTGCCCTCAGTAGAGTCCTAACCCAGGACGCTGTCTGCACTACGTACGAACAGAAACTACTCAGGGGGTTCCAGTTCAGAGGCCGTGGCTGCCACTCAGAAGTGGGCGCAGCGGCTCAAGGATAAGCCCAGGACCTGGAGTAGGGTTCCATTTCTAGTTAACGGGAATCATGAATTGGACTGGTCACATCACGGTCACCTCACATATTTCCCAGCCTAGGTCCCTCGGACTGGGACCTCTCCACCTCTCTGCACCCCTGGGGGCCTGTGCCTGGCAGCCTGCCTGCCTTGTTGTCTCAGCAGGGGCTCTTGTCACTGCCTTGCTTGTCACGGCACTGCTGGATAGATCCTGGGGTCTACTCTGAATTAGCATCGACTGGACAGATCTCAATATCTCACGCCAAAGAATGTATGTATTATTTTATACTTATCTATTTTTAACATTTATGCGTTATGACCTCCAGAGAGAGGCCACAACCAACATGACCGAAAACTATAGCTTGTCCAGTGGAAGATTCCAAAGCGCCGCCACGTGGGCCCCAAGTCCATCACAGAAAATCAAGATGTCGGTCAAGAGGCACAATATTCTTTTTTTTTTTTTTTAAGATTTTATTTATTTATTTTTAGAGAGGGAAAGGAGGGAGATAGAGATAGAGAGAGAGAGAGAGAGAGAGAAACGTCAATGTGCGGTTGCTGGGGGTCATGGCCTGCAACCCAGGCATGTGCCCTGACTGGGAATCGAACCTGCGACACTTTGGTTCGCAGCCCACACTCAATCCACTGAGCTACGCCAGCCAGGGCAAGAGGCACAATATTCTTAACTGGGCTGTGCCGTGTGGCCATGCAAGGGATCCTTTTGTTCTGTGTATGAGGTGAAGATACAAATTATGAAAGTTTTCCTTAATGCTTTGCACAGGCTGGGAGGAGACAAAGCCCTTAATAAACAAATGATGAATGATGGAGGGGAAAGAGGGGGAAGGAGAGAAAGAAACTTTTTAAAGTAGGAAGGAAGAAAGAAAGTGCTGTGGCTTGCCCGATGCCAAACTGGAAAATCAGCAAGTAGCAAACTCTTTGATAAGGAGAGGTCATACATGCAACGCGGTCACACCAACCCTTATCTGCAAAATGCCTACAAAGGGATCTGAGGCGATGTAAGCAAGGGTGAGAACAAATACAGTTGCAGCACTAAAATGTATTAGCAAGCACACATAATAAAATGCAAATGATAGCGTCTGCCCCAATAAGGTCTGGAAAACTCCACTTGGTCCTCAGAAAACACCTTGCCTCGGACGTTCTCTCTAAGGCAGATGCAGAAATGTTCTCTAGCAGGCATCGTTTCACCTGAGTCAGGTGAGAGTCCTCCATGAGCCCCAGAACTTGCTGGCCTCATAAGCCTTATGGATGCAGGGGCTGTAGGAGGCGCATTCTGCAATCTTGCTCACCAAGCATGTCTTAAACATCACTCATCTTCATCAAAGAAAAGAAAAGGTTTTCTAATCTATCTAATGCCAATCAATCAATCCCCTGATAGAGATTTTGATACCTCTGTTTGAATATGTCCAAAGAGGAGAATCTTGCTTAGGATATTTCAAATAGGAAGTCACTACCCTTAGAGCATAGACAGATGCTCTAACCCATGCTCCAAACACCTCTGCTACCATGTTTATGGCGGAATATTCCCAAGTAAATTATCATATGGAGAGCAAAAGAGGAAGGAGAGAATGGAGGAAGGGAGGAAAGGATGGAGAGAGGGAAGGAGAAGGAGAAAATCCTCCACCCACTCAGGCACACCTCTGGTGTGCTCACGCTTCCATCCGTGTTTCATTACTTCTTCCAAGCACATTTTGCCACGACTTTGGACAGTCTCTTTGCTGGGAATTCTTCTCTTTCCTCACACCCCCCCAGAAAAATATACTAATTTAATCACGTGGTAAATTGTTCATTAACTTACACACAAGACATCAGGTGCTTTGAAATTTTAGATAAAATCAATTGTTCCCTTTACTCTTTTCCCGCTCCTCAGAAAAATATGCTTATGCATTTCTCAGAAAGCATGTGTGTGTGTGTGTGTGTGTGTTTGATTTTCATCAGACGTGGTTGTGTCTTGTTCTCCGGGATCTTCTGAGCCCCTAAGCTCTTTGGAATTCATGGACACTAGTAAGGAGTCTATAATGTAATTTTTGTCGGGAAATGTTTGATTCATTTAATTGCATTTTGCATTAAGAATGTTTTCTAAACTATGATCCACTACAATATTAATTTCAAGTATTACTTTCCCATTTAAGTATGAAACAAACTATTAGATAAGAAGGAAATGGCGGGTAAGTAGAAGAAAAAATAATGATACAAATGGACGTGGTAGAACATTGGGGTAGCATTTCAAGGCGATGAGAGAAAATAAAGCCAGTAGTTTAAAATGTCAATTAGCAAAAACAAATTGCCTTTTGAAATCCAAGTTGAAAAACCTTCTCCAAAATGTCTATTTTATTAAGTGTCAAATAAGTTTCTTAGAACATGTTCCAACTTTTAAAATTTAAGCATGATAATTTAATTGACATTTGCACTAAAGCATTCATTTTTTATCCACACATCTTGGATATTTTAACCAGTAAGTTATTTCCAAGTTCAAGGTTCAAGCCTATCTGGATTTTAGAAAAATTATACAGTTACAGTTTCTGGTCGTTGGCAGCCACTGGGAAGAATATTTTCTCCTAATTTTATACTTGATAGAACATTTAACAGGGTCAAGGTTGTATCTGAGAATCTGTTTAACATTTCCTGCCTCTTATTCACAGAACGCTGTTACAATCCTCTGGATTTAAGATGAACCAAAAAATACAATTTCCCCCAGAGGAAAATTGATGGGTGTCCCTGCGAATGGGATGACAAATTGCCATTCTTCCAAACTGGAGGTAATTTGGGGGAGGTTGAAATCAGCAAGTTATAAATAACAGGCAATTTGAAAGGATCCAGGATATATCCCATCCTTGTCCCTCTGGTGCAGTGACTCTCAGGCCCCCCTGGGCAAATGACCTACTGGGAACTTTTAAAGACAGAGATGATCCCCTGGCTGGCGTAGCTCAGTGGATGGAGTGCGGGCTGCGAACCAAAGTGTCGCAGGTTCGATTCCCAGTCAGGGCACATGCCTGGGTTGCAGGCCACGGCCCCCAGCAACCACACATGGATGCTTCTCTCTCTCTTTCTCCCTCCCTTCCCTCTCTAAAAATAAATAAATAAAATCTTTAAAAATATATATTTAAAAAAAACAGAGATGATCAACCTTTACATCTGTAGAATCTCATTTGATTTGTCTGTGGGGGAGGCCCAGGCAATAGTATTTGTATAAGCGTCTGTTTTTGCCCCTAATATGCTGCCACTCTCCCGAAGATTTCTGCCAGACTGAATTATTCTAGTGCTATATTTGACCTTAATAGCCTTGAGACAGTTTTACTAATATATTTATAGCTTGTCTTCTTAGCGAGGTAGCAGCTGGCTAGATGTCATACTTCTAAAAAGAATACTTAAAAAATAACTACTTATATATTTTTTGCTTATTTTTTTGTCTATATACTGAAAGATATCATCTTATTGAATGGCATTAATATAGTAAAGTAACAGATGATACAGAGAAATGTTATGGCTTGTTCTGAAGAACTTGAAGCTCTGTCTCTTACAATCTGATATTAATCAATTACCAACTAGTATAAATTTTCACTTGAAGAAACATCTGATCATGACCATATTCAGGGCTAAAAACATGGCAGAAGTAAAATATACTTAACAAACAAGAGAATAGTGTAGAAATAAAACTACTATTAAAAATTGAAACAGGGAATTGAATGGTCACCAGGGATCTTCAGGGGAAAAATCACTGTCACCAAACACCCCGACCAGGGAAAAACCACAAACTTCAGTTGCCAAGAGTTAAGTGACCTGAACCCTAAATAGAGGAGTGTTATTGCAATATTTGACTTTTAGAAGAAAGAAATTAATAAAGAGTCAGCACAGCCCTGGCTGGAATGGCTCAGTGGATTGAGTGCTAGCCTGCAAACCAAAGGGTCACTGGTTCGATTCCCAGTCAGGGCACATGCCTGGGTTGGGAGCCAGATTCCCCAGTAGGGGGTGCACAAGAGGCAACCACACATTGATGTTTTTCTCTTTTCCCCTCCCTTCCCCTCTGTCTAAAAATAAATAAATAAAGTGTTTTTTTAAAAAGTCAGCATGAACATCTTGCAGGTTCTCTCTAACCACAGTACTCTAGGTTTACCTTAAACAAAATGTAGAATAAATGAGGATTGTCTGTGGGCATCTTTCTTCCTGTTGTCCCTTGGCTGACAAGTACTTCTCATGGTAAGACTATAATCTTTCTTTTTTTCACTCTGCTGTAAAATGTTCCCATTTCTTATTCACTCCTTGTATATTTGCTCTCTACATTCAACCACGTTTCTGTGTTAAGAAGGAACAATCCTTTCTCTTGTTGGTTGGATTTGCATTTTAAAGGGAACTCTGAAGGTGAACAGGTTGCGCGGTCAGGCCATTGAACCTTTATTTGTTTAAGAATGGAATGCAAGGGAAGAGGGAAACTTGAGTCAATGCCCTTGACCAAATGCCCAAGTTGCCAAATTCTAGCTACAGTCCTTTGGGTTTTTTGATAAATGCTGAAAAATAATAAAACTGATGCTTTATAAATTTAGTTAATCATTATGGAAAGAGAAGAGTTAAATAAAGTGCCTTCTGCTATGGAAAGTGGAATGGATTGCTAGCAATGCCCTCAGCTGTACTGCTCTGTAAAAAGGAACATTTTCCCAACTCCTCCATCATTTGTATTTAGATTTAAAACAATGCAAGTAGCTTATAATAAAATACGCCTTATTGAAGTAGCAACCTCATATTTAAATAGAAAACAAGACTAAATTTCCATACTCAGCATTAGCCATTGAAAAATTTTGATGCATATAGTATTTTATTGCCAACTCAACACCTGCTATCAATTAGAAAAGGCTCGGTTACAATTTAAAACAGATTTATTTCTCATTAATATTAGAATAATTAATCTCAAATAAGGCCAGCAGACTCAATTTATATTATATTCAGTCACAGGAATTTGTGACTGCAAGTCTTTGTTGAAAGTCAATCCTACTAAAAATTAATCAACAAATTAGTGAAATTAGTTGCAAGCACAAACAATTGCAAGTAAATAATATGCACATTGCCATACTCAATCAGCGCTAGATTCAAATGATCAATAGCTCTTTCTCAAGCTATTTTGATTATATAAATGTACCCTGTTGGATTACATTTATATAAATTGCTTTCTTAATGATGAAGTTCTCTACATAGCTAATAGAATTTAGCCTTCAAATTTTTGTAACTGTAGAAATACTAAAAGTTCATTTTAACGAACATTTCATTTCTCTTAACATTTTTAAAAATTAAAATGAATGAAAAATTACAATGATTTGAAGAGTCAACAGATCGATGGACAATATGTAAAATTAGAAAGACATTAAAAATGAAAAGATGATTATAATATTGACCCAGTATTTCTAAGGTTTTGATGCTAGTACTCACAATCAAAAAACTCATCTCCATAAACATCGAAAAGTGTTCAAATAAATGAAGGCAATTTAACAAGCTTAGGCGTTTTTCATAAATCAACCGCAAGACGGATCTGAACACGGTTTTTAAGTAGCTGCTGTTGCGCCTCAGTGCCTGCCATTACTTTTCATTTCTCGATACATCGGGAAGCAGATGATGCCACATTAGAAAGTGAAATAATTAATGATATGAACTCACTCTACTTTTTCATTCCTGTAACAGCATTTATTATAGGGATTCTTTGCCCAACTCAGAGACCTCTATAAACTAAAACACACTGTTCTGAAAATGCTGTTGGCACTTGTATATTTGGGTCTGTACCCCCTTCGGTCATAGGCTCTCTCCTCCCCTAGTTGCCCAGGGTGCTCGCTCCATTCCGTCCCTGCTCAGAGCTTCCAGGAATCACCCTTATGAACGTGTCCCCATTTGCCCACCTGATGCTCTGCTGAGTACTCAGTCCCCTCAAGAGTTCCCTGGCTTCTTAATCCAAATGAATGTGATGGAATATTCCAACCCAGTGTGATAATGATGCTAATAGGCGTGTTAACCTATGTACTTTACCTTCTGCTGGGCAGAGATTGTGTTATCTGAAAATAGTTTCCACAAAATCTCGGTGGCATACAGTAACACGTATTCCCAGAGATTCTTTAAGTTCTGGTGATCAAAGTAAGCTGAGCAGGGTAGCTCTTGCTAGGCCACAGTGTCCTGAGTCAGCGACCCGGCTGTGCTCCTCCTTGGCTCCCAGTTTCCTTGGATTAGCAGGCTGCCCAGGTCACGTGTTCTCTTTGCGATGTCAGAGGCCCATGACGGAGAGCAGAAGCATGGAAGACCTTCTTAAATTTAGGCCTAAACCTGTCACACTGTCACTCCTCCCTGAATACCACCAGCTAGTGTAGGTCACATGCCTAAGTTCCAAGTCAAGACAAGTCCCCTTCACCCACCCATGGGACGTGACAATGGTGGGCTTGCAGGAAGGGCTGAAGAATTAGAGCCAATAATGAAATCTACTACCTTTTCCTATATTTCAAACTTCTGAACTCTATTGCTATGGGCATTTATGTATATCAAGAAATGCTTTTTTAGTTGGAAAAAAAGTAGTTAATGAAATCTAAGTCATTGGGGTAAACATTTTAATAGCAAACATACTAATTTGCTTGTTTTAAATGAGGTCTTTTTTTGCCGGTTATACTACAAATACATGAGGCCTGTCCAGAAGAAGTCCAACAATTGTTAACATAATGAGAGTGGTTCATGCGACACTGATGTAACCTGGCAGCCAGAAGAGTGGACTGGAGTGGGCATGCATGAACAATGACGACTTCACTGTACTAGTCAGTGGGGGTAGTAGATGCCACTGAGTGAGCATGTGAGTTGTGTGGCCATCGCATTGAAAATGACTAAGTAGAGCAACTAATCTGCATCAAATTTTGTGTTAAGCTTGAACATTCCTCCATGGAAATTATTCGGGTGGTTCAGAAGGTGACAGCAATGCAACTGGTGATCAGCAGCTTCATCATGACAACGCATCTGCTCATGCATCACATCTCATACAGAGTTTTTTGGCGAAACATCAAATCACCCAGGTGACTGAGCACCCCTACAGCCCAGATTCATCAACTTGCAACTTCTGGCTTCTCCCGAAAATTAAAATCACTTTTGAAAAAGAAAGTATTTCAGATTGTTGGTGAGATTCAGGAAAATACGATGGAGCAGCTGATGGCTATTGGGAGAACTGTGTGAGGTCCCAAGGTGCCTACTTTGAATGGGACTTAGGTGTCATTGTCCTATATACAATTTTTCTTGTCTCTTCTTCAATAAATATTTCTATTTTTCATAGTACATGGATGGATACTTTCTGGACAAGCCTTAATATATTCATAAATGCATGCAGAAATTTTCAACATGCCTTAGAAATTACCTTACTAAAACTCTCATAATTATGATTGTTTTGGATGAATCACAAAATGCTAAAATGAAAGTATTTCTTGTTGTGGTAACATTTGACTAAGTTATGATGTGACATACATGTCAGCCAATACCTTTCCTGTTGTGAAGTGGTAGGACTCAGACTTATTTAGCTTTGAGCCCGTGGTCAGTCAGAAACACTTCAACAACCAAGACGACGCAGCCGGTGTGCGTGGCAGGACGGGTGGCCTTGGAGGAGTTCCTTCCCCCGTGTCCGTGTAAAACGAGGACTTGTTGGTTGCATGATCTCAATGGTCTGCCCGGTGTAAAGCACACTAAAAGTGTGTGCTGGAAGGTTTAAAAAGAAATTACAATTCTTTTTATTTTTCTCCTCAGAGGGCCCCCTTTTATGGTCTGTGACTGATTGGATGCCAGCTTTTTAAGGTAAACAAAACCAGCTAAAGTATCCAGCAGACGCACCAATTTAAAGCTCTCCCCAGACCCAGAAAACCAGACGCGTTTCCCACGGGGGCGTCCTGTGTATAGCGTGAGAGGAAATGATCGACTCGACAGCCGTGAAAGTGAAGTCCAAGTCAGGTGTGGGTGTAAAGAACAAGGCCAGCCCTGACCTAGACCAGGTGTGCTTTATATCGCCTCCCCGGGGAAATCTGTGGGCATATCAACATAAACCCATAAGTAAACACTGCCGAGAAATGGCTTAGAGCACGTGGTCACCTGCACATAAAAGCAAGACAACATTCCCCTACTTGGCAAATTTGTCTTTAAAAAAAGCAAAATAAGACAACCTTCACAATGGTTTGTGAAACTGAAAAATGAGAGCAATTGCTCATTTTTAATGAGAATCAATGGGGTATTTTGGCCTCCTTTTAGAGTTTACAGAGAATTAATTGCCAACATTGTGTTATACTCTTGAAAGAGTAAATTCTCCGTGTGTCTAGTTTTCACATCTAAAGTGGTTATTTACTGTGCATGTTTTTTGGATTGTGCAGCTTGATAATTGTCACCAATAAAATTAATGAAGGTTGTGGCTGCAGAGAACAAATAAGGCTGTTATTCACATGGTCTACACTCACCAGGTTCTGTTAAATCCTGTGGGAGATTGTAAATATCCACCCTATATTTTCCTTCTTTTTACATCATATAAGTAATAATTGTACCTATCCAGATATTAAAATATCCAAAAAAATAAAGTAAAAAATGAAATATCCTGTTTTGATATCAAAAATATTAGATAAAATCAAATATTCATAATTTTAAAAGAAGCAACTCTTCAAATAAGAATTGAAGGAATGTCATTAACCTGACGAAGTCATCCATCAAAAATCAATAACAAACTCATTCATCGTCATGAAAACATAGAACTATTTTATTTACTGCTCACTTTCACTGATCCCTTTCAACATTCTACTGAAAGTTCTAGATATTTCAGTCAGAAATAAAGTATAACCACAATGGTAGAGAAATAAATAAAGTGCCAGAGTTCACAACTGACATGATTGTCTGAAGACCACCGCCTGCAGCCCCGCAGGTTGTGAGCTACCCAAATCCAGGAAACACTTTGCAGTCGGTGGTTCTTGTGCTGGGGCTGCCACACGAATTACCACAGCCTGGATGGCTTAAACAGCACAAACTCACTTTCTCATACCCTGGAGGCCAGCCGTGAGACCGAGGTGCTGACAGGATTAGTGCCTTTTGTGACGTCTTTCTTGGCTTGTCCATGACCATCTGTTCCTCATGTCTTCACATGGTCTCCCCTCTGTGCATGTCTGTCATCATCTCTCCATATGAAAACACAAGTCTTGCTAGATTAAGAGTCATCCAAATGACCTCATTGTAATGTACTTCTGTAAAGCCCTTATGTCTAAACATACGTAGGGGGTTAGGACGCCAGTACATGAATTCAGGGGTGGCACAATTCAACCGACAGCAAACCCAGATTGTGTATAGACGAATTATTAGTATTAATGAAAGTTGAGCAAAGTTGCTGGATATTCTCAAAACATCAAGAATGATAGAAATAGGAAGTATTCAGAAGTCATCCTAACAAAAGATTACTTGGCCACTATGTAGACAACAGAACTAATGCTTTTTAATATCTCCTGTAGAGCTAAATGGGAAACCAGCGACACCAAGTTCTTCAGGCAGTTGCTTTGGTGGCATGATAGGGTTATAAATCAAGCCACTGGGCTGCCACCCCACAGAGAGGAAGCTTAAAGGCAGGACACCCGCTGCCCCTCCCCTCCAGCTTCCTGATCTCACTGGGGACTTGTGCTCCACCCACCACGAATGCCGATACGGCAGAAGTGGGTGGGTTTCAGGTTTTGAACAAGCTGTATCGCTTTTGGAGACCAACCCCAGTCACGTGAAGAAAGGGGCTTATTCTTCCATGCAACTCAAACTTGAGAACCCAGTCAAAGACCAAAACCCACCTCTGAGTCTGACATCTGACACAAGCGGACCCCATGCTCTGCTGTGGAGTCCAGGCCAACAGACAACGGGAAATCCTGGCTGTACTCCAGTCTCATGGAGTTTTTCTCCACAACAGTGACATCGACAATGTAGTGTGTGCTTCTAGGTCTTTCATCTTTGTGTTTTAAAAATCTAAAACTATTCAAGAAGACCTTAGTACTTAGAAATGTGAGGTCCTGTTCTTGGATGAAAAGACTCAATATTTAGGAATATAAATTATGCCCTAATTAATCTTCAAGTTCAATGTAAATTCAGTAAAAAACTTATCATGGATTTTTGGAGTCCCTGATAAGCTCATCTGTGAAAGAGCCAAGGGTTCACAATGGTTAATAAGATCCTGAAGAATAAGGAAGAGCAAATATAATATTCTACAAGACATAAAAAATCTATTTATCATGATAGTGATAAAAGATTAAAATTAAAAACATTTGTATTAAAACACATCCTAATATAAATAAAATGTAGTCATTGAATGAGAACCTATATCTTTCTGTCACCTACTCTTTATTTTCAACACAGCGGCCAGAATGATTGTGTAAAACTTAAGAAATGCCAGGCCTCTGGTCAAAACCCTCTGATGGCTTCTAACTCTACTCAGAATGCAAGCCCAAGTTTTCCCTGCTGATACCCCTGGGCCCGAAGCCCTCTCTAAGTTTCTGACCAAAGCTATTCCCTGTACTTTGCTCATTCTGCTTCATGTACTGACATCCTTGCTCTTCGTCAAACACACCAAGCCTAGAACAACCTCAAGGTTATTGCCCATCCTATTCTGCTTGACAAAATCACTCATCTACACATCTACTATGCTCGGCCTCTTGTTTCTTCAAGTCTTTGCTCTAATGTTCTCTTTTCAGGGAGATCTTCCGGGAGATTTTATGTAAATATAGCAGCATAGCTTTCTCCTCCCTGGGAATAGCCTGCCTTGTGTCACTTTTCTCCCAGGTACCTATCACAATATTTGTGTTTTTATTTTTAATAGACTTTATTATTTGAGCAGTTTTAGGGTTACAGAAAAAGCTAGTAGGAAGTACAGGGAGTTCCCAGCTATGCTGTCATTTCTCCCCTCAGTTTTGTCTATTGTTAACATGTTGCATTGATGAGGTGCATGTGTTATAATTGGTGAGCCAACACTAATACCTTAGTTAACTAAAGTGTGTAGTTTATATTGTACCTGTATGCACAATATATATTTGTATTTGTATTCTGTATTCTATGTATTGCATATTCTGTGGATTTTGAGAAATGTATACTATGTGTATTCATCCCCACAGTATCATTCAGAATAGTTTCGCTGCCCTAAAAATCCTCTGTGCTCTGTCCAGTCATCCCTACCTCTGAACCCTGACATCTGCTCATCTTTTTACTGTCTCCATAGCTTTGTATTTTTTCCAGTATGGCATATAGTTGGAATCACATCCTATGTAGATTTTTCAGATTGGCTTCTCTTACTTAGCAATATGCATTTAAGATTCCTCCATGTCCTTTTGTGGCTTGCAGGCTTATGTCCTTTTCATGCTATATAATATTCCACTGTATGGACATATCATAGTTTGTTTACCCTTTTACCTATTGAAGGCCATGTTGGTTGCTTCCTAGTTTTAGCAATTATAGATAAAGCTTTTATAAACATTCCGGTGTAGGTTTTTGTGTGAACAGAAGTTTTCCACCCATTTGGTTAAATATCAAGGATGGTGATTGTTGGGTTATGTGATAAAAGTACATTTGCTTAGTTTTATAACTGCCAAACTGATTTCAAAAGTGGCTTTATCATTTTGCATTTTCACCAGCAATGCAGGAGAGTTCCTGCTGCTTCGCATTCCCATGAATATTTGGTGTTCTCAGTGTTTGGGATTTTAGCCATTCCTAAAATTCCTGACAGGTGTGTAGTGGTGTCTGTGGTTCCCATTTGCAATCCCCTAATGACATGTGAGGCTGAGCCTCTTTTCAGATACTTATTTCCTGTCCGTGTAACTTCTTTGGAGGGATGTCTTCTCAGATCTTTCATCCATGTTGAATTTGAGTTGGTTGTTTTCTTTTTATTAACATTTAAGAGTGTTTTATATATTTTGTATATAAAGAACTCCTATGTCCCTACTCCAGGAAGACAAAAAACCCAATTAAAAAATGGGTAAAGGACTTGAACAGACACTTCTCCAAGGAGGACATACAGATGGCCCAGAGACATGAGAAGATGCTCAGCATCACTAGCCATCAGAGAGATATAAATTAAAACCACAATGAAATACCACTTAACACTGGTGAAAATAGCCACAATAAACAAATCAGCAAACAAGCGTTGGAGAGGATGTAGAGAAAAGGGAACCCTAGTGCATTGTTGGTGGGAATGCATACTGGTGCAACCACTGTGAAAAACAGTATGGCATTTCCTCAAAAAAACTAAAAATGCAACTTCCCTTTGACCCGGCAATTCCACTGCTAGGATTATACCCTAAGAATCATGAAACACCAGTTCAAAAGAACCTATGCACCCCAATGTTCATAGCAGCACAATTTATAATAGCCAAGTGCTGGAAGCAACCTAAGTGCCCATCAGGAAATGAGTGGATCAAAAAACTGTGGTACATTTGCAGAGTGGAATACTACACAGCAGAGAGAAAGAAGAAGCTTATACCCTTTGGGACAGCATGGATGGAACTGAAGAGCATTATGTTAAGTGAAATAAGCTAGGCAGTGAAAGACAAGTGCAATATGATCTCACCTCTAAGTGGAACCTAATCAACAAAATAAACAAGCAAACAAAATAAAAACAGAGACATTGAAATTAAGAGCAATCTGACAGTAACGGGAAGGGAGGTGGACAAGGATAATGGACGGAAAGGGGGAAGGGTTTTCACGAACATGTATGAAGGACACATGGACAAAACCAAAGGGGGGCAGGATCAAGGGTGAGATGTGGGGATAGCTGGGGTGGAGGAGAGTGGTGGGGAGAAAATGGAGACAACTTTACTGAACAATGATAAAAAATGTAAAAAAAAAATGAAGAGTTCTTTGTATATTTTGGATACCAGTCCTTTCCCAGATATATATTTTGAAAACTTTTTCACCTTGTCTGTGGCTTATCTTTTTATTCTTTCTCTTTAAAAAAAATTTTTAGACAGATGGAAAAGGAGGAAGAGAGGGAGAGAAACATCAATATGTGGTTACCTCTCGCATGCCCCTTACTGGGGACCTGGCCAGCAACCCAGGCATGTGCCCTGACTGAGAATCAAACCAGGGACCCTTTGGTTCACAGTCCAGCACTCAATCCACTGAGCCACACCAGCCAGGGATCTTTTTATTCTCTTAAACACTTACATGTTTTTAATCATTTCCCCACAAATAAAATATGTTACATGAAGCTTAGAATGTGTCTGCTTTATTTGTGCCTGTATTCCAAGCATGTAGAAACTTGCATTTTTTTCTGGTCCATAATTGGAGCTCAGTATATATATATTGAATGAGGAAAATAAAGCAAGGAGAAATTTACACACATATAAACAATGAAGCATTAATAGCCAAAATACATTTTTAAATATACAAATGAAAAATACAATGAACCCAGTAAAAAATGGGGAAGATATATCAACAGGTAATTCACAGGTCAGAAAACCACAAATTAATAATACATTTTGAAAGATGGTTGGCTTTATTAGAAAGTGAAAAAAATGCCAATTAAAATCATAATGTAACACAATTTCACATCATACACCTCCATCTACACACTTGTCTTTCTCTTTATCTATCTGTGTATTTATTTATTTTTTGTCATTGTGTGCATATAATTGGATTAGTTAAATTCCACAATTTATAATATAGTAATTCAATTAATGTATTGATACACATACGACATTATTTATTTACTTACATATTTATTTATATAAATGCACGTACAAGCATAAATACAAATCCATATTCAAGTTGTAGATATGACTAAAATTTTCTGCTACCTATTTTTCATTCCCATCCTACCCACCTGTATTGTACTTCCAACAGACAGAAACCCTTTTCTGGTCTGAATTTGTTATTAACCTGTTTTCAAAAACTGGTATTTTTATTATTTTTTAAATATTTTATTTATTTATTTTTAGAGAGGGGAAGGGAGGGAGAAAGAGAGAGAGAGAGGGAAACATCAATGTGTGGTTGCCTCTCACGTGGCCCCCACTGGGGACCTGGCCCACAACCCAGGCATGTGCCCTGACTGGGAATCAAACCTGCGATGCTTTGGTTCGCAGCCCGTGCTTAATCCACAGAGCTACACCAGCCAGGGCCTAAAAAGGGGTATTTTTAGATACAGCATGTAGACTTCTGAAAGTTGGCTTTATCTTCAACTATTACTAAGATTTATCCAGTTGTACCCATTAGCGCTAGTCTGACTGACAAAATTAAAAGTCTGACAATGCCCGGTGTGGAGCAGGATGTGAAGCACGAATAAACCTGCTGAACTGCTCATAGGAAGGCAACAGGGTACAACCGCTTTGGAGGACAATTCGACATAACCAGTACAGTCAAACGTTCAACACACTGGTGACCCAGGCATTCAACAACTAGGTATATAGTCTAGGAAGACTCTGACATACAGGCACAACACACATTTGCAAGAATATTCATAGAAACCATTGTCTTAGATACTGAAATTATAAATAGCCTAAATTTCTCTCTATAGTGGAGGAAAAAATTAATGAACTAAAGCTATATGAACATATGTATGAACCTAAAATTGTCATTTTGAGTGAAAAAAGGTGCTGAAGAATGCATATAAAATATAAATAATATATAACTATATAAAGTTTTAAATGATTCAAAGCTATACTATATATTTAAGGTATATATCCAAGTACCTTAAGAAACACTGTAAAGTGTTAAACAAATTTAGAATAGTTACTAATTGAGCCTTGTTGGGAAAGGTGATCTTGGAAGGGTGTCAGCCTCAATGACAAAATTAGTTTTTATTATTCACTATGGATGTTGGATTCTTTTTCTTTTTTTTTTTTAATTTTATTGTTGTTCTATTACAGTTGTCCCAATTTTCCCCTGTGGCTCTCCCCTGCCCCACCCCCTCCACTCCCACAGTCAATCTCCACCCTCTTGTCCATGTCCATGGGTCATTCATAGATGTTCCTTGACTAGACCCTTCCCCCTTTTTCCCACCTTATTCTACTACTGGGAGTATACCCTAAGTATCCTGAAACACCAGTCCAAGAGAACCTATGCACGCCTATGTTTATTGCAGCATTATTTACAATAGCCAAGTGCTGGAAGCAGCCTAAGTGCCCATCAGTAAATGTGTGGATAAAAAACTGTGGTACATTTACACAATGGAATTCTATGCAGCAGAGAGAAAGAAGGAGCTCCTACCCTTTGCAACATGGATGGAACTGGAGAGCATTATGCTCAGGGATTGAGACAGTCAGTGAAAGACAAATACCATATGACCTCACCTGTAAGAGGAACCTAATGAAGAAAACAAACAAACAAGCAAAACAGAGCCAGTGGACATTAGATTTTTAAAAGGTAATTTTATTACGATCTATATTATTTTTATGAGTTAGTTATTTAACCATGTTTCTTAATAAAGCAACATATTTCATAATAAAGCAATATTAGGAAATACTCTGTTGGATTTTTAATCATTCCTTAGGCCTGATGATGTCTGAATCTGTCTTTAAACTCTGCAGCTTCCCTAAAATCATCCAACACCAAAACACAAAATAAGATCCTTTTAATCAAAATCTTTTATTTAAGAAATGGTGCTAGAGGTATGGATTTGATGCAAAGACTGCTGTCGGCTGCAACAAAACTAAATAACAAGTTACCAACTGAAGAGAAGTGCTCGGGGCCGGAGGGGAAGCAAGGGGTCCCACCTCAACTCAGACTGTTGCCAGGCGTCTCCAGGGATGCTGGGAAACACTGGCCGTCCAGACAGACAGAATCCCTGCTCTCACAAGGGCACACACACGTTTTGTAGAGGAAATAGAGATACATCAAATAATCACACAATTAAAAAGAAAATTCAGCCCCTGGTAAATTTTCCTAAGGAGAGGCATATGGTTGTACAAAAGCTAAACACAACAGAACTGGTCAGAGAGGCTAAACGTGGTCCCTTGGAGGAGAAAGTTATCAGTCAGTTACGTGAACAGACACAGAAGGAGATGAGGAGACACTTCCCAGCAGAGACAAAAAGCAGGTTCGAACACCTCGTGTCCCGAGTGCAGAGAGCAAGCTCTGTAATCAAATGGAGAATGGGAGAAAAATGGAAAAGAAGAGAGAAATTAGGTTATTTCTCATGTTAATCTTGACCTTACCTTCCATTGTCAACTCTCCAGTAATTATTCTTTAAATAGCAATCTGTATTAATTTATTCAACTTCAGGTCTCCACAGAACTAGTTAAGGAAAAGAGACTGAACAAATCTGGTCATGTAAGGTTGCAGCATCCACACAGCAGTAAAGCTCAGTCACTGTGGGCCAGCATCAGTGTGCGAAAATATTTTCAACATGTAAAGCCTGCCTCTGTGATAAGAGTCTCCATAATCCAATTATAGTGTAACAAATATTGTTGATTTTTATATCTCATTTTTACTTTTTTTTGGTGGGTGGAGCCTTAAAGGACTGGGAAATTGTTCCCTGCTATCATGAAAAGGTAATTGTCTGTCTTTTCTAGATTAAAAGTATGTTATTAACTATCATTTAACTTTGGTGTGTCAGACTGTAGAACAATTGATACTTTTAATATTACAGGAAGAACTATTCCTTTAAAAAGTTTCTTACTTTAAGTCTCAACCATTTTCTACATGAACTAAATTACACCAATTTTCACCAGGCAGTGTGCAATGGCATAACAGTATGACACTGAACATTTTTCAGGTATAATAGGTGACTATGTGGGGTCCTAAGAATAAGTTATCTATCATGTATTTTTTAAAGGAAAATAAGGATTCATTTGGTTCTAACACAGGATTTGTGTTATTTTAAGAAAACCATCTGGGACATTTACATGTGCTACATAATGGGAGAAATTAAGATAAACCATGTAAATAATGTTTATTGTCATTCAGCACATTCTGTTTTTGCTGCTACCCCTGTACTCACCAGATGTAGTAGAAAGAGTTGCAGACCTGTAGTTAAACATGGGGTTTAATGGACAAAACCAAGGGGGAGGGTGGAAGCAAGGGAGGGAGGTGGGTTTGGCTGGGGTGCAGGGGAGTGGTAGGGGGAGAATGCAGACAACTGTAACAGAACAACAATAAAATAACTTTTTAAAATGGGGTTTATATTTTACCACTTAAGACCTATGCTATTGTGTCCAAGATTCTCAGTCAGCCAAGTTAGAATAATAATACTTACTTTGCAGATTTTTTCTAAGAAATAAATGAAATGGCATGCATGTGAGCACAACTTGAATACTCTGGGAAATATGCATCATGCAGTAAGATTCATGTAGTCTTGGTAATATGTGTGGCACTTCTTGGCATCTAGAATAGGCTCAACTTACATAGAGAAATTTGATCTAATAAATGATGGGGATTAAAATTCCCCCCCAAAACCATTACTTTTTAAGTAAGGGGATGGAAGATATGAAGGACCATTATTTTATCCCACAGTTATCAAGAAATTGCACAGAGAGTCTTGAACTTGAACAACACAGGTGGGCTCAAGAGCACACATTTACCAGCAAGTTCTTTTCTGGTAGAGCTAATGACATTTCATACCTCACGTAAAAGTGCACATCTTTGGGAAGGATATAGCTTGGAGATATATGTTGGGTCATGATTGATCATAGAGAGGATTAAATTGGATTCATGTCAACAAAGGAAGCATCCTTGAAGAAAAATACATTTTTCTCTGTCTTAAGTTCTCATAAAGAAAGAATATACAATCCAAGATGTCCTTGGACTTCTTGATTTTAGAGAAGAATGATTCATAGATATGAGTGAATGGAATCAATATTTTTAAATTGGAAAATAATGAAAAACTGTCATCTGTTTCTAAAGCAGAAGCTGCTGTTTATATACATGTAACATTTTGAGAGGCTTGGTGTTTCAGAAATTTTTTCACATGTGTACAAATAATTTGTATATACAGAGATGTTGAATTGTCTAGTTAGCAGTCATTTGTATTCAGATAAATACAGTGTCAGACAAAAGGAGACATCTGCTAGAGTCCATAGGAAAGCACAAAAGCCTGAGGATCACTCTGACTGGTGAGGATCAGGGTGTTGGGCATCACCCTGCAAATTGGAAGGTCACCCATTCGATTCCTAGTCAGGGCACTTGCCTGGATTGTGGGCCAGGTCCCCGGTTGGGGGTGTGTGTGTGAGAGACAACCAATCAGTGTTTCTCCAGCACATCGACATTTCTCTCTCTCTCTTCCTTCCTCTTTTCCCTCTTTTCTAAAAATAAATAAATAGAAGCTTGGGGAAATTCAGAACAGAGAAGGATAATAAAACAGTAAAAATAAACCATATGAAGTTAATGATTTAGAATGTGAGAAGAATTATTTAAAAGCTGAGATTTTTTAAAAAAAAATAGCTTACTGTGGCCCTAGCTGGTCTGGCTCAGTGGATTGACTGCTGGTCTGCAAAGCGAAAGGTCACTGGTTTGATTCCCAGTCAGGGCACATGCTGGGTTGCCAGCTGGGTCCCCACTTGGGAGTGTGCTGGAGGCAAATGATCAATGTATCTCTCACTCATCACTGTTTCTTTCCCTCTCTTTCTCCCTCCCTCCCCCTTCTCTAAAAATAAATAAAATCTTTAAAAACAATCTTAAAGCCTACTGTGATGATCAAAATGGGTATTTTTTTTTCACATCTGGCAGTAGAGTATTATTCTCAGGGACACTATAAGGTATCTCCTAGCCATCTGTCCCGTATTCAAGAGAGAAATGTGAGTTAGAACAAAGATGGCCCCAATCAACTCTAATTTGCCCTGTGGTTTTGTGCAAAGTCTCCAAAGATTTGAAATTCAATATGCTCCCGTACACAAAGTTTCCACAAGATGATATGCTATAATAAACACTGCAAGTTGAAGACATTAAAACAGCAAGTTTGGAAAAATCCCAGAAACTATAAAATTGGTGGTGGAAGAGACCTTAGAGATTCTATAGCAGCCTTTTATCAATGGACTCCTGATCTCCAACATAAAAATTATGAGGATAGCTGTTAAAATGTAGAATCTCTGGCCCCATGCTGACCTATTGAATTAGACTCTCTATGTGAGAACTTGGAATCTATGCTTTTAGTGAATTTCCCAGGTGATTGTCAGACACGCTGAATTCTGAGCGTCAGTGACATAGAAAAGTCATGTCAGAGATAGTAACCACAGTCACAGGGGCTACTTAGTCCCTGAAATAAGGCAACTGACATGCCTGATGCATAAAATGCACTTTGAATTTTGAAGACTGGTAAAGAATAATACATTAATAATTTTATATTGATTACATGTTGGAACAATAAGATTGTAGGTACACTGAATTAAATCAAATATATTAAGGTGAATTTCATCTGGGGTTTTTTTTGTACAATTTTAATGTGGCCACTAGAAAATTTAAAATGGTATACATATCTTGCATCATTTTTTAGACAATGCCAATTTTTAGACTGTAGATATTGATAATAAATTTATGTTTTATTCAGCTTTACACTGAAACATTTACATTTCCTCAATACTTTATTAGACTACTTAAAGGATATTCACTTTTAATTTTTATTTGTGGCATCCAAGTAGTAAATTTTATTCTTATCACATAAAAATAAGCTATTGTTTAGAAATATATAATTTGGTCTTCAAAAAAAATAGTTCTATAAATAAATTTGATGTAACATGATTGCATAAACTTGAACAATTTCCAGAGGCTGTTAAACTGGGCTACTTTGCTAGTCAACTAACTGTTGACTACTGTTCGTGAAAGAGGTTTCAAACTGCTTCTTCCATCTTCCATGCAATAAAGTCTGTGTGTATGTGTGTGTGTGTGTGTGTGGGAGAGAGAGAGAGAGAAATTAGCTCATTCACCAAGTGAAGCCCGCATCCTT